>NC_070581.1:9513231-10713231 GCF_027409825.1 Scomber japonicus | reverse complement strand
AGGGAGCTTTTTGAATTTCATGCTAGATAATGTAGCCTGCTGTTACAACACTGGATTAATTGAGCACACTCATAATATATCTTTACTATAATTGAGTTAATTCTTGTCAAGTGATAGCACGGTTACCGGTCAGTCCATATGCTCCCATTATAAAATCACTTAATCCAGTGTTTTGGCAGCTTTTCAGTTTTGCTTTTGCTCAATTACACAGGAGCCATCTACACTGTTTGTATATGCAAAACCCCATTTAACCAGCCATTGATACAGGATTTAGTCAAACATTTAATGTCTGTACAGTGTTAATGCTTTTAAAAAGGAAATCCACATCTTCCTTTGGTGGTTTGTCTGTGTTTGTGAACATTTAAAACTTCCTCAGAGCAAGATGGCCCATGATAGGTTTCATATAGGCTACACCTTATATATGGCTCAATCGAATCATACTCATAATTTAATAGTTGATGAATGCGACATGGAAAACTGCTTCTAAAAACAACATAAAACAAAAATAATACAATTGGAATGTAGATCTGAAGCAGGAATACACTGCACTGAATAACTGAAGCAGCTGGGTTTCATTCACAAGTGGGATTTAATCTTTTTGACTTTTGACTTCATAAAGCAAAGCAATCCCTCTCAGAACCCTTTCACACACTATAAACTACAGCAAGTTGTTCAAAACCAAAGATTGACTTTCAAGTTTGGCTTTTTTATTGAATTAATTATCAGCAGACATCAAGTATATCCCACAAATCTTCTGGCAACAAACAATTATTCTGCCACCGTGTGATGGGTCCCTTGCCAAAAGTTATGAAGTACAAACTCTGAGAATTTATTCTCAGGTTTCCAGCTTTCAAAGTCATTGCTAGTGGGAATTTCAAACTGAAATCACAAGCGCAGATAAAATATATTGCAAAGACTGCAATATGGGCGTTTGTTAATTTCCTCTTCATGCTACTAGAGGGTAAAGTAGTGCCAGTCAGAACAGGCTGGCAAGACATGTCTCCCCCAAGCCCAGGAAAAGTAGTTACTATCAGGGGAGTGTGCATTTCTGCAAGCTACTTATTTTAAGTCATAAAATGTGGTGTAAGAGCAGGGGTGGAAAGACAAAAATATCTTATTCAGGTAGTCACGTTGCTGAAAGTTTCTGTGAGTCAAAGTTGCATTAATGGAGTGAAAATGAAAAAATAACTTTTTATGTGAAAGAGGATGAATGTGAAATATTTGTCTTACAAAATGTTACAAAATGTTCAAATGTTCTTTCTACTGATAATGTAAAACAACTCACAATACATTCAGTGTATGACCACAATCTGACAATAGCAGCATGTCAGAAAATGCAGTGCTGTAGTTGATAAATGTTTTCTATATGAGAGTGTATTCCACAGTTATTGTACCTGTAGAAACAGGTGAGATGAAAAGTGTTTTCTGGGTCTATTGTGTGTTGTGTTTCTGGTGAAGGCTGACTTGTATAATTGTACAATTTTGTGCTTACTTGAGTTCTCCAAAATGCTGATGAAAACAAATACTGTACATCACGAAAAGAGTGTAACAGATGCACGTGTAACAGATGACCTTTCCATTTAATTTGATTTACTGTATTATTTTGTGGGAGGCGTCGCACTGAAAAATAACCACTTATTGATTTGAGTTCCACACCTTCAGTGTTTAAGGAGGAGGACAAGCTGGGCTGCAGCCACTGTTTATATCAGGCCAGATCACATATAAGGATCCTTAACTGAAACTGATAGACTGGACATATATATCCTATCACATCTACATTCCTGGTACAGTCATTTGCCATGGCAACCATACAGTATGTCATGAAAATCTAACATAATCACTGTATCTAAAAGGCCAAAAAATGTGGAGCATGAGGCTCAGAAAGCTGATGTGTTACTATGGCAACAAGATCATTTGGATGAACATTTCAGTGGAAGCTGAGATGAACAGTCTAACTTTTGAGGGATCATGTTTTTTGTTTGTTTGTTTTTCTAACAGATTAAATTTGTACAGAAAGCTCAAATAGATGTATAAAAAGGGTATAGAGTACTAAATGTCCTTTTCATCCATTTGGTCCTAATATTACTAAGAATGGAAGAACCATTCTGAATGTATTCAATTTCTGAATACAGTTATAATTTGTAATATTTGTACGTATATTAAAAGACATAATATGTAACTTTTCTGCATGTCTAAAAAAACGACTAGACATACCTTATATATTTTGTTTAGTTGAGTACTTTTTCTACCGATGCTCAAAACCAGATAATCTAACATTGAAACAAGAACATTCACTGGAATGAAATGTAGTATATTATGTTTATATATTATGTCTACTTTGAACGTGATTTCTCTTCTTCTTCTTCTGTCTGAGTCACATTGGATTAATTATCAGTGGCAATAGTGATTTTTCAACAATGTTGTTAAACTACTTTCCCCAATAATGAGTAGTGAATAAAATAATGAATTGTTAATAAAATTTCAGTAATAAAATTACCCTTTTCTCTGAGGCCGTGGAGGATGGCTATAGCCCTACAATGGCTGAGAAAAGCTTAGGAAGCTTGCTGCTGACTCCAAGAAGGAACAGACTGTCAGATAAAGAGTTTGAGAAGCTTCTCCTGATGAGATATAATCACCACTTCAGATGTGAGCAATGAAATAAGCTGGTGGTGAAGCAATAGGCGATGAAATGGGTCCAGATTAAGTGTTTAAGCAGGAAGGCAAATAGCATAGTGCTTAGGGGTGTGACAATTCACTCAGCTCACGAGATGAGACGATAAACGATAGATTTTAACACTATTTTTAAGAAAACTTCAATGACTATATGAAAATGCAAAAAAAAATGCACTGAATGAACTGTGAATGTTTTAATCATCTTGTAATTAATGTCACTTCAGTTCTACTTTCTAAGTATAGATTATCATATGCAGTATGCAAACACTGTAAAAAGTTTTGCACCCCCCCAATATAGATAGATAGATAGAAATAACAACCATAAATACCAAAATGATATGCAATCACAAATACCAAAAATGAAGTATGAAGAATAGAAACAATTCTAGTATATAAATATTAATGAAATAAAGAATCAAATTATCACAAATTATAATATATTGCTAATAAAAAACTTAACTGAAAGTAAAGAGCAAAAATTCTATATCACACAAATACACAAATAGAACAACATACTTATAAATTCAGTTTTAATTTGGTAGTGTGCTAGATTTCTCCACTCCTCCTACCTCAGGCTTTCAGTGGAGAGACCTGAAGTTATCCCCCCTGCTCCCTGTGAGATCTTCTCAGCAGGTAGAAGCTGCTAGTTCACAAACTAGACATTATAAAAGAAGACGTGACATGCAAATGAGCGATAGAAACCGGATTGTCTTTTTTTTTGTTTTCTTTTGGTGTGTGTGCACCGTGCCACCCCTGGCATGATGAACATATTGCCCAAATTTAAATATGCCACTTCTGCTTCACCTTGACAAAAAATCTCATCATGTTTTAATAATGCGAGAGATCTCATCACACCCCTAATAGTGCCTATTTAATTGTCTTATGTTTTCAGTTTTAAAGGCCAGTCATACATTTATTGAGTAACAAACCCAACCATAAGGACAACAATTCCCATCCCACGCTAGTTCACAACATCAAAGTCTATCTTTTGTTATTGTTTTAATTCAGAGACCCCCAGGAGCAGAAATTGCATAATGTGCATTTAAATATTTAATAGTGGGGATTTACTGTGTGGATGGTCAGCTAGGCAATTGGAATGCCCTGTAGGTCTTCAGCTCTTGGGTAATAATGGAGGACTAAGACCTACAGAGTGGAGAGCTTGAGCCCGTTTGGGAATCAGCTAATGACTGTGGGAATTCAACTGAACAGAGTGGACTCAAGGGAACTGTCCACTCCACTTTTCACCAATGAGTGGCTTGTCTGTAGACATACAGCAGAACAGCAAATTGACAAAGAAGGATATTTAACATGAAGGCACAACTTCCACCTTGACTTCAAATAACATGAAGTACAATTCAAGTGGCAGCTCACTCTTTGTTAAAGGTGTAGTATGCACAATGTGTCAGTTGCTCTGAGTGTAAACACACAGCATTCAAAGTTGGCCTTCCCTTCTGTATGACCAAGAGAGAGACAGAGAGAAGCGGTGGTCAAGAGAGTTAGTGAGTGAATGAAGAGGGTTAGCAGCACTGACAAGGACAAAGCCATAAATCAGATAAATAAAACGTTATTTTCTGATTGTTTCATAGCAGTTATTTTTTAAAGCACAAATAAACACGTCCACACCTCCACACAACACTATGGGAAGGTGTCGCATTGCCAGATTTTGTTGTGTCTCTGCTTTGCGTGTGTGTGTAGCTCAGTGCCGCCCTCAGTCAAGAAGAACCACAGACCTGCAGCTCTTTAAACATCCGTGACACAGAGAAAGAGACCAGAGTGGAGCAGAGGAGAGGAGAGAGATGGAGACACGCATTGAGTACTGACCTCTCATCCTGCATGCTGTCATTGGCTGAAGGCTACACACCCACTGCCCCAAAGGTTGGCCCCCATAAAAATCTCAGCCGAACACAGCAGAATAATAAGAAAATAATACATTAAAGGCAGAGGGCAGAGTCCCTGCAGATTAATACCACACACATCTAGTGCTGATTACTTTTGTAGGAGCTTATACATTGAGTTTTTTAAAAGAAAAATCCTTGTATACCTTTTAACACAATCAAAATGAATACTGTAAACCAACTGCCCCTGCTTTCTGTACATCATTGCACTTTAATGTTATCCCAGAATCACAGGTGGGTGTCAGTGGGGTTCATCCAATAACTATATGATGCAGTGCACTGTATAAAGTGAGTATGGTGGAATAAAATATTACATTATAAAACTTATAATACAATGTTATGCAATTATTCAAGTTTTGGCCTTCTACCACTTGACCACTGCAAGTTTGCATGCACTTTAGTGCTTTTTACTGTAATGCATTTGATCATAAGGTGTGTGTACCCCCTACATATTTTTAAATGACTTAATATATTCAAAGGTGATAACTAGTCTTTTGTTTGCTGTGTAAATCATTCATAATTTCTGCAATCTTCTATATTTTTGCTGATTATAGTGGTTCCCACAGTTGGAGGTTGTCCACCACAGCTCTCGGCTGCATTGGATGCGAACAGCTGTGATTATAAACGCACAACTGGGACTTCAAGAGAATGAAGTTTAAGACTGATCTGAGTCTTTTTTACAGCAGACATTTTGACTCTAAAGTAGGAAAAGCACAGGTGTTACTAATTGCATTAACAATGGCTCTATTCTGCATGCTCAAGTTTCCCAATAAGCTATGATAATGTGTCAGCAAGCCAGCATACACAATACATCATCATAATAGACAATTAGCTACGGCTGTGTTGTTTTGTGGTTATTTTAGACTGGTGGACAATGTTTGGACCAAGAGCAAACTAAACAGGCTGAGTGGATACAGTTACATGGAAAGGCTCTTCACCTGCTGGTCTTACAGGGGGGGTTACTGCCAGCAACATGGGCAATAGGACAAACAAGGTGTAAAATGAAGTCCAGTATGATAAACCGGTATAGCTCAGACTGGATCTACGGAGGAGCTAATGAGCAAACAAAGAACAACTGTGCAGGGAATATGCTGATGACAAGCGCAATCAGATGAATTTATAGTGGACAGGTGCAGAACAGCAGGGTCACACAGGAGAAGAAAAGTGAGAGAATGTGAGGCATGAGATGGGGCACAGGTAGAAGATGCAAGCGACACCAAAAGTCATCATAACAAATGAAGATATGAGCCTGTTCTTGTAATATCAGTTACCAAAAACATCCTAAAGTCACATTTGAGAAACAAACGTCATCTAATTAGACGCCATCTTAGTAATTATGACCCAGAGAAGTGGAGCAGTTCAGTTGACGTCTATAAAAAAGGTGAAAAATGTTGTTGATCCTCACTTGCAAAAAGTGGAATAAGTGGACTGACTGATACTCAGAGCATCTTATAGCACTGTGTTCGGGTTAATATTGGAGTGAGCATCTAATAATAACACGGATGGGTTTACATTGGAATTAGTTGAAAGCCTGGTGCGTCTCATACAGATGCTAAAGGGTACCTTATGTGTGGGTATCAGACACCAAGGCCCGTGACAAAGCATCACTATTTGATGCTGTGGAATGAGAACGGGTTGTTAATTTGGACGACTTGTTTCGTTTATTATGCATGGGGAGTAGTAAGCCTTTAAAAACAGTTGTACAATGTAGGCTTTTACCAGGCAGGGGGGATCAAATGAAAGACTGGATGTGTTAAGAGAACTGGATGCTGTGTTCCTCAGGCTTCCACATTTGGAACCATAGAGCATGAGTACAATATTTTTTCTAAAGCTGAGCCAGTTGACATCCATCTCTTTTCAGGCTTTTCAAATTTTAGCACATCTAATGGATGACATGTCAATACATGGAGTCATCTTGGAGTGTTGGTGAAATTGAGAAAAAATTTATTTGTTTTACAGCTGTTTTATTTGTAAGTATATATGATTGTGATTTCTCTCTCCAAAAAGTATTTTTCAGCCAGAGTGCACCATGTGATCCCACAATACAGACTGTGACCACTGCTCTGAAATTGCCTCACAGCCTAAAGTCTCAATGTTGCAGAATAGGAAGTGAAGGTTTCAGTGTGTTTGGAGCTTAACCCACACAAAGGACTATAAATCAAGATATCACTGCCACTGATGGATTGATTTTGGCCATTCTTTTTTTTAATATATTTCCGCAATACCTCCAGACTTTGTAAATTGATGCAGTAGCCTGTACAGTCCATTTTTCACACACATATGAGGATGAAAAAATGATTTTCTTGAATCTGTAATTACCTTTACCATCAGACTACATTTATTTGATGTTATTTGTGTGAGGCTATTTGCTTACAGGGTCTGTGAGTGACAAGATAAAAGTGAGCAAGTGCGAGCAGGGTGGCTGTTAGAGTCTGTGGATGAGCCACCTCCATTGATCTCCTGCCATCCGAGGCTGATGCTCGACACTCCCCAGCAAGACTCTGGCATTAAGCTGGACATCTACTGCATGCACTTACTCTCTCTCTTTGTAAATACAGAGCCCACGCACACACATGCACCCAGAAATAGACAAAGGCGCACTGTCAGCACACTGGGCTGGTGCCCAGGGAAATGTCATATCTTCTCTATTCAAAGACATACAACAGATTTTTTTTTCAATGAAGTTTCAACTCACATTCACCTTAGTTTACATGTGGTATTTGGCATGGAAAGGTAAACAAAAAATGTATTTTTATTGTGCTGCACACAAGAGCGGGACAAGTCTGTCGGAAACGGAACTGGCAGTTTATATCTTGACAGATAGCTTGAAGATGAATGCTGAAGGAGGAGAGGAGGAACAGC
Organism: Scomber japonicus; assembly: GCF_027409825.1. Classification (NCBI taxonomy): domain Eukaryota; kingdom Metazoa; phylum Chordata; class Actinopteri; order Scombriformes; family Scombridae; genus Scomber; species Scomber japonicus. The sequence continues at coordinate 10,705,801 of NC_070581.1, read as the reverse complement.
TCGCTTACAAAATGTACCCATTCACCTGCTCCGACTGTCTGTAACAACTAGTATCTACTTGATACACTACTTTCAACTCCCTCGTCTGCTTTCACACAGCTGTAGAGAAGTTACACGCATTTTTCACATGTCAACCTGTGAGGCAAACAAGTTCAGACACCCTCGAGTTGCAACTGTGAAGCTGCAAGCAAAGTTTTAAGTATCTGTGCCCGCAGATGGAATTAAGCTCATTTTGACGGATGTAAGAAAAAAAAAAGACAAAACAGGGAAAGGGAAAAACCGAGGTAGAGAAGACTGTGAAAAGGGGTATACAATACAATACAATGAATAACTGTTGTCTTGGAGCCACTAGCATATGTTTTCTCAAGCAAACAGGCTGTGGATCTTTCATTTGGCATCTATGGATAGGCATATGCCTGGAATGAGCGAAGAAATGCAACAACAAAGTGACTCGATCCATTTCACAGACTGTGCGGTCCCCGCTGGAAGTGGGAAAGATTGGCACATGATAAATCACCACAGTGCTTGAGTGTTTTACATGATTAGATGGTGGAGGGAACATTAAATCAGGCTCGATTTACTATTTGACTAGCCGCAAGACCCTTATCCCCGTGCATTCCAGATGCAAGCATTGCATGAAAATTATAGTCTGAAAAAGTGGGGCACATGGCACAAAAAAAGGAGAAGCCTTTATCAAGTAGACTCTATCAAGAGGTTATTGTTCTAATGCATGGCTTTAAAGGCTGTTACAGCACATCTCCACAGCTCCAGCTCTTTGCTACCTCTTACATTTTGTCATTTTGTCGAATCATACAAAGGCAGCCAGATAAATCAGTTAGAATTTGAGCAACGTCAGCAGAGCCGGTGGGAGGGGAAGCAGTGATGCGAAATGTGGGGAGCTGACCTTGAAGAAATGTTCAATTTGTGTTAGTGATGGGGGCTAAATTTTGGTGGAGCAGGGTATTCTCCAAGTCCAGAGGATACCAATATATCCAGTGGTAAAGCATAATATTAAATATTTTGACATAAGAGTGAAGTCATTTGAAGTGACGCAATGAAACAAAAAGCATATTGAAACAAACTGCTGTCCTCGATCTTTCTCATTTCCTCTTGATTTGTATTGACTTTAAAGCCGTTCCAGTCTGTTTTCTTCTACTTTGACCCTTTTTTATTCAGCTTAACACACGGAAACACAAGTATAAAGCCATTCTGGTAATGTTGAATGTAAACGCCTGGGCCTTTCAATGAGATATCAATGGAAATTTATTGAAGCACATTCAAGGACAATTGACTTACTGCTAGAACTGCTAGAATCTCTCTCTTTAGTCTAGCAGAGGAGCTGTAATGATGAGAAATTCTTCAGTGAAGCACTGTCACCCCGGCAGTGCCTACCTGGAAGTAGAGATTGTGGGAGCATGGGAGTCATCGCTATGGAAACAAGCATAACACCGACTGAAAAAAGGCATATGCATGACATAACTTAAAGTAGAAAATGCACCACGGAGAAAAGAATGCTCTAATTGATTGGTCAAAAGTGCAGAAAAATGCCTTGTTCCATTTTCCCAGGACACATAAAAAAGAGAGACAATGGATAAAGCCTGCAGAGAAGAGCTTTGTCTGTGTAGTAGCTTTGAGCTAGAGTCTGAATGTCCAACAGCCCAGACAGAAGGGTTTCTCTCTTATTCCATCGATCCTGTTATATTACCTGAAGCAAAATGAAACACTTCTAAGCATATAACATAAACCTTGTTGGGAACTTGAACTTGATTCCTCTTGTTGTGAAAGTAAGACTACACAAAATGTTTGGAAAGACATATCTTTCTCCTCTAATGAAGTATAGGAGGATTTTTTATTACTAGAGAACTCTGTGAGGTAGAACACAGGTCAGAGAAACAAGCTCTTCACCTCTATCATGGGAAATAGAGCATGATGACCAGCATGACCACAAAGGTAATTTGATCTATTTCAAGTCACTTTGGTGCCCTTGTCACCTGGAAAAAATGCTGTCCTCATATAAGAAAATTTGAGCCAGAATAACCACAGTTTCCTGACTATTGGTGAAGCAAAATACAGCTGGAGAGCAGTGGGTGGATTGTGGTCATTGGAAAGCCAGCACAGCCAATATCACACATGGTTGGCTTTGGTATTAAGTAGGATGAGATATCTATAGAGAGAGAGAGCCAGGGAGCAAAAGTGGACAGACCACAAGTTTCCAGTTATTGGTATTCTCAGAGGAAAGCTGATAGAATACTGGCTTCAACTTAAAGAAAATGGTAGCGGCTGTAGAAAGATAGTGCCTACATCGAGAGAAATACATTTAACCACTAAAAGCTTTACGAAGCTGTGAGTGTAAGTAGTTGCGCATCTTAGATATGGACCTTTAAAGCTACTATAAAGCAAGAACTGTGATGTCCTTGGTTTGATTCTGGCTGAGGAGGTTAATTAGATGTCAATTACATGTCTTCCTCTCTGCGTTTCTTGTCACTCTCTGCTGTCGGATATCTAAAAACCTTTTCTTTAACTCTCGTATAAGCGCAAGGTCATTGCCTCACCCAGCATTTATTTGTCTTGTCTGTTTGTGTTAAAAGTGGGTTAATTGTAAATGCAAATTGTTGTGAAGAATAAAGATCACACGGTCCATCTAATAGCTGTTCTGCAGCATTCAGTCCTATCACATGATCTTCATCAGCAGATGGAGGTTGTCACAGAATTGTACATGTTTTCTGAGCATTTTACGGGCTTCTCTCTTCCATTTCTACCTGATGATGAGGATTATGTGATATGATCTAAAGCTCAAGAACAGCTAATACATTGATCTAGTGGTGTGGCTGCTTTTGGAACTCCTTTTTCAAGGTCAAGGATGAGCTGTGTACATCAGTTTATAAGCCAAAATGGACAAATTGCTAGATTTTGTAGCCCTAGCTGTCTATTTAAGCCACCAGATATTGTCTTACCTGCTTATTGTTAGCATAGTTTGGATTTTGACAGTAATCTGGCTTCAAACATTGCTGTCAGGATGTCCATTTAGGACACTGGGCTTTGTGCTAAAAACACACACTTAACTGCCGGCCACTTAAGCAGTGAGGTGATCAGAGGGAATGGGTTTACCCAGTGTGAGAGGTTTGCCACTGAAACCGAATCAGGGCAAATTGATGGTATTACTCCTCAGGCTGCACTAGTGGGATCGTGTAAATCACTTTGCTGCTGAGCAATAAAAAAAATATCAGCCAATGGATTAAAGACACTCTGGCTATGAACTTTTCTTTTCTCTTCGCAAACTACACAAATATGACATTTGGAACTAACGGGACCCTTGAAGCAAAAGCAGCAGTCATCCTTGTAACATATCCGACCATACCATACCACTACTGTTATCTGCCAGCGGCTGAATAATAGTGGGTTTTGATAAGAGCTTGTGTGCCACTAGCGTATTATGAGGCAGTTAATAGGTTTTACTTGCTTTCATCTGCAATTCAAAGGATTTTGCTGTACGAACATAATAATTTGCTTTTTCTGTCCTAATGCCCCCATTCTGTCTCGTGGGTAAATGCAGATTTAGCGCACATTCAGTCATTCTGGATTTGGAAGGGGCATTTAAGGTTGTGTTATTTGCTTGATCTCGCCTTGCCCCTCATCTCCACACCTATTTTCCTCTTTAGTACTCCCCTGCCTCTATGCCATGTCAGTGAAATGAGGGTCACAAATCCAATAAGATTCATCTCAGGCTCAAATCAGATTAGTTTAATCCGATGTAAGGCAGGAGCCAAACCCACTTCTCTCAATATGGAGCATCAGAACCCTGACAGAACAATGACAGCACTTAATAACAGCACTTAATAACAGCTTTTTATGGTTCAGACTGCATTAGCCAGAGTTTATTAGCCAGTAAACATACATACACCGTTTGGCAAGAATACTCACTTCAATCATCACTGAACTACTGCTTGTCAAGGGGCTGGAAATCTTGGATAAACGCCTAAAAAGTGTTACAGTATTATGTTCAGCACCACCAGTTCGTCACAATTGTGCTGACGAAAGCCCACCAGCATGTAGAGCACTTACTGTCAGACACTTTACAAATGTTCAAATGTAAAACCTGAAATCTGCACATTCTGAGAAAAAGAGAGCCTGCTTCCTCAACACATCAGGGCAAAAGATAGCCTCCTGTTTTTTTTTTTCTTTTACATCAGTGTTCCTCATTGTGAGACAACCTCCCAGTGTAGCAATTCAGAGAGACACTGTTTTAATCACCTTGTAATATTGCCTGAGCTCAGTTCCTTCTTCCTCTGCTTACTCTCTCTTCCCTGTGGCATTTAATTTATCCTCAATCCATCGATTTAAGATCAGAGAACAGGCAGCTCTTTATGACTCTCTCAAAATTATTCATATGTTTATTGAGAAGCTTGTAAAGCTCGCTCAGACACCCCCGCTGCCGCCACCACCACCACCGCCGCTGCCACCTTCTCATTCCACACTCGCCGATAAATTCCTTCAAGGTTTCAAGACAGGTGATTTGAATGATTTATATCTCCCCTTACTTACACATTGCTTTAGTTTCCCCGTTAACGTAAAACATGGAGGTGTACTCTGGCACTTTGCTGATTGGAGATCCACTTGTGCTGAATACCTTTGTTGTGGTCGGTTGTATGGGTAATGTTTTACCATTTGCTAATTGTAAACTGAATATCTGCAAACTTCAAGCAGACGTGAGTGTGACTCTGCTGGTATCCTGCTTGCATGACAATGGTATTTGATCATCCATAGCGGGGGGAAGACAAAGAATTATGAAAAGCCTTCGGTTATGATTTAAATGTCACGCTGTATGTATGTACTGATGGTGTTATAGCCTGCCAGGAGACTTACATCACCACTGTAGTATTGTTGCAGTAAGCATGGTGTCACGTGGTTGGTTTGGTTTAAAAGCCGAAACAATAATTTAGTTTTAAAATGTTGCCAACAACGCCACCTAAGTTGAGGAGCTTAGGACTCCATAATTGCAGATAGGCTTACAGGTTCTTTTTATCAGGACGGAGCAGAGTTAAAAAACCACATAAAAATATATAAAGTTCACCAGGATTTATTATAAAACAGTCCAAAGTCTTTTCCCAGTTCCAGACCGTCCTGGAGGTCCTTCCCAGGACTGGATGCTGATTTTCATTCTCGGAGATGATGGGGGGGTGAGACCTTCTTCCTCCTCCGGATCTACTCGTTCCCTCAGTCCGGTACTCCGCCTGTAGACACAGAACACAACCGCCAGCCCTCTGTCGACACACCCGTCTACGCTCTCACTCCCTCCTCTGCCTGGCCCTACAGCTGGCCTTCCCAGTGTCTGCATTTTGGATTTACGAATTAACACTCACGGTTTTCCTGGGTGATAACTGAACGTCATTCACCCAGGCTGGAGTAACTACGCCGACAGACACGGGCCGCTGCACTTCAGGTAGGAGGATCTTTCTGCGATGGTAGGTTCTCGGTGGCCTGCTGGTTCTCCGGCTGGTTCCTCATCTTCTCCTTCTCCGGCCTCTCTGGCCTTCCTTCGTCTCTGGCTCCTCTCTCTGGCTCATCTCTCTCTGGCTCATCTCTCTCTGGCTCATCTCTCTGTCTGACGTCTCTGGCCTGCAATAAAAAGGGTCATACCTGCAAGCTGCCAGCTGTGGCTTGTTGCACTGATTGTCCGTCAGCTGTGGGATGTTCAAGGTCAGCTCGGAAAAAGAAATTTCAAACATAATTAAATCACAGCAAACCAATATATTAAACTGACCCTGTCACATCCCCCCACAGCTAACAGTTGGCAGTCTCTGCAACAGTTCTCACAGTCTATAGCGCTCTGGTGATATTCACCGTCGTACAGGTGCTTCATTAACTTCTGCAGGCATGTTGGGGCAGGCACACAGTAGAACATAGGCAGTTCTGCTGGTCTTCCTCCAGTCAATTGTGACGCTGGGGGTCATGGCTGTGGCAGGGAACCTGCACACAGTCCGAGAGAGTTCCTGTGCAAAACCCTCTCCCTTCCCCGGCGTCTCTAGCCTTCCTGGCTCTGGCGTCTCGCATCTCTGGCCTTCCTGGCTCTCGCGTCTCGCGTCTCGCGTCTCTGGCCTTCCTGGCTCTCGCGTCTCGCGTCTCGCGTCTCTGGCCTTCCTGGCTCTCGCGTCTCTAGCCTTCCTGGCTATCGCGTCTCGCGTCTCTAGCCTTCCTGGCTCTCGCGTCTCTAGCCTTCCTGGCTCTGGCGTCTCTAGCCTTCCTGGCTCTGGCGTCTCTAGCCTTCCTGGCATGCGCCGTAGTCTCGTGGTGTCGTTCCCACACCTCTTGACGCCTTGGACCTCTTTACGGCCTGGATGTCAGGGTCGGTCTGTTGTTCAGCCACCCAGTTGGGAACCTGTACCAGGGGATCCTCCTCTGGTTCCACTGCTGCTGCTGCTGATGTTACAGCAGCTGCAGTGCTGGTTGTCGGCTGCTCTGGTTGGGGGCAAGTTGCAGGAAACCGGGAGAGGGCATCCGTGTTGATGTTCTCCCTCCCAGCTGGGCTACCCAGCGTTGCTCCACTGCACCCAACCTGGCAGACTCGGTTCTTTTGTGTCCACATGCATCCTCCTCTAATAACAGGGCGTCCTGTCGAAGGGCATTGAAGACTCATCAGGGTGCTGGCGGCATATCTCCTCAATGCTTGAGTTCCACATTTGGACACCCAAGTTTGGTACCCATGGTGCACCCGGAAAAACAGGCATCATCATCATCATCATCATCATCATTTTTTTAAAACTTGTAAAAATGGTAAAAGCCACCAAAATAAAAGTGTAAAACAATATCTTGGTTTTAACTCTGCTCAGGTACCTGATCCTGCCGTCAACGCCAGAAAATGTCACGTGGTTGGTTTGGTTTAAAAGCCGAAACAATAATTTAGTTTTAAAATGTTGCCAACAACGCCACCTAAGTTGAGGAGCTTAGGACTCCATAATTGCAGATAGGCTTACAGGTTCTTTTTATCAGGACGGAGCAGAGTTAAAAAACCACATAAAAATATATAAAGTTCACCAGGATTTATTATAAAACAGTCCAAAGTCTTTTCCCAGTTCCAGACCGTCCTGGAGGTCCTTCCCAGGACTGGATGCTGATTTTCATTCTCGGAGATGATGGGGGGGTGAGACCTTCTTCCTCCTCCGGATCTACTCGTTCCCTCAGTCCGGTACTCCGCCTGTAGACACAGAACACAACCGCCAGCCCTCTGTCGACACACCCGTCTACGCTCTCACTCCCTCCTCTGCCTGGCCCTACAGCTGGCCTTCCCAGTGTCTGCATTTTGGATTTACGAATTAACACTCACGGTTTTCCTGGGTGATAACTGAACGTCATTCACCCAGGCTGGAGTAACTACGCCGACAGACACGGGCCGCTGCACTTCAGGTAGGAGGATCTTTCTGCGATGGTAGGTTCTCGGTGGCCTGCTGGTTCTCCGGCTGGTTCCTCATCTTCTCCTTCTCCGGCCTCTCTGGCCTTCCTTCGTCTCTGGCTCCTCTCTCTGGCTCATCTCTCTCTGGCTCATCTCTCTCTGGCTCATCTCTCTGTCTGACGTCTCTGGCCTGCAATAAAAAGGGTCATACCTGCAAGCTGCCAGCTGTGGCTTGTTGCACTGATTGTCCGTCAGCTGTGGGATGTTCAAGGTCAGCTCGGAAAAAGAAATTTCAAACATAATTAAATCACAGCAAACCAATATATTAAACTGACCCTGTCACATCGGCACACATTACATGTTACATTCGTTATGTCCTTTTCCTCTCTGGTACATCCACTTCTAAATGACCTCAGGGCTCCCTTTGTATTTGTCTCACATAGGGTCCACTTGTCAGAAGGGCGGCGAACATACGGTAATGATGCCCAGACAGGGTTTGGTAAGTGGTCAGACGGCTGTGAACTGCAAAGCAGATGGACTGATGTACCCTTTACTGAGCTGAATGTCATTGGCTGGCATTTCCCACCATGCCTCATGGATAAGACTGCTGAAAATGCCCCCAAGCAGGAAGGAAAGGCCCACCTCAGTTTAAAGATGTACAAGGAAAGAAATGATTGGGGTTGTGATCAGGTTTCCCAAAGGGAAGTGCGAAACTTCCTTGAATATGTATGTAATATATTTCTAATAAACAACTTTGAAAGAAAGTGGTTGGATATGTTGGAGAAGACAGGCTGCTTGTACAAGGTTGTAAGCTCAATTTTTGCTCTCTGAAAAAGATCCTATCAGAGTGACTGTCAAAGACTATAAATGAACCACTAAGGAGTGATTATTAGCAATGTGTGTATGCTTGTAACAGTGTGGTCATAGTCCTGATGGTGACTACAAGAATCATTGTTTTATTAAAGCTTTACTAGAAGTGTTTTTCAGGGAGTGTTTGTTTATTTGACATTTATCTCAGCCTATCACAGTCTGCCTAGGTGGTTGTTGCAAACCCCAAAACTCTCAGAGGCTTCCTGGGCTGAATCCAAATGTTTCTACCTGTCCCACACTCACAGACTTGAGGACTTTAGCAGTCCATAGCAGTGAGCTGGAGGTGACAACAGAACAGCTCTCTTAAGAAGAAGAGTATTAATCCTTGGAAATTTGACAACAATTAAAACAAGAACAATCAATAATGAACTCAAAGTCCACCTACACATTTTTTGCAGAGCTTTCACCCACATGTCATGTTCTCTATAAGAAGATGGGTTTAGTCCAGTTGATAAAACAGACTTTAAAATCAGTCTTATTATTGATGTTATGCAGTGAGGCTTGTTGCACTCAAGTTACCTCAATTTACCAATGAATGTGCCAATTACCATTCAGAATTGTAAGAAAAAATACTCTGAGATGAGGATCTTACCATCGGTCACATCCCAAGCAACAACTGAGGTCTGAATTCCTCATTTTATTCCCTCTATACCCAGTGAGTTTTTATAGATTTCAGACTTATATAAAGGCTTTTCTTTGCCCTTATTTGGATGATTATGGCTCTGTTAAGTTGCTGAAAGGGTGATAAATGATAAACCCAAACCCATGCTTTAAAATGTTCCTACCAACCAAAAAACATATGAAAGCCTTCATTGATTCTGAATTTGGATCAATGAGATCTGCCTTTTCTCATTTACGATCTTCATCCAATGAGAAGCCAAAAAATGCCACCGGAACACAAAAAACAAAAAGTGTTTATAACAACGAGTAGTGGAGAGACGATAAGGTCTAAGTGTTTTTTATCCCTTCCCTTCTTTAATTTGGAGTCTGCCGTTGGCAGTAGCAATAACTGTAGATTAGCAGTAGGGGGATTTCTCTGGGGAGAGAAGCTACAGAGGAAATCGTTCCAGGCCGTTCCTCGGCAAATGTTTTTCTTTCCAAAGGCCAGATCTCTCTGCTTCATTGTCTTTGCAGCCCCCGTATTTCCGCCAGTTTTACGGCTCTTCTGAGGGACAATTTGTGTGTTGAGCCCTGGTTTTATTTGTTGGTGCTCGGCGAAGGGTAGGAGAAGATGTCAAATGAAACCCATTAATCACCACACAGGCTATAAGAGATAATTGTGAAGGGAGAGAGAGAGAAAGACATTGAGAGAGGGTGAACGAGTGAGCGGGAAAGGAGAGGTAAGCAAGGGAGAAGAGTCGAGGGAGAGCAAACAAAATAAATCAGAGAGCGTGCTGTGGGGATTCTTACATATAATAGCTTTTGCCTTCAATTTCCTCACTCACTTTTTCTCCCACAGCGCTGGGAGAAGGTTGATTGAGTGCAGCAGAAAACTGAAATATTAGAGTAAATACATGACTTTTCAAGCCCCCATGATGCTCAATTGATGGCGCCTTGTACCATTTGTTTAAATTACATTGCAGCATCGAGCCTGAGTCCAGTGACATGGCACAGACAAGTACTTTATGAATGAGTTGTGAATCTGTGGACTGACTGTAAAACTGAGCAACAATAAACATGTCACCTGCTGTGAATGATACTAGTACTCTTTGGGACAATCAATCATAATTATAGTTGAGGAGCAATAACTTCTTAAATTAAAATGCATTGTGTACGAAGCATATACTGTATATGTAATGCATATATCTTTATCCTTTTTTTTCCAATAGTGGAGTTGAATTGAAAAACAAAGTCTTGGGGGGCAATATATAGATTTATTTAAGGGGCAAAATGCAGAATGTCAGAAAAATCTGTGGCGTAAGAACAGATAGATGTAATCTTTTATCTAGTGTATGTATTCTCAGGCAGTTGTATATGGTGGCAGATGTAGATGCAGATCAGATTGTCTTTTACATTGCAAAAAGAAAAAAATCAAAAAAATCAAACAAATGAGAGTATGTATGGATGTGAGTCTCATCTCAGCAGGGGAATTTATCCGGGAATCATGAATGAATCATGAATATTTCCCATGATGCGGAAACGAATGGGTCATGTTGTGGACCTCAAATGATAAAATGAATTATTTCTCAACTGCCAACACTCTGTGAACTTCTGATGAACTAAAACTTTCATTTACATAATTAGTCCAAACAGCAGACAGGCACATCCTGTGTGAGTCTATACAGTTCACTAGATCAGTTGCAAAAATATTCTAATGTGCACCAGAAAAACATTTGTCATTGTTCCTTCATATTCAAATATGGCACACAATAAGACTGTGGTCATTTGCAGGACGAATAAACATTTAAGTGATACAGACCATTTATCAGTCATTTCAAATTAATTCTATAAACTTTAATAACCTGCAGAGATATGGAATGGCACATGCAGTTCATCAATTCTTTTATACCTGCTTTTTTTTTGTCAATGCAACGTATGTGCTGTCGTCATTACTTGATTATTCTTTGTCTATTTGCATTGGATTTTCTTCAGCTGCAGTACATTGAGCTGTAGTTCTGATAACTGTGAAGGCCATATTCACATTATTTCCATGCTTATTCAACCATTCAATGACTGCTTGTGTTCTAAATGCAAGTATAAGCTATTCTGATGTATTTCTATTTATCACTAATTTCCTCTAATCTGTCACCTGTCTGTATAAATTACAAATTCCAAGATCACATCTCCACTGAGTACAAAGCTTGGATGTATTTTTCGGAACTCGATAGTTGAGTCAAAGACGATGCCTATTCAGTTAAATGTAAATTGCTCGCTTGATGTATAAGAAAAAACATGTTTTCTAGCTTCTGGGTTTGCTTCTGCATTGTGTGACCTGCTGAACATGTGCAGTAATGTCCATAGACTTTACATTGGGATGATACCACCTGTATGAACTAGAGCACTACCGATATATCAGTCAGCTGATATTATCAGCCAATACTGACCGATCACAGATACAGTATATCAGTATTGGTGAATCTTTTGTCCAATATGTGGCGATATTTTCTTATTTAGGCAGCATTTTTTTGTATATTTGATCTTTTTTCATAATTAAACTTTAATTTATACACATGTTTATTTTTGTTCTGTTTTGTTTTTATTTTATAGCTACTTATGAGTATTAAATTCCCAACTGTGTTTACTGTTTCAGTGCACTGATGTCATTTAATACAACAAGGTTTATAGACTGTAAAATATAATTTCTCCATTACATATCTTTGTCACATTTGATGGATCATTACAAACAAATGTATGTTTATGTATATATTCTGTGCATATAACATTATTGGAAAATGTATTGATATTGATCAATCAGGACGTAACCACGCCCTAATGCATACCCTGCTTTATCGTCAAATATAACATCAGGGAGGCCAAAATGTCACAAATGAACATCATACTGCATTGAAGAAGGCTTTAAACTAGGGATTGAGACCATAAACACATTTGAAAACGTTTGCTGAGGTTAGAAATCAAGTGAGAAGTTGGTGAATTCTCCATTGACTTGTATAGAGACGGAAGTCCTTTTGACATCAAAATGGTCGCCCCCTGGTTGCTTTTTGATAGAATGCAGTTCTAAGTTACTTACGCGTTGGCTTCATTTTAGAGGACCAGAACTCCCCGCCTGGTATGACCTTAGATAGACTGGCAAGACAAAACATGATGAAAGTTCCTCTGAATGCTTATAATATGTTTGCAGATATTTTTCTGAGAAACTGAAACTTAGCTATGTCAACAGTAAACTTTAGCTAACCACAGATCACTGCAACAATGATCTCTCTGTTTTTGGAGAGACCAAAACAGATGCACTCAAGCAAGATCAGGCCAAGACTGCCTAGTGGGAAAGTTTTAAATCTTTGCAGCTACTGGGGTCATTAGAAACACTTCATTAGTAACACTTGCAGGAGCAGCCACTGATAAATTATGGCCATGTAAAATATTACTAAGTGCTCCTTTAAGAATTGAACTGGATATATTGAGTAAGTCTTTCTGGGTGTCAGAACTGAAAATCCAGCCTCTTTGTTCTAATCTGCTCTGTAAATGAGGACAAGTTCATGTATTGATGACTAGCACATTGCCGACTTTGTACAAGACACTGCAACTGTATTCAATACACTGTCATCCTGTTTTAATCCTCAGAAAGCTTGACTGATATTGATCATTCTGCATATGAGTCAATGGCAGTGTTATTTGGTGATGTAAGAGTCAGTCTCCCACTTACTGTGCCCTGTGCCAGGGTTCTGCATGGAGAAAACACACATTTGATTCAGATAGAGATGTTTCACAACAGAATTAGAAGGCTGTCAGTGGCTGCCAAACTTTCGCAAGAGGATACCCAAATGTGCTGATGAGCGGAAGTTGGGGAGGTGGAAATTATCTTGAAATACAACACTCTCAAGCAAAATAAGTGTGAACTGTCACGGCTCGCTCCAAGAATTCCTGTTCTCATGTTGCTCACATCATTGAAATTGGCTCGGGCCTCACGGTTTTCTGCCACTTTTATGGTGTCTATTTATTGTTGGATGTTGAATCATTTTACTTATCCACCCTCAAGATACGTAGCTTCATTCAATGTGAGGCCTTTGATTTAAGGCTCAATTAGCAAAAAAGCACCACAGTTGCTTGTTTATAACTCTGGGTGTCAATGATGCATTGATTTTAAGGGTTCATAGGATTTTTACTGTTTCCACGTAAGACATAATGCATAAAGCACTGAATCACATTGCTTTCACCAGATTGGACTGAGACCAAATTAGAGACTTTGTCATAGTTATGACTTCAATATTTTGTAATTTTAACAGAGTATCTCATAAATACATTTGAAAACATGGAATTAAAGCTCTGAGATCTGTATCTCATTACAAGACAAGAAACTCATGATAATTATGTAATTATTTTTTCATAAGCTAGGCCACTGATTTCAGAATTATGAGATCTGCATCTTACATAAAGATATCATAATTATGAGATAGTGGAGATGCTGACCTCGTAATTAGGCAATAAGTACTCCATTTTCTTCCTTTAGTGAATGTTATTTTCATCTTTAGTTGCATTGTGTGAGATGATGTATTTCTAATGTATTAATTACGATATATTTTCAGGCACAGTGCTGTTAGAGTGTATGCCAGTAATCCAAATACACACATACACTTGTAGTTGAATTATTTTATAACAATAAATGTTACAATTAATATTTTATCATTATTTGCAAGACTATTAAAGGATTAGTATGATTTATTACAACAAAGCAACTTAGCGCCAAGCTGCTAACTCTACAAGAAGAACAAAGGAGTGACCAGTTTCCTCTGACCTGCATTATCAAGACAATGTACTCCAAATACTGTATTTGACATCAGAACCACAAATCTTCCAAGCCTGGCTCATCCACCAACCTACAAAATTGGCAGCTAACATAGCAGCACAGCAAACAAGGCACACCAAGGAACCTGCTCCCCTCACGGACTGTTAACATTAAGTGGGCATAGCATACTAGTGTACAGAGGCAACTCAAAGATTCCGCAGAACACACATTCTTTCTGGTGCACACAAGCATGCACACACACACACACACACACACACACACACACACACACACACACACACAGTCACTTGAACAATACCACACCTCCTTTAGTACCTTAGTTAAGTTAATATAGTTAGATGACATATTGTGTGTCTTACTTTATCTTTTAAATGAATGCTTTTGAATACACAAGCCTGTCTATTTAATATTGCAAAGGGGTGAATGCTGCCAACCTCTACTATTGAAAACGCTTCACCTTCACTAGCTATTGATACAGTAATTGTGGTTGTAGTTATTAATTGAATCAGAGTTTTAAATTGATAGTTTTGTATATTTGATGAGTCTAAATGAATTAACTGGCAATCAATTTCCTCTTTTCAAAGGGTGGTGCCACGAGGGGAAATTAATGCAAGTAAAATTCTATTATTTAATATAAACGTTTATTATCCTGATAGCCTTTTAAGCAGTTGCATCCACAGAGTGTAATAAATTGTAGTAAATGACAATTACTGTGTAGGTGATCGATGTAGAAGAGCAACTGCAGCCCAGAATTTAGAGTCCAGACTGACTGGGATATGGTAACCAGGGGATTATATTTGAATAAACAGGCAACTATAACAAAAAAAAAGTACTGACTCCTAACTTTTTAATATGTAAATTTGTATTCAGGCTGTACACTAGCACGACACATCAACACATTTGTTTTAATATTGTCTGGTCCTGCGGAAGTTGTCGGTGTTGTGATAACCCGTCATCTTTGGTATGCTGTTAATCCATCTGTCTGCTCTGCTGTGCTCTACAGGTGGCTCGTTAGCCCAACTGGGGACACCTGGCGCTGTTGCTCCCAGGTGATAATGTCTGGTTGTAGCGAGCAGCTTCTCTCTCCTCTGACTCCTTGTTGTTGCTGCTGCTGCTGTTGTTTGCAGCTCTCCGCTTCTCCCTTCAGGCACCTGTTTTAGTTTTGGTTTAGTTATGCTGCTTTAGTTATTTCTTTTGCTCTCATCCACCTTCCAACACATATACACACACACACACACACACACACATACACACACAGGGACCACCTATGCATCACATACACCACCGATCCCACTGACTTCCACACCTCATACTTTAATCATTCAGTTACATCCTTTTAATTTGATTTAATTAGTTTAAATAAATGATCTTTTGTTCAACTTTGACATGGCGCATCTCCCTTTTGTTGTGGCCACTTAGGCTTGGAGTCATGCTCATAAATACTGATTGGGCATTCAAAGACTACAGTGATTTTTTGTTTACTTCAGTTTCCCGTTATTCCACTTAAGTCCTCATGCCTCCTTCAAGGCTAGAGCAGCAGCTCATTTTAAAATTTACATCACGTTATTTGTGAGAGGCCGAAAGCTGTGATTAAATTCACTCATTACCATCACTCTATGACTGAGCACCACAGCGTTATTTTTCCACAGGTCAGGCAGCCTGAGAACAATAATCATCATTTGGTCACTTGTAGAATAGTAAAGAATATCTTGAGGGGTGTAGGATCAAAAGCATATTAAAAGAAGACCCTTTTAAAGTAATGGGCAGTGTTTTTGAGGAGGCTAGTCGGCAGACTCAACAAGCACGATACTGGACTGATGTTAGATGTACGAGCTGCTTTTTAATGGAGTTGATTTAGTTTCACTGGGGCACATTGATGTACTTGTCATCTTTGTTTTGCTTTAATTGGATAGGCTTTCTTCTCGACACCATGAGACAAACACAGAATGAAGAAGTGAGTCTTCCACATTTTCAGCTTTGGGTGAAAATTCCAAATATATAGCTACCACCTGCTTCATTTGTGAAATAGGGGGAAAATGTCCTAAGGGTATCAATTAATAGGAGTATAAGATGATACACATGTTGTATTTATGTTTAACTGGCATATCAAAGGATAGGTTCATATTTTCTCTTTTACTTGATACGGTACATTGCAGTCTACACATGGTAACAGCAAATCTATTTTCTTCTGTTTTACACATTTAACTGGTGATTGTGTGTTGGTTTGTATGTTTTCAGCACTGCCAAAATGCAGATGACCTACACTACATACTGCTAATGTGATGCTTAGACAGCCTGTGTAGAGATTGTTTAAAATTATTGTTCAAGCTTGTTACAACTTATCTTATTATCTTATTTTTTGTAGTTTTGGCCATTGTCTTATAGCAATTATGCTGACATTGCACTCATTCAAAGTCAGATGATGCAAAAAAAGAGCTTCAATCAGATATAGCCATATTATCTAAACCACTTATCATCAAACACATTAAAATGTGTGAGTGCACAAGTATAGTAAGTACAATAAGTTGATCCTGGAAGTGAATTGCTTGGGTCATTTTTTATAGCATTCACCTTCATTTTCTCTTCCAAATGCCTGACTTGGGAGTTTTTTCACAATCTGTATAGTTATTATTGACTGAATAATGTCTCTTGTCCCTGTTAGACTCATTTTTAGTGATATGGACATGTTCCCAGATTTTAGCAATTGAAGGTACCCTGTGCTCTTGTTAAGAAAAAGTTGTTAAATTTAAAATTAAAAAAGTTTCACATACTTGACATGTTGAGTGCATTTCCTTCCTCATACAACATTACAAATCCAGTTGTTTTAAGTTTTTTAATCATGCTTTATTTACACCAATGTTAGCCTTCCAGCAGTCTTCTTCTTATTTACCCTTGTTGGTGCATTGCATCATCATCATTGACATCATGATATGATTCACACTCCTCACATGCTGTATGTGTGTCACTGAGCAGTTGCATGATGCAAACAATACAGGGACCCACTTGTAAAAAAGACTAATTTAAATGATTTTGGTGACTCCTGACCTTTTATTGAGCCACCTCGTCAAATCACAATTTACACTATACGTGAAATATCTAAATCTAATGAGCATATCATATTTTGCTTTCCAGAGGGAGGTCATCATAGTTTGTTGTTAATCCATGCATTTCAAAGAACATCTGTCCCTGTTTAGATGTCAGCTGTTTCAAAATGTGGATCGCTGACATCAGACGAGGAACATCATGTTTATCACACCATCTATCTTACAGCTGCTTTCGAGTTCAACCCTTGAATGATACTGTAGGCCTGAAACTGTTGGAAGTAAACGAGTAAAGCCGGCTGACAGATATATCGCCGCCATGACCTTGTGGTGCTGCAAATCATCAGCGTAGGGGTTGCAGTGGTGACATCAGATATTTCATTGTGACAAGAGGTCATTAAATTTATCATATGTCGTACGATTCAAACCCTATCTAGCAGTAAGAAGGGAACCCCACTTTCACTGTCAGTGCCTCTGAACATTTAACTCAAGTCTTATTCATAAACAGTAATCACTCTCCTCAAATCTCTCCCCCACCCCAAGCCAATGTCTCTATTTAACTCATCTTCGTTTTCCCACTTCTCCACTGACACTGAGGTCAATGCCATCAGCTGGAAATGTATGCCCTATCACAGAGTGAGGTATGTAGCATGAGCTTGGTTCAATAATCAGTGTCCTATATTATCAGAGTGAGGGTAGCTTTGGTCTCAGGTGGAATCAGTTGGCGTGCTGTCCCGTCTGTGTGCTGGCAGTATCAACTACTGCAGTACAGAGCTCAACGGCTTGGAAGAAAACGTTCTGCCTCACTGAAATAGCAGGTTTTTCAGGTTCAGTCTGAAATTCCCACACATTGAAGAACTTCCTTGTTGTTGTTGTTTTCATTTCTTTCCACTGAATCCTATAAACTACCAAAATCTTCTTTCACTCAATCAAACTGTGATTTTCCCTCTTTCACCCTTTTGTGCACTTTGGGCCAAAACTAAATGTCACTTCTACGGGCGGCTCAGGAGGTAGAGCGGTCGTCCTTCAATTGGAAGATTGGTGAGTAGGATGACACTACTCTTTGTTCCTCCAACACCAGTCTCAGAACTAATTGGCTAACTGATGATGATTTAGCCTCTGGGGCCAATGACCAATATGTCAGAGTTTCCGCTATAGCCAGTGGATATCTGGATAACGGATATTTGGGTCAAAATGTCCTTCCTTCCCATGTACAGTTTGCATTCTCTTTTCTTTTCTGGAGCTGGCACTGCTTATGTTTGGTCATCTTAATATGAGCTTTAATATAAGCAACAAGAAACATATTTACACAGTAGCATATTCAGAGCAGCAATAGCTTTTTTGTGTGTGTTTTTGTGGTCATGTCCAACTGATGAAGTCCAATATTCGCTCTCCTTTTAGCTCAGTTTTGCTCTCCTCCAACTCTTATAAAGGAAATGTCCAGCTCTTCAGCTTCTAAATACTCTACTTACTAGCTGATTGAGAGTAGTGAGAGTCAACAAACCAGTAAGGTTGCAGGCCAAAAAAACAAAAGATTGAGCTAAAAAGACATTGAACTGCAGGACTGGGCAATAATTGTCCATGGGTTCATCACTATATGATACGTTTCATATACATTTCACAAGTCATTTGATCCATTATTAATAATATTGATTATACCAGCTTTAAGGCAAGTGCTTTCCATTTAATGACTATATATAACTGTGTTTTTAGAATATTTTGATTGATACGTTCAGCTTGGTTTTGTTTTTATTGTATGTTGTTTGTATTACTGACATTTATTTACAGCCAAGTTTCAAATATCATTGTAATATCACCGGATGGCACATTCTGACTATTACCTTTATGCAGCTGTAACAGCTACTAAGATATTTACCTGTGTTTGAATCAACAAAAGTCAGCAATTTTGTCTGAAGTGTCTTCAGCTTGTTTTGTGTTGCTACCATGAACAGGTGTCTATGCATTAAGTAAAGCAAGTGCAGAAAGCCCTCAAAACAGTTTAGCATGCGTTGTTGATATCCTCAGCTGACAGAAAAATTGCAACAACTCCCTCTGACGTTATATTTCTGTCTTTGTCTTCTTTGTTTTGAGGCGACTGATGCCTGTGTATAATCTTTGCAGAGAGTTCAGCTGATGAGGGAAGATATCTCCTGAACCTCTACTACCTAACCTTATTGGAATATTCATGAGAGTGGAGGTAATTCCTTCTGCAGTATAGGCATGTAATATTAACACTCGTTTAATGGGCTGAAATGGAGCGAAAGCCAAACCAAACCCCTGAGTAAATACCTCCGAATAGCCTGTATTAGCCAAATGAAAACTTGCAAAGTCCTGTCACAGCAAATTGATCATGACATTTCTGCAGAGAAGTTTGTATATTTGCTTGTATATATCCCCTCTTAGTGAGTGTTTTGTCCTGTTAACAGAGAATTGGAAAGTCTGACTGTCCATCCATCAGTCCAAGACTTTACTAACTTGCTATGGATGTGCCACCCATTTCGGATGTTATTATATGATGGAATGGCCATTATCAGTAGTTATAAGCCTCATAGACATGGGTTATAGGGTTAGGGTTAGGCATACTACAGCACAACACTGTGCTGTTAACCCTTACATGCTGTTCAGGGTCAAATTTTACCCATTTTTACATTTCTTCTAGCCGGACGTCTCCCTAAATGTGACCCACAGTTTACAAAAATGAAAATAAAATTAATGCAATGCTAATTTTATATGCTTTTTTCCCAATGAGATAAATCAAACATTTATTAATGAATGATGGGGGAATTTATGAATGTGAATTGGTGTAGAGATTAACTATGAGTCAGTATATGAACAGTATGTGAGTATTAAACCAATGACCCCACTGTTACACCTTATTTTTATACAATCTGTGGGCTACACACAGCATGACTCGGCTATGCTAACAATGGTGGCCATGCTAACTAGCTGCTAGCCACTGTGCAAATGGATCTGTCATGTCTCTTTGTATTTGTCAGTTGGTGTCCCTGTTAGTTTTGGACAGGAGTCAGTTTCGTTTCTCGGGGTTGTGCACACTCTCTGACCTGCAAGGTTCTGAAATTTGGAAGAACTAACAAGTTCAATACCCAAATGCAAATGAACCCATATATCAACTTGTGTAATTGATTAAACATATTCTTGGTGGTTAATTGATTAACTGTTGACCATTGACATCCCTAGTCATAATATTCTTAGTCAGTTATGACAGTGTTTTCTGTGTGGTTAGTTTCTTAACTTAAGTGAGTAATATAGAAAACTTACCAGGTTTGCCTTTCCATATGCACTTATACAACATATGTCTCATGCCTACTAATGCAGTTCATAAAAAGTAAAAGTGTTCCTTCTACCGCTTCTAAATTTGGATTTTTCTGGTCCGAATTTTTCGACTTCAAGACGTGCTTCACTCTGTTGAAAACACATTTCTACCCTGCCCTTGCCACATATCATGTAGCTTGCACAATAGTAATTCTTCCAGCTTATCGATGTTGGCCGTTCTGTCCACATTGATTTTGTCCTCTTTTCACATCAGAAAGATAAATTATTTGACTCTCTCAACAATGGCACAAGCAGAGCCTGAGGTGTTTTAATGGACACCTTCTTCATCCGCGGCTTTGTCGATGGTCCACGTAAACACTCAGACAACAAATCTCTGTGTACACCTTGTTTCCCCTGCCAGCTGAGCACTGAAACCAGACAAAACAGAAGGTCATCATAATATACCTCAAGTCTTATCCCTCATTTTCTGCTGACTTGATACCCATTGTTGTTTGCTGCGATGTCTCGAGCAAGTCGGCGTGTTGACAGGCCTTGAAATTACTTTTGTCAAGTTTGCGGTCGCTTTCTCCTTCTTTAGATGATTTCTCTTTTGTTATCACAAAAATCAGGAATCTGTAATAGAATGTCTTCGAGAATTTTCACATGAGTGAGAGGACAGTCTGTACATGTGCTAACAAGTTCCCCGTCTTTGGGGGGAGGAAAAAAAATCTAATTAACCAATACAACTCCACAGCAAGCATTCTTGGTGTAGTAGTGCTACCTGCTTCTAAGAGAACAAGACTGATCAAACAAAGACAGCCACGGTGCTCTGAAGCCCACATTTCTTGTCTGGTTAATTAAGGAAGTGTGTTTTCTCTTCAAATAATCTCAACTACCGTGATCAGTTGACACAGTAACACAGAGAGGCAAAGACTTCAAACCAGGATTTTGGTATTAGAGTAATTGGCGATGCAACCGGGCTGAAAAATGTATACTTTTGCTAATTTCTTTGACAGAAAATAAAGTTAAAGTTCATATTGGTACTTTTGCTTTTAATATATTCTCTGCCTATTGTTAATGTAGAATAATGGCAATTTTAGGTTTAGCTTTTCTGCAATTGTACAGCAGTGGTTACTCTACAGATGTGTCTAAAAATCCAGCCTTGGAACAGAACCTTGTGTGTCACGTGGCTTGCTTCATATGTTTAAAGAAGGACTGAAGTTTCATGGAAAGTGATCTAACATCGTTTTTAATATGTGTTTTTTGAAGCCTTTAACGAACATCATTTCCCTTAAGTCCTACATATTTGCCCAACAGAGGGGAGTCCATGAAAGGTTGCAGCTAGTTCAGATATATCTGTAATAAGAGCAGGACAGAGAGGAGCATACGCTGTACCAGTATTTATACAGCACTGATTGCAAAGCGTTAGGGAGTCCCATGGATATGGACAAAACTAATTTATAGGGAAGTAAGTGCTCACTCTCTCATAGTAAGAGGGGGCAAGGCTCACTTAAAAAAATGAGAAGGAAATATCTGTACTGCTACCAGATGACTGTTCAGTGAGCCTGGGCCATAGAAGCCTTTGATAACACCTTTCCATGTTAGGATGTACTTTGTGTCGTATCTCAACTAAAAAAACATACACGCTGTAGCTTTATGTAAAATTTTGAATGCTGTATGTGTAGTATAGAAGATATTTTCATAGCTGGAGGCAGGCCTCCCCATGGGGGGGTCTAAACAGTTTCAGGGGAGGTTCAGTGAATTGAAGTGAAAAAAGTTATCAAAAGGAGATCACATAGAATAACCAAAATATGTGTGAATCGGTTTGAGGGATAGTTTAGAGATACAGTAGTTTGGGGGAATTTAACACTAATAAATGTTTTCAAACAGACTTTTTTAAAAATGTATTTACACCAATCAGGATCCCGTGGAGGCATTCAGGAACTGAACAAAATTAAGCAAGTAAACTGAGGTGAGGGGGCACCATTTTCAAAGCTTTGTCTCAAACTCCTGTTGTAGAGTATTTCTACTCTGTTATATTGCTAATTTGACTGAGTTAAAAGATCTTCATACTTCTGCCAGCACTGATGATATGCATTTCCCTCTTTTGTTTGTTTTATGGAATTTACAGGATTTAGTTTGAATCCAGTGCTGTGTGTTGTTCTCCATCATGCCATCTGATGCATGTTATGTGACAGACTTACATTTGGTACTGTAGTTCCTGCATTAAATCCCATCACATAGACAGCTCTTGATTTATACGACAGGGGCACATGATAAAAACCATGCTTTTAATAATGAGCAAATAAAACCATTGTGACAGAGGAATACAAATACCCTTATTAGCTGAAGATTATCTTTGAGCAGACACTATTCAAATAGTTTCCCGGAATGTGTTCAAAGTAATGCAACAACAACCACAGGCAAGCTATTAAAACACTGATACACTTTTTAGCTCCACGAATGCTACCAGGCTAGGGACACAGGATATTCATTTTCTTGTTATTGCAAAATTATTCAAATGAGAAAACCATCAATAATAAGATTCCCACAGAGAAAATCCCCCATAACAGGTCCAATGGGATGAGAGATTTGATAAGAGGCCATGTCCCACTGGCACAACATAATAAAAGGATTTTTGGAGCCCGACGGGCTCGGTGTTGTAGATGCTCAAGTCTGTGATGGATGCAGGAGATCAAACACTTCTTTCTATGCATATCAGTGTTTTTTTTAATAAGTCTTTATGATGGTTTTAACGACAACATAGCCCAGCGCAAATGGGGTGCTTCGCTAACCTGTGCTAATTTTTACCTCACCTCTTCAGGCTGCAGTGATAACCCAGTTTCCATTAAATATAATCTGGCAGTTTAACACTAACTATAAAACCCAATGGAGCAGAGACAGGTATTGTGTGGGTTTTAATTATCTCACCAATAGCCTTCAACAGATGCTGTGTGTTCATTTCTGTTCGCACTTAAATAGTACTGCACACAAAAAATGTGTTTTTGAGCTATGAACTAAATGATGTGACCGTGTTGTGATACAAACACATCAGTGCAGGTATTAATATTGACACTGACACCTAGTTTGTAAAAAATCTGCATTTCATGGGTTGAGAATGGCTCGTCATCTGCTGTTTAAAATCACCACTGAAAAAGCAAGGCCGAGGGTGATGTAGAGTCCACCGTCTGAGAGTTCTCTATGTCATGAAATGTATATAAATAGTAGGTTAAGTCTCCACCCTTGAGTGTGAGAGTCTGTGAAACAGTGCAGTCTTACCTACAGGATCTAACAGCAGCTAACAATAGTGCAGGCCTGCTGGAGGAAATCTAGAGGAAAAGCAGCCACAAAAACAACGGAAATCATCCTTCAGTCTCTCCCTGCTGGTAAAATCTTGTTTTAAAATGTTGAATCAGGGTGGAACTTGTCCACTGCGAGAACAGCTCCACTGGAACTGAATCAGTCCACCATGGAGCAGAGCTGTGGTTGAGTGGGTCCAGTAACAGCTCCATTTTCACTGCGATTTAACATTCGAAAACAAGATTTTACCAGTTGATAACTGCAGGAACAGGCAGCCGCAGAGGTAAAGAGCCACAGGAGGAAATGTGAAGAGGATTTCTGTTGTTGTGGCTGCCGGCTGTTCTTCCTCACGCAGACAGTCACAGACAGATCTCCTCCAGCAGGTCAGCGCCGCTGTTAAAACTGTCTTCATGTGAAAATAAAGCACGTCACACGTAGACAGGTTTATTCAAAATGACTTCTGGCTCGTTAAAATGTCGTTGCACCGTTTGCATTCCTCTCATTATTATAATCATTTTTCTCTTGCCAAGGGATGTCATGCTAAGCAACTCCTGCCATCCTGCCTCACACAGCCATACCAGCCCCCTTCCAAACATTGCCCCCGCCCCCCTCACAACCCTTTGCCCACTTTAGCATTTTTCAAAACTATGCACTGGGTGGAGTTATGCTCAGGCCTTGGGGTGCAGTTACACTTTAAATGAACGCTCTCTATTCTCCTGAAGCCCCCACCCCTCCTCTTTCATCTGTCTTTTCCCTATAGACTCCCCAATGTCATATAGTGTGGATTTTCTTAATATCGTTCCTTCCTGTTATGTTACTTTTTATCTGGTGGAGGAAAAAAATTGACAGAGCCATAATGATCATCATGCTCAGCTTGCAACTGACCTCATTGTATCACATTGTCAGAGCTGCAGGCGGGATTGAAGGGGTCTGCAATACCAAATTGCAGATTTTGTTGTTGCAGCTTTTAATTGGTGTGAAATTACTTTTTTAGTGGAGGCATAAGTATCTGACTTCACTGGGAATAATTGAGTTTGATATGGTTGACAGACACCCCCATGAAAGTTGTACATAGTTTGATAGCAGCGTCCGCCCAACATAAACAAAGAAATGTCAATGGATTCCAACAGCAGCACTATGAGGATATTGGGAGAATGTTGCTCTCCCAGATGGGCGGTCACAGCCTTCAAATGACCCTTTACATGTGTAGGTAAGTGACCAGACTAAGCAGCCTGTGTGTGCGGTCATAAATACTTTTACGATTGCATGTTCACCTTTTGTGCACAACAGCGTGTCTAACTGCTGCATGAGATAAGAGAGGTTGCCCTGATTCATTTGTAGATATCCGAGGCTTCTGCCCTTTCAGAAGTTTGATAATGACATCAGTCAGATGTCTAAATACGGCCATCTTTTGTTAGCAGTGAATACAGGTGAAAAGGCCATATGTTGACCTTCGCTGTTCATGTACTGAGCTGTACATAAGTCAAGTTTGACTTGAATTGCTGCTGCTGTAAGCATGTCATTTTATATTCCCTGGTTTATGGGAGGTGCTTGACCTATAGTACTGAATAAGTTTAACACTTGCTTGACAGGGCTCAGTCTTCTCAGAGAATACAAAGTCACATTGCTGCTCAATAGCAACAGAAAAAGGAGTCAAATCTCCTGCTTTTGCGAAAACAGTGTTTACTGAAAGCTTTCATGAGTAGATGTAAGTATTACATTAAATATTGTTTTAGCACTAGTTGCTGATATTTCTGCTTTTCAAAGCTTACTTCAGTGTAAACCGCAGACATGAAAAGGTGACTTTGTTCTCACTGATCAGTTTCAAGCCACTATAAGTTCAGCCTGATGCTCTTGGATTTGAAAATGTAGCCTTGAGAAGCTTGTGTAAAGAAATGAAAAGCCAAAAGAGCAACATGCGCTGAGTCATGTACTTCAAATGACTACAAGTACATCTGTCATGTTCGCAATAGTAGGCAAGTAAAGCTCATGCTGTATTTCATTTTTACTTTTTTCAATTTTTAATGCACAATATTGAGACAATGTTGTCATATCAGAAACAGAAGTTGAGGCAGTGTATCCCCATGGTGGTTTTAGCATAGATTTTCACTGTCAGAATAATGGAGTAGCCTGTGGAGTCTGAAATAGAGCAAGGCGTCGAGGGAAGCCACCTGGAGGTCTGCTTGGCTAGTATGATGAGAAAGATTGCATATCACAACACTAACTAGAAGAGAAAACACTGTGCCGCTAATCAAACACCCAGTCCAGGTGGCCAAATGTAGGTTACATTTACAAGCCTGTACATCCTTTGACACCTCTAAATAACACTTGGTGTGGAGAGATATATTGTAACACCAGAGTACTTCTTCACAGGGCTTATTTTGTGTGTGTTTTTCACAATGGAATTGATTTTTTTAAGCATTCATGCCTTTTATCCCTACAACCAAAGACTTGAAGCTCTATTAGTGGGCCATGCAGACTGAAATATCCATTACAGCACACAATATAAAATTACTGGATAGATGCCTTTTGATTTTCAGAGCCTTAACAGTAGTGATCAGGACAACATTGTTTGTCAGTGCCTTGCAAAATTATAATGATCGGCCACCACTGTTAAGATTTGTTCAGGTTTAAGCACAGAAACTACCAGAGAAAATGGTATAGCAGTTATAAGAAAATAATGCTTTCAGTAGAAAACAAGATGCAACCAGTGTCAAAGTCACATTGTTGCTCAGCCATCCACTCCATCCTCATTCGGTTTGAAGGCAGTATAATGAGATCATAGAAACTTTTGCCTTTGCTTTTGAGAGACAAAAGTCATAATTTGTACAGCCAGTTAAATGGTAGCAGTTCATTTTAGACATTTAAACCAATTGAAGGACAGTTTCATTCATCCTCTTTACTGCATAACTATACTCAGTTTAATCGCAATATTAGGAGATCTTCTATGTGTGATTTGACTTTATGATCTGAGAATGGGACAGAAAAGCTCACAGAGTGTCCAGAATCTATTGGGGAGCATAAATGTGCTCCATTACTTTCATGACAATCTACATTTTAGATTTTAAAACTTATGGTACAAATGGTAAACTTGGCATGATGGTGGCACCAAAGGAAAGAGTCAAATGTTTGGACTAAAGGTCATATTGACCTGCGAGTTGCACAAGATAAAATGTCAGCAAGGTTGGTAGATTTTACTAGTATTACTGTTTGTCTCTCTTTGTAAAGGGCATCATTCTTTACATTTTGCAATACTCAAGTGACTCATTTGTTTATGTACTCTGTTGCACTTCAAGACTAGAGACGTACTCTGTTATTCACACATGATAAGCAGTTCATTTGTGGTTGACTGAAAGAACTGTACAGGCATCAGGACACCATTTCCGTTAGACTGCAACTTATTTGTGTTTAGCAAATCTGTTATGCTAAAATAAATGTTGTGGGATTAAACCAATGTCTCAGGGGGCCAAATATTTTTGCTGGAAGGCTGGATTTCAGCCATGGGCTGCTGTTTACTTACCACTGCAATAGACATTTGGCTGAAAATGTGGACACAAATTCATTCATGTTAACCATTGATTTGCTCCATTAAGCACCAAAATGACATTTAATGGAGCTTGAAAACCTTAAGTTGTGTTGAGCAGGGAGAAGCTAAAGTGAGATGAGCGATATGCAGCCACCACAGCTGAATATGATAGGCCAGAACACTTGTCAATCAGGCAAACTCAGAACTGCATCTGAGTACATTACCTCAATATATTTGCTTCTACTCTGAGCCATAGTAACTCTTGATTGAAACATGTCACGTGTATGATATTTACATGTTCATCATCTGTATAACTAGTCTGTTATCTAAAGTTCTGCTGTCATTTCAATCCAGTGTTAATGTCACTGAACAACCGGCTGCATAGCAGAGCAGACCTGCCACATACCCGTTTAGCTAAGCCTTTTATCTGTGTCCAATCAAAAATAATTGCCTCCTCCTTCCAGATCAAGCCACCTATACAGAGAGAAGAGCCTTAAAACACCCCAGCGGTTGGAAGCACATATATGAATATGAATATACTGATGTTAAATAGCTGCCAGAGATTTAACACAAAGCACACACACACACACACACACACACACATAAACAAAGAGGTCCACCTCCTCACACCCACTCCCGCATGGGTTCCTTTATAAACAACGTGAGTCAGTCAGGTTGGCTTTATATTGCTGCTGTAGCTCTCCACATCCCCGTCCTTGGACCAGACTCAGCCAATCACGCCTGCAGGAGGGAGGAAGATGGAAGCAAGCCGCAGTCATCAACAGCTGACCAGAAATGGGCTGAAGACAGACTGACCAGGGGCTGTGTTTCTCTCTGGTAATTGGCTCAGTTTTAGATCTTAATACATTCAACAGATGTTTGCCTGAGCCCAGAGCCACGGAAGAGCCAACTGTGGAGGAATTCGCCCTCTGTGCTGTGGTGTCCTTGTTTTCAGCTGCTCTGGTGCCTGTCTCTCTGCTTGACTCGATTGCAGTGTACATCATGTACTATACATCACGGTCCAGTTCAGCTGTGTGTAAATTGGGGCAAAATAAAACATTGACATCATCATCGGCTCTCAACTAAAATAGATTGGCATTTAGTCATAGTGGGTGCCGTGGGTATTTTCAATATAAACAATAATTAACCCAATTGATATTATTTTTGTAAAATCACCATCAGAGCTGCAGGAAATTGATCAGTACCTACGTATGTAGATTGCACAGACATGCATCCCTGAAGCAAATGACTTGAAACTGGGTAAAGCTTTCAAGTTTATCAATTCAAAAATGCAACATAACAATACAGAGAATCTCAGAAATGGAGAGAATAGCATACACAGTTAGAAATGAGGAGACAGAGTATAAAATATGTTGTGGAATGAAGTAGATAAGATAAGAGACCACCAATTAACTTATTGGTGGTCTCTTATCTTAATTACTTAAATTCAGATAAACAAAATAATTTACAAAAGGACAGAGGCAGATCTTTGAAACAAAAAAAATACATATTTAGACATGTTCAGTGCACATACATACACACACATTGTATGCATGTATAAAACCAACGTCCTTATAAATATGTGTGTGTATTTGTACGTATATGTGTACATAGATGAAATTAACTATTATTATAAAACACAGAAAAACAATTGCAAGGACATGGAAATATATTGGACATATTGTGGGTGTATTGAATTATGAATGAATTGCAATAATAGTATGGAACAAAAGTAGTTATACAGTGATTTTCACAGAGGGGTCCTAGGATTTGCAATTGGTTGCCACAGCACAACTATTGTTTTTTTTTCACAGGAGTTTAATTCAGTGGAAATAAAAGCGTAGAATGCATAAACACAACTATCGCTCAGTTTCACAATTCATTATAACAGCTACTGAAACCTTATCATACACAAATCTAAGCAAATGTTGGTCCACAGGCTTATTCTAACCCTGCTCTATTTATGTATCCTGTTCAATGTTTTATAACAAACTGTACAACTCCACACTGCTCTGTATGATATTTAAATGTTTAATGATTTGGGAAATAGACATTGGAATGTATCAAATATCTATTAGTATTAGAAATAATATAAGAAATACTTCACCAGAAATCTGATGAATATTCTTGAAGCTTGAAAGGTAGCACAAGATGTGTGTAGATGACTCATTTTTTGAAGACAGTACCTGTAGTCAGTTTGGATTCAATTCAGATACACAGAGTTACAATGGAGCTCCACACAGATCCCCTTAATTCCAATCAAGGAAATCTTAATACAAAATCTAATTATATTTTAGACGAGCACTTTCAACTTTGTGGCATCAGTTTAAGAAGGCACAGGTGCATAAAGAAATGTTTTTCTCAGTTAGGTGTGGGAGTACAACATTTACCATAATCAGGACTCAGTGTAGGCCCTCTCTGTGGAAAAGTAGATGATGTTGCAGTTTCTATGAACGCTTTGACAGAATTCTGCTATGACTCCGAAACAAGCTGAAGGCAGGTCCCGTCTTCTGCCACGGAGCAAGCTGCAAACTTGCAAGTATTTGATATTGAAAAGATAGGTTTCCAGTGCACTGATTTTTTTTAAAGAGATTTTTAAGAAAACCACTAGGGTACTTTATATAAATTGTCACATTTCTGAAATTATTACTGCTGAGTGTAGATCAGTGCCATAACCGAAGCACCCTTGAGAAACCTTTCTGTTCCTGTGTTGAAGGCGGTTGTTAATGAAGTGACAAACTCTTGATAAGGGCAGCCGCTGTTGAATGCACGACTCTTTTAAAAGCCCTATAAACACTCCTACCAACAAAAGACACAGTTGTTTTGTAGCTTTTTTTTCCAGAACATGGCCATCTCAGCTGTGGGTGGTAATTAATTCTTCTTGAACAGCACACATTTTTATCAGTGCCACAAGATCCATTAAACAGGGCCACACAAATGGAGTTCACTTATCAACAGCGCTTGCTTATTTCTTTGCTGTAATGCATATTTTAATGACAAGCAATTATATCACGCTCCCTGCAGAAGGACTCACCTTGATAATCTTTGATTCCTTTGAAGTCCACTACATTTTCCTTTCATTCTCCACTATGGCTTTTGCCTAATGTTCTCCTGTAACCTTGAAAACGCATTTTCTATCATATCAGCATATTCCACATCTCCTTATCGCATAATGATGCTCAGGTATGACCGTTGCAATTGTGTTTCCTTATAATTGCTTCAAGAAAGTTAACCTGTTCTATTAATGGTGTCTCCATTTTTATTGAGGCCAGTCTCTGCGGGTCAGTTTTATTGAATTGTCTGTTTGAATCTCCGTCTGCTCTAAATGGAAATGCATTCAGCTTATTTCATTCATCATAAGCCTATAGTCTCCAGCAGTGTCTGCTTTCACTCCCATCGCTCATCAAGAATTGAACACATCATTTTATCCACAGTGGAGGATTTGTTAGTTGGCACAGAAAGACAAGGGCTGCAGTTTAACTTCATTATTTAAGATGCAATTAAATAGTTAAATTTGATTGTATACAATAAGTAGGAATCTGGAGCGGAAACAGAGCTTCTTTAGATGTGGCCAGTCCACAAATGTATACTTGATGTATGCATTGTCTAGACATTTCAACTATTAATCCATCAGTGCTACTTAAAATGCTTTTGATCTATTGAGTATTCAAAGAACTTTTCTGGCGGAGGGAGGGGGGTGCTAAAATTTTCATATTTTCATCTTCATATTGAAACAAAACACTTTCACATTTGTGTGTTGGAAATTCATTTCTTCCATTAATGCTAATTTTATCAAGGAAGCTCCTGAGGCTAAGTAAAAATGAAACTGAGAGGGTCTCATTTTCCCAATTTAGATGTTGTAGATTTTCCCTCATTATTATTATGTTGCCACCAGATAGGATAACTGGAGGGGATTTTTCTTGGCTGTCACGAAGCCATGAATTGAAACTTCATCCTGAAATCCAAGAGTCTTCAGAAGCACTATGAGTCAATCTGATCACCACTTCCTCCATTATCAGCCAATAAGACTTTAGGTCTGACAAGTGTATACTTTACTCATGTAACTATAACTGATGTCTTGATTTCTAGGCACTGAGATGTTTGCGTCTGCCATGCAAAAGCATCACATCAGCTGCTTAAGTGTCCACATTGGATACTTAGTTACTGCTGTGGACTCCCAAGCATGTGACACTACTAACAGACCCCATACTCAGTCATGCACTTACACACATAATTAGAGAAAATTGCAAGGAAAGCACAAGCCGTTACATGGCCGGTGTAGCCAGTTGAATGTTAAGATGGAGTAGTATTTGTTAATGTACATCAGAGGGCTGAGACCGGCTGAGAAACGTGGATGAAATGTACATCTACGTATACAGTCTGATACCCAGATGGAGTCTAATGTCTACAAAGCCTTACCAATAGTGGGCTAAGAATGTAAAGTTTCACCTTCAAATGGCACTAGAGTAGACACCATGGAGTCATTAAAATCTAAAGGATTCATACTCTGGGAGGCATGAATGTGCTCAGCATAACTCTCTCTTTGTAATGTACAACTAGTGTGTAATATTTGCCGTACAGTGGAGCTTTGGGTGTGATAGTGGGGCGCCAAAAGGGAAAGTATGTGGATTCATTGAGGAAGATTCATCCTCTGGAGAGTATGAATGAATGAATTGCAATTTGCTCTCTGGGTATTCATCATTTTTTGTGCAAGTTCATATTTTGACCTGTAGGTGGGGAAGGAGGGTCACCATATTATGGATTCATCTTCTATGGACCATGATTATTGAAATCAAGCCTTTAATTTGCAAGATCACTTTCAATAGACCAAATTATTTAGCCTTAGCAATATGGCGGTGCTAGGTGGAAGGTCAGGAATCATCGTGTGGTGACCATTAATATCTATACTAAAGATTCAAGACAGTCTTGTCCAGCAGATGTCAAAATGTCAACAACAAACTGACTTCCCAATCCTCGGACTCTGACACAACCAGAGCTATAAATGGATAAAAGGCACCTATACAAGGACTTTCTCTCTGTCCTCTCAGAAAAGGGAATCATACTGACTCCGCCAGACATCCGTGAATGTTCAGTGAACTTGAAAAAAGAATCATCTTACACATGTTGCTGTCTGGTCAGCAGGAAAAAAAAAAGAATCGGAGAGAGTATGTGAGCCCTTTAATAGCAAATCAATGTTCCCCACTTAGGTGCAGGTTACATAGAGGTGAAAGTTTCCCAGCTGAATTGTGGCTCAGGATTTATCACAGTGCCTCTGTAATCTGTATTTAACAATCCATTTCTCACCGTGACCATTATGTTGTTAAGATCTGAAAATGACTCGGCAAACCTCCTTGCAAGAATGAAACTTTGACATTATGAAAGAGCAGAGCCATTCAGCCATGATTTTGTGCAACTTCTAATGGGATCAAGACTCCTCCTGAGAACGATATCCATTTTACCTTTAAAGTCTTTCAAATCATTAAGCGATTCATAGTCGAGTTTTAAGTCCACTCAGGGGCTTGTAATCAGCCTTTCTGAGTATGATAAAATGATACATTTGAAAACTTTCCACACCACTCTACTTCAGTGCTGGAAATTATTTTTCAAGTGTACAGCAGAGAAAAAACATAAGCTTAATTATCATGCACAGCGGACTTGGAAAACTGTGGGTGTATTCAAATTTGAAACCTCTTGGGGTAAAGTTAAATATATAATGCCTGTAACAGCTCAACTCAGTCTGTGAAAGGAAGGAAACAGCCTTGAGGCTTGCCCATGTGCCCGACACCACAGTTGGAGGAAAACAAAACATAAATTGTCCTACTACTCCACCAGTGCTTGCTTTAATTAATGTCCGCCCTCCTGGGGTTTAAGTCCGACAGTCTCAGTTTAACCTTGTCATGCTGTTTCTGTGTGGGTGTTCGATGGAGGATTGGTTGTGTGAGGTCCAGTCCATCTACCATCACCTGCAAGGAAATAACAAACTAGCTTTATAAGGAGCAGTATTAACTTGTTTTTCTTAATGGTTTGTCCTTGCTGCAATCAGCGTTAGTCAGTAACACAATACTGGGTGAGGAATTACTTAGCTATGTGATAATTCAGAGTAATGAATCACAGGTTTAAAATTCTGTATAGTTAGTAATTCAAGTAACACTCCATTACTTTTTATAGTTTTGGGTTTAGGGTTTTGCAGTGGTGTTTAGAGGAGAGAGTAGTATCACAGTTTCATTCACATACAAACAAATCTTTAAGCTGAACTTGGTTATACTGAGTCATCATTTTCACTGCTCATACAAGTAGCTTTTAGTGGTGGAGCTCCCCTGACCGGTGACTAAAAGAGCAATTGATCAGCTGAGTTGTGACAAACAGTATGTTAAGAGCATATAGGGAGCAACATGAGAGCAACAGTTTGTATAAGCAACTTGACTAAACGTTTCTGAACTGTAATGTGTGATGTTTGAACCTGAACAGAGCAAAATGATTCCAAGGACTTCCAACTGGAAGTAGAATAGACTACAATAACCATCATAGCAAAATATTAAATAATAATGTTTTGAGGAGAAATAAGTTATGTAATCAATGTCATCAGACAGCTCCTACCCCCTTGGATAGTGTGATACTTTAAATTAGGCCCCATGGCAAACATGAACATGTACTCAACACATTTTTTAATCATTCCATCTATTAAAATTACATAGGCATAATTCAGTGCTCTTGATAAGGATCCCTTAGGACCCCAGTACGTTGGTATTTTTAAGAAGCACTCATTAAAACAGAACAGCAAACAATGATATGAAGTTATTAGGAACAAATTGACAAAGTCATGACAGACTGAAGGACCTGTGAGATGGCTCCACTCTCTCTATATCATCTCCTATAGGACTTAATTATACAGCCACAAATTCTGATGTATCACCTCACATAAAGTTGCTGGAAATTAACAACTCAGTCCTGATCTCATAATGAGAAAAAGCAATACCATACCAAGGGACTGGGTAATATCTATCCAGCTAGGTGTTGCGTAATGATAAGTGCTGTTTGGGTAACAAAGCTGTTAAAAAACAACTGATGCTCTGAGTGTCAGTGTTCACTACAATTGCTGCCTGGGTTGCACCAATGGTGCTTTGGTAAATCCTAATCTGCAGCTGGAGGCTTTGGATGGAAGATTGACGTTGTGATTGCATGGATTCCAGCAGACGGCAACCACATATAATTTTACTGGTGGATAGTAACATAAAGTGAGCTGGCAAAGAATAATTTAATCATTTTAAAGGATACAACAAATACAGTTCTTCTTTCACAATCCATGTTGGAAAATGAATGAATGGCCTTATGTTTTGCAGGAAATTCACATTAATTTTCAGGTTGCAATAGAATATTAAGATTCATTTTATCTTTTATTCCATTCTTTATTTTAAAATATGTCCAATATCATCATAGCAACATATTATCATGCATGTATCGTTTTCCGTCCTTCCATTCCGTCAGACTGTTTGTGTATTTTTCCCGTGCCATCCAGAAGGTGTTGTTCGTCTGCCGTCTACATGAATCCATGTGACTGCAGCAGGAGTGTTCTGTTCATCTGTTGCATAACCAAGAGGAAAATACCTTAGTGCATATTAGAAAAAGATTTAGTGTAAAATAAATCAGTGGCTCCAACAATTTCACCACAAATTGCTCAATTTTATATTAAGTTTGGTATGTACCCATTTGTGCTCAATATGTGTGGGTCTTATCCTTTTCACAGTGAGTGGGAGGGAATTAAATGAGGGGAATAAATAATATCACTGTCAGCTGATAGCGGAAAAGTTCTGTCTGTCTCACTTCCTCCAACTAAAGCCTCAACAGAAAGAGAGGAGCTCCAGTAGATGCAAAAAGCCACTCTGCTGACGCTCTTGCGCCCCCTCAAGTGACAAGTGACAGATCCTGCATTTATATGAGCTTAGCATATTAATAAAGCTGCTCTAGAGAGAAACTTGCCTTCTCCATCAGCATGTTTGGCCTCTTCAAATGGCTTCATCAAGTGATTGTTGGGGGGGGGGGGTTCTCTCCTTTTCAAAATAGTTGTTGCTCAGAAAGATTGATGGGCACACTTGAAAAACTGTGTTGAACATATCAGCTGTTAACTACTGCAAAAAAAGCAATCAAATATGTGCATGTAGCTGGACATAACACAAACCTGGAGTTGCACTGGGAAACTGGGTTGATTTGTTTTTTTTGTGTTTTACCCCAAATAAGCTTTATTTTATACAGGCAACTGATCCAGCTGAGAAAATAGGCCCATTATGCCTCTTCCTTAGAATGATCCTGTGGTGCTCCCATTGGTGCAGTTACCTTTTCCATCTTTTCTTATTCATACTCATTGCTACAGTGCTGCAGGACCTTTTATTTTCATTACTGACTGAACAGAAGGGGTATGAATAACCTAAATAAATGGATTGGTATGAGGTGAGTTTTAAATCTACACTCCAAATGCTTCATTCATAGAGACTGAGGACGATCTTGCAGGTTTTCTTGTTTAAACTGTGAGGAAACAATTACAGTTTTAAAAAATTAAGCATTGCACAGCTAATCCAAACTCTTTAGGGTAGGACCTTTATATTTGGGCTGGGGCATACAGTTCACTATGGAGGAGAATGGGGGGAGAGTATCATTTGCAGTTGGTTGTTCACCATCGTTCAAGCATTTAGAAATCCCCAGACTTCGGCAGATCTCCGATCGTCTGGTATGAATAGAAATGGGTAATAAAATGCAGGACTCTTGTTATCACTGGCCTCTGACTTCCACAGGGACATAAGAGCTCAATTCGATCAATTTGACACCTATCACTGTATCTCAGTGATGTTGTAACTGCAGCTCTTACATCCATAAACACAATATTTTGTTTTGACAGCATCCAAAGCTCATACAACGCTGCTCTAATACAGTAGAGCTTTAATATAGGTGAATGAGAACATGATGAATGCACAGATCAATGCATGATTTGAGTGAATGAAACACAATTACCCTCAATCCCCTTCGCATCTCCCTGAGCACTTAACAAGGTCAAGCACTCCTGTATGAAAACAACAGGCACTTGTAAATAAGTGGCTGTCGAGGTCATTCCAAAATAAATTCATTAGAACAGGCCAACCAACAATCGCTTATTAAACTGTGACTGAAGTTAGGATTGATTGCCCTTGCATAGTAATTAATGACTGGGAGACTTTTAATATGCAGGTTCACTGAGCATCGTTTCACCGTTGATAAGAATATGAAGGTGAAACTTGGAAGATGGAATAAGAATAAGCTAATAGCAAAGGAGGACCTCAGATTAGATTTAACAGTGTATATTTGGATCAGAAAAGTAGATCAGCCTTTTAAATGGAACATAATGGAATGTACATTTGCTTAGGGTTTTATATGTGAAAAAGAAGAAGGTGTTTAGCCTAGCTTGGTACAAAGGAACCAGCTAGCTTAGCTTAATCACATATTAAAAGATGGACCATCCACCAACTTAATATCTAAATGTCTTATTTATGTGATCTACTTTACATACACAATGACGTACAGTAGATAACCTTAGCAAAGTAGTAGTTCAGGATTTTCCCTGAGCCCTGAAGTTGTTTGTGTGTCTAAACCCCACTAAAATTTAACCATGATAGTGTCAACAAAGAATTGAATTTTTCAAACTGCAATGTCATCCTGTCGATAACAGCATCAGATCAGAAAATATGTATGTGTGGCACTCTGGAGGAAATGGATTAACAGTGTAAAATATGTTATTATTTAGTTTGAAGGACTTAGTAGGAAAGTGTCCTTGAATGAGGCCGATTGTTATTTCAGAGGCAGCTGCTTACAGTGGCCCCCCAGTGACAATCACACTTTTAGAGTGAAAGCACAAATAATATTTGGAATATGCTACATTTAACAGATATTTAAAGTCAATCCCACATACACCATCCTGCTACCATTAAAATTGAGTAGTGCACTAAATGTGTATAAATCCACAGCTGAATATAGTCCCAAACAAACGCATGATTTATTTGGAGTAAAGTTTGCTGATATGACCAGCTGTTTACTGAATATAGTATAATCTAATTTAATATAGTGTTTATAGAAAGACAAGCCTTATCTTTTCTTTCACTTTTACTGTTTATATTGGCAGTATTTCTAGATTTATAGCACATTTTCATTCATGTTTGTTCTTTCACTCTTGAGATTTGTTTGTCCTTGGAGCCACTGTACTTACATTGTTGATGTCACAAAGCCGGGAAGGCAGGCACAAACTAAGCTAATATGCAGCAAATTTTATGTCAGTAATATCATCAGTCAGATTACACTGTATATGGGATAATTGTCAATCAACCATAGAAAAATGTACATGTTGCTTCACACCTTCAGGATTTGGAGTCAAAAGACTATGGATGTCACTCTCTGAAAACCCACAAATCCTTAGTCACTGAGCATTTGTGCAATTTGAATGGGGGGATTTCAGCAATAGAAAAGTATCATAAAAACGGTTGTCCGTCCACACACTGATTGGCCCTATCTGCTGTCTGCACCTCAGCACTGTACTGTGATGGCAGACCATTTAGTGACACAGGATTTGGGAGACGAGGGCAAAAGTCTAAGCTGTTATCCAGCAGCTGTCCGGCGGAACTGAATCACATATTGCACCACGGAGAGAAGGAGAGCAGCGAAAACATTTTGGCCTCCTCTCTATACTTATTTAAGGAGGAACACTTTGGATCCAAGCCTATACTTAAAATAGCTATGTTCATACTGTACCTACACTCTTTAGTCAGTGGCAGTATAAAAGGAAACAGCGGCATGCAGGTGAACAAAAATCAAGCATGAACAGTATGTCATACTGGTGAATCCAAGCCAGCTCAAACCCTGTCAGACTTCTGTGAATAGATGTATGAAATTTGCATGTGAAACCTTTGATTGTATAAATTGCTTCACAGCTTGGTAAAACCCCAAAACCCCATAAATAATAGAGAGGGCATGCCTTTGGTGTCTTCAGAGGTAGAGCTTGGGATCTGCTCCCACATTTTATTGCTGAATGTTTAACATGCATGATGGCTGGATGTGCAGTGTTTGAAAATGTGACAGGCTTCATTGCCCTTCTTTCTATAGTAGCATGACATGAGTGAACTAAATTGCAACTCTGATCCCAACTCTGAACCAGAGCCTGACTGATTTTAGCATATCACAGATATATCAGTATCTGTATATGTCAGTGGGAATAGTGTCAAGAAATTGCAAGAGAGAAATGTTTGAGGCACTTTAGAAACGGTGTCATCGTTATGTCGTTGGTCCACAAGAGAGCAGTGACAAGTTTATTTTTAGCCATGCTACTGATGCTGCTCAAGATATGGCAGTGTCAGTCTGTCGGCCCACCACTTTTGTCCAAACTGAAATACCTTAACAATTACCCAATAGTTGTTGAGATGTTTCAGTTGTTGTGAAAGTTTTATGGGCATTTATGTTCCCCAAAGGATGAATCCAACCTGACATTGGTAATCCCCTGACTTTTCTTTTTGTGCCACCATTTGTGGTTTTGAGTGTCGTGATAACTGGATTCGTGTCCCCCTCAGGATGGATGTAATTCCTTCCATTGTGCATGTGATTGTGTTCAAGCACTGTGATCACCTGACTTTTTCTCTAGTGCCATTATCAGATCAAAATTGTAATTAATTCAATACTTTGGTTTATCACTAAATACATGGCCAAACTACACTAGACAATCCCATCAGCATCAGCTATACTTTGTTTAGTGCTCATTAGCACATAGTAACATGTAAACATGAACATATTGATCATGTTGATCATTGTACCTGCTAAATATCAGCTTGTGAGCATTTTACATGTTGATATTAGCATTTAAGTCAAGTATAGCCTCACAGAGCTGCTAGCATGGCTTCAGACTCACTCTGAAAAAAAATGTGTTTGTTGCATATTGTGGTCAGTAAAGTACATATTATGCATGCATATACCATCCTGTCGTTCTTATCTCACACATACTCACTCCATTTCCTAGCTGTCATTGCCTGGGGACTTAGATTGAGTATCATCTGTTCATCAGCTGGTCACATCTATCCAATAGCAGAGCAAAACACTTTAATTGTCATCTGGGTGCTGTTTTTTTAAAATATGTCTCTCTTTATCTACATTATTCCAGCATGCAGATGTTTTGCGTGCCCATCTACCTCCCCATCTCCACACGATCATCAGTTTCATCACTTCAGCCGTCAGTCTCATCAGAAAACCACCACCACTAGTGTCTGGACTCCATGGGGGATCTATCTCGCGGCTGCTCAGCGATGATGTCCCTGTGGAGTCCAAGTGCTAAACCTGACTTTTTATGACCATCATTTCTATCTTTCTTATAATAGACATAATATTTTCTCCTTTTACTTGTCCCTCCTGATTGAACTGATATTCAATCAGCCTCACAAATTCAGTATTAGTTTTACTCTGAACTCTGAACAGTTTTAATAACTTCTCAAGATTTATATCACAGAACTTTTTTCCAGTATTGAAAGTTTGTATCTCCTGAGGTGATTACCGTGTCGGAAATTGTTCTTGATAAATGACAAGTAGCCTGACAACTTCCAAATAGAAGAGAAAAGAAAAACAGCATTTACTTAAGGGCTGGAGGTGTTGCCATCTGTACATAAAATTAGGAAAAAAATAACCAGAAGTGTTTGTGGTAGAGCTGAACACTTGAAGTTATGTTTATTTAATCATCTTTGAATACTTAATGATTTATGAACTCAAATAATACACACAATAACTACAACAAAGTGTTATTTCTGCTCATGAAGACACGACTACGGAGATTCAGTGACTTATTTCTTTATTTGTATTCAAGAAGTGCTGTTTAAACATTCATCAATAAGAAAATAAAAACATTCAACTGATGTCATTTTCTTGCCTGGCGTGAAACTGAGAAAACAACCCGAGGGAGGAGCAGTTTTGGGTAAAAGAAATTTTGTGTAAACACTGTGAAAAGCACTTATTAAAAACCAAGTGTTCAGAACAGTAAGTGTAGAAACTTTTATTAACTCAGTGCATTGTGTCGGTAGGTCACACTTTCTTAGTATGTACTTGAACCGTCTCATGAAAGGAATAAGTAAGCGAAACAGCTGAGCATTAAAGCTGCGGGCGGTGAGAATAAACAGTGTGCAGAGTAGGACGACACCATGGCAGTCCCTCCAGGCCTACAAAGTCTACACAGCAGGGACGGCACTCAAGCAAAAAGCCATTTATCTGTTAAACACACCCTCTGGATTATTTATCGCTGTTGTACACGGCACCCATCCACCGGAATCTCAATGTCCTCCTAGCTGCCTGCATCACTCAGGTAAATCAAAGTGACTGTTTCACTGAATGAGGTATGTAAAACCATTAGGGCAAATTGCAGGAACCAATAGGGCTTGCTGCTTCCCCACAGTCTGTGGAGAGGCTGTGGGTGTCGTGTATCACAAGAGACACGTCTGCTTTAAAAAGGGGGAGTTCATGCTGTTGAGGTTGCTTGTCATACAGGCATCTTTATATTTAAGTGAGAATTCTCTAGAGAGACCTGACTAATGGCTCTATATCGATGCACATCCACATGCCTTGTCTCTCTCTGACCTTTCGATGTTAATGCTGTATGCCATGGCTGCTGGTGCATCATGAATACTTAACCATGGTTACTGAAGGTGCAGCATTGATAGTTCTTCTGTGGGAGGGTTTGAAAGAATTGTTCGGCATTATCGGTGGCTCAAGCTGAACCTGCTGCTCACTTCGCAGGTCGTTCGTGGTTTGAAGTCGAATGTCTTGAATGCCTGGTTCACATGGGTACAGTGATGCGCCCACGCCAACGGTCTGTCTGAATGAATCAAGACGTTGCCTGGCTTTGGTCAACTGATGTCAGTTTGCGGACTCTCAAAGGGAAGAGAGAAAAAAGACAGAGAGAAATGGAAAGCATGCATGTAAGGGTGCATACATGTAGACAGAAGGAGAGAGAGGAAACTTGGAGTCTCTGCTAAGGGTGATACCAGAGACTGATCAGTGACAGCAGTCCTATGTGAACCATCAACCATTAGTGTACCTGAGTCATACTCACATTTCCTGTATGACAGTAGCATATTTTTTATTATCTTTCCTGTATCTGACTTTCATCCAGTGAATCAGACCTTCTTTTTTAAGTAAAGAAATATTGCAGAAAGTAAAGAATACATCTATGGTTTTATCACATCACTTCTTGACAGCTGTAATGGTTTGTTTACCTGCATAGAGCTGCTTTCAGAGTAACATTAGCCCTACTTTAAAAACACAACCCACTCATTCATCTGAATGAAACCATTGCGTGATACAGTCATGCCAACGCAGAGGGATCTGAAAAAAAAACTAGGCTAGAACTATAGTCTTAACTTTTGCTACAAAATAATGTGACAACATCCAGAAATGTGCACAGGATATGTCTGGTAAATTAATTTTGAAATTACACAAAAAAATATTCACCAAGTCATTCATTCAAGCCATTACTGTATCACAGTCCCATCAATGAGCAATAGAAATGTTTGCTATGCTGCTTTGATGGTGATATGGCAACAACTAATTGGTGGATTGGCAATGGAATTCTATACAGACGTTGGCGATCCCCTGACCTTTTTTCTAACACCACCAGCATGTCAAAATGGTAGTATCTAAATCATGGTAGACACAAGCCTTTATTTAAGGGGTTTTTCAAATAAACAAGGTCGTTTGTAGGTTTGCAGTCTACTCCTATTTTCAATTATACACATGACATGAAGGCTGGGAGAAAAAGTGAAAGCAGTCAGTAGAAATTACACTAAGGAAAACGTTTTGAGGCTAAAGGACTCTGCATAGCACATAATCTTATGGATCGATATGTGATTACTTCCATTGAAACACTAATATCTTTACTCCAATACAAGAAAAGTAACATGATTACAGATTGAAAAGACAAGAGTGATTGATTGTAAGTGACATATCTAGCTAGCCACTCTTTCCGTCTCCATTCTTTGGACCAGCAGAGATGGCAATGGCTTTTACAAAGATTCACTTGGCCTCTCTACGGCTCTCCTTTCATTCGTTCCGTCTGTGTTGTGCAATGCAAACCTTGCTCTGACAGACATTGTGGCTCTGTCCTATTAATGACCTCTCCTCTGGGAATTCTGTCTTCTTTTCACAGCAGTAGATCTGCCCTAGTAAGGACTTAAAAGATCCAAGCACATTAGTGTTTTCATGTCGTAAAAGAAGCCTGCAATGAGGTACTGCATAGGGAACAGAAATCATATTATCAGCTTGTATGTGGACGTTCGCTTCCCCGTTCACTTTTCAGCACCTTTCAAAGCTTACAAAGCAATTTACAAGTTTAAATCATATCACAATGCACTTGTTTCAGTCATGTCTCCAAGTGTCTGGCCTTAATTTCTTGCTTTATTCTTAGATTAGCCTAATTTTGTCTAAACAGCGGAAGTAGGTTAATGACTAATTCGTCAATAATTTACCCCAAAGTTTCTTTCCACTTATTCGCCAAACCTTTCAAAAGACTAACAAATGATACTGATGAGACAGATCTATTTCCAACATGTACTGTATGTTTCATTGGAACTTCTCTTACTCAATCTTTAATACTGTTACCTAACTGCAATTTGATTCTGAAGGTTGAGGTAAATGGAAATAAACAAGATGCATCTAACTGGAACTGTTCCATTACTTTGTGTTTCTGGTTGGTTGTGCTCCAACGCTATAAACAGCAGAGATGGACAAAAAAAAAAAAAAAGAAAAGCTGGGATAAGCAGAGGTTTTCATGTCAGTAATTTCACTGTTGTGTCTTTGGTGCGTTTCTATTTTTTCTTTTTTTTTCATGACTACCTGTCACATCCACTTAGACTGAGGCGAGGTGGGGTGCTTTCTGAACCAAAGTGCCCTTCAGTCTGCTCGGGCAAGTACTCCCTGGGAATAAAACCAAAACCACAGGCTTCCACTCCATGAAACAATTCTCTCTGCCACTCCTCAGAGATCTGCCACTACAATCTATTGAATTTCAAAACAGACTGGCAGGGAGACAAAAGCTCAGGCCCTGATGCAACGTGTTTATTCTGGGTAATGAAATCTAGATTGTGGCGAGGTCTTTGGCCATTTAATCAATCCTGAGTGATTTTGTGTGGGGCTGTCCGCACATTTAGGTTCACTACACAGGGGTGCAAACCCAGGAAGGCTGCTGACAGTTGAAGGAAATGAGAGTAGTCACAAGTTGCCTTTCAGGTATTTTGGTGCTTTAGGCCTTCTCACGCTGACCCAGAACACGCCATGTGCATTGGCAGACTCAAAATAAAGACTTATTCACAAGGTAGAGCATTCAAGTACAGAGGAATATGCTGGGAAATGTGATGAAATCAGCAACAAAATCCAACAAGCAACACAGTAAATTGAGTCAAATTATCTCACATCCTCAGCTCCCTTGAAAGGCGAGCCGTTACCTCAAATATTATGTTGTGACAAACCTCGAGCATGTAACACAAGATTGTTCCTGCAGTCGACGTACTGTACAATTCCCATGCATATCAGATCAGTCTAATGCACAAGTACGAATGAGACATGGAGTTCTCTAACAAACACGGTGCGCGCCGGCGGGCTGCAGAAGCCAAATCCGACTTGAGGAGATGATGGGGTGAATCCACACTGTGGTTCTTATCAGCGCTGCAGTGTGTCTCTGACTGCCTAATGAGGCCTTATTAATTCAGATCAGGGTGAATGATTACCTCATCATTCCCATTCTCCAGAGAGCTCCCTCTCCCTCTGTACTCTGCCCAGTAAATTTACAGCACGGTAATCCAAAGTACGTCTCTCGCCCTGAGACTTTAATATGCAGCGTTTGGAGCGGGCGCTGAACGACACGAGCCAGGACCAACCTCTAATATGAACAAGTCATACATGTACCTGTGGGATTCAGCAATTACTTGGAATTGTTTTAAGTCTGCACAAATGACTGGTTTCTGTTTTATCTATTTTTTATCTATTCTCTTTTGGAGAGGCTGCACTCCCACTAGCAGCAGATCTCTGACAGTAAACACTGAACACCCTCCCCATCTCTGTGCAGAGACTAGTTGCCTAGCAATGAAGTCTCTGATTTTATGGTCTGTGAGGCTTACATACGAAAGAAAAGGAAAAAATCCATCAGGATTAGATTTAGAGTACTGTAACAGCCAGGCTCTTACTCTGTTTTTGCATGTTTATGTGAATAATATTGGTCTGCTGGTCTTCGAATATTGACAACACAAAGAGCACTGTAAACAATGCTGCATGACCACACTGGAAGCTTAATTCTCAGCGAGTGACACATCGCTCGTTGATCCAGCTCTATAAGCAGTACTGCCCTCACCATCTTTTGACAGAGTTGATTAAATATTAAACAAAACTTAATCTCTGAGACCAACACAGGGCTTGTTGTTAATCAAATTTACAGTGATTGAATTCTTCAGTGCTTCAGTGAAAAGAGAGGAGGGCACTGCTCTGTCTATTATATCACCACAAGGATTTCATTTCCCACATCATCTGGGTGGATGTTAAAATTTTCATGGTGCCATTGTTAACAATATAACAGCTGAATGTGTGATTCACTGGATGGTTGATCAGTAGTGCTGCTATATACTCAAACTACTTGAAAAGGAAACTATCAGAGTCCGCAACACTGTCCCCTACCAGAAAAACATCATGCCTTACATGATCTATGTTTACATTTACCTGACAAGGACCTCTTGTGGCTGTGCAAATTATTGCTTTAGTGTCTCAAAGGTGAAGGCAGACCTTTCCGGATGACGTTAAAAGTATTTTTTCATTAATCATGATGGTGAAGATTCCCTAACATTACCCAAGTAGTTTTTATCCAAACCACTATCTTTCCTTATAGTCCAATTGAAATTAAGTTTACCTTTTTTTGTCCACAACAGTTTACACGTCTAATCTGTAAATCACTTGTGCTGTGTTCTCCTTTGAGGTAGAAAACAAAAAGCAGATACCAAGAAAATGATAGTGACAAAATTATTTGATTTTATGATAGTTT
This sequence comes from Scomber japonicus, assembly GCF_027409825.1. NCBI lineage: Eukaryota > Metazoa > Chordata > Actinopteri > Scombriformes > Scombridae > Scomber > Scomber japonicus. The sequence continues at coordinate 10,660,918 of NC_070581.1, read as the reverse complement.
TCCCTTGTTATACATGAATGCAATGGAATAGCTTTCTATAATCTGTCCACGTAGATGGAGACCTTATTTTGAGTAAATCAAATCTTGGGTAAAGTGATAACATGGTATTCAATCATAGGCAAAGTGATTTGGTCACACTGAGCCTGATAGCATCATGCTACAGAACAGAAGAGCTACACACTCTTAACAACAACCCACATAACTTGCCGTGTGTCTAGGTTAAATAAATGTGCTCTAACACTTTTAGTTGTATCAACAATGATTTAAAATGACTGCATGAATGTAAAAGGGCTACTCACAGTGATGAACCCACCTGTAATTATCAACACTGCAGTTCTATGGAGCTTTCTGGCCTTTTTTAGTCCATTGTTTTGGTTTTGCAGCACATTAAATGTTTTGGTTCAGTCATGTAGCTGGCTGCAAGAAGCAGTTTCCCTCAATATAAAAAACAAACAAAAGAAAACCTTATTGCAGAGCATTCAACAGGCAAAGAGCCAGATATTTTTCTCTGAAGTTGAGACCAAAGAAGCTGATAGAAGATTCAGTATTGAACTTATATTACTAAGGTGGGCACAATCACAACTTCAGGCAATTGTTTGCCAACATATTTGCCATTACAACATTAAGGCCACATAGGGTCTGTGTACCTACCATTTGTTTTTGGGAATTCGTCTGCCCCTAGATAGTCAGAAAAAAGGATTCAGTTAGCTTCTAAAATGTGATATATATCTGAGTGAAACAAAACAGCTAGGCTAGTGAAAACCATAAGCTAATGACATGAAGTGCAGTTTAAAGTCAAGATAAAATGAAAAATCCTATTGTGGATCTGTTTGATATGTGTTCTTACATCAAAATCCAATCATGTCTTCTGTAAAACTAAATATGATGTGTGCTTCTGTAGGTTTGAATCAACCAATTTCAACTTTTAGTAGCACAGAGGTTCATAATGACACAAGGTATTCAACATTCAAATCAAACTCCTTCTAACCTAATTTCCCACCTGTCCTGTTTCACTCAGAAATACGTCAAAATGCTGTTTGCCATAAATTACATTGGACTTGATGAATGTATCTAAATGACTCCAAATCCAATAGGTGGAGGGGGAGTTGATATACATATATTGATAACAGAACAATAAGGTTTGTTCTGTCTCTTTAAGACCGAGTTTAACCACAGACAATTTCATTTGTGAGTCAATAAGGTTATTTTTGGACCATGCTGGTATTCCTAGAACTGACAAAAACCAACAAAGCCATGGGAGTGAGAAGGTTATTTCTCAGGCTCTTGATTTAAGGAGTTTAAAATAGATAAAAGATCACACTGATGTTGAAAGAAGCTCAGTTATGTCTGTTGAATTTTCCATTCCTCTGGGTGACGATTGGGTAATCCACCAAAGAGCCGAGAGCTCACCAAAGGACGACCATAAAGTTATTTGGCAATCCTACATGAAAAAAAAGTACTCTGCTGAAGTTTTAAAGATGTTCCTCCTCTTCAGCCCCTCTCTCCTACAGTATGTCAGACAGAACAGACAACAGTGAGTGCGGTCAGCTTGTAATGCCAAATGAGTACAGCGGTGATATATTTGAAAATGCACTTTATATGACACATACCAGGAGAGAGCGTGAGAGCGCCTGCTTTGAGAAAAGGGTCTGCTGATGTTCTCTTGCATTTTTAATTAATTTCATCCTTACACTTCACGCCCGCTGCATCTCCCAGTTGCCAAAGCTCTTTAGCAGGAGAACCACTGGGAGAGATACGCAGCATCATATGGCTTCTGAAAAAGCTGCAAGATGACACAGCCCCTTTTAACTTGAACCAGATATAGTCAGTGGTGTGTGTGTCCATTTTATTCAGTGGGCATATGTGTGTGACCAAAATGTCTTTAATGAGTAACAGGATTTTTTTTAAATGACAAGAGGATGTTTGAGTGACCTTACTCAAATCATCCAACTGAAATTAAATGCTTTTTTCTTTGTCTGCTCCATCCTTATCTGCTCAGAAAATCACTTGTTTTCTGAGAATCTGAAACCAAAAAGGGAGAAATTCATGCAATATATTTTCTCGTTTCAGGGTGGCACCCTGCGGTTTTGCATTAATTCCTCCCTAGCTTCTTGAATGAGCCACCGAACAGTCACTGGGAAAAGTGCACTTCCAAAATCAGTATGCAGGCTAGATAGCTAATTAGATGCTTAGTATGTGCAGAACATTAAACCGCATGTTATCATACCTGAAATTGTCATTGCAGTCTGTTTAGAAGCTGGTGTGGTCCTTGTTCTTTAATACCACTGCTAACAACACATTGTAGGCACATGGCGTGTAAGCTACAGTTTAAGTTTGTCTGCTTTGTCTCTCACTCCCTGTGGGTCACGGTTAGGGTTATGGTGCAGACTCACGAGAGCTGTTGATGGATGTCAAGTCGACAGGTCCTGTTCATTTTCTGTGGGGAGCAGGAGTCCAGCCGCATGATGGATACGGCACGGTGAGTTGACGGACCAACCACTGTATTGGAATATGCATAATTATGACTCAACCTCAGCTTCATGCAAATAAGGTCCAACCAGGGCAATGCAGTTGAGTCACGACACTGAGATCAAACTATCAAACTAGGCAGTGCAGATCAAATATGAATCAAGATTGTATGACAGCATTGCCTTTTTTATGCCTCAAATCTCTCAACAACCATTAGCTGTGGCTGCCACTGAAAAAAACAGGCACTGCCCAACAGCTTGATGTCACCCGCCACGTCACCCACTAGACAGTGTGTTCAGTGGTCCAAGATGCATCCAGATGCATTGTCATGCACAAAACAAAATATGAGACTGCACAGACTGTACACCCTGTTAGCGTGCCAACTGTGCATGTGCCGGAAAAGCAAACAGGAAAGCCTGTCTCGTCCATTGTGTGTATGCACTGTATTCATGCTCTCATTAAGCTCTCACACACACCATTCTTCTTTTTTGCAGTTTTTCTTGTTGTTCTGTAACATACAGGAACTGCATTACAGCAGCATTCAGCACTTTGTAAAATAATGATAAGAAAGCCTTATTGGCCTTAAGAGTGACACTCAGCCTGCCAGCTATTGCAGACCCTCTAACCCCTTATTCTACCTCCAGGTCCCTCAAGTCGGCTGATTTGGGGCTCCTGGCTGTCAAGTGATTTAAACAGAAACTCAGGGGTGACTTTTACAGTTACAGTCCCTAGACTTTGGAACACTGTTCACCTCCCTATCAGATCTGCCCTTCATCAACTCTTAAGTCCAGGCTCAAAGCATACTTTTATTGTTTAAATTCTCCAGAAGTTTCTGATTTCAGCCTTATGCCTATGCCAATGTGTTGTCTATTTGTGCCTATGAGCTCTGTGCCTTGTTGTTTATGTCAATGTTTCTTGTATTTGTGAGTTTAATTACCTGCTCTGGTGTGTACGGCACTTTGGTCAATATGTGTTGTTTTAAAATGTCATTTCAACTGCAAAATGCGATCTCAATTGGACTTAAACAATAAAAATTTAAAAAAATATGTAAAAAATGATAAAACGGCCTGTGCTAAAATTAGATTTAAAAAAATAACTTTTCACAACATAATGTGGAACACATACAATTTTGATAGAAGAAAAAGGGATTTTGTATTTAGCCATTTCCAAAGCCAAATTATTGCTTTGGTACTGAATCTCAGCTCTGTTTATTTGCTAACTGAGAGACAGTCATATTTTACACAGAGTAAATATTGTGCCTCCTTTTCTCGTCCTTGTGATCTATTTTTTGGCAGCGCAACATCTCGAGCTATCTGAGTTCAAAATTTTTGGATAATTTTCCCAAGCATATGCCAAAACTTTTCAGATTCATTTCCCTCCTTCCAGGTGTTCCCATTTGAAACCTCAGCACTCCATATGTTACTCTGTGAATTGGTCACATACTGTAGTATTGCCTATGCCAACTTTTGGGGAAGAAAAAAATCTGAAGTTTACTTTTACATTCTTTCCAGCTGCAGGGATCTCATCTTCAAAGGTATGTCCACACAGTCCATCTGGACTTTACAGTTTGTGCTGAGTTTTCTCATCATATAACCACCAGCATGGCTCCACAATTTGGTTTTCCTATACGAGCTGTACAATACATCCACCGCCCCAGTGTAATGGCTCCTTGCTGTCACTAGGCCATGAAACACAGTACAGTCTGCACCAATATTAGATTCGATGGTTTCTTTTTGACCCCTGGAAACATTCATTTCAGCTGGAAACATTGATAAGATCAGAGAATTGTGTAGTTCAATTAAATGTTAGTCAATAAACTGTATCTTCCACACACTTTTTCTATATTAAATCTTAACCAAGTGTTACTTGCCTTTGGCAGGAGCTGGCGTGGTTCATCAAAATAACTGGCCTCACCTGACATGTGGGAGTGGCTAAAGGGTATAAAAGGCCTGCTGTCTTTCCAAGCAGCATGGTGTCCACACTGTTGAAATTATTTTAGGTTTGCACTTTGTATGACACTACATCCATACCTCCACTCATCAAGACATGTGTCACACCATTGACTTCCTTCCTTCCTATTTTTACTAACTAGTTTAATAAACGTATTTCTCTATGGGAAGCAATTTGTGTGTGTACTCCCTATTTTGAGCCAAGTATGTAGCTTAAGCAAATGATTGAACATAACCAAACAAGTTAAAAAGTTAAGAAAAGAAAGATTGCTGTAGTTGCTCGAAGCTGTTATTGTATTAAAAGATCAAAACAAAGGGAAATACATTGTGAAAATTTTGAACATTTTATGACTTGCCATAACATTAATAAGCAACATTCAACTGGGCTGCATTACATTTCCTGCACATTAGTCATATGTATCAATGTGTTCTCTAGATGACAGAGTTGTTTTCTGCAAGTAGCCTGTCATAAGTGGTCACGTACCAGAACTTTGTATTTTGCACACACCGCTGCGCTGTGGCTATCCCGATGTGGATGCGTTGTGAATATTCTGCCTTCAAACATCCATTTATGTTGGTTTATACCATGGGACTATAGAGGCATTAATCTTGCTTTTGGAAATATTAATTTGCCTCATATCTGAAATGTGTGCACAAATAAAATGTTACAATAAAAAGAGGGATCTGTGTTCACCTGTGTTTACTGTGTTCTTCATCTGCCATTTGTGCATGTAAACCACTGACCTGTTTTTAGTCTACTCATGACTAAGTTATTCATTGCCCTAATACATAATTTAAGCAAAGTTTCTCTGCTTGCTTTAACCTTGTGTTGAGAAAGGAAAAAAGTAACCTTGACACATAAGAAACAGCTGTAAAAAGTCTTCTAGTGAATCCGGTTTTCTAGGGAATACATGTAATGTTCATCTTTTTATTCATCTTTCAAATTCCACTCACATTTCACATGTTATGAGAGAGAATGTTGAAATTCTTCGAAATTCTTTAAAGTGAATGGTAATCGTAAGGATATGGCTGTAGTTCAACTGAAAGTATTCACAATCACAAATATTGAAATACAAGGTCAACTGTATGTTGCATAAGCGTGTGTCTTAACCAGACAATATCATGTCACATGACAGTGAGCGAGCGTATATCTGGTCTTCACACTGCAGTAGATCCTCAAGTGAAGAAAGAATCTCATTTCCTCTCGGCCAAAAGGCTCAGGGTAAATTGCAGTGCAGAGCTAGCAGCCCGTGTAAAATTGACCATGAAAGTCGCTCAATTCAGATCAAAGTCAATACAGCCCCTCTTGCCTGTTCAATAGCTTCAGTGCATTAGAGGTTGCAAGATGGGCTTAGAGGGCTTTCTCCCCTCTCTCAGCTCTAACCAGTGACCAGTGACACAGACAAGGGCTCCAGCGTTTCCCTGAAAATAGAGGAGTTGATGCGTGGATGACAGGTGGATGCACAATTGTACATGCATGAACAGACATTTAATCATTTGAATGAGTTCCAATTTGTGAGATAATTGTTTACCATACTACTGATTCTTTGTGTTGTATCTTACAAAGCAGTGTTGATCAAAAGAGCAACATGTGGTCTATCTTACTTATCAAACAGAGAAGGATTCACAAGGGATTCAGTGTAGTGAACATCTTTTAGTCCTTTATGGATGGTTTGTTTGCTGTCAGAAGAAAACACCGGTGCTTGTCTTGATATTTCTCCTGCTCTTTGCCCCGACCTAGACTGTTGTTCAGTACACAGTGTGTTTGTAGCTGTCATTCAAAGCTAACAACACCGTCATTTTACCCATTGAATCGAATTCCATTTAGGAGGTGCAGTGTTGGAAATACTGAACTGAGCAAAAAAAAATAGTCTACTTTGAACTTACTGGTGTTGCATGTTGATCTTACAACAGATTTTGTCGCCTGAACATTTGAAACCTTATTTTTATTGATTTTTGGCTTTTTTTTTGGCTTTATAAATAAAAGATCAGTGATGAAGTGCAAGTATTTTTTCAAGTAGCCTCTCTTGCCACAAGGGTGTTTACAGGTGTTGCTATATTGAATTTCCCTAAATTTCCCACCCTTCTCTTCAGTTTTTTTTTTAAATAATCTGTTTAATTTACAAGCAAATACAGAGAGTGAAATGAACAATAACAACCATATCTCCTAAAATGGTGCAGTGTGTTTTACTCTTCTGATAAAACCATTGACATATACAGTAGCATCTAGTTTTGCCAATAGAACCCAACCAAGTTAGACTGTAGCGCAAAACCCCTGCATGTAGTTGATGGGTGTGTGTTATTGATTATAAATTCAACATTTCATTGGTATATGAAAAACTTTCCCCTCAGTAGTTACATGAGTTCATAGCCCCGTTCAGGACTGTCTGATCCACTGCTAGGAGGTGGTCCCACAGGATTCTCATAGAAAAGCTTAGGAAATTGGTAGTGCACTGCTCTTTCAGAGGTGGTAGAATTAATCAAATATGTATTTGCGAAACTAATAGTCCTCATTCTTAAATCCTCATATTGTTCTGCTGTAAAAGTTAAAAAACAAAGTCTCAAAACACTTCTCAGACAGCATGAAGCTTATCTTTGTGTGGCTTGTCTGAGTCTGTCAGAGTGTGACCTCATTGAAAACACTTCTGACAAAGCATACATCTGACCTTGCTTTTTTCAAACACTAGTTTTTTAAAGTAAAGACTTTTAAGGATGAGGACTAACTTGCTGGGTTTTGCAAAAGTGCATCTGTGTGACTTTCAGCCGAATCCTCTTAACTTTTCTATGAGAACCATCTGAGACTGTCTCCATGTAGTGGATCAGACATCAGATAAGAAAACCAAACCATCCTTGTCTGTGGCCAGTGAAGGAGTTAATCCCCATTCCCAATCAAATCTCCATAAAAACAATAGAATACTCACTATTGTATAATGTTACTGTTGTGCAAACATGAAATTACATAATGCAATATTAGACAGCATGGTCATACCAAGTTTTTTTCTAGTTCTTCAATATCTATGTTCTCTACGTTTTCTTTGTGTTGATTTCTTTCGTTTCCTTCCCTCTTTTCTTTCCTCCCTTCCCTCCATATCCTTACAAACATACACAAATACATCTAGTATTAAGCCAAATATTTAGTAGTTGTTTTTTCCATGTTATTGTTGTGATTGGTTACTGTCTGGTCCTCTTTGCCTCTCCTATTCATACTGTCCCAAGTCATATGTCTTCATCATTTATCTTACTCTTAATTCGTGTTAATCACAAGTCTAGCACTAAATAAAAGGGGGGAACACTACCTGGTTGTCATGGCCAATTCATTAAAAGATCAGTGATCAAACTAAAAGAAAGAGGCAGTGAATGAGCAAATGAAACTGATCCAACACACTGCAGTTTACTTTTGGGATAGATACTGGTCTTGCCTTTGAGCTTGTAAATCAGAAAGAACCCAATAAGATTTTAATGTACCACAAAACATCCTGAGTCTAAATTTAGAACCTGTGTCTTGTATTTGTTCTTCTTTTGTCTGGTCAATAGAAAAAATAATTTATGTGCATTTTTCTTGAATACATGCCGCTGTTATTTCCTGTCTGCATGGATTTTTTTTCTTAATATAGACTGGATAACAAAGATCCTGAGATGCATGGAGACATTTTCTGTTCATAAAAGTGTGATCATGTGGAAAGCTGCCTTTTTGAAACTTCTTTTCATGCAAGCTGGTCATGAATGACAACTGACACATTGACTCCCTGTGGTAAAATGAAGTGAACACTTGATGTAAAAGTAAAAAATTAATAATTTAGAAATGAGAAATATTTTGTACAAAGAAATCAGCCTTTCAATGAAAACATGTGAGGGGCTGTTTTGAGCCTTTTTAGCCATCTGTATTAAAGTTTTATTGCAACAGACTAAAAATCACAAAATATTCCTCGGGGTAATAGAACCACTTTAGAAAACGACATGAAAGCTGTTATAACTCATGAATGTCTCAAACGCTGGGTGAGACTAAAGGAGCTCCGCATACGTGCTGTACTAAATGTCGTAATATATTTAATAGCACACAATGGGTTAGTTACGCTGCTGAGGTCTTCCTGCTGTATTGATTGAACTGGAATCTCTCCAGGTTCCTGCCAACTGTATTTGTCTTCCCTGAATATAAAATGAGCCCTCTCCCAACTCAAGCAATTAAAACAGAGCAGTAAAGAAATATGCCCCCTTAATTGCCTGAAACATTTGTTTCTTGGGAATGTTCTTCATATCAGGGTATACATATAAATTGCATTCCGCTGGCTAATTAACTTGAAATGTTTAAAAAAAAATCTCTACCGCAGTGTTGATGCAACAAACTAAAATATGCCTAGCTTTAGAAGACCTTTGAGAACTTTCTACAAAAGCGTGTCTGTAACACTTCACTGGTTTCGACACTTATTTTTTGTGCATTGAGCCAACTTTATTTCTGCTTCACTGATTCAATCAGCATTTCATTTGTTTCCACTGTCCATAACATTAAACAGGAGGCCAGATTGATTAATGGCATTTCATTTTTCCCAACATGCAGTATGGGAAACCCTAGAGTGCTCTGATATATGTCCTCTAATTAGAGCGAGCCAGCTAATGAGCCTCATTTGGGTACGGAAAACTAATAAAGGAAATCTAACGCAGAGGTGATGCCCTGTGGCAATTAGATAAGTTACCAGACAAGCAGTATTTTCCAAACGCTTCTGTGGGCGATTCAACGTCAGAAAAACATTGTTAAGTGTCTTCATTACCTGAGATTAATTTGTCCGTTACAGTCCCCAATTGATCAAGATTGATCGAGCTAAAAACACTTGTGCCAGCTGATGAAAGCAAGCGTGTCTTACTCATTAAGAGCATCCTTGTTAAGAAATAAAACAATGACTGAAATGTCCTCCCTGACTTATTGCACTTTGTTGAATTTTGACTGAAACAGAAGTAAAATTGATTTTGTGGACATCTGCTTCAAAAAGTTAAAAGTTCATTGTCATTTTTTGGGCTCTGGTGCATTCTTATTGACTCAGCTGTCACTGAGCACAATGCAACACCAGATGTATGTGAATCATTGAAAGCAATCAGATGCTTTGGAACCAGGTTATACCCGCTACACTACTGGCACATCATTACTGTAATAGCTTGTGATTTATCTCCCCTTTTTAAATGAGAAGCATAATGGAAATACATTTTTAATTTTGTGCTCAGCAGTTCACATTACCTGTTATTATCTGGATGAATGCAGCCTTGGATTTACCTTTATTATTATGTTTCCCCTGTATTACAATCTGCCATTGTTTTTTAATTTGTTTTATGGAAAACATTTGAAACTTGATTGCTCTGTGGATGACAATGTCAGTCTATTAGTTGGTCCACCACTTCGGTCAAGACTGTAATATCCCTTCAACTGCAGGATTGCCATTACATTTTGTAGAGACAGTTATGGTCCCAAGAGGATGAATCCTACTAACTTTGACAATCCTCTGACTTGTCATCGAACACTACCATGTGGTCAGAATTCAAATGTATTTTACTTTATGACTAAATACCTGAGAAACCAATGACATTCCCATCAGTGTCAGCTATACTATACGCTAATTAGCAAATGTAGCATGCTAGTACGATGAACTAAGATGGTGAGAGTAGTAAAAATTAGCATGGGGTGTTGTAAGGGGGTAAAAAATAAGATGATTCTAAGAACCTGTAACTGACTGACAGGGGCCCTAAAAATATATGAGTTGGGTTTTTTTAAATTACCATATAATCATCAATAGACATTAATAAGAATGTGATTATTAAACTAACACTGTATTTTTCTTGTTTTTGTCAGTAGATATTGCAAAGTTTAGGACTATAAGAAGCCTTCGCAGGTAGAAGTGTGGTTACAGCAATTGTGTATGGTTGATGTTGCCTCTGTGTGGTGGTGTGGCCCAATGTGATATGTTTTCATGGGGCCCAAAAACGTGGTGGCGCCCCTGGATGCCGGTATATCATTTATGTGTGAGCCACTAGTATGGCTGTCCACTCTCAGTCTTGTCACTGTTTTCAGGTGCAGTTTCCAACATTTTGAATCTCCTTGGTGGTGCATGAAAGCATTGCATTCTTGAGATCTTTGAAGACAAACAATGGTCATTGCATACCAAAAATTGAGGCATCCTTGAACAAACTGTGCTCTCTCACAGCCAAAATTCTGCTAAATTCTGCAGTTTGAATTCTTTCAATCACTGTTTTTACATTGGAGCATGTCTAATATATGAATTAACATATTAATAATGATGCCCTCAAACCATTTTGCTGTGTTGTCCACATGAAAGGATCATATTTATAATTGTCTTTTGTTTTTCTCATGTTGTCTTCAGCTGTAACAGCTTTTTTGTGTTTCCTCTAGACCTCTATGTCCCCAGTGACTCTCAGCACGGACGTTTCTGAATTTAATAATCAAAGCAAGTATAATGGTTTTTAATTGATAATAATAGCTGTACAAGGCATGCATAATAAGTATTACATTTCGCATGGATTTGGATACAGTTTGGACTAAAGAGAAAAAAGAAACTGATATGACAAAAGTCCTCTTTTACATATTAAAGGAGAAGTCTTTGTAAAGTGAAGGAGGAAGGAGAATTGGATTTTAAGGGTTCTGTAGAGTGAGTAGAGAGCAACACTGCATTAAACAACCAAGGAGCTGGACATTAAAAGCTAAGTAAAAGAATAATTTGTAACCAAACTTTAACAATTAAAATACAACATGTCTAATAATCTTAAACCTTCCCCTAAATAAACAACTAGTCCTCCTACAAGTCCTTTACTGTTAGTGTCGCTCCACCAGTCCAACATGCCAGCAGCAAACATCCTTGGTGGTTCATTCCCCTTTCCACACAAACAGTTTCCAGCTTCTCGTGTCTCTCTCCAGTCCTCTACTCATCCTGGGGAAATAAACAACCACCAGCATCCAGCAGACACACCAGCTCAGATTTGCCACCCCCTGCCTGGCTCCACAGCCAGCCCTCCAAAACAATGGTGATAGATACTCAGTTTTCCTGGGTGGTAATGACATGCTGCCAGTCCAGACTGAAGCATTCACACCAAACAGACATGGGTTGCTGTACTTGAGGCTCCTGTGGTGGCTCGTCTTCTGATCAATGGGTTCAGTAGAAGATGCCTTGAACTTCTGTCTGTCCCTTTGTGGTTCCGTGCCATGTCCCCTTCGATCATGACCAGAGGGGAGTGACTCTCTGGGAAGACTAGGGAGCATCACCCTGCCTGTGGTTCCTGGTCACCATGGTGGGGCAATCTCTGGACCTTTCCTCTATCTTTCCCCCTTCCCCTGTGGTTCCTCCACAGTATGCTCTAGATTCACCAAGGGAGAGAGAAGTGCTGAGTCATACATGACTTGAATTGACCCATCTGGTCCTTACATGAACCCCAGTCGGGGCTAAAAGCTGCCGTTCCCCTCCTGTCTACTGTGTCAGTGTGCCCCTTTACTTTCTCTCTCCCTCTTTTGTGCTCACTAGGATCTGCAGGGACCGGTTAGTTTGGCAGTACTGTACGCAGGTGTTGCTGGGGATTACAGTATGACAGCAAGATTCAACAAACATGCAAAGCAAACTACATAATCAGAAGATAATTCAAAATACATACAAAACAAAAGACCAATTCAAAATAAATGCAAACAGTAACTGAAATCTGTCCTGTGTGACATCTTCCTAACACAATAAATACAGCACTACAATATAATGCCATGTGTACATCGATAGAGTTACTAGTCACTGAAATCATTCCAGGTGTTTATATTGGCTGATGCGTTTCCTTCATAGCATGTCTACACTGTAAAGAAATAAGGGTTTATACTATGCAAAAATGCATTCCAAAGTACAGCTGGAGCTAATTTTCAGCAGTGTGAATCTTCTGAAGTTACATTTTAGTAAGAAATTCCCTCCTAGTGTTTCCACAGTAACAGTGTTTCCCTGCAATGAAGGAAGACATCCTGGCAATCGCATGTCGATTTTCTGCCCAGACCAAACACCATCAAGAAACTCACGTCTGCCAGGATAAAAATACCAAAGCATTTTGGTGAACTAATATTGCTGAGCTCTTTATAAAAAAAAAGACTCCTAACTGTTGTCTAGAGTGCCACCTTTATGAATAAGAGCTGATTAAATAAAACTATTAGATGAAGGTTGGAAAAGTGTGATCATGGTTCAAAGAAAACAGCGTTGGTTCTGTGATATTATTTGCACACTAAAATGTAAACATGGGTTTTAAGTGCTTGCTTGAATGATCGATGATGGCTTTTTATAAAAAAAAATAACAGTCTCAGCCAATCTCAGACAGGATAAAACTGAAGGCCGCAGGAAGTGTGTGACACACCTTCCATAAATCCCTGAAGGATTACCATCACTGCACAGGCAGGTCTGATGTGTTTACACTGTGTGACACCAGCGAAAAAAGTCCAAGATGTCTTTGAGTTTTGGGAAGGCAATGCGAAGGCATCCTGAACTGATTGCTGCAGGGCTCACTGTTGCTCAGCCGATGGCAGTGAGGGACAATATAATCCTCTCAGTGTTGAATGACTCTAAATGTGTACATCCTTCTAAATGTGTTTGAGTCATAAAAATAATGGATACAATGTGCAGTCTTGTGTGGTGCTCAGTTTCTTTTGCTCTGGGGCACAATATGTTGAAGAAATGCTGACTTCTCCCAGCACCATTTTGTTTTGTTCATCCTCAGAGCAATCATAGTCAATTCATAATTTCTCCACATCTGTTCCTCATGCTGCAAAACAATGTGGTTGAGTTTGGGGGGTGGGTCACTGGGGTGCACTGTTTTGAAAGGAAGGAGAAATCTCAGGAATGTAAGATAGAAAACAGATAAACAAAAACGGAAGATGGAAGATGATTGAATGTGTTTTTACTGTAAAAATGAGTTAAACAGCATAAGGGGAAATGTAGTCCATCTTTTCTGTAGCTATCTTTTAAGAAATTAATTAGATCTGTGGAAAGTGACCCACTCCTCCTTTTCTTCATATAGAAACATATTTTCATACTACTGCTAAGTGAACTTGTGCTTGTTTTCTCAAAGTTAAAACGTATTTTATGTTTTTTAAACCATTAAAGCTGTATTAATTCGTCTTTGGCCACTAGGGGGCATCCAAACAAGCTGACAGATACAATACAAGAGTGATGACCCTGTGGGGTCATGTGTGGGTGTCGCTAATTTCTCTCTCCCTTGCAGGTGAAGAGCTGGGATTGATTGCAGTAACTCAGGGCCCTGTAGTTTATTTCTTATCTCTTTCTCATTCTTGTAGAGGCTGTGGCTCAGACCTCCCTGCTGACTGTCTCCCCTCTGCTTCTCCCCACAGGCACCATCCTTGGTTTGGTTTCTGGATATGCGGCTACAGTTTTAATGATGCTTGTTTTCTGCACATTACAACACCCTCACACACATACACATTCACACATCTATCATTACACTACTGATGCCACTGATGTCCATACCTTATCCTTTAATTATGCACAACTTTTAATTTGGTCATTTTTGGCTTAAATAAACGTATTCTGTTAAATGTTTGCCATGGTGTGTCTCCCTTTTGTCGTGGTCACTTGAGCCAGGTCATAACACAAGCCACAACCATATCCAAAGGTGTGTATAGCTGCTATGAATAACTATGACTGATCAGTTACAATTTTACCATCCAGTGGACACATAGCAGTGTTAGCATTCATTTGGAGTCATGTTTCTTTCCACATACAAAACCAATCATTTCTTTCATTTTAACCCTCTAAGGAAATGATTTGGGTTTTCAGCTTTTGGATGTGTAATTACTTAACAGTCTTAACTTTCGAGATCCTGTAAGCTCTGATCAGATGATCAGCAGAATCTTGATTTTGGTCCTGCATTTCAGGACAGATGAGTCTGTAACGGCAACCTGTTCTTTGAAGCTGGGTTGTCTAATAATAGTTGCATAATAATAATAATAATAATAATAATAATAATAATGGCATAATTGACTCAAGAACACAACAGACTATGAACTGGAAAGATTTATGAAAATAAAAAACCTTGTCAATAATCACATAATATCTACTTAATAATACTACTAAATACCTCTTCACAAAATGTGTGGATAATTCAATTAGAAAAACCACAAGCACAATTCTGCCCAAAGTGATTCAAACCAGAATTATGGTTCAATTAAGATAAAGAACCAGATCCTTTACATGTCCTCCTCGGCTCATCTGAATCAACAATGAATCTCACTTCAGCCCAGGAATATGTTTTGTACCCTTATGACAGAAAAAAAGTCCTTACACATTGGAGTAAGGCTTATGTCCCAACCATTAAGATGTGGCTGGACGACTTAACACCATTTAGAAAAGATCCAAAGGATGTTATGGTGTGTGGATTTTCACATCAAGAAAGCCAGTAGCTGGACTCAATTTCTGGAAGTAAACATAAACACGCTACATAAAAAATAGCAGAAATGGACATGCAAACGTCTCCGAGCAACCCCTGCGCACATTCACCAACGTATATATTCTGGAGAGTCATAATCCAGCTTTGCATGGCAATTGAAACAGATAACTACCAATATATCTCATGTTAACTCCATGTAATATTTTATGCTTCAGCTTATGGATTAAGTACCTAATACTTCTAATTACACATTTTATAATCTACAGCTAAGATAAAATAAGATTGATTTGAATGAAGACTACTGAAAATAGACAATTTATGCAATCACTACACATTGGCTATGGGTCTAAGCTGTCTTAAGAACACATTAATGAATTCAACAAAACAATAGCGTATTGTACAGCAGATGAAGTGAATAATAGCATGTAATGTATTCATGTTTAACTAATAAGAACTCTCTTTATAATTTAATAATGATGGTATTATAGTGATTAAACCTCATTACCATTAAAAGTAATCACTAAGGGTCTGGTGAATTCCAGTGTAATTAATTGTCCAAGATGTAGCCACGTCTCTCAGTGACAGTCACAGTGTAAACAGAGCAGCTGCATTAAGATCCAGACACACCTCGTACAAACTGAAGGTGGTATAACACAGCAATCAACACTGGATTTTTGTTAAAAGTGCAGAGAGAAAAAAAAATGACACAGATTACTATTTCATATCTGAGGAAAGAACCAACGCACACAAAACCGAGCATCACGCTGTGTTTGTTTCGCTGTTGCCAGGCAACTACAGAATAGCCGACGATCTGCCGTCAGTCACACGGCCAGCTGTTGTTTGTTGTGCTGGGTCACTGTGATTTGGCTATACAAGTATTATATAAAATAAGAGAATGGTTACAAAACTTCCCTTATTCGTTTCCAAGTTGCTGTAGTTTCCCCACAAGGCCCCTCTCTGCATTAATACAACTGGTGAACAGAGAAAACACAAACAAAAACAATGAGCCAAATTTGTTTCAACTCTGGATGCTTAAGGCACTCTTCCAAAATGCAAGGTACCTAAAGTGGAGGAATATGAAATGCAGCACAGGCGGAGGCAAACATAATGTTTTGGGGGCCTAAGGCAAATAAATACTAGAGACCCTCCTTACCCTGTATTCTCACTCTTCATTTTCCCCTATCAGAATTTCTTTCATTACAAGTTTTAGGCAAGCTCTGTGATGCTGCAAAGCACTGCGAAAAGTTTCAATAATTTATCCTGACTGTTATCTGTGAGAAAAGAAATTTGTTCTGTGGTTTTCTTTTAAAAAAACAGCATAATGAATCCTGTTTTCACTGTCATTTAAATGCAATGGATGCAAGTATTTATCTTGTTTAACTTCAACTTTCCTGACTTCATCCCTTTGGCCCTGTTCACACCTGGCAATCACATGCATCTTGGGTGAACCGATCACAGCCAGACATCTGAGTACATCAGTTCAAACCTGGCATTAGAATGCGTCTCCAGTGACCACTTGTGATCAGATCTCACTTCCACACTCTATATGCAAATAAACACAAAATATATACATCATTTCTGTTTTCAAAGACCAAATGTGGTGCAGAGGACAGCAAAACTCAGGAGAGACTCAGCACAGCAGCCAGACATTCCTCTGTTAGGAGCAGCTGAAATGGTCAGTAAAATGAAAAAGCTGGTCCACCTTAACGGTCAGTCCACCTGTAGTGAGCCTGGTGAGGCTAGGCTAACCCATTGACACTAACTTCAGTGCTAATCCCCTTCATTTTAACTCAGCATGTGACAAGTAAGACATGGGAACTTGGCTTGGGTCTTGAGGAGTTGTAGCATTTATTCACTGACAAATGGCCTAAACTGTACACACACACACACACACACACACACACACACACACACACACACAGAGCTATATTCACAGCTATACTGATAACTTCTTGTTTCACATTTTAATATGACACCATTGGCACGCGAATGAGTACACACTTCAAGACATCAGTTGAGTTGGCGGTCCTTCAGTGTGGCCCAGGACACATTTGCGTACACTGCTAAAAGAATGTGGCCATATGCACCCCCAGACCACCTCTGAATATAGTATGAGCAATCAGATCTCAGTGTCCTCAATGCATCTTGAACATATTCACACCTGCACTCAGAGCTGTCCACTTATCATGTCAGCTAAGATGCATCTTAATGCCAGGTGTGAACAGAGTCTTTGTCACCATCATAAGCATCAATAGAAAAAGAGGGGGTTGCCACATCATTATTACCATCAACAACAACAACAACAACCTTATTGTTTCTGCAGGAAATAACATTTCTTGTGCCACAGCAGGATGTTCTTTTGCAGCACTTTAACTCAAAAAGAAAATGCTGCAAGTTTATCAGTTTGCTTCTTAATGTATTCTGTATGTCTGCCCCTTCAGTGCTCAGCAGTCTGTCTTGTGTTATTGGGTCTGTTGTTTTGGCCAACACACTGCATAACAACATATACAGGCTCACCAGATTGATATAAAATGTGGTATAAATACTTACTGTTTCTAGGAGATTGGTTGCTATCTGATTATGATGACCCTCTGATCTTCAAGTGCAACAATCAGGCTTGATCACCGCTTCTTAGATCTAGAAAAGTCATGTCAGATTTCCATAAAATTTGGATAGTAAAATAGGTTTTTTTTTGGTGACATTCATACTCTTCAAAAAAGGGATAAATCCTTGCTATGTTGGGCACCAACATCAAGCCAAACTGTCTACTGTTAACATCCATCATTGTCAATGAGGCAGAAAATGATGCAGTTGAGAACATTGATGTGAGAAAGGTGTAACTGTTCAGTGAAAAAGCACTGACACACTGACTTCACATGACCTGCCCAGTAACAAATGACAATTTTAAAACACTTACTGGTGAACATAGTGGAGCCTTTTGCTGCTAAAAAGCCAAGAGCCACCTTTGAGGAGATGGTGGAGAGTGAATACTGGATTTAGATTTCATCAGATGGTCCAAACTAGCACTCACAATGAATAATAATGTTGTTCAATGTCTAATGGGTGTGTAAATATACAACTGTGTGTTAACAAGTTCACCATATCAACTGTATAAAGGCAGCCACTTTAAAGAATGCATTCTTTTTCATCAAGCACATTACAAAATAACCATAAATTAAATTTTTAGCTCCATCATGAAAATACATTGTTTGTTCTGTCTAATACGTTCATATTTTTCAGGTGTAGTGAATATTGCAACCTGTAGGGGGCCACCAGCAGGAAGTTGAGTCTTGCTCTTGTCTCTGGCCCAATCATGTAATTGTTACAAGAAGCTCCATGAAATACAACATAGTTTCCCTGGACTGACCCTCACAAGTAGTAAAATGGAATATTATCACTGTTGGCTGACCCCATGGGGGGGTTTCATTGTCGCTAACAAAAGAAGCACTCAGAGGGCAAATTTGTGCATGAATATTTGGGGGTGCATTAATTTAAATACAAATGACATTTTTCACAGGGTCCTTTTGTGAGCTCCAGGCAGTTGTCCTAAGTTTCTCTGTGTGTCACTCGCATAATACACAAAAAGTGTCAGTCACATTGGAGGAAAAAAAAAGCAGCCCTGTTGCTAAAAACGTGTCTTGTGTTATCAGTGCATGCTGAAGAACTGCAGGCAAATCCAAAGTAATGGCTGTGAACTTAAAGGCTCCAAACCATTAGTGACCAAAGAGGCATTAAAGTGTTGCCGCTCAGTTGCAAGTCAGCCTGGGGAAAACTTTGACCTCAGTTCTTGAATGCTGATACATTGTTCACATGTACACATTCACATTGAGCCATTAAAGTGGTTATCAAATACACAGAGGGCTGTGGAGGCGTATCTTACAGTGTCTTGCGTAAAACAAAGTTATCACCCACAAAAGATTGCTGCATGTGTCAGTCAAAGTGACTTTATCTTGTAGCAAAGTGACATTGTTCCACCACGTCAAAGTGAGCTGAAAATCTTGATTATGGGTGAAGAAACCAGGCTGCTAAAATGATGTCATTACCCTGTAGGAGTTGTTTGCTCTCTCAAATTGTCCTCCGTTTTACTTAGTTCTAAACCCAGGTTGTCAGCAGAAAAGTGGTGGATTATATCTGCTTTAGATATTGCAGAATGAATAATTAAAAACCTGAGCTTCACACGTTGAGAGGGTGATGTGTACATCGCTTTGAACAAGCTGCAGCAGAAGTGAATAAATACATAAATTGTGTGTGTCTGTGTGTGTTTGTGCAGCATGCAAGCAAGGAAGCCACAGAATTGAAATTACACAGGGGGATGAAAGCGAGAGGTAATTTTAACATAAAGCAGGAACTATCAGAAAAGCTTTTTAGCTCCTCAGCAGCGCGGCCTGTTTAGGCAGAGCTTTAGTGAAATGACAGATCCAGCCTATCATGACAGAAAGAACCACAAACAAACTCCAGAGTTCGGTGGTTTGCTGGGACAACTTCAAAAATTATATTTGATAGCATGTTAAGAACCACATTAAGAGAAGCATACCAGATAATTTGCTACAATAGCAGTATGTAAATGAGAAAATAAGTACAAAACCAATTTCAGTCTCGAGTTTCAGGATTCAAAGAGCCTTTTGCCAAAAGAAATATGTTCAATTCCAGTAGTGCAAGCGACCAGCATTTGCACCTCAGACAGATTTATTTAAAAAGGGAAGAGGTCATCCAAAATGATGAAGCAGCACCACTAAAGGCTTAACTTAACAGCACTCCTGTCCACAAATATGAACTCTGTCAAAGATCAAGGTAACAAGAGCTGCTGTTTCCCCGCTTCCAACCGAAAAAACGCTTTGTGTGTGTATGTGTATGTGTATGCGTGTGTGTAAATCCCCATCCATGTCCGTGTCAGTGTACGTGTGCGTTGATGCGTTTTGTTGTAGTTATTTAGCTCTACAGCAGATCTCTGTGTTTGCTTCTTCATGGCAACTTTCCCTCACTAATTGGTCGCAGTTCAACTTTGTTGTCTGTTCTTTCTGTCTGCGGGTCAAAGTTCCCAAAATGATAACAAACTCAAAGTCAAGTTTTTTTTTTGCTTTCAAAAAGGAAACAAATTGTGGTGTGATGACTTTCCCTTTTCAGTTTCCACACACACACACACAAACACAAGTAAAGCGAATATGATCAAGACTAAAGATAACCCAAATGAGATAAGGAGTTTACTATTCTGTTTAAATGTTTTTATCAGTTTCATTTGAAATCGTGATCAGAAAAGGAGCAACTGATATCAGATCTTTGGCTTTGATGTTAGTGTTACTGCAGAACAAGTGAACACAGATGCAGACACAGATGAGGACACTAGAAGCAAGTAAAACATTTATTGCAGAGCACAGGAGAGTTTGTGCTGGTAGCCGGGAGCCAGGAGCTGAGGATGGGAAAGGGGCAGATAGGAAGTAGGTCTAGAGTGGAGATCCAGGACGACTAAATTGCGCAGGACTTGACCAGACGAGGGGCAGGAAACAGGGGCTGGAGGTAGAGCAGGCGAGACTGCAGGGGAGAGAGAAACCAAGGGTCATGAAAGAAGCAGAATCAAAAGTTCTAATTTGTCAAGAATAAAAAAAAGAGGCTCGAAACGAAGCAACTGTAACTAATGGCAGAGACGATGATCTGAAAGAATGGAAGTAGGAGGGCTAAATATTTGTAGAGGTCTTGATTACTGAGATAAGGTGCAGCTGGTGTGGCTTTGCTGTGACTCCAGCACACCTGCAGACAATCACACACACACACACACACGAAGAGAGGGAGAGAGCCGCTCAGGGAGTGGCAGCAGGTTAAGGAGGTATTAAATTAGAGGTAGAGGGCATGCAGATGTTCCTGAGATGGATGTAGCAGTTTGCATTGTACTTTCCCAGTTAACTGGATTCCGTTATTATTCCGTTAGCATTAGCAGTGAAAGCCACAATGTTGGAAAAGTGAAAGATGTGTGTAATAAGTCTGATTCTGAGAAACTACAGAAACTAAAAATTCAGTGGGAGAAAATCATACACCAAGACATCAAAGTCCTGAGTTTTTGACTTATAGGTGTGTTCTTGGAAGTGATGTGCTGACACTTGACAGAAGTGATCAATTTCTGCACTTCCCCCATACTATCATATATAAAACATTGCTAGTAGTGCTATCTATGGGATCAGTGAAACCCATGATCAATAAAAAACGCATTACCTCCAACATCAATACAAACCACAGACAGGCTGTAGAAGACTATTAAGTATCTCAATGGCAAATTCATAAAATATACAACACTGTTCAGGTCATGCATTACACATGATGGTCCACTCATGAAGAAGGAAGTCATTTTCACGAACTGAGAATAATCAACTATTTTAACCTTTACATACTGTTCAGGGTCAAATTTGACCTATTTTTACATTTAAGAGAAAAACACCCAATACTTATTTCCTCTAGGTGGATTTTTCCTAATGTGACCCTGAATATACAAAAATGGAGATACAGTAAAATACATATTTTACATTGTTGTGCAGATGATACACATTTGTGTAAGAACACACATTTGACTTGCTTATATTACAAAATTCAAAAATCATCATTTAAAAATGTTGCTGTATTCTTTATATTCTATCAAATGTTCTCCTGGATCATAAAAGAATGATTTTAAATGTTATTCCATAAATGAATAGAACACAGTCTTTATATGGCTGAGGAGGAATTTATGAATGTGCATTGGTGTAGAGACTAATTATCAGAGTGAGAATATGAATAGTGTGTAAGGGTTAAAAGGTACTTTTTAAATGTGGAGGAAGAAAAAAAAACTTGCTTTCAGGCATTGTGCTTCCAATTTATTACAACATGGGTATTCATTTTTATAACTTTGGTAATTGTCTCTATGTTATAATAACGTTCTCACCAAGTATAGTCTTAATAGCCTGAAAACATCAGGCGATCAGACATGTTCAACCAGATTATGTAAACCAAGTCAGTCTGTAAGCTTTAGTGAATAGAAAGTAATAATTTTAGAGTTCAGTTTGGCTAACTTGGTTAACTTCCAATATACTACTATAATATAAACCACTTGCTCATGTTTCTTAACCTAGTGGATGTCTTGATGTTGCTAAGTTGCCAGGTCTCAGCAATTTACGTGAGCACAACGTTATTGCTACTAAAACAAGACACCAGTTGTAATAAAGAGAATGATCCTCTGAGTGCACTCATGGTGTTATGGGATATGAAAGTGTCATTGCAATTTTCATTGTAATGTGAAGTTATATTAAAACCTTAATCATTTGTTTTATTAAAGCACAGCCGTAGGTGTAACCAACAGATTAATAGTGAATTACATTATTGGGTTGTCCGGTAATGTCAGTGATGCTGAAGAAACCCAAAGTAAATAATTGAAGGTTTTTTCCTCCTGTAAGAATTATGTTTGTAATACTAGAATGATTACATATTTGAATTTTCCCCTTCCCCCAATATGATGCGAGGATGAATGCTGCATACTTTTTAAACATTTTAGCTCACATCTTTAACAACTCCCAGTAGATTTGCTTCATTTAACCTACTCTTTGGCCCACTTTCAAAGAGCTTAGTACTGAATACAAAAGAAGGGCAACATGACACCTCATATAAAGTAACTCCGCCCGACTAAGAGGCTGCTTCTTCCCATTCTTTTTAATTCCACCTTGTTTGAGCAGGCGTCTGGAGTACAACAAAGTCAAGGCCAGGGGAAAGTCTCTAACAATGTAGCGGGCCTGTCACTCACTCGGTGCATCTGCGTGGCTCCCTTCACCCAAGGGCCCACCTCCTTCCATTAGACGGAATAAATGAGGTGCCAATCAGACGGTTGGGGGTTTTGACTCCACACAGAGCACAATAAGTACCTCTGTCTGCTGTTTGGTTATGGTGAAATCTTGTTGGAGGCAGGCAGGGGGATTCACTTCTCACTTAATGCATTGTGGGAGCAACAAACAGAAGCACTCACAGTCGTTGCAGGGAGGGATTTGAGGGTGTCTGGTTATTTTCAGGGTGAGAGGGCTGCAAAACAGGGAAGTAGATAAAAGGAGAAGTGAATAGGGACAGTTGGAATTCTGAGAAAAAGATCATAGCAATAAATATACTGCAGTCACTACATGTCCCACACAAAGGATGCAATGCACCTCTGGGCCAATGAGTATACTTTTGAAAATGCTTGAGATGTGATGTGTGTCATTTAGATCTTCAAATGTTGTTTGAATCCATTCATTCTAGTCACATTACATAGCATTGCATCATTTGACAAGTATCGGTTGCTGCGTATAACACATGCTGGATGTGCCACATGGACAGACAGATGATGGGATGTGTTGCCCTTTAGTTTGATGTCATCATGGCACACAAAAAGACCAACAAGTCTCCAAGACACTGACATTTCTCCGGAGATTCTTCCATTTCTCTGCTCTGTCTTCAATAAACATGGTAGCAGTTTATACATTAACTAGAAAGAAAGGCCTCTATAGACAGAAATAGACTGACGGTGATCAAAGATTACCTCAACATGTGTGCCTTTTCTTTCCTGACATCTAGTTTTAACTCTAGCAAAATCCCAGCAAGTATAATAATAACTTAAACAACCTTTGTGCACTTAACATGAGGGATAGTTAGACAATCTCATGTCAGACTGCAAGGCAAAACTTTATAGCAAGGTGACAGAGGGAAATCATGCGAGACAGTGTGATGTGCTATCAATTGGCCTCTGGCCTGCTTGGGTCTTAATTCATGAAAAGCCCCGCTAAGCTCTTCCCTTCTACAAGTGGCTGAGGGTGCTAGCCGAGAGTATGAGAGCCACAATGATTAATGTGGTTATAAAGCCAGTCGGCCGACTTTTAAGTGTTACACTAGATCATCTACTGAGGGAGCTCCCACCATGCGCACTGGAGCGGAGCAAAACTGGGAGCTGTGAGAAATGCATCGGAAACAAATCTCTCATCAAACTTTGATGTACTCCTACTTGACAAAAGAAAAGAAAAAAAAACCTTTCTCCTCTGTCGTCTGACCCGCCTTGGAAAATCCTTATTGCCTCTTAAGCGTTGCACTACTGAGGTAATATTTGCTGTCCATCATACACTGATGCTGTAATGCTGCTGGTTTCACATTACAGGTTTAATTGGTATTTTTATTTTAAAGGGAGGCAATAAATATGAATTTACAGTCCGATGACACAAAATGGTCGTAATATATTAGTATGGGGTGGAAAAGGTTGTGGATGACTCACTTTCAAATGGCTCTAGACTTACTTAACTAGGAGCTGAGGTCTATAGCTTCAAAACTCCCTTTTTTAGCACAAATTGGAGCAAGAATCTTTCCCTTAAACTCACATTTTCAGTGACTTGACAGTAACATTTAAGATACAGAGGCTAAATGCTTGATAGTGCACTTAGACCTGTGTGCCACTTGTATTTTTCCTCTTTTGGCTGCATTAACTTCAGCACTTAGATTTTGATGGGCTGCCAATCAACTCCCCACCATGGTTGTCACATGAGACCGATGCTCATGTAGTGTTAGAATGCTCAAATAGCTGCTTTTAACTGCTCAAGCTCCTCACGACCCTCCCTGGGCACGACTCCTTGGCCTTTTCCTGCAGCAGCCTGGAGGGTGGTGTCAAGTCATCAGGGACATTCAGCTCACCTGGTCTGACTAGCCGATTATCCTCTATAAGCTTGTGGCAGTCAGCCTGTCCCTCTCTCTCCCCCTCCTGCTCTCTAGCCATTTACTTTTTTTAGTCTAGGTTTGTCTTTAGTTTAAATTCCTCTTTTATTTCAGGAAACATAACTTATTTCATGAAACATTGAGCCAGGTGGTGACAACACAGTTGTTTGAAGCTTTTGTTGTGCAAGTCCTCAAAAATTAATGCTGCACATCTGCAAAATGCAAATAGGAATCAGAGGGGTAGTGAAGTTGTCTCCAGCGTACAAACAACAATGGCATGAAGATTTGAAGACAAACTAAAAGACCTTGTCCACTATTAACCACGTGTATGATATTTCTGTACAAGTGTTCTCTCGAGCCATGAAAGGTTATTGTCAGATTGTTGTCTAAAAGGTTTGCTGTTCACAAAGAAACTGCTCAACAATAAAGTAAAGGAAAAAATGGTTAGAACCGTATTTCTTCCAACTGTCCACACATTTGTTTCTTCTAGGCTAGATTATTGCAATTTATTATTATCAGTCTGCCCTAACAAGTCTCTAAAGACAGCTGCACGTGTTCCGACAAAAACTAAAAGAAATCATATTTCTCCCCATTTGTGTTTGGCTGCACTGCCTCCCTGTTAAAACCAGAATAGAATTGAAAATCCTTCTCTTCACCCACAAGCCTTGAACAGTCAGGCAACATCATATCTAAAAGAGCTCATAGTACCTTATTACCCCACAAAATAGAGGCCTACTTGTGGTTCCTAGAGTCTCCAAAAGTAGAATGGGTGGCTTCCTTCAGCCTTAAAACATTCCTTTTAGATAAAGCTTATAGTTAGGGCCAGCCATGCTTGTCTTGGACCAGCCGCTGCTAGGGTTAGGATTAGACTACCAGGGGACTTACTATGACGCACTAAGCTCCTCTCTCCTCCTCCCTCTCTCTATTTGCACACAGTCATGTACAGGTTCCAGCAATCCCCAAGACCCTCCAGATCCCCAGTCCACCTAGACTGCCTAGTTAGATGCTGGCTTCCATCAATTGTGGCTGCAGGGACACCCATGCCTACTGATATTATTATTACTATTCAGACTTCTGTTATCACTATCATTGTTATTGTTGTTATTGTGCCTCTGTGTGTCTCTCCCTCTCTCTCTCACTCACTTGCTCTACTTCCTCTCTCACTCAACTACTTTCTCTCTCAACCCCAACTGGTCAAGGCAGATGGCCGCCCACCTAGAACCCAGTTCTGCTTGAGGTTTTTTTCCCTTGCCGCTGTTGCCAAGTGCAGCTCGTGGGAATATTAGGTCTCTTTAAATTAAACAGCATGGTCTAGACCTGCTGTATGTGAAGAGATAACTTCTGCTGTGATTTGGTGTTATATAAATAAAATGAATTTAACTTAATTGAAGTGAACTGAACAGCAGTCTGCAACCAGTGAAGACTAAACTGCAGGGAACTGTTGCACCTGTCATACAATTAGGAGCATCTGTGAAGGTTTCCAATTAGTAGTGCCTACAGGAGAGCAAGCAAGTAATCAGCAGTATGCCTAATGTCCAAATTAGTCAAAAGAGAGGCAAATAAAAAAAGTTCTTCAGGACATTTACTGCACTGTGATCAAAAGCTTGATTTCCCCCAAAAGGTACCAGCCCATGAAGGTGGGTCCTACAGAGTATCTGAAAGCCACACCAAGCCTGTGCGTCCTCTCAAACTAGATATCTAGCCTCACAGAGACAGAAACTATGGTACTTTCAGATGTTATTTATCAAGTGTTCTCGGGTGTTCCTTCCCAGTGAATAATTTCTGAGTTTGTGACAGGAATCAGACATTTTCCAGGAAATAATAAACAAAATACCGCAAAACAACAAACATGAAACATTTTATGACAACCAAGTTTACAGTGTAAGTTTAACTTTAACAATTTATGGACATGTGGCAACTAGTGCACCAGGTTTATGAAAATATGTCCATACTATATATCTTCCATTTATGGGTAACATACTATACATACTGCTGACAAAAGCAAAGTTCAGAGGATGCAGGCTCTGAAATGTTGATACAGTGACAATGGCAAAATACAAGGATGTGACAAAGCATGTTTTAACCCAATAAAATGTCAAGATTTTCCATATATCCAGACTGTTTGAACACCTACATGCCCACCTGGAGTTGCTGTCCTTAACTATTAGAAGAATTTTGTGTACTTCAGCACATTTGACATGAAACAATGATGATGAGATTAAAGTACTGACTTTCCTGCACTTTTCACTCACAGATGTGATCTCTGTTAAACCCTTAAGGTGAGGGGTCATAGTTGTTCTATTTTAAATCCATGTGCTGAGTCAAAACAATAAAAAACATACAGCCAGCATCACTGCCTTAACTACTGTAGTGTAGATATTGAATTTTGAGTTGAGTTTCATATTACTTGAGGTTCAGTGGAGGTCACTGATTAGAACAAGAACTGAACACTGATTGAATGTCTTATCAGGTCTAAACTAGTAATACTAATGATTTTGCTATATACTTTTATAGTACCAATTATATTGATGTGGCTCTCCCTCTTCTATATCTTCCTAATACCCCTGAGGCGTTAAGTAGGCGAATACAATTATTTGTTCAAAAACTAACGATCAGCAAAAAGGATTGTGTTCCGGATTAAGCAACCTTTTAGTTTGCTGTGGGGCACATGTCCCTGCATGTCCTATAAGGAAATGATTCAGTTTGTATGTAAACTGCTTAGATGATGCTTTGCTACTTCTTGTTCATGTAGAATGTATATTCCTTTGGATACATTGTGCTGTGCAGGTTTATCCCCCACATAGAAGAGCAGTGATACACCTGCTATCTGAGTCTCTTTGCTTGTTATCCAATGCCAAATAATCTGTTTGAACAAAGTCTCTCATTGCTGTACATACATTAGATTCATGTGGGGCAGTATTGACAGTGACATATGAGGCCTTGTGGATTTGTGGAGAGCCACAGCCGGAGCAGGGGTGGGTAGATGGGAGGTGAGCCACATTATTGAGTCTGTACTGTAGCTACCGCTCCCCCCCTACGCTCTCAACTCCTGGCAAGCACGCTGGGGGAATGTTGGAGAATCTGCCTTCAAAGGATTTTTTAAAATTATGTACCTGCAACTCAGTACATCAAAGTGAGTCTATCAATGATAATTTAAGTAACACATTTGAATTTGCGTTAACAGCTACAGAACACAACACCGCTGCCCAAATGGTTAACTGTGGATTTGTGTACACTTGATCGTGATGTCATGTTAAAGAAATCTGAGCACAGAACACGAATCTCTCAAATCCATTAGCTTGTCAGATTGTTTTTGACTGGCTTTGATTTTGCTTTTATCCCGGTCTGTCGCTGGGTAAGAGTGAGGCGAGGCTGTTATCAGGCGATGGAAATGGAAATCAGGTCTTAGCCCACAATACAACTGCACAGGAGGTTTTATGAGTGGGGAATAAAAAAGAATACACTTTATCAATTCACAGTAAGTGGGTTTCAAGGACAAGTCCAATAATACTTCAGCGGCACATTAAGAATGCAATGACTGAATTAATGTGGACAGATTATTTGGGTTTCACATCATGAGGACTTCAATCTCAGTCTAATTTTAGTTCACTTTGATGGTAACTGGGCTTGATTAAACTACACTGCACATTTTTACTTAAATATAAGGAGTCATACTAAGTATAGTGAAATACTTTTATTTACTTTTCATTCCAAAAGTGAGATGGTAACACTCTTAGGTCTGTACGCAGCTGTAGTCTGGATGTCGTTAGCCTAGCTTAGCGTAAAGGCTGCAAAACAGAGGGAAACGGCTAGCCTGGTCCTGTGTTCAAGTAAAAACTAAAAACACTTAACATTTTCTTATTAGTTTAACCAGTATAAACAGAGAAATGTGTATTTTTAATAGACTTCTACATGCTGTGTACAGTTAATGCGCCAAACAGTTGTGCATTAAGAAAGTTCAAAATTCTAAAAAAAAAACATACAAATTGTGAGCTTTACATGTTTATGTTGGTTTTAAAAATACAAAATGTTAGGTAATGTAATGATATTCAGAGGTGCTAGAAGCTGAATCTTTTCCACACTGGACACTGAACAGAGTCAGTGTATCTGGTTTCATGCTACGCTAAGCTAGTCATGTCTTGATCCCAGCTCTACACTTTACGCACAGACATGAGATTAACATTCGAGCTACTCATCTTAATCTTGCAAAAGAAAGTGATTTTTTTCTTTCAATTTCTTCATTTTCTAAATGAGCCTACCCTGTATTTCTTAATCCTGTTATTGTTAAAGCAAATCCAAAAGACAAAGCAAGTATAAGTGATTACAAGATAGCTGCTAAACTGTCCATCATATGAGTCAGAATACAATGTATGGCACATACATTACAGAAGCAAACATACAGCAATCTCTTATCCAAGCCGAGATATGCCTGATATGGCTAATCTCACCATCTACAGACTCAGGAACACCAGGGGCTGCATGGTGCAATAACAAATATCCTAATGTGTAAAATATGTGTTTATTCTCCGAATCAAGCCTCTTCCCCTCACCACTAACCCACTTCCTGAAATAGATCTGCTCCATTCACTCTCTGAAGTGTTCCAAAGAGAAAAAGCGCTTCTGGCTGCCCATGTCCTACATAATGTAATTATGTAAACCAAACCAAGAGAAAGAACCCGCACACCACACAATCTACCACGCAATCAATGGCAGATAATCATTGAGAGAGCTATAAATGCACATGAATGCACTGAAGCATACCACAGTTATGGTGCTGCTCTTGTCCCGGGGATAAAAGAGTGTTTTATAGCCTACCGTCACCATGAGTGTTTTGTTTAATATTGATCTAAGTGTGTTTTTTATGGGTAAAAGGAATCAAGGGTTCTTTAGGTGCTGAGTGGACCATGTTAGAGAACCCTCAACTGTGTCTTCTCTGACAACATATTGCTTTCTTCAGACCAAAATGACAACAGCTATTTTCTGTTCAACAAAACCACTTGGTGCTTCAGTCGTCATGAAATGCCCCTTGAAAGCTTTGCTCATCATTATGTGGTAGGCAGTGACTGCTGCCATAACATTCTTTCACTCACACACATACACACAACACATATATAGCCTTCACATGTATGCCCCTAATGCTCTGCATGTTGCAGGACACACAGTACAGTTGTCACATGCATGTTTAATAAAACACGTCACTCATTTTAAGGTCTATTTTAGATAGGTGTTCTAAATGTGGGATGAGGATGCGGGATGCTGAGAAGAACAGAGCAGAGAGAAAGAAACAGTAGTGGAGTGGAGGAACAGCTTTGCATGTCTTATCTATATTGCAGCATGTCTGTAACACAGCTCATTGGTCCAGCCATTAAAAGGAACAAGCTCTCCTCTTTCCATCTGTGATGGGGCCATTGATTATATTGACTCACTTGGGGGACAACTTGTGCCATTACAGCGTGGTTCAATCTGCAAGTGGATGTAAAACTCATTTACCTTCTCTTGTTGTTAGACATATTAGGCGACATCAGCCACACACACTAGCATGAACACACACCTAGAACCACAACATCATAGCCCATTGGTGACAATAAAGCCAGGGGCATTTTCCTCAGCTAAGCCTGTCAAGTCAATGAAGACTCACGTAAAGTGAAGTGAAGGGCATTTTCGCACTATTGAGTCCTCTTTTTGACACATTACATGTTCAAATAGCAGATCATGTCAGAGCCTCACCTCCTTTACAGACCCATCATGTCAGTATGACTATCTCCACACTAATACATTTATAAAACAATGTCCCTCCACACAAGCATTTTTAGCATTGTCTCCACCCATACCAACAAAACGCATATCACATTACCATTCACGTACATTTGGTTGGTTGTTTAGTTGCAGAAAATACTACGGAGGAAGAACAGCAGTGAAGACCAGAAATGACTTTGCTTGGGCTGACGATGAGGTAGAGCTGTTACTGAACATATGAAGGACTGATATGAGTCTATTTCTCTTTTTCCACCATTTCAGACTATAACACAATCCTGTAGTTTTCTAATTTAAACAGGGGTTTTCAGAAGTCTTCTTAAAGGATTCGGAAAACCAGAGTAGTGTGGACGTAAGGCGTAAAGATAGCAAAAGTTCTACTTCTCTCAGGTTTGGCACCAATACATGTTACTTCTCCTAATGTCTGTCTTATGAGTTTTTAAACCTTTCATTTGGAAGATAATACAGCCCTTGTGTAGGATTTCATCACATATGTCTATAGCAATCCCTTGTATTTAGTAGTATTAAATAAGCCACTCTAAGAGGATTGTTTAATTTTCTACAACCCAAAACTATTTGAATAATTTATAAGACACTGGCCTAATTTTTGCTCATATCTGTGATTCATTCACTGACAAATACTGTAGATCTAGTGTTGTGCTTATTGATGGCTGTTTTCCTGCAGTTGGAGTCAATCAGAGGTTTGTGGGTGGGATTAATAACATAGCTAGTCAGCTACCCAGCCACATTCATGATAAATACTGGCATAAAAAGTGGATGACATCACAGCAGCTGCACAACCTGTGGTAGGTCAATTTGCAGATATAACAACACTTAAATCAGAATATTCCTTCTCTTTGGCTGAAAAGGTCACTGACAGGACAGAAAATCACTACTGTTTGAAGTTTCAAACCATTAACATCTTAGCACTAGATAAAATAATTTCTCTGCCTGTAGTTTGGATATTATCCCAACTAAGATTTTAAAAGAGATATATCTGTAGGTCATCTTATTCTCTTTTCATATTATCTTTTAATTTGTTTTAAACATGCAGTTTATGCAGTTAGAATTTAACTACTACTGAAAAAACTTAATTTGGAATCCCTATTAGATTAGATTAGAGTTTTATTGCCATTTGCACAGGTACATCACAGTATGGGTACATTGGAATTCTTGTGCGTTTCCCTGAGTCAAGCACAGCTTCATTAAAAAATGAATTATAATAACAACAATAATAATAATAATAAAATATACTTTTAATACATATCAGTCAGGTTTTAGAGCTCACCACAGAATAGAAACAGCCCTCATGAAGGTTTCTAGTCTATTTTTAACTGTTGCCCATTAAATGATGGTGTTCCTCATGGCTCTATCCTTGGCTCACAGCTGTTTCAATATACATCATTCCTCTCAGCCAGATCATTCAAAACCACAGTAACCCACCCTTGATAATCAGTTTGCTTACCTCAGTGATGTCCACTATTGGCTGTCCCAAAACATTTTAAAATTCAACAACTGTCCAGTCATGTTTTTTTCAACTCTTCCTGTCTCCTGCCGATTTTGCATAAAGTCATACATGCATTCATTTTCTCTTGCCTCGACTACTGCAGTGCACAGAGCTCCCTTCACCAACTCGAACTGATGCAGAATGCTGCTGCCTGGATTTTAACTGGCACTAAGAGACATGAACATATTACTCTGGTACTTTCATACTTAGACTGGCTGCCTGTTACTTTCTGCATTGATTTTAACATTTTTCTAAGCCACCATTGAAGCATTAAATGGCTAGAATTACATCAAGGACCCCATATGTGCCTGTTTGTTCAATTAAATCACTGGATGGGGCTCTGGTGGTCATTCCTAAGTTTCAACTAGTGACCAAAAGTGACTGGGTCTTTGCTGTGAGAAATGCCCTTAACTGTGGAGCAGTCTGCCTATAGAGATCAGACAGGCAACTTCTTTAGTATTTTTCAAATAAAACATTCTGTTATCGGAGAGCTTTTATGAATGTTTGATATGTTGCTGTGTTTTGTTATCCCACTTCTGACAGATTATATTTTTGTGTGTAACTGCATTTGATTCCCCTTCGTTTTATGATCTCTATTTGTTTTTGTCTTCTATCTGTTAGGCACTGTGTGACTTTGTTAAAGGTTGAATATGTAGAATATTTATTAAAAGCTATATTTTTTTAAAATAATACAGCCACGGGGCATTTTGAGGGGTACAGAATGAAAGTATTGCTTTTCCATAAAAAAAAAATATTTAGTCTGAATTAATATTTTTAAAATTTTTTGACGGGTTCGACAATGACGTTCTGTTCTGTGTACACTGTACCAGCCAATTGGCGGCCGGAATTGCGGGTTGCCAGGGTTATCTGTTGTTCCGGCGCAGCTACTGTAGGCTGGCACTGGGTGAAATGGAGTTGTAAACAAGCAGAGCCGTGTTGGACTTACTAAAACCAGCGTTTTTTGCTCTCAAGTACAGCTTTTCATCACAAAACTTCGAAGGTAAGACAGAATATCTGTTAGTCGCTGTAAATAAGTGGTTGTTTACCTTTGTATTCTTTGGCTGCTGGTTCACTGAGTTTTTAGCGCAATAATAGTGGTATTGTTGAACTCGCCAGGGTCTTAGCTTTCATATGAGATGCTATTTGTTTGTGTACCATGAAGTATCAAAACGGTAGAAATGGAAATGTGGAGAGTGGGTTGACTTTCTGACGCTATTCGGATTTTGATATTTGATCATTAACCTCTTAACGCACGCTGTTCCGTTCACGGGACGGGACAGATGTTAGGAAGTAGCCACACGTTCTTCTGAATGTTTTAAACACCAACCCTTAAACATATATACTCATGCCGTACATAGTTGGAAAGCTTAGATTGACCTGATTCATTCAAGACCACTCACGACTTATATGGTTGCTCACAGCCGTAATAGTATTAGCGATTAGCTCGGCTAGCCCCTGAGCTAAGTAAGAAAAGCTATAATGCCTACATACCTTCAAAGTCTTCCCTTTATCCACAACGTTCATCTTATGACTCACGACTTTCTGTACAGCTCGCAAAGTATCCATTCTGCTGAAATATGAAATCCGTTTCCTTCTAACCGGAATACTTTCCTCAATATGTCCATGTATTTAGTCCAACACGTAATGTAATAACACAAATAACAAACCATATATGGTCCGTTTACGTCATTTCCTGACCTGCGCGTCCATCTCAGAGTACACGTGACTAGATGTTTACGACCGTGAGCCTCTTCTGCTTCTGACGACACCACACACAAGACAATCAGTGTTTAGGATTAGGCAGTACATGCAGAGACATTGCTGCTACTCCCACAATGTAATGTACCTCGGTGGTTTCAAGTCAGTTACAGCGAGGGTATGTTCGCTTCCTGTTTTCAAAATAAAAGCACCAACTCTATCGTTATGGTTTTCTTAATAATAAAAGGCAACGGGTGTTTTATTTTGTGAAAATGACCGGAAGTGCGTTACTCGCTACGGCTAACTTGAGCGGCTCCGAATTCGCAGGAACAAAACTTTAAGCAGATGTTATTTGGACAAATTAGCGTCACATTGTGGATCTAAAGGGCTACTTTCTCGCTTAAAAGGGTTAGACATGTGGATAAAGTGGTATATTTACAGAGTTAGAGCTAAAATAAAATCCGGCACCGGACCTGGCAACCCAACTGCTGGAATTACTTTTTGGTTGTTGCGACTACGATCTCGAGACATTAGATGGCGTTGTTCTGCTCATTCTACATATTCTACCTTTAAGAAAAGTTCTGTTTAAATAAAGTATATTATTATATATTACTGACTGGTCAGGGAGATTTCCCAACAAAATATCAGATAACATAAACACATATGCTATAATTTGGGGTATGTGGTTGACAGGTCTCTTCAAAATATCTCCAGAAGCTCTTAAAAGTGCCACCTCCATGTTCTTCAGTCTTAAAATCCCATACAGAGATTCATACAGCATTTACAGCTTTGAATATTCCTCAGTCTTTCACCAACAATCACTTGTAGGCTGCATTGGTAAAAAGTCAGGAGTAGCCAGCTCCATTTGAGGAGGACAGAATTGGGCCATCAGCATCTCACTGTGGGAATATCACTAGGCATATGGCTCAAACAACACAAGCTAAATTCAAAAATGTGTTTGTTCATCAAGTGCCCTCAACTGTCCTAATTATTTTGTCCAGTCAGACAGCCGACTGTATTTCCTCATTAGAACTGGTGTCCCGACGTGGCCTTGGCCCCTATGACCAGAGGCCATGTTGTAGATTGAAAATGGGTAAAGTGGCAGCTCTCCCAGCTTGGAAGAACTCGGGGATGGCAAAGGAGGCAGCCAATTAATATTTCAACAATACATCCTCTGTGGCCCGAGATTGACTGACTAAACTGCTAGCTGTCAGAGCAGTTATCTCTGAAACTGCCATGTGGGTAGGAATTCTGAATGCTCTGTTTAGAAAGGGATTTCATATTTATGACTCACTTTAGCATTCTGCGTAAAATTGGTTAGGGAAGCAATTAACACTGGAGAAAAATGAAATGAATAGAAATGAGGCTGTGAGACAACAAGTCAAAGTTATCAGACACCTGTGGAGTTAATAGTCTTTTTCAGCTTTGTCAGGAAAACTATCTAAACTATCTTAAATTTGTATGTATTTGAAGAAATGCACGCTCTTTATGTCTATTCATTTCAAAGTGGTTTATATGTAAATGTGGAAGATTATTACCTTATGAAAATGGCAAACGTTACAGCGGGGTTACATCATGAACATCTCCCGAGATTTCTAATGCACAGTACATGTATGGCAAACACTGAATGTTTGACTCATTTACTGGAAAGCTATTCAGACCCCATCTTTTCATGGCCTCCACAAGAAAAAAAAGCATTGTTAATCCGTCCAAACATGTACAAAGACCTGTATTTCTACTTACCTCTCAAGGACATCTTATTATGGTGTAAATAATGGCTAATGAGGAGCTAGAGGAGGAGAGTTGGATCAATAAAGCATATGACTTTGACATGGGAAGCTGCAACCTTTGAATGTTGGTGCTTCAACTGTAAAACTGTGAATCAGGTAGTTTTATTTGTCTGAACGAGGAAAAAGCTCAACCATAGAGGAGGCAGGTCATACAATGATCATAAACTGTTATCTGAAACTGGTTGTAAAATGTTTGTGGCTGTTTTTGAAGACACTGGCAAAACTTTTCCAGATTGGGAACAACAATTTACACATTTTATATTACTATTTGGAAAAAAGAAGGGAAAAAAAGGCATCCCAATACTTTTCTAATCACTCAACTTTAAAAGTAATTTTACTTTTCTTACTCACTCCACCTCTGTCAAAGATGCTTTCGAAAGTACTTCAAAGCCTCCACACCCACATGTTCCATCTTCAGTGTTTAACACATGTAAATATAGAAAAGGAGACAGCGTGGTTCAACAAGTAGCCAGCCTACAGTTTGGAGGTATTTACTGATTCTCACAGCCTCCAACTCTGAAGTGAAGCAGCTGATTCCTGACTGTGAACTTACCACAGGGATAACATAATGGAAAACGTGACTAAACCTTACAGTAAATTATTGATGGACAGATACCAGAATAAATCTGGGCACCATATGAGGCAGTTTGGAAGCCAATGACAAAGAACCTATTTTGTCATTTAGCTGGCAGGATGTGTTGGATCTACCATACCAGCTCAGGTTCTTTCCCTCCTAGGGAGCTGCTGTGCCACAGTTTAAAACCAGTTTCCATTTTTAAGCTGCCTTGATCTACCATCCTGATCTTCCCTGATCCAACATGTGTTGGCTTGATGCCAGTCCCTTTTACCATGGTGTGGTGGTAACCCACAACAGTTACTTTGTGACACAATATCAATGCACAGCCAACCGTGTGCAGTTTGAGGACTCTAGGGTCGTATATCTGTAGACTGCAAGACTTCTGATGTGCATTGGAGCAGTATGCATGAGTGTGACAACATCCAAATGAGTTCACAATCTTCTACAGGAAGAGGGTTACTTTGGTCCGATGATGGACTAAACATTCCCCATTAAACCTGATACCTGAACTCCTCAGTTGCTTTCGAAGCATTCATGTGTCTTTAGATAAAAGGGATAAAATGATTTTATCATTCAGAGTACCCAAACAGCTCAGCATGGGATGAAAGGACTGACCCCTGGGTGCCTCGTTTTGGATGTGCACAGGGTGCCACTGACTGGGAGGAGATCACACAGCAGACCGAGCACATGTTGGACTCAGCTGTGTGAAACTAACAAATAATAATATTTTGTCCAGAGAATTCTGGCTCATAAAATACAGGTTATAAGTTTTGTCTGCAAATACACTGTGATTTGCATGAAATTAGGCACCTCTGTATCACAGTGTTGCCTATCTGAGAATTGTATATTGTGTGAAGACAAGGCCATGTACCAGCCGTGATCCACAACTGGTGAAGTCAAGCTCATTATTTTGCCAGCCGTGATGTAACACGCCGGATCCTCAGCCGCCTGTCAGAAAGTTGTGGAGTTCAAAAGTTTGCTTTTGTTTTCACTCTTCTTCTCGTGCTGTAACATTTCAGTGCTGTGTTGACAGGTTTATCTGTAGGACTGGAGGCTGATGAGGCACACCTGAGTGTGTTTGGACTTCCTGATTAGTTGACACAAAATAGGGAAATTGTGGCATGTGGTGAAAACGCTCCATGCTGTCATGGGAGAGCACCTGCTCAGGTTGAGTGAATTTCTCTCTCTCTCTGTCTCTCTCTTTCTCTCTCTCTCTCTGGCTTCATTATAACTGCAGCTTTCAGGTTATTTTGGAAATATCAATATCAAGTTTAGCATGCATGAAAAACAAAGTAGTAAATAAGTCTAAATATGAATATTCTATTATTCTCGACT
Source organism: Scomber japonicus (assembly GCF_027409825.1). Taxonomy (NCBI): domain Eukaryota; kingdom Metazoa; phylum Chordata; class Actinopteri; order Scombriformes; family Scombridae; genus Scomber; species Scomber japonicus. The sequence goes on along the minus strand of NC_070581.1, from coordinate 10,623,739 downwards.
GCTAATTCGAAGATTGAAGTATAACTTACTATTTATTATGGTATTATTATCTAAGGTATATGACATGACACAAACACACAAGTAGATTTCTGGGCACAGTCATTCCTTGATCTGTACTTATGCTCATTTTTTATAATGTTCACATTTCAAGTTAATTGTGCCTTTTAATTTTTTTTATAATAAAATGTGCATCCACCACAAGACTGGATTACAAACTGGGGACAGCAAGCAGTGAAAACAAAACTTCAAATATTTCTTTCTGTCTGCTCGGCAAACAAAGCTTTCTCAGTTATCAAAGCAATAGTTCATCACGTCATCATATAACCTTCAGTTAAGATTTTTGGAAGGTATTATGAACCAAATGTAGAGCTCCAAATCTAGTTTTAACCTGTATTTTTACAGCTTATTCATTTGATATTGTGCCTACATGATGCATATATTCTAAATAAATCTGTCTTTAATTAATCAAAATGAACACTCTCAAAATGGCACTCAGCAATCCTGGTTGGATTCTGGATGCTGAGGGCAAAATATAACGAAGTCGCCGTTTGAAGTGTGCTGTGCGCACTCTGCCTGATAGTTTGTTTAAGGTAACAAACAGGATAGAAACAGCAAAGAGAGAGGATGAATGGTTTAACTATAACCACCACAGGAGATACATTTTATTGTATTTCCAAAGAAAACACACCCAAATGTGCAACAAGTTGTATCTATGGTTTTGGAGAACAGAAATCAAGCAAAAATCAGTTTGAGCTCCATAACCAAAAATACAAAAGCTGTAAGTCGAGTACTTTCAGTATGACTAATACCCTCATCAGTCCAAACAAATTATATGTTGTTGGTTATCAGTCATTCCACATTGTCTTCAGAAACATGATCCTATACACATTTGAAAGTGGGCGACATGGCTTTCTGTGGGGCTTAATTAATTGATGTAATCACATGCTTTTAAGGAGCACCTGAAGGCAGCATCATTCTTTTCATGTGAACAGATCTCTTACAGTGGAAGGCTCGTGAGGGTTGAATTTTTTAATTTCTTTTTTTTTGGTTCTGTGTGCGCTGGAGTTTCAGGCTTTGAGTTTCCACGCTCTCTTCCTCTCACTCTATCTATGTAGGGCAGCCCGTGGATCAGCTGACATCCCCATCCTCCCACATGCCCACACAATCTTGTTAAAGCATGCAGTTAATCTGAAGAGGAAAAGGACTCTCTTCACAAGCAAGCGCCTCTTTCATCACCCTATTGTATTGCCCACATCAGGTTGTCACACAAATATCGGATTGTCCCAAAACTCAGGTGCTTAGAGAAGAAGATGCGCCCTCCATACTGGCTCTGTGCTATGCAATTTTCCTGGGAGTGACTTTGTAAATTTGGCACTATCTAGCACTCTAGGAGCATAGGCGGCATAGTGTTGCTAGAGGAATTAACATCTCTGTGGGAACTCTCCATTAATTTTTCTCTTCTTTCTCTTAAAAGTTGGCTACACCATCAATAATTTAGACCAAAGTGCCGCCACAAAGATGAAACAGAGGAAGTACAGTTATGCTCTTCAGCACATCCTCTAAAGCTAGCATAGTCGTCGATTTATTCATTTTTATAATGAAGCATGTTCAACAAAGGGAAGAAAACACACAAATGTTCTTTTAGTCTCCTCTTTTCATGTCTTTCTTCCATTGAGAGCTTATTGGAAACAAAGAGTCCAACTTCATTCAGAGCCTCAGTTTCTATCATTATCTTACAGGCCAGGTGAATTGTAGCAATTTGATGGACACAGATACAGGCCAGCACAAGAAAGGCCTCTGATTGAATTGCCACTCGTTGCTTTTGCTGCTCTTCATTCCCAGCCTGCCCAATAGAGTGTAGGAGACACGGACAGAGAGGGTCATCCATAAATGGAGGAGGGCTGCATCTCAGCCCTCATTTGACAGGAGAGGTATTGTCTGGAACAACAGCATGGGAGTTGGGGAGGGTTGTATTTTGCTATGACCATTTCTCCCCACCATGAAGTGGCTTGAAACTCAAACACTTTTCTGTCCTTGTCGGCTCTCAAAGACTCTCTCACTTTTATGCAGAGGAATATCTGAAAAACACCTTCCATCTCTCAAAAGACAGAAAGAGAGAGCAGATCATGTCGAACTTGAACAACTCCCACATAATCACGAGTGTGCTTTTTCAGACATAATAAAAATGCACCAAGCTCTCAAACCGGCTTCCATTGGCTGAGTGTGCTCAAGAGTAAAAGGAACCTTTAAAAATTAAGCAAACCTCTTCCCTCTCTTTCAACTTGTAACTGTGTGAGGTGTCTCTAGATTGAGTACATCAGATTATTGATTACAGAACCTCAAGGTGAAACATTTTTTAAAATTCATTCACCACATGGTTTCCTTCTTTCTCAATATATACTCAGGTTTTACAAAAATACTTAAAGTATAGATTTAGAAATATTGAATAGCAAAAAAAGCTCAGCATTGCCGCTCTGCCATTGTGTTGCTGTCTCACTGTGTTTTGTGCTCTATGTAACTGGCATGCATGTTCCAGTCACATTTAAGACCGTATGTGTGGTGCTTTGGTTGACTTGGCAACACTGCCATCTCATGGTGATCAGAGTAACAAAACAGCACTATACTTTGCTGGAACATCTTCATTATGAAAGGTTTATTAATTAAGCAAGACATGTTATCACCATCTTAAACTGCCATGCTAATTCAATTCAATATGATGTTGTCTCCTGTCGAAGTCATCATCATTTCCATCATGATCATCATAACACAAAGAGGACTGGCATTTTTATTAAAAATATAATGGAATCAATCAATCACAAGCAGTCTCTCATTAAAACAAAATATGGTGTACTTTAAAGCATCATCATAAAGCTATGTTGATATGGTTTCAGCTACCTTAGTATTTCACAAATAGTATTTTAAAGAGATTGACAGTTCCTGTTAAACTTGTTGAACTGATTTTCATCAGTGGAGGAAACTCCTCTGACTGAAATACCACTTTTTTGAAAGGTTTTGTCAAAGGAGTTGCATAAATTCATCTCTGATCTTTTCACTGGGGACTTATTCTCTTCTCTTGTGGTCTATTTCTAGTCACTGAACCTCCAGAGAGCCCAGACTGTCTGTGAACCAAGCTAAAATGCAAGAGATGGCAGATGGGTTCGACTTTTCTATTGGTGTGTGAAATCCAGTTCCCCCGCCCCCGTAGGCCAAAGTCATGCCTCGCGGCATTTTAAACCTTTCTTTACCTGGACACCTCTCTGATCTTCCGCCCTCTCAGACCCCTGGTCCATGTCTGTATGACAGCTCTGCTCTCCATAACACTCCTCCCTACCCACTTCCTCCTGTTTCTCCTCCACCGTGCTGCACCCCTGGATTGGACACCGGAGCACCCAAGCAGCACACTTCCCCAACCCCGATTCCTCAGCCTGCTGCTTGCACTGCACCACAAAGATTCGATAAAGCTCCAACAGGACGATGAGGATGTTTTTGCAGGTGAAGAAGATCATCAGCTGGTTGAGTACCTGCTCTTGCACCATGAGGTAAAGCCGGTAAAGCAGGAACGGGCCATCTTGGAGTCCCACTGTGAGCAGTAAGCTCCACACTTCACTGGAACAGCAGGAGGTGAATGAAGATGGAGAGGCAGGGCAGCAGAGGGGACCGCCCTTTGGGGGTCGCGTCTGAGTAAGCACCAGAGGAAACTGCATGAGTGCCCAAGAGAATACAAACAAGCCAATGATGACAACCACCTGGTTAGTTTTGACTTCAGGTTCCCTGAAGGTATCGAAGATGTCCAGGATGTCAGCACCCAGTCCCACATAGACCATGAGGAGCTGGGAGAGCTGGTCCCGTGACATGTCCCCCTTAGGCATCAGCCAACGACCAAGAACTAACACAATGAGCATGGTCTGCTCCAGACCAGCCACCCAGTTCTCAGGGTCCAGCTCCACGATGCCCTGGGTAAACGAAACAGCACCAGAACATTGAAAAACACATGTTTCACTAAATATTATAGAGCAGAGAATTTCTTTTGGTTTCCCGTTGTTGTGTTTTCCTACTATATCAGTTCACTTGTACCATGAAGGTATAGCAATGTGATAGCTTGATATGTGAAAAAGTGAAATGTATGAACAAGATACATTGGCAAATAGGGTATCTCCTCTCTATTCCCTATATCATTCTGATGACTTGTCAACCCCTTATTGTGCCAGGGTTCACTGAGTTTATCCTGACAGCACCCCTTGACATTCACAATGTTTCCCAAAACACTACATCTTCAACTTTTAAAAGCTGCAACCCAGCCTCAAGCACAGCCATGGGGCAAGAAAGCTACCAAATCCTACATGAAAGAAACTGCACTAAAACCGCCCCAGAAGGGAAAGATCTGAGAGTTTTTCAAGCAGAAGCCTATCTGGACTTCATCTCAATGTGTCTATTACACATTTCCTGCAACTAATAGTTTATCCACCCCCTTTGCTAGATTAAAATCTTATCTTATATCAGGTGTTGCTTTAATGTGGCAGCATGGAGGTTGTGGTGGGGAGGGCAGTTTTGTGGTGGGACGCCTACCGCTGTGATAGGGATGTGAGCCAGCAAATGAAGTTCAGGGCCTGAGGAGTTGTTGACGGGAAGCTTGGATTGCAGCAGGCTCAGCTCCAGAAACCAAATGGAAGGGATGACAGTACTGAGGTAGAGGAAAACCATGGGGGAGAACCTAAAAGAGGACCACCAATGGAGAGGGAGGGAGGGGTGGGTGGGTAGGTTATTTTTAGTGACACACTTTTTTTTAATTTTATTTGCCACCCAATAAAGAAGAAAGAGGGCCCCTTTTTTCCCCCAAAAGAAGCATCGAATTTCAGACAGGCAATTATTCTCATCATATATGCAAATCCCACTTGACAGTGCAAAGCCTTCTCCATGAGGACAGAACTTCAAAGTAAGATTCAGTGAGAAAAAGAGAGGCCTGAAGAAAGCGTGCGTCTGAGGATGTATGTGCTGGAGAGCTACAGCTTTTGAATGAGGCACAGCTTGGTGTTGACTGAAGTGTGACACTAAATGCTCATATCCTTTAGAGGCTTGCATAATAAAGGTTGAACTTGTGTTTACTCAAGCCAATTTTTTATTATTTAAGGAAGAAAGCTAGCTGGTCAGCAACTACTCGAGCCAGCAGGATAAATCTTCTCCAAGACAGGACAGGAGAGGCAGTGACAGAGACATGATAGTAGGCTCAGTGAAAGACGGAGCAATAACACTGCAGAGGAATAGATTTGTTTTTGATAGACAGTGAAGGAGAGAAGGAGCTGCAAAGGATAACAGAGAATTTAGTGGAAGAGAATATTACAGGCCTTACACAAGCTGCCTCTCAACGCCCTGGGCAGATGGGCTGTAAAGTGTTCACGCAGTTACAAGTTCATGAGTTATTTACTTCCCTTAAAACAGGTTTTCAATGTCTGGCTACGACTCAATCCTCATGTCACCCTTTTAAAAAGAGCAAAAGCAGTGGGCAAGCGCTAACTTACCCCACATAGATGTTCATCACATCACGTCACTTTTAAATAAATTAAATTGTGTTTCTTGTGTAACATTTCAAAGGGGTGCTTCACCAATTTATTGTAAACTTTTGTGTTTTGACCTATTAAAGGTTACCATTTCCACTCTGCGTTGCGGGTGCACTTCAACGTGACGGCCATTTCCACACCTAATAGAGCCACGCCCATCAGCAGCAGCCAATAGAGCAGCTCTCCTTTAACGGCCACCACGCGCCACACTGTCACCACCCCGTGGACAGCAAACAGGAAGCGACTCAGCACAGCCAGCAGGATGTTCAGGAGACAGCACATCACGCGTCACAGAATACCTGTAGGGGAGATTGTTTTCTTATGTCTGATTGTGATCCATGAGAACGACTGTAATTTACTATGAAGGATGGAAATTTTGTAGTTGGAGTGATAACAACACAGGACTTTAAATAGGGCTGTAAATATTGGGGGATATAAAACATAAACCATTTTGCAATTGCTGCATTTAGTGTAACATAACCAAAAATGAAAGTTTAACTAAATACGGATTACATCGTTAGGAGCGTTTGCTAAATAACAGCTCAAATACACAGTGAAAGAGAACAGAGTTAATCAAATATGTATTAGAAATATAAAAAATATATAGCTTGGGTGCAGACAATTACAGTTATGCATGGAAAGAGCAACCCCAGACTTAACATATTGATGGCAACCAAGAGCTAAATCTGATTTTAATATTTAAGTAGAATTCCCAGTTTTAACTTTTGAAACTTTCTTCTTCAGATAAAAAGGCTGTAAACTGAATTAAGTTGAGTTTACCGATCGATCCCTGGATCTTACGCTTTCACATAATTAAAAGTAAATAATTCATGCTTTTTGGTCTGAGTGAACCACAGATGTTTACAGATGTAGATTTACAGTGTATCAGATTGCAGCACATATGTTTGGGCATTGGTGGCTCAGGAGGTACAGCTGGTCATCCACTAATCAGAAGGTTGATGGTTCAATCCCCAGCTCCTCCTGTCGGCATGTTGAAGTATCCTTGGGTATACTGGCATGTATATTTGTGTGTGAATGGATGAATGAGCAGCTAAAACATTGTAAAGCACTTTGGATTAAAGCCCTATACATATATAGAGATATATTGCATCCATTTACCAATTAATATGAAATGTCTTTAATCCTTTTTGTGTGCCGTACTAGTTTTTTAACAGATTGTTCTTCCAAGGTTGATGAAAGTTGAGGCTGATTCAGCATTTGGCAAAAACGAATACAGTACACAAAGAAATGGCCAAAGAAAGGCTGACAGTAGATATAAAGTCAGGAAAAGTGATTGATGATGAAGCTGATTATTAAGATTGTCAAGAGAGGGACAGGAAGAGCAAATAAGTGAAAACTACTTGAAACTTGAAACTTTTTTGAACAATGGTTCATAAGTTGTAACAATAAAGTGCTTTATGATGTTTTGAATCTAATCTAGTTTTACTATTGTCTTTCTGCAATAAACTTAATGCCCAACAGTAAAGGGTTTCTGCAATAAAGAACGGACTAGTGCCAAAGGCCTCTTCAGTTTGATTGCATTTTGTAATAAACTTAAGGAATAAACTCAAAAATATTGGTCTGCGTCAGGCTGCCAAAAACCAAAGATGAAAAATGTGTGAAAACTTATGTAAGCCCCTTGAACATTATACACCACATCCCCAGTTCAGCTTTCATTATCAATTATTATTGCATGATATCAGTGCACAAACAGTCCTCTCTGTCAATTAGTAAGCAGGATTAAAGCTTTTGAGCTTTGGGGGAACTCAAAGCAAGCAGTGATTAGAAAGCAAAAGTTAGAGAAATGGATCTGCAGTCAATATTTAAGGACTTCAGGGGGGCTTTGCATGAGTTTGCTTTAATCTGATCTCCTGATCTCTGTGGAGATATTGTGATGACTTGATCAAGAGTTGGCTAGGAATATTGGTACCACTTCATAAAACTGTTAAATGTTAAGCGGAGCTCTGTAAATTATAAATGTTGATAAATGTTCAACAAAAGTTTACAGTAATAATTGAGTCCTTATGAAGTGAAGAGCTAAAAAGTCATTTTTCACAAACTGGCAACCAATAATAAAGCAAATAGTTCCATACACTCAACAGTAGTTTTGAAATTAGACATGAATTCAACTCTTGTCTCTCCATAACTGTTATTTTCTGTCACAAAAAACAGTGAGTCTTGTGTTGCTGTTATTGTGAATGCCAATATGCCTTGAACAGAATTCATGCAATATGTATCGAGCATGCAGTACAAACCCCCAGTACAAGCTGGGCTCCTCGCTGAGATTGGTTGAGATCAGTCTCGTCAGTGTATCTCCCAAAAGTTCTCTGAAGCTGTGCTGTAGAAAGTTACAATACCGCAGCAGTCACACACAGTGACCTGGCCTCTATCTGTCTGATTTTGCCTTTTAAATGACAGCCACCTCCTAGACCCACTGGGTGAGTAGACATGTCAGCAGAGTGTGTGTGCGTGTGTGTGTGTGTGTGTTTGTGCATGTGTTCAATGGGGAGTAACTACTGTTCACTGGAGTAGAGTGTCAGTGTGCAGTAATGTGTTCCGAAGTGTATGTGTGCGTGTCTCCGTCCCCTTGGTGCCATTGTAGCAGATAACGTTTCCTGCCCCTAGCGCCTACATCTTCATTGTCATCCGTCATGATGTCATCTCTCCTGGCCCAGAACAAAGTTATCTCCCTGGGAGAAGCCAGCCTGTCGCGCTCCCTGTTCAGAGAGCGCCCAAATCTGCCCTGCTCCCACCCATGCCTGCTTTGCCTCTGCACTGCTGGCCCTGATAACAGCCTCGCTCCATGGTCTCTGCACACACAAAAACATGAACTAAAAAGAGAGAAAGAGGATGCTGATGGCCCCCTGAGCAATCACTACAGGAGTGTTTGGGTATGTTACTGCTATTGCATCAGAATGAGGATGCTGCGCCGGTTGATGCTGTCCAAGAATGTCAATTTACTAAGTAGCTCAAGGGGAGCAAAGACAGATGATTGACAAGATGTTTTTGTGTGTGTTTGGTCAGTGGGTAAAATTAATAAACACTGGTCAGGAATTCATTTGAATAGAAATAATATTGTTCCTAAATGTCTTATGAAATTAATATATTATTACACATTCATTATCTGATTTTCTTGGGCCTCTTGGGGTGAGCAGGAGTGAAAAACATGATTGTAGTGTGGCATCAAGTTAGTGTGGCATCAGAGAAATGTCCTTTCTTTCTGTCTTCAGCCCAATATGGAGAAATGACTCCTTCCCACCATGAAAAGCAGACACAGGGATTTGAATCTTTGGCTATGAAGGGGCTGGGAAAAATAGGAGATCTTTATAACTTGCAAAAGGTGCTGATGACATTTGAAGAAATAGTTGATAAATGTATCATACCCCGGAATCACTTTTTCAAATATCTGCAGTTGAGAAATTTCATTAGAACACAACAAAATCAAGCATTAGGCATCCCTGAAATGTCTACCGTAGAAAAACTAATGAACATGAATTGTTTAGGGAGGGGCTCAATTTCCTAAATTTATAAATGCCTGGCAGATGGATGTACAGAAACATCTGTAGAACGGCTGGGGGCATGGAGGGAGGACTTACAGGAGGACATCTCGGTGGAGGAGTTGGAAGAGGCATGTACTAAAGCAAGAAAAAAAAAGAACTACTAACACCTGCCTGAATAATGGGAACGTATATAACTCCAAAAAAAGCTTAATAAATGTAATAGTGCTATTCCTGATATTTGTACCAAATGTTAGGATAAAAGTACACTTTTCCATTGTATTTGGCAATGTACGGAAATACAAAAATTCTGGCAAGAAGTGAAACAATGTATTCAAAGCATTTTACAGATTAAGTACCCTTAATCCCACAGCTGTTTATATTAAGTTTGTAAAAAAAAAAAATGACGTGGAGCAACAGTAGTATTTAATGGAGTAGTGTGTCTGTCTAGCTGATGTGTTCAAGTACAATATTCACTCTCCTTTTAGCTCTGTTTTAATCTCCACCAACTCCTGAGAAAAATATTAGGCTATTTAGCTGCTAAATGCTCCTTCATGCGGCTTCACATAGTGGACAAGAAGAGTACAGCAGGTCTATCTGAGTTTTTTTTCTGAAAACAGTATTTTCAACGATTATATCCATTCCCTAACCTTAACCAAGTGTTTTAGTTGCCGAACCTTAATTATAACCCATAGACTGTACATAAAGATGGACGTAGGGAAATATGACATCACCCATTGGTTTGCATTGGAGCCAGTTTGAAGCCCGGAGTTGCCGCTTATGATCGCTGCCATCTTTTCCATTTGGAGCCAGGACCTTCCAAGTAAGGAGTGCAGGGTGTTGCCTTTCACACTCCAGAAACACGGTCCACCACCTCGGACCGATGTGAAAGCTAATTTACTGAAAGTGTGACCAAGACAGTTTAAAAGTTGGAGAATAAACCAGGCAGTGCTCCTCTGGTCATACACTTTGCTTTTAATACAAACATGTCTTTGACATTTCTGTACTGCAATTTCTTGTTATCTACCAGCAATTGACCTATTGGCCAAGCTCTTGTTTTGATATTCCTTGTCCCCTGAGAATGAATTCTAATATTTTGATGATCCTCTGACCTTTTCTTACCTTCTTCTCCATCAGGAAGACATTTTTACTAGTACATAGGAAACATCACAATCTAATGAGTGGATTTACATGAAATTTATCAAGCACTTTTTCCCCAGAGGATAAACCCTTTACATTTTGTGCTTTATGAGAATTTCTCATTCTAATGCACTAAAAGTAGAGTCCTCTAATGACAGAAGTATAGCTTTAGAACGTTAAAATTTGTTTACACAATATGTGACTGTACATTTCTAAAAATACTTTCCTTGAACTTAAATACTGAATTAGGTCTCACCTACAGTAAAATGCAGTGCTGTGCTGTGATGTTGAATCTAGTAAGAAATCTATGTAATTCTTTGTCAGGAGAGCAGTGGTGCTTTCTCATCCCTAAATTGCATTTAATTAATTTCCCCTTTGAGAGTCTGAAATTATTAATGTAGCACAATTCTTGACCTCTGTCAGCTGGGCATATACTTAAGTTATTTATAATACCTCAAATTACAGCCTGCTCCTATTCACTGCAGCTAATATTTTTGTTTTAGGAGATCAGGCATTCACCATTTCACATCTCAAACAACACTGAAACAGACAATCGCCTCAGTCCCAGACGGGATTTCAGTGTTTTCTGTTTGCTTGGATTTTAGGTTCAAGTGACCATTTGAAGCCAGCAGAGATGCACACACACGCACACACAGGTAGTGGAAGAAGTCCTTTAATGGTGAGGAAACAGGCAGAACTGGAAGAAGGAGATAAGACACTCCTAGCTGGTGTCCTAAACGAAAAATGAATTGAAAGAAAATGGGTGGAGGACCAATGGAGAGAAGAGGAAGGGAGGGGGCAGCGATGGCGGGGGAAGAGGGTGAGTGAATTATCAGCCATGCAGAATAGTAGTACAGCTCATCTTGTTATCTTCTTGTTTGGGCGGCACTATTACTTTTCAAGATAACAGACGGTTCACACCAGATTGTGGCTTTAAGTTAAGTTAAGCGAACTATGCTTATTTGTGTTTGCGGGATATGAGGCCGTGGTCAGTAGTGTTCAAGCAGTTGTTATGTCCTGTATTGAGTTCATTCATATAGTAACAGGATGACATGTGGAAATCTGGATTGCTGAGTGTGTGAACCTCCAACAGGCAACACAGTCCTTTGCCTTTACACAACACATTTCTGTATTTGTATTTGAAGAAATAGTCCTGTTAACACTTCTTAAACTCTACTTCCATGAATTACCATATTTCCATATTCACAGGCTGTAACACTTCATTTCCTCTGAAGTTTTTTTTTTTTTTTTTACTGAGGCCTGCAGTATTTTCAGCTGCACCAGTCTGCCAGCATTTAAGTGGCGTAACTCCAGCAGTTTCTTATATACAGTACTGGATGGCAGCCATTCGCACAGACCTGCTGCCTCCTCCTTACATGGTATACGCCACCCAGTAGATCACATTCACCACAGCAAAAGTGAAAGGGAACACGGCCCTTGCGTAGATGTCAATGGTGTCCGCATCGATTGGCTTGCAGACGCACTTGGAACAGCACTTCTTCTCCTCCTCGCTCTCATCCGGCTGCTTGGACCGTCTCCTCCTCGTCTGGGCCTCCTCGGAGCCGCCCTCCCCGGGGATTTCACTGCTGGAGCGCTGGGTCCGGCCATGGCGGTTGGAAATCATTACTCCCTGGTTCATGCCGGTGACAGACAGTGAAAATAGAACCATTGCTTGTTTGCCGTTCTTCACAATAGACTGTAGGGAGACAGAGGCGGGCATGTAAGCACTTTCTACAGCTTTACCAGGGGGAGAGCAAAAGACAAAAAGAGAGGGAGCAATCATTTCACTGTTTCAAGTTTAGAATATCTCCTCCCCAAAATAGATTTGTTTACCATGCAAAAATTACATCTTTTCCAATCGTCTTCATTAAAAACCTCAGCAGATATACAGTACGAGTGAAATACTTTCCACTTTTTGCATTTTTTGCTCTTACCATACTTGTATTTGTGTTTTTTTATCTTGAAAGTTTGCAGTGCCTTCAATTTTGCAATAAAAAACATTGTACTGGGCATTTAATAATGATAGATTGCAAGCCAGACCTGCAGAGAGCTACACCAAAACAGCGGATTAGATGAAATTATTATAGGAGTATTATAGGATAGACTATAGTTTATTATATCTTGGGTTATATTTCTGTTGCTGTGGTCATTGGATCAGTTTTAATGACATTGTCCTCACAAACTTATTGTAAAAGTATACCTCAGTAAGATTTACATCAACAGCAAAGGAAAGAGACAGTATGACAGATCCATATTACTCCCTATAGGGAAATCTTCAGTTTTTCCATTATGCTCTGCAGAATTACATTGTCTTGTTGAAGGTCAGTGGGATGGAAGCTTGTCAACTCAGGGGTTTGAAACCCAGCCCAGGTCTCTGTTTAAAAGGAATGCTCATTACAACAACAGCCCCTCCCCCTGAAGCTCGACATTGTTATTTGCTGATGAGAGCACATGATGGGAATGATTTCCTCACCTCAGAGCTGAGCTTGTTGGCTTTCACCTTGGCCTTCTCTTTGAGTCTGTAGTCAGCGTTGTAATGAGCGAAGGCGTATTCAATGAGCGCAGCAAACACAAACACGTAACAGATCCAAAAGTAGACGTCTAATGCCTTGATCGCTGATGCTCGTGGCAGGGAGGAGCGGGCACTAACCATCAGTGTGGTCATGGTGAGAACAGTTGTGATACCTGTGAATGGAAACAGGCACAAACTACAGATAGGGGTTCATCTGGTTTTTAGTGATGCTATGTTTGTCCAATGCTTTGGTTTATGACTATAAAAAATTATGATATTCCCATCAACTCAGTTGATGCCTCAGCTGTACCTTGTGTTTAGTGCTAACTCATAAGCATGCTGACATCCTAAACTAAGGTGGTGATTATGGTAAACATTACACCTGCTAAATGTCAGCATGTTAGCATTTTCAATGTGAGTATGTTAGCACATTGGTGTTAGCTCAAAGTACAGTTTCACAAAGGAGAGCTATTAAGGGTATAGACTCAGTCTTCTTAATAAACAGCACAATTTGTGGACTGATTGTCAGTATGTTCTGTGGAATGTTTAATGTGTTGTGTTCAAATATAAATTCAGCATTTATCTGGCATGTTCTGTAGTTCTTATTCTTGTAAGGATAACTGTCTGAAACTGAACTGATAACTACTATATTGTAATCATCGTCACCACCTTCATAGTTTAAGAGTAAACTACATTACATTCATAATATTGGAAAGGGGTAGTACTGTAGCACCACCATTAGTCCAAAACGTCAATTTTGTACACCAATTTTGATTTCCCTTTTTAAATTTTCGGACAAATTCAAACAGACCTCATCAAATTACTACCAACCTAAAGATACTCGAGCAGGGACAGCGGTTTGGCTGATCCAAAAGGACACCCAGGACATGGCAACCAGTAATATCGAAGGCATGTATGACTGGATGATGTAGACACCTCGGTTACGTCTCAGCTCGAAGCGAAGGCTGAGCCTTGGAAATCTTCCCGCTGGGAAGCAAAAAACACACAGTGGTTAATTGCTTTCTTGATGAAGGTAATTATCCATTATGAAAATATCTTGTGAATTAAAATCCAATTGTTCTTCAAAAATGCTGACGCTTGGGAATGTTGTCTGCTTGCTTGTGCTACCGAAAGCTTTAAGATGTAGGACATAAAGTGGTGTTGCAGACTGCATCTTGCTGGCAGCAACTCCTATCATCTCCTAAACCTCCTGCCTGGCTTAGCAGCAAGCCAGACTTCATCCATTCCTTCAGAACATAGAATATAACCACAGAAGTGTGTGGAGTTAAAATATATATATCTAGCTTCAAAAGGAATCATGTTTTCCAACACAAGAGGCAAGCCAAGTCCAAAAACTCAAAATAGTACATAATGCATAAAAGTCAGGAATCTTACAAGGGGCTTTCAAGTTGGCTGTGCTGGTGTGAAACTTTGACAAGTGAAACAAAAAGAGGAATACAAGATGGATACTTACCAGATTTGAAATTCATCATCTCAGTGACAAACCGATAGTCTGTGATGGTGAACTGAGAGAGTTCCAGTTTGTCCAGGCCGTGGATGTGTCTCTGACTCTCTGACCAGTGATACACAATATCCTCGGAAGAGTAACCGTCTATGAAAATGAATTTAAAAGGCAAATGCAGACAAAGAACCAGACATTTTAACAGTCAATGAACCCACAAAGATACAGTCATTCAAGGATTGTCACGCCCATAGTATTTTTATCTTAGTGCTAAGGAAAGAACATTTTAGCAGTTCTGGTCAACAAATTTCCCTGATGATCTGTGGAGGAAGAAAAACTGAACAATAAAGATGTATTACAACTTACAGCTCTCCAGGTCCAGCATACACTCCTGCTCATCCATGGGATACTTGGTCAAGTCCATGTCACACGCCACCGTTGAAGTGATTCTGGGAACACAACAGCCCAGTAAATTAAAACTTGATATAGTCTGATATAGCTACTTCTTAACCTTTACTTAGGCTATTTGTAGAAACTCAACTGACACACATGTTTTTAAAAAATCATCCTTGCAGTGAATCCAAAATCCTGTATTATTTGCTGAGAGTTGCCTCAGCTGTGATGAAAAAGAGCTTTGTAGTTTATTGGAACAGCAGATGAAAGATGCACAAAGACCCCCCAAAAAACTTTGATCTGCACAACATTGACATAGTATCTCCATGTAAAGTTAAATGGCTAATTTTTGAGCAAACTGTTTCTAGTCTAGATGACAAACCAATATTCACTCTCATCTGTGAAACATGTTTTGGCTCCTAAGTTGGTATGTTTGCACCATTATAATAACCACAAAGTAATTGTGTCTATGTACTGTTTGGTGCTGGGTACATATCACGAGTATCCAAAACAGCCTGCTGCATCTAAAAATGATGCCAGTCAGTACTAAAGCTAAAAAGGTTTGTGAAGTTGAGAATTGCAGAGTTGGGTAGTTCAGGAGGTAGAGCATGTCGTCCACTAATCAGAAGACTGGTGGTTTCTATCCCCAGATCCTCCAGTCCGCATGTTGAAATCTCCGTGGGCAAGATACTGAACCCCAAATTGCTTCCATGGCTGTGTCAGTGGTGTATTAGAGTGTGTGTGTGTGTGTGTGTGTGTGTGTGTGTGTGTGTGTGAATGTGAATGTGTATTAGATTAGATCCAGTGTGTGAATGGGTGAATATTGGCATAATGCATTTTGAGTGGTTGGAAGACTAGAAAGGCACTATATAAATACAGTCCATGTACCATTTACTATAATTGTCTGTGGGCTTGTCACTATGAGCATCCTCTTTCACATTGTCATTTTATTCATCCACTGTTAATGTAAAAATATGAATCCATACTTTATTTACCATATTCTACATAGCATATTTTCATCCATACAAACACCTCACTCAAAACCTCATTAACAGGAAACATCATGTGGTTCACTCTTTATATTTAGATGGGGATGGTAACTTTAAAAACAATCAGTGTTTACTCAATGTTACTGTTTTTATCAGCCTTTAACAAACACCATTTCCCATAAGCCCTAGACCAGTGGTTTTCAAAGCCTGCTTCCCCAGGGGGGCTCCAAACAGCTTTAGAGGAAGCTCAGTGAATGGAAGTTAAAAAATATTACATAAGTTATTACATTAGTTATCAAAGGGAGATTACATCACATAGAAGAGCCTAAATGTGAGTGATTTGGTTAAAGAGATAGTTCAGAGATTATTTATTTTTTACCGCTTTTCCAACTTCCCAAGAGTCAGAAACTAATAAATGCCTTCAGACAAGACCTTATTATGTATTTAAAGCAGTGTGACGTTATGTCAAACAGCAATATCTTGGCAGGCTATCTTGGCTCAGCTGAGTGACTATGGGATCAAATAACCTAATCATGATCCCATAGATATCCAGAAATTGAGCAAAACCTTTTTCCAGGCTTTGTCTGAGGACAGGCCCCCAGTCTCAGACTTTGAAAACCCCTGATGTAGACTATCACAGAGAACCAGTCCATGGATAAGTCACTGAGCCACAGCTATCTGTACTAACAGAAGGACAGAGAGGACTGAACAGTGTAAGGTGCATAAGACAATAGAGATTACAACTAAAAATCAAGTTACAATCTCAAACTTTAACCAGTCTTAATCATTTTTTGTCATTTGTCATTCACAGATTCACAACTTCTAACAGTGTCATCCTGTTGAAGGGGGTGACAGATTACCCATCCTGCTCCCCTTTACTTTTACCGTACAATATTCCCAAACCTCCCTATCTCTCTTGATCAGCCATGTACAAACACGTCAAACCATGTGAGATTTTTTTAAGCTTCAGAAGTTACCATAGTACCACAGTTTGCTCTCAGATCATGGTGTGGCTCATGAGGGATTTTCATACTGTATGCAAAGACAGCAAGTGAAAGAAGTCTGTGCACTCAAATGTCTGAGGTTTCTGAACTGCATGTTCTCATGGAAAAATCATGGATTTGAAACTACCAAGAAATCACACACATAGAAGAAAGAAGTCAACATCACGGCATCCAGATACAGTGTAGGAGTAAAAAATCCACACTGGTTACACTATCTGTGAGAAGACATGTTTGCTCATACCGGCTGCTGTATAGAATGACTCCGTTGGGCTGCAGGCGGATCAGCTTGTTCTCCACGGTGACATCGTGGAACCAAGCAGATTTGGCATTAACGATGAAGGTGTCAGGCAGCCACAGCTTGTCCACAAAGCGACTGTCCAATCCCAGAGTCTTGTTGGTATGGTTGTAGGACAGGCGGTCATCATGCCAGCTCTGCCTCAGGAACACGGTCATGGTGTATTCCTGCCAGGAGCAACACAAACACACAGAGAGAGAGAGAGGGAGAGAGGGAGAGAGAAACATAAAGGAAGAATCATGGGCAAACTATTTAAAGAAAATGAATATCAATCCCAAAATGTATGAAGAAAAAAGAGGAAATGGTTGTTTTTTTACAGTTCAGTTTCAGTTTACCTACTCTCTAAATTATAATGTCTTACTTAGTAACATTGGAGAACATACTTGGTAAAAGTTTGTGTTTATTGCAACAAAACCGTACAGCATAAATAACCAATTCAATACTGTAAGAGCCTCGTAATACCATGGAAACAAACAAGGCTTCATTTTAAAGCATAGTTTCAGCTTACTTACTGGGTAAACTGTAAAAACATCTGCAGGAGCATTTCCAGTATTTATGATGGAACATGACAGTAGAGAAAAACTGCTCCTGTGAACATTGTTACCAGGTAAGTATTGATCAAAACTTTCAGCTTAAATGAAGACAATTCCATAGTTTCAATGGTAAATGCAATAAACTCCTTATAAATGGGTGTAGCCATGAACAATAACTATAAAAAAGTAATGTATAGTACTATAATTCAACTTGAGCTGTTACCAACATAAACCTTGGATAACTACAATTGTAACTTGTAATTGATGGGTAAAAGAGGAGGTCTTTCTAAGAACTGGTTGCCTACTTTCCTAGGATGTACACAATTATATTTGAGTTAATACCAACCTAAAGCTGTCTCAACTACAACTAATTACTTGAATTGATGGGTAATAGTGGAGGTTTCTTAGTATTTCAGCTATATCAACATACTTATTTACTAGTGGTAATTACACAGAAAGGGAAAAAGAAGGGTTAACATATTAAATGAAAGCAAAACGCATTCAAATTTGAATAATAGGCTGTAGCCCCTGTTATTAAGAAAAACAAATAAAAATATCACTTAATACCAACATTAACACCAATATTACACATGTAGATCAGTTTACTAGTCACGAAGAGTATTACTCTGAAGGAGATTTGTCAAAAAGTTGCATTATGGGAAGTGCAGGATTAAAGAATATGTCATTAGTGACCACAGTGGATCAGATTTAATTCATTTTAGCTCTCTTTTGAGGGTTACATATGTAATGATTTAAAGTAGATTAACTGAAATCTAATGTATGTAATGTAATGTAATAGAATAACTGTAAAAAGATGTATTTCTTTCTACAGCTCTAACAGAATTTACAGCTGCTATGAATAAGAAGATGTACTAGTTTGGTCAACACAGACAAAGCACATTCTGCTAAACAGGCAGATTCTCTCCTGATACTGTCTGAAATAATCCTGAAGCTGTTCCCACTCATAGTATTCAGCATCCATATGGAGACGTGTTTCATAACTGGTACACAAATACTGACATGAAGCTAAATCTGGTGTCATATACAGTATACTGTACATTTGTAACTATTAGTCACCAATTTGTGATAAATAAACTTGACTGAAGTGGTGACATGTAGGTGGATTTTCTTATTTAAAGGAAGGAAAAGATTTTTTTTAACATAATGTGAATCTTCCCACCAGATTTATTTCTTACAATTCAAAACCCATGAAAGTATCAAATTATCTAACAACTCAGCCAATGTGTCACACATGTTCACACTGAGTACTTTCAAACCCTCAAGTGGGATAAATCAGGATTATGCAAATAGAAAATCTTTGATCTTTGCCGCAATAGTGAAGTTAGGGGATGATAGAGAAGCTCGCTGTAAAAGAAAAAGGAGAAGGTGACTGCTTTCTTTACCATGTTGGCTTCAGAGATGTGATCGATGCTGGCGACTTCAATAGCCATGGCCACGTTCACTGGCGGACCTGCAGGGGGAGAAGTGAGAAAAGAAAGCAAACCTGCCCCCTACACCAATTCAACCCCACCCACCCACCCCATCATTCATGCACACGCTCACGCACATACACACACACCTTCTCTGCTCACTCTGAATCTATCAGTCCCTCCCCTCACTCCAACAACCATCTGTTTCCCTCCCACCCACTATCCTCCCACGACTCAAACACTCCTACAGTGCATAGAGATTAAGCATTATCCAGTTTAACCATGCTAAGTGGCACATCACACTGTGGGCATTCATAAACAGCACTGGGCTTTCATGGACTCGCACAGAGAGAGCTTCTGCCAATATTCACACACATACACACACACATAAACTCACTCACACGCACGCACACACACTCACACACACACACACACACAGGGTAGCGTTCTCACTCAACAGTTTGCCATATGATTAGCATGGAGTGTGTCTGTGTGATCAGATGCTAGAGGGCAGCAACTACAGGGGAGCTCGCTGATGCAGAACAGAAAGGCTATTTATACTGAACATTAAGGAATCACAAATTAACATTCCCCCACCATTCAACACCTTCCCATAATCGTTTATGGCAAATCATATACAATTGGCCATACACGGGATGTATACTGTGATATGATTTACTTTGGCATGTTTACGGCACACCAAGGTCAGCAGAGGAGCGTTTAGAGGCTCCTCACTTGATGCAGTAACAAGCATGTTTTACATTCTCCAGTGGAGGTGCTCAGATGAATGATGAACTTATAATATATACATTATTTATGAATGTATGTTCACTAGTTATATTAATAAGTTATAATAAAACATTGCATATTGGCTAGTCTTGCAATACACATACTGTAATGTTAATGTATAGCATTATTTTTGTATCATAAAACTTCAAACAAAGAACATCAATATTACACAAATACATTCACAAATATGTTTCTCATTCTATAGATCATGCCAGAATGTACTGACACATAGTATATGGTGGTCAAGAGTGCTAAAAGGTGGTCATTTTTTTTGGTAGGTTTTCTTCATTTGCTTTTGTTTTGTCTATTTGTGTATTTGTGTTTTCTTAATTTACAGTGTGTTGAGCTCTTTTGTCCACCACAGATTTATCATTCCTTTAAAGAAAAACCAAACTAAGCACCTTCACTGTAGTTGAACATGCTCTTAGTTGATTTAAATGTTTTGCTCCTGTGTGATGGAGGTTGAACACACTAGTTGTAAAGTTGCTTTGGATGCAAATAAATGCAACATTGTTGTTGGGGGTTTTTTTTCAAAATACTATAGGATTCACAAATACTCTCTGTACAGAACAAACTATTTGGCTCTCAGATATAGTTTTCACTTTTGAAATTGCAAAAATCAAATTGTGTGCATTTATGGATTTTGGAGATGTTTCCCACAGCAAGAAAAGCTAAAAGAGATCCACACAGTTGATATATTTCTTATATCTTCCAAGAGAAAAGAAGACATATGATATTGTTTGTATTTTCCAAATCAATAACTGGTTATCAACAAGGTTTTTATGATATGTTGACTTTGAGTATTTGTGAATATTATTTCATTTTCAGACAATCAGTCTGTCAAGTCCTTAAATTCTAAACTTAAAATTCATATTTTTGCCTTTAAACTACAATTTATTGACTTTAACTGAGTACTTTGTGACTTTGAACTGCACAGTCAGTCATATCTGTCTCAATTCATTTACTATGCACTGTCCTACTGACAAAATGATTGTTTATTCAACTATTCTGATGATCATTTAATCTTCCTAACCCTTCTGTTTCTTGCTCCACAAGCACTAGCATTCAAGCTGTGTGACCCTCTCTCTTCTCTCTCTCTCTCTATTCTCTCCTCCTGTCCTCTCTTGTCTCTCAGGCATCTCTTGCTGGACCAGCACCCGTCCTGGAACCGCTCTGCTTCCCTGGCTGTCGGTGCCATTTCCTGAGGTTTTGGATCTGGTTCCCCATCCTGCAGGAGTTCAGCCTCCTCTCATGTCTCTCTCTGTGAATGATGTCTTTATCCTTGTCTCTCTCTCCTCTGTGAATAATCTATTTTCTAGTCACTTCTCCAGTGTGTGTGAATGTCTCTCCTGTGTGCATGTGTAGTCTGTCCTGCCAGGTCTCCGTGTTGATGGAGGTCGCGTGGCTTATGTCCTATTATGTTCTGGTGGCACCAGGAAGCTGCTTGTTGTTGTTCTCCTGTTCAATGCTGTCATTTGTCATTTGTGTTCTAGTCTGTACACACATCTATTCCACGTCTATCTGTCCTGGAGTCTTTTCTTATCTGATTCGAGGGTCTAAAGATAGAGGATATTACTGTACAGACTGTAAAGCCCCCTGAGGCAAATTTGTGATATTAAGACTATACACAAAAATTGACTTGACTTTATGGGATGTGAGTTGAATGAGGGAAATTAACACAAATAACAGACATGATTCCCCAATGGTCATAATAGCCCTACATTTGAGCTTTTTCTTTCTCAGCACATTGAAATCTTACATCAATAGGAATGCAGTGACCACATGATGCAGCATTATGATGGTCTGTGTTGGTGTGTGATGCAAAGGACAGTGTTTGTAGTGACAGCGTCGTTCTTGTCCCACATTTTCACCTTTTGCTCAACTGAGTTAAGCTGTGAGATTGAGAAATCTATCGCTGTGGTCATTGGATGTTTCACATCTTGCAGCCATTCTTAGCAAAGTCTCCTGAGTGGTGCTCATTGTTTGCACCACCCATCTACCTCTTGTCCTTGACGAGCATCATCCTCAATAATCCCTTCAGCAAAGCTTCTCATGACTTTGGTGATTTTTTTGTGCGTGTCCTTAACAAACCATTCATCTTACAGTAGAGTCAAAGCAGGTATTTACGTAAGGTAAATACATCTTTGTTCTAATGGAATTGGAAAATGAAATGTCAACAGCCGTGTTGCTGTAACTCGTGCTGTATTATGCTAAGGATGGCTGTAAATGTGAGAGGGTGAAATGCAACCCAATGCCACGAGCAGTAGATCTCATACTCACCTCCTATCCCAGGGCGAAAATTTCTGGCATAGCCTTTCATTAACTCATCCAGATTAGGTAACCAGGATATTTCAATGTCTGTACCTACATAGTCCCCAATGTCACTCAGCATGGCCCTAAAGGAGACAGACAGCAAACACAGCAGCCTTCAGCATCGTCCAGCCACACCAAGCGTCCACAGAAAAATCTGCGAGAGCCTCAAATACAGTCAGGAACATTCACAGATAAACACAAACATCTAAATGTTAGCTAATGTTGGATAAAGTTAAATCATACACAAGGTCATGAGTGACCCTGCATGACCTAGTCATTACGTTCTAAAACTTTTGTGAAACAGTTTTCAAGTTGTCATTTAAAGCTGCATCATTGTTCTTTCTCTTCCTTTTTTTGTTCACTTGGGAGCAGCAGAACCAGCTGTAAACACAACATACAGTATTATCACATTTTAATGTTGTAACATATTAGTGAACAGTTGCCTATGGACACAACCAACCAACTGAGGACATCTAGACAGAAAAGTGCAGTACATACATTACAAATGACATAGGTTTGGGTGGTCATGCAGATGTCCTCAACAAATGCAATTTTTACAAAGTTAAAGTGGACACAAGAAAACCTTTATAGTATGTGTGCTCACAATATCACTCTGGAGGGAACTTGAAGATTATTGTTAACATCAGGCAAATAAATAAAAATAGTTATTTTATACCATGAAACAAAAAAGAACAAGAAAATATAAGTTATTAATAATATGGATGGATAATAATAATGGATTTTGGATTACAAGTTTGAAATTGTACTACATTAGAAATTATATTGGAAATGATTCAAGTTTCTCAAGCTTGTTGTATGAGTAATAAAAAATAATATATGCATATAATTTAAAATGTTCATGAAGTATTCAGAGAGATCTAAAATATTTATTTGAACCGTCTCCCTTTTCATGTGTACCTTATTTATTTATTTAATAACTGAGTACAGTATGCATATGTAAGCATGTATAGATAGAAGAAATCATATTTCTGGTTGGGGATTTTATGCATGAAAATGGTAAGATATTCAATTTTAAGCGCCCTTGGGTATGTGAAAGGCGCTATATAAATCGCACCTATTATTATTACCAATTTTAATTTTTAATACAGCATACGTCATCAGCTGTACATTCAAAAAACAGTTTTTATCAGTGATAAAAAAACTGATTTGTTAAACCCTCCTGCATATTTGTCTTCAGTCATGTTTGCATAGCATGTGACAGGTTGACAAATACCAATAGGACACTTTATCACTCCCCTCAATGTCTCGGGTTGATCCACCAGTATAGCTTCAGATTTCACCACACACAGTGCCCATCATACTGTCCCTCAGTCCACTAGCCTCCAAACCTTTTCAAGAGTGAAAATAAGTTCCCATTAGACTACACATCCCCATCTAATGAGAGTTCTTCTTGAAACAACTTAGCACCTTTGCTGTCCCCACTTTGTGAGAGTGACACCTCGATTCAAACAATCCTTTTGCTTTCTCTCTTCTTCTAACCTCTCGGGAGGAGAATGGCCGTGAAATTAAATATTCCTTGGTACAAAGGGACTACCCTTCAGGGCCCTGTAACCATCAGGGACCGCTGCAGGTTCTGGAGCTCACACTGACAGCCCCTGCCTCGGTGTAGAAGGATTTAATAAGAGCAGCGCAGCTCAGATACCACCAGATGGCAGTTTTGCATTCCAAAACAGTGAGCCTGTAAACATACACAACATCCACTGCAGATACACAGTGCAGTCTGGATCTGTATGTGTTTGAGGCTGATATAAAGTCTTTTACACTTTGTCAGGAGACGAAAATGTCCAATAATATGTTCAATAAAGAGCTTTTCCCACACATAATCTCAGACACACACTGTGATATGGAGTTTCAATTCTAAAGGCAATGTTGTCAGGCGGTCTTGGAAGAGCAAGCTGATGTGCGATGAATAAACAGAATAAAATTAAAGGTTTCACTGACATTCACAGTCACACGGGCTGGTGGTGGCATTGACGGGGAAATGGCCCGCATGAAGATTTGATCGAAGTCATTTTTATTGACCAGCAATAAAAAGCTATTCAGTGACCTTTGAAAAAAGTCTGACATTTGAAGAAAATCTACCTCCTAGAGAGCAAAGCATTACACGTAGAAAACTGTCTTCCACAACGAAACAACGTGCAGCAAATAGATATCTGCTATCACTGCTTGTCTATGCAAGTGGCAACAAAGTAATGTATTTCTGCCATGTCACTAACATTTCCCTCTGCGAATCCATTTTGTAGCCGCAGATGTATTTTTAGTCCGGCAATCACTGTCATGTCAGAAATAAATGGGAGCACTGACTGAATTAATTAATCACTATGTGACTCCTGGATTTCTTCGCTAATTGGCAGTTTCTAAATCTGGAAATAAAGAGCTTTTCCTTCAACACACCAAGGTCAAACAGGGCTGCTCGCACGGAGGAGAGGGGAAAGAGAAATCTGCGAGAGAACCAGTTCCTCCATATTTTTCATTTAAATGTCATTTAATTCTAATTTTATAGGAGATTCCTGTGTTGTACATCTGTGGTGATTGGATTAAAGGGTCTATAGTGACATTATAGTATTTTTCATGCTTAGTATTCTAATCCCTTACTTTTAATTCTGTGCATTTTTCCACAAATCAATGCCAAGATTATAAATGTAATTCTGGTTTGAGCAAAATATACAGAAATACACAGATAAATTACAGATTTTATCAACATTTTATCTCCTTAATGTCACATTGTGGGTGGTATGTTGATGAACTTTGACTTTCTATAGAGGCGATCTGTTTATCTGTCGGTGGCTACTCCTGCTCATGCACAGTTTGTCTTCTATTTATTCTAAACACATGAGAAAATGATCACTTTTAATCCGACAGACCAAGGAGAGGAATGTGAAAATGTAATGTGAATGATTTTATCAACTGAATAAACCTTGTATACATGATTTTTTTTTTTTAAATCAAGAACTGAAACCAACTGGCAAATGGGCATTTATTTAAAATATGACAGATTAGAGCTTTAATTAAACGCTGTTCTCTAAAGACCAGATCAGCTTTGTAGAGATTGATTTTCTCTGCCGTTGTGAGTTGATGTTGTTTGAGCAAAGTGTAAAAGTGTTTATTTCTTGATT
Organism: Scomber japonicus; assembly: GCF_027409825.1. Classification (NCBI taxonomy): domain Eukaryota; kingdom Metazoa; phylum Chordata; class Actinopteri; order Scombriformes; family Scombridae; genus Scomber; species Scomber japonicus. The sequence goes on along the minus strand of NC_070581.1, from coordinate 10,598,690 downwards.
TCCTGACTTGAATTAGCATTTTTATGACCACAGCAAAAAAAAAAAAAAAGCAACTCACACACAGCTCTCACAGGAAAAGGAAATATTACTGTACACTGTTTAAAAGATGTGTGCAGGGTTGAAAATGTTGATTGCTCTCCAGAGAGATTGACTAAACATTTGCGCCCCTCAATTTTCTCACTCCTCCATCCATGACAAACAGTTCAGAGTGTTTATTTCCAGCCGCTCGTCTTCTTCCTTCTATATTTCACTTGCGCTAAACGTCTTTCCCAAGGCCTGGATCTGCTCCCCGTCTGTTTATGAGCTAACATTAAACAGATGGGGAGAGAGGAGACGGAGGATGGGAAAGACAAAGAGCACCAGCCCTTCTCAAAATTTATGGCATCTTTTTGTGATGGTAATGTGCGGCACACACTAACAAGCCTAATTAGTTTTATATAGTGACACTGCTAGTTACCTGAACATGAATAGAGCGCCAGTCCCCTGATCCTCAATGGGTGACTCACCATTTAATTTGTTTTATTGCCATCGATGTGGGTTGAGCGGCATTACAAGCAATGAAAAAAAAAATGGATAAATCATAATAAAACATAAATAAGGAGTACATATCAGTGAACTGCTACTCCTGTATGATTCTGTGTGTGTGTGTGTGTGTGTGTATGTGTACTGTTTTATAGTAATTATGAATAATAGGTTGCTCTTCATTCAGCAAACAGATCTTTTTTTATTGACTACATTAGTATTCTAATGTTTGACATAGACACTTAAATACGGAGTTCCAGAAGCAGCATATTTCACTAACAGTTGTCTGCTAATCATTACATCCAGTGACTTGATATGAATGACAATGAACTCCAAATGGATTTTAAATGTACTGTCATATTTATCTTCTGCTGGCTTTTGATTTATTGGTCTTAGCACACACTTAATCGTTTATCTTTCCCATCTTACCCACAACTTTCTCATTTTCATTAAAGCATTGCATTAAAGAAACAAGTACAATTGGAAAACGAGGGTAAAATAGAAAGATAGAGAATATTGCATGGGGAAATGAGAAATGGATAAATGATCAGTGTGCTATGTGCTATGTGGTCAAAAGGAAAAAGAGGAAAAAATATCAAAATGTGCATTTGTGGCTGCTTGGACTCCTAAATTCTCTCTTTTAAAGGCACTTTGAATAAATATATCCATAGGTTAACTAACATAACACCAACTGAATAAAGACAAGCTGTTTGAATGAATGGCCTCTGATTAAATCTTAACTATACCCCTAGGACCCCTATTACATTTATATACTATATATCTATATTACTGCTGTATTGATTCTGTTCTCTGGTGGGGGAAAAAACGAAGTTCCAGTCTGGAAAGAGCTACTTCTGGTCCCACACAGAGGTCATAGGGAGGTGATATTGTGGTGGATTGTGGGTATATAAAGGTGAAAGGTTAAAGGTACCCTATGGAGTATTTTTGTAAACAAAATAAGTTATGTTTACGTGGACTGTTTAACACCAAAACACATTATGTGCATGCTCAAGGCCTGATCATTAATGTTCAAATAATTGGTAATGATGATTTTACCTCCTCGTTTTTACTTTACAAGAAAAATGGCAAACTCAACTTGTAAAAGGCTTTAAAATATACAAATCGTTTACATTTATGTTTGCTAGCAGTCTTTTTGGTGTATTGCTATGTTTCTTAGCACATTACCGTACATCAGATGAATAGTGTGAAAGCGTCAACAGGATTGTGAGATGAGATACAATCAATATGGGACACACTCTTTAAAACATTGCAATGTAGCGCTAGTCGCTGCTAAAACCATAATGGGGTACCTTTAAGGCCGGAAAAAACTGTGGTTCTGTTTGAATACTAAATAAATCATATCTCTAGTCAGTATTCACTTTTTTAATATCTAATCAATGTAACAATGTGTTTCTCACTTTTACCAGGTGATTTGAGTTGCTCAAATGTAAATACATGTATCATCATTTAGCTGGTACAAGCAATTACCAAAATGTTATGACTTTTCAGATACAATATGTAAATTAAGACTTGTCTTAATTTCTCTCAAAATATACTGGATGCTGCAAATGATAATAAACAGAATTTCTAGGAGACTTGTGCTCCACAGCTAGGGAGAAGTGTGTTTCAGTGGTCCATGAAGAGGAACTTTAACGTCACTGTAAATCCATTCACAGAGCTACAGGCCCTGAAGCATTTTTCATGTTCATGTTTTACGTGCAGGAGAGAGAGTGTGTGTGTGTGTGTGCATGCGTGTGTGTGTGTGTGTGTGTAGACAGTCACTCAGGAGCTCAAATTAAACTAACCTCCTAACTTTTCCTTCTTCCTAGAACTTTTTGTTAATGTTATACATTAATGGTATGTATGTATATGTGTATATTTATCTTTATGCTCTACCATTATTCTATATTGAAACTAATTTCTGTTAAAAATCTGTAACCCAACAGAAATGTTTTAAACAGCACATGTGTATCTGAGACAAACTTGAACAAACTGAGATTTGATTTTGCAACATTTTCCAAATCAATATGCTGATCTAGTCAATATGGACACAGTAAAACCTTACAATAAAACCTCTGAAACCCTTGTTTGCATTCTGATGAGTTTAAATGATTGTGTCCTCTACTGTATGTGATGTATACAGCTACATATCATAGCAGCATATCTGAACAACGTCTTGTCATAACACAATGCATCAAATCCACTCTGGAATTTGTGCCTATTGGACATCTTACACTTTTTTCTTTTCTTGTTTTACAAAACCTGACACCCTGTCCTCTCTTTCCTGGAAGACTCTAAAAGAAGGCTTTCTCTATTAACTTGTTTCTTGTTTAGTGATTTTAATGACTGTATTGTTTTACCCTTGGATTCTACCCTGCGCAGGACAGAGCCCCTTGTCACGAAGCTGTACAAGCAGGTTTCTCCTTATCAGAGTGGAAAATGCTGCGGGGCTCGTGTTCAGGTCAGTGAATAACCTCCGTTATTTAAAAACAGCCTGAAGAAACAGAGCTTCTCCGAATTTGAATAAAGAGACATTTGTCCTTGAACAGCTTTTATCACTGGAAGTACAGTATGAGCGTCATGTTGCCACACGCCACACTGCAGAACCAGATAACCCCCCCCCCCCCTATTTCCCTCCCTCCCTCCTGAAAAAAGGCCCAAACTATAGTTTTAGGGGGATAAACAATTTCAAAACATTTAGTTAGTGATAATAAGCCAGTAAAAAGTCAGAAAAACAACTATTTCATCTTAAATTGCAATTAATAAGATTTGCTGTGCTTCATAATTAAGGTATTTGGTCATGTAAATAAGTATTTTATCTAAATCTACTGTTATTGGTATTTTTGTCAAAACCTCTACTCCCTGTTTGAATCAATTAATGTATACAGTACCAGTCTAAAGTAGACACACTCTTCCATTCACTTCAATAAGACAGTGTGCCCAACTTTTAATGGTATCATCACTATTTGAATGTTTGCAGGCTCATTTAACAGAAAAAAAGAATCTGATTGGAATAATCTCCTTTTACTGTTTACATGCAGTGCATCACCTTAAATTCAATACACTGTCAGAGGCTTTTAGTGGAGGCAATGAAGTGTGCCTGCACCCCCTCACCATGCAGCCAGAGCAGGATGCAGGCTTTAGTGCCATGATCATGATCACATCACCGTGTTATTGGGGAACGTGGACAGTAGGAGGGATTTATCTGCTGACTCAGCCTCTTACACAGATTAGCCAGGAGATATGTGTCACCTTAGAAGCAGGTTTTAGGGACAAGTGTGACAGACCAGAAATATCATGAAATATTGGGATTAAAATGATGCTGCTGCACTGTTTCACATCTTGCTAAACTATAATCTTCCAACATATAAACAAAATGTCTACAGGGCTAAATTCCCAGCTTCTTGTTAAGCCTCAGCGTGTAGTTTTCCTCTTTATCAGCCTTTCTGAAAATCTGAAACACATACTGAGCTTGTTTGTCCATATTGTTAGATAAATCAGTTTCTATAACTGGACTGAACAGTAAAATATGATAAAATTGTTAGTATTCAAAAACTCCCATGCGGGGCCTGATTAACCTGCCAGGTGGCTGCACAGTAAAACTAAGCTGAGTTTCCCAACTTACCCTCCATTCCTCCCACACTCTGTGCCTTATATAATAAATGTATCCTGCATCCTATCCTCAGCAGACTATTGTACATTTATATTTTGTATTGTATATTATTACATTTTACGAAGAAGTCACAGTAACAAACCAACACACCTGCTGTCGTAATTTGTTAAAATGCTAATTTACTTTGAAATATGCACCATTATCTATCTCTGCATATTCACAAGCACATTTACAATCAGTCAAATTACCATAAACTTCTGTAATTGCAAACTTTAAACATTCACATTGGAGCATTCCCCATAGATTTAAGTTTTAAGGGTCTTTTGGGGCATTTGCTGTGTTTATAATCCATCTTTGCTCCTTTGAGTGTTTGGTACTTGGCCTAAGACTAAGCATTATGGGATCTGTCATTGTATAATGTTAAATACTCAATTTATTGGGTTATTTAGTATTTTAGTGCCATTTGTCATTTGTTCGTAATTCATATAATTTAGTTTAGTGACATGTCATCCAGATTTCCTTACAGTCATCTCACTATATTCAGCTTTAGAGATGCTACACGTTATAAGATAAGACAAGATGAGATGCCTCCCTGTGATAATATCTTCTACCACTCTGAGCCACGAGACTGCACAGAAGGTCAAATCCTCTCTGTCTCCATCTTCACGCAGGCTGTATCTGCATCATGGTGAAGTGATGTTAAACATGGTGACATAACCAGACAGAATTCACTGTTTTTAAAAGCCTCAGTATGTTCAGCTTTCTCTGGTAGCACCTGCATATCGTGGGTGTGTATGCTGATCGGAGGTTTTATTTAAACCTGTGTACTTGTTCTTACCTTTGTCAACCAGACAAGCAGCCTCACTGACAACTGATGTACCAAAGATAAGAATTAAATCAACTGGAAGTATATTGTCAGTATAATAAAGCCTCAGCACCGGTAAACCAGTGGCAGACTTCTATTTTTAATGCAGCTGCAGAAAGTGTTTATGTTGTCAACAAGATTATCATCAAACTGTTAACTCATTCCATGACAACTGAGCTACATATGAACGTGTTTATCGTTTAGTGTGGCCGCAAGATGTAGCCACAAGTGACCTGGTTATGCAAAAAAAAAAAGTGCAGATGACAGCTCCATTTATAAGAACATAATCTACATACGCTCAGCCTGATGTGCACAACAAATAGATCTTTTCCATAACAGACATTTTGACATGTCACAGCAGGAAAGACACAGGTGTAATTAATAATATTAATGACTGCACCTAGATGGAACATCGTTAATGTCATTAGTTACACCTGTGTCTGTCTGCTATGTGAAAAGCTCCATAGACGTTAAAAGGATACGGTTGGTGTTATTCTGTGTTTTTCCACTTGTAAACAAATCCCATGAAAAGATCAAGGCTGTCTGAAATCACTCACAATGCATTTGTCTGACCTTCAGTACTTCCCCACATCCTTATTCTGTCTGTGGTGCTCAGCTCTAAGCCCACTGGTTCCCATTGAAGACATAAATCTATAAAAACAAGTGTACGGCTAAGTCGTTTCCTACAACAACCAGTGTTTCGCAAATACTACTCAAACATAAAGAAATAGTGCGTTTCTTAGGGACTATTTTCACCTGTGGATGAACATACATTTGGTGCTGTAAGTGAGTAGTTACGGCATCAGGATGGCGCATGTAGAAATACTTTTTGGACAAGGGTGGAGGTCTATGACACAGAAGAATAAGCAGTAATAAACAATGCGTGTTAGATGAATTCATTGCTGTTTCGGTATTTTGTGACGATAAGGCAAATACATGAGAGCCTAATTCTTTAATATCTACTATATGTTTTCATCATGGCCAAATTGAGCAGAAACTGTGTCCTCTTTACTGCTGATTAAGCCTTTCATTGCGCACAATACATATTATGACTACTGTTAAAACATCTAATGAGATTCTTTGCTTTCATTTGCAATAATCACATCCATCTATCATGTGTTGGTATGTTCTTTTATTTCTTAACAAAAGCTGAAGTGTTAAGCGGTCCTGCTGTCCTCCTCTACAGTGTTTGTTGCAGATATAATGGATATAAGAGCGCAGACACCATCTTTCACATGCAGATTTTGTTTGGTGAAGTGAAAGGTAAGTGATACTTCACCTGCAAAGAATAGCTGTGAAATTCACATAACACTAAAAGTGGCGAGGCATGACAACTTTTGTGAAGTGGATAAACGAGGAGCTAAAAGGAGAACCAGAGTAGTTCTCTTCTGGGGAGGGAAAGGAAGAAGTTTGCAACGTTCAACCACCAAAGGCAACCCAGTGATGTGTGTGTGTGCGTGCATGCATGATTGTGTGTGCAAGAGAGAGAGAGAGAGTTAGAGAGATGACACATAATGAGGTGCAAGAAAAAGCCTACACTCTGCATTGTACTGACAACAAAATAATAATAACAGCAGTGACTAGAGGCAGAAAAATCCAATTACAATAGCTATTACTCCCTCTACTGGTGAACAGCCAAGAGGGACAATAGAAGTGATTTGCCCAAATTCAAACCCAAAGCTTAAGTAGCTTCACCCATTGCCCTTTTCAGTGGTGGCACTTGCCAGCACATGGGGGCTCTGGGAGTTTGGGGACTCAGTAGTAGAAGCTGGTTATTCTAACAATTCCATGTTTGTGAAAGCTTATGGACAAGACCATTATGCCATTCCTACTGCATACAGGCCTCTATAGAAAGCAAAACACATTAAGGTTGAAGCACTAATACTCAACATCTGGTTTAGTCATTCCTGGTTTACCCAGCTGACAGAAGCATGCTGTATTGTATTAAAGGAATCTGTGTAAGAAGGTCATTTAGAGTCCAGAGGATACTGACAATCAGAGGTCACAGAGAATACATTTCAGTGACAATCACTTTAAATGGCACTGGAGAGGAGCAGTGTTGTTATAACTTGAAAATCATGATCACACCTCACTTTAAGTCCTAAGTTAAATATGAATTTTGAGACTAATTTCCCCCAAATGAAGATAAAATACAATGATTTACATTTTTTTTAACTGTCTAAGCTGGGTTTCCTCATTAGCTGCTCTGTATAAATGTTCTGGTCTTGCTAATGCTGGACCTGAGAGGCCTGGTCTTTTACCATCTGACCCCTATCGAACAGGCCTGGAGGTAGGTGACATTATCTGCCACACAAAGAGAAGCCAACTCACCTCACCTGGCATTCGTCCTTCTATGCATATGCATTATGCAAATAATGTCATCAAGTACATGTGCCCAGAGGTAAAGCAAAGGAGAAAGCAGACTTTCTATGGAAGTGTGTTGTAAAGCCACATAAATTAAATTGATACTCATCTCCAGTAGGCCTATAGAACATTCATATTTATACTGTAAGGTTAAGTCGTAGGAGGCGATTCAGAGCAAGGAAAGACTCATATTTTAGTAAGAAAAAGGTTATTTATAAGTGTCTGTTTTTGAAAAGTAAGAGCTTTTTGGTGATAATGGTTGTTGCCTGCTTCATGATTTACCATCCATAGAGAGCTTATAGATATCATAATGCTGTGCTCACATTGTAATTCTGATTTCTGGTGGTTGTTTGCCTTTTCTCATCACTGACTTTGAGTTTCTGGCTTATCCAACTTTTTTATATATATATAGGCTACATATTTTGATTTTTGAGCGCTTTGTACTACTGTACATGAAGCCACATGGTTATAATAACACCTGCAAGAAGTCAAATCAAGGCTGATCTCACCTGGTGAAAATATCCCCTGCGACAAAGAGCAGAGCAAGACTCGACAGCAGGAAAGTTGGGATCTCCATTCCACCCGTTTTATGATCGATATTTGTCTTCAGAAAAGTTTCCCCGGAGTGTAAATCGACGACAAAGCCACAGTTTTATTTTAGTGCGCTCTCCTCGTGATCCGGCGCTGCGGAGAAGAAAGTAAAGTGTGGTGCTGATGCTGATGCTGCTGAAGATGATGGTGATGGTGGTGATGATGACCCCATGATCAGATCCCCCAATTTTCCCAATTTGCGTCCAAGAGCGCACGAGAGGTGAGAGCGCGCGGAGGAAAAAAGGAAAACTCCCCGGTCCGTAAAAGAACGAGTCGATCCACCGCCGCTGCAGCCTGTCCTCCAGCAACAGAGCAGAGAGAGGGATGAGGAGAGAGAGAGAGAGAGAGAGAGAGAGAGAGAGAGAGAGAGAGAGAGAGAGAGAGAGAGAGAGACTAATCTGTCGATCCTTCCGTTGCTCGGCCTCTCAGATTCAATCTGGCCACGTGAAGGCTGGGCGGACGATAAGGCATGTCACGAACATAGGACTTGAGCATATTATGTAATGTTTGACACATTAGAATCATCTCCATTGGGTAATTAGAGGTCTCAAAGTTGTATTTCAATCTCGTGGTAAAAGCAGGGGCCCGTGCAGTGGGGGGCCCCAAAGTGCATACACAGGAGGTCCTCCAGTTGGTCTGCAGGGGGGGGCTTTCCCCATTTAAAAAAAGAACACTATAGCACTGTTAGACTAGAGTATTATGGATCACTGGTGGTGAGTTAAAACCTAGTAAAATGAAAGCATTCCTCTGGGAACAGCTGACTGCCCCAGTTTAACAGCTAACTCTCATCACTGATTTCACTGTCAGCTCCACACCTCCACATGGACTGTTCTAAAGCACAGATGCTGTTTAACATCCAGGTTAGTGGCCTACTGAGGTTATCAAGCAGCTCTTTACGTCAGGGACCAAAGCGATTGAGTCTCTACATGAATCCCAGTAGAAATAAACTAAAATATCACAAAATATAGTAATGCCACTAGGTCATAATAAAGAAGATTGTTGATACCAGATCAAAACAATCAGCTAAATGCCACACAGGATCTGTATACCAGTGGGACATAAACCATGATATACTTGAAATCTATATTCAGCGTCACATACACACTAAATCCAGAGATTGTAGGAACATTCTTACATTTAACTTATAATAAGACTGGAAGGTATTGCATGTTGAGTACCATGGAAATTACTACAAGATATATATACAGTAAACCAATGACAAAAGTGATTAAAGGGATATTCAAATGTTTCAGTATCTTTCTGACAGTTATTGAAGAGAAAGATTTACATAAGAATTGTCAGAAGTGATTCAGCTGATAGAGATAGTCTGACTTTTAGTACCTAATATGGGTCAAGCCCCAAATTCACTGGATGCTACAGTCCCTAGTGTCTTCCATTAGACACTCCCTGTCAAATTTCACATCCCCCCATTTGAAACATAGGCTTAGATTACATCATCAGTGCCCATTAAGGTTGAGGAAAACGGGCTTTAGTATGTAATCCCCATACTGCGGACAAAGTGGAAATATTTGAACTAAATCAAAATTTTAATTAAGTACAGAAAACAGCAATTGGTCGGTCACCTATTTATATTAACATAATTCTAAACTTGCTGACACCAGGGTAGTTGTCTTTGTGTGTTCTATGGTGGATTTTCATCATGTTTCTCTCTTGAAATATCCAATCTGAGCAGTGCACCTGATTTCTGTGAGCTGCCTCATGCTGTGTTGATTGTCAGCTGACTGACTGTATTCACTTTACTGTGACCCCACATTTCATGCTGTAAATATATTTCAGTAATATTAAGATCTCCGTGGGAATTATTGTATGAATTTTCAAGGGATTTATTCTAGAAGAATTATATGGATCCACAGGGTAATCTCAGTGAGGATTTTAATCTCCTCTCAGTCTGATTAAACAATCAAATATAGAATTAAGAACAAGACATGTATTTTTTATTCAGTCACAATGTGCAGGCTTTTATTATTTCCCTTTTTAAGTGTTAGGTGCTGTAGGGGGGAAGTAGTTCAGTGAACCTGCCCACCTGCCCACCGGACCTTCCACTTAGATATACTGCGAGTTCTTCTGGCATGAAGATACCAGGCTACAGTACACGCTGCAATGCACTGCATGTGATTGTATTCTCTGTGTGTCTCTAACACAAACAATTTCTTATTCCTTCTATTCCTCTCACCCTTGTGTATTCTCTTTCTCCATCTTGCTTCTTTTCCTGATGATTTATTCTTTATATCAGCTGCTGGATGTGTTTCCTTTGCTTCTCTCCATTTGCCTTTATATCTCCAGCAGCACACACGCACACACACACATGCACACACGCACAATCAAACTATTTATTTATTCAGTCTCCCATGGAGATACTACAGTAGACATTCCCGTATCACAAGATTTTAATGTTATAGAACTCATTCACTTCTTTCATCTCTCCTCCCCTAAATTAATCTTCGTCATTACAGTGAACTGAAAGAGAGCTTTATTATGCTAAATAAAAGAGAAGCTTTCCAGGCAAAACCCCACTGTGCAATACTGATCAACTAGAAATTAATGTCTTTTTCCAGAGTAAATCAGATACAGTATCAGGCATGCATGACAAAAGATTTTGCATAACTCACAGATTTAACATTGTTTCTGAACCAATTGAGACATTTTCTGCTGAGTGTGGTTTGACAGATAGCAGATCAAAGAAATAAATCAGTGTTGGGGGAGGAAATTATAGCAAAGTTGAAAGGTAACAATAGCTGGAAAAGTCACAAAATCTGTTTAACTTAAGAAAAGGCAAACAAACACAAACAACTGTGAAATGCTTTTTTTTTCTTTAATCAGTGTAGCAATTAATTAAAATAATAGCTTTGCGTACACTTTATATGCTCTACATCATAGACTTCAGGTTTCCGTTGGGTGTTCTGAACTTGTCCTGTAAGCCCTAAGACAAAATAAATCAATTTCAAAATTCTTAATATAATATTTATACATCCAATGAATTGCTAAGATGTAATATAAATCATAGTTACTGCGGCTTTTGTGATGCTGAAACTGAAAATATAGGGTTAGGGTTATCTGTTTTTTCCATTGTATATACTCTGGGACATTCTGGGAGGATTTGACTGGTTGCCAACCAAACCAACTACTTCCTCTCACAAGAGTAAATATTGTGCTTGGTATTAACATGAAGGACATCAAGAAGGTCTTGATATTGAACAACCTGATACTCATCCATGCATCTAAATGGAGGAAAATGAAATCCCCTTTTTTCAGTTTTTAAAAGAGACATGTAGATCATCATCTCTGTGCCAGACTAATGAAAAAAAAAGCAAAGTCTCTCCTCAGACCTGAAGACCTGAAAATATCTGATGACCTCTACAGCAACTATAGAAAAGTGGATTTGTTATTTTTTAACTTTATTTTATTTTCTCTTTAATATTAGTTATTATTATTATAACTATTTTATATAAGTCAAGTTATCCCTCTTATCTTGTTTCTTATTTAATGTACCTTGTATGTTGAGTGTTCCCTGAACGTCTCAGTGACGTCAGGTTTCGCCCCTTGCGTCCCGTCTCCTTGGAAACAACTAACAAACATGGCGGACTAACTTTGGCTGTGAGAGGGAAAAAAGTACATTTGAGAAGATTTCTTGCCAAGAGAAGGAAAGCTGAGCGGAGTGAGGTGATTGCATAATGTGTGTTAAAAGAAGTCATCATTTTAAATGTGCATTAGCTTCCTGTAGCTTCCCTAGTTTAGCATCTCTGAGTGCTGTGGAGAAAACGAGACGCTGAACTCCATTATATGAATGTTGCCTTGCTCACTGCTAGAGTCACACGTCTCAGAAATATGACTAAACGTCTTCTACAATTCACTGACAACCACTCCTCAAATCAGCATACACATAATTTACCAAGTAATATTTTGAAAGTAAAATTTAACCTGTTAAATGAGACCGGCAGTTAGTTCCTCAATGTGTGACAAACATTAAACTGTTGTCAAAATATGAGTTATGTTAAGATTCAGTACTATTAGCGAATCACCACGTCTGCCGAACTGAAGGAGTGGCTTCAAACTTTTAAAGAAGAGGTCAGGCCTTCTTATATTTATCTGTGTTATTTATAAATAAGGTGAAATGGACCCAGAGGACAGGGGGAGTGCACCTGATATGACGTCACACAGGTGTGGACAGATTGATGATGTCCACTTCAGGACAGATGAGGATATGGAGGGTGAGTGAAACCTCCTGATGCTGCCTTTGTTTGCAAAGTTCTACTGACACTACCTTCTTCAGTTTATTTCACCATGTTGTCTATTTGACCTTAGTTTTAACAGACTGTAGATCCATCGATGCCTCTGAAGATGAAGATTCAGCTCTTCCTCCTGATTTCGAGTGGATAGATGAGTTGTATGAGTAAGTATTTCTTGCTTTTCTGTGACTAATATCCCCTTCGAAAACAAAATAAAAATGCCTTTGTATTAATCCTTAATTATGTTATTTCCCCCTCAGTATCTAAAACATTACATCAGTGTGACTAAATGTGTTTCTGAATATGATGTTTTAATAGGAAATAATAAAGCTCAGTTTTTTGTATATTTTCCAAAATGGATTCATTATATTTTCTACACCATAAACCTCAGTACAAACACTTCTGTGCTACTAATGGTATATTTTTATGTATGTACACACAGAGCATAATACATTAAACTTTACTGTCTGTTTAATGTAAATGTCTTTTGCATCTGGCCCAAGAGAGGATGATGATGATGATGGTGATGGTGACCTTGCGGTTGCGGACGAACATGCTATGAAGAGAAGCTATGCCGAGACAGCACGGATGTTCAAGCTGAGACGAAACCTGGACCAGCTGGACTCCTTTCATCAACAGAAGGAGCACGACGTGCTGAAAGCCAGGTCTGGACCCTGCAGCCAACAGACCCCAAGACCTACAGTAGCTCCTTAACCTAAATAGAGGTCCCTGTGCCCTTCTAGACTTCACTGAACCCTGAACACATGACACAATGGAAAAAATAGTATTTTCGCTTTTTTATAGTAACAGTTTTTTGCATTACTAAGAAATGCAATCAATCAGTTTCTGGAAATATTTTTTCATAACATTATTCCACTTTCACAGGTCCTTCCCCTCTTGCCCTCCTCCCGCAGGGCCAATCATTTCTGTACCAATTGATTCAGCAATTTGCAGGAAATCATTTCAACCGAAGAGAGAACATTTCCCATAATGTCCTCTCTCTCCACTTTTCTTCCCTCTTTTTATTTGTCTGCACTGCGAGCCATTAAGCACCCGATGAACTGTGATGCAGTCCCGAGCAAAAGTGTCTGTCATTTTCCTTTAGCACAAGACATCAAAGGTCAGCGTGGAGCTGTATTGCACTCATGTCAAATATAAGTTTAATGGAACCTAAGTCACACCAGTCTTTTAACCAATCTGCAGCTTTTGTCACATGCCATGTGTCATCATTTTCTTTTTTATGAAACTCTCTTATCCCAGTCACAGATTGTTGTGTTGCACGCCATTAGACTGCAAAAAGAACATTGGACAATTTAGAGTTGTTGAGGTGTGTGTGTGTCCACTCTCAGCACTTCAATATCTTCATTAGATTGCCTTGTTAGCCGACAGAAATTACCTTCCTTTTGTTGCAATGGCCACAAGGAAATCCATTAGCCTGATGTTCTGAGCACACTGCACTTTAACAGCCTCGAAAATGTTCCCTGTGATTGGCTTTGATCCTGGATGTTTCTCTGTGTCGACACTTGACTTGACACTTGTTTCTCATTTCCAGAGAAGAGCTTAAACTTGTTCGTCAGCACATTGAAAGTTTGTTGGAGATGAGAGATAACTTAGAGGAAGAGATAGAGCGACAGAAAGCAGCAGACAACAGGTGAGTTTAAAATGAACGCTGACTGCTCTGTGCTTTATACCTAAACATTAGATGTTTCTGCTGCTTTGCCCAACCTACATGTTTCCACCCATTGTGTATTTTATTTGCCAGTGTGGCAGTGATTCGTTTGCGAGCCCAGCATAAGAGGCTGTGTCAGGAGCTGCGGAGCGATGAGGAGATGGAGGCCCACATCAACACGGAACTGAAGCAACAAGAGTGAGTCTGGGAGACAGGGGAGTGGCACTTTGTGAAAATTCCTAGCCCCCTCATTTATTTCAATGGGACAGCAGAATTGACAGAGTGGAGGTGCAAACACAGAGGGCTCTGAACCTAGCTGAGCTTTTGCTGTAATGCAAAGTGTTATTTTTTTACCCAGTGCTGTTTTTAGTCTAAAAGGCTGCTAAAAAAACACCTTCTCCAGCTGTGTGGTAGTAATAAACACTGTTGTCTTCACTAGGAGACTTTTACTGCCAAGCAAGCAACTGCAGAAAATGTTGAGTTTGCATTAAAGGCATGCTAACATCTCTAAACAACTGTTAGTAACAACTGCTACTCTCTTTCAGTGATCGTTATCTTGTGTTTCTGTTTTTTCAATTCAGGTTTTAGTTGGTTGAAAAAATGCTCAGCCAACCAGGCCGGGATTTAGATATGAAAGAAAAACTCGTTACACTTTACACAAAAATCATTTCAGTGTGGTGGGGTGCAAGAAATCCTCCCTCATTATGCTTTGAGGAAAATGATGTCTCCTAATAGTCTGAATACTGTTTTATGTACACACACTCTCAGTCGTCTTATTTCATCTATCTCGCTCCTCAGACTGCAGCTGAGTGAAGTGGAAGTGGAGCTTGGCAGGTTCTCCTCACTCCGGCAGGAGGTGCACGAGGAGGAGCGGGTCTTCCAGATTCTTAAGGCCCAGAAGGCGACGACGAGGCTTCAGCAGGAGAGGAAAGCCAGCCAGAACCTGCAGCTCAAGCAGCAGCATCTCAGGAAGTAGGGATCTTATCCATTCACACTGAATTGTTTTGTGTGATCAGTAATGCTCTTTTAAGCATACAAAATTGAGAATTAATAATCTCAACACATAAACAAATTAAGAGAAGTTGTAACATCTTATTTAAGTGAAATTCTACTAAGTGAATTCTAAAGTGATGAAGCAACATAATGTCTTAATGTATCACTCCCCTATAAAAGTATTATTTGCAGTTTTTATTGTATTTATTCTTCTTATGAGAAGCCTGTAAAGGAAATCAGTAGCCATGTAAAGGGTTAGATATGTTGTGTGTGTATAAATGGATGTGATTGTGTTCTAATAGTAAACAGGCAGCCATGCTGAAGACAGAGGAAACTGAAAGTCAGAGGAAAACTGATGAGAGCCCAGCGCATCGCAAGATATCTGCCAAGTACTTGAAAAAGGCCATTAGAAGGTAATCATCTTCTAAGCCAATAAACAGGGCTGAGAGTGGTACAAAAATGTGGAGTATCTCACAGGACTCACTGGAGAGTTGACACATCCTACAGTATTGATCATTCACTCATACTGGCAAAATCATTTTTAAGCATGTTAGATATGAAACTTGAAAGAGCTCAAATTCAAATGTTCTGTTCTAGACAGTGAATAGCTGATCAAAACTGAGCAGTAAAGAAAGGATTGTTAGTTGTGATATTGCCTCAAAATCACTAGCTATATAGAGTTTTGGAAATGTAATATGGTTACCATGTGGTCCACTTCAAAACCTTTAAGGATAGCCTGCAGTATTCTATATTTTTCAAAATATCTCATGAATAAAACAAAATCATTCATAACTGATGCAACAAGTACTGTCTGTGTATCCCAAAGCCTGACATGGTTCATTCTTCTGTTCTATAAACATCCTATTTTAGACAATTAAAAACACATCAATAAGCAACAATATGGCTCAGGGTGACATGTTCCTTCATTAGTTTAAGTTCAAATATATTGTGTTCAATTAAGATTTGTAACTCTTCATTTAGATAGACAGTGACAGTGACACATAGAGTGGTAAAAAATATATACACCTATATTTATCAATTTAAAACAGTGATGAAAAAGCTATGTCAGAGCCATGAGCCACCCCCTCCAGTCAATGATATCAGAATTCATGCAGCTAGGAAAACCATTCTCACCAATCCCCAAGTTAGCAATTACAATCTGAACTCAAATCTGAACTGTATTCTCTATCAACATCTACCACCTAAAAGGCAAAGTGAATTTTCTTGTAGAAAGAGACTAATGGGAAGGTAAACGTTGACGTACAGTCATTAACCTGAACACTGCTCAGTACACTGCTAACCCTGGAACTTTCTGTATTATAGCAAAGCAAAAATCCCAGGAATTCCTAACAGATCTATTTTTCTCTCTGTGTTATATTCGAGCAGTCACACGCTTCATGATTGCCCCCCTTTCATTCAGGATGCATCAGCTAGAAGCTGAGAAGGAGCAGCAGAACAGGGAGTTACTGGAAAAGAGGATACAGGCTGTCAAATCACTGAAATCTAACATTGCAGCTACCCAAGTAAGACAAAGCCCCCTCCCATACTGATGCTTCAGAATAATGGTTGTTTTAGCAACGATGAGATGCACAGGCCTTTGCTCTATGTATTATTAACATTTTCTATAGCTCCCACATCTACAAGTGCATTATATGATCATTCGTTTGTATGCCCAACCTTTTAAGTACAACCTATATTTATTCATGCATTATATACTCATAAAGCTTTAAAGACATAGTGATACAACTCTGCCCTATTTGATTTGGGCTAAGGCTTCACAAAAGCAATATAAGCACATTGTGAGCACATAACCAACATACACATGTGTAACAGTACAGTTAAAGGCATTTATGAAACTGAATACAATTATCCCCATTGTTGTGAACATTTTGATCATTTAGGAGTAATTATCAATTAGAGGATATGAATAAATTAAGATTTTATTAAAGAACCATGTATGCTCAGTTGAACAGAATCAGTAACATGCATTATTAGTGCTGACATATTGTCATTATAAGTACTGTAATAAATTATTACTGTATATGTGCATTCAGATTTTAAGTATAACATGTTTTAGGAGGATAACACTATGTGATTAGTAGGCAAAGTGTAAAGTTTAGGAGAAAATAGCTCTATAAAATCCATTTCCCCTACTTCAAGTGATCAGCTCTTTATTAGGCTGCATGTTGTCAAATATAGCCTCATCATTCTGGTGTTGCTTCTTTAGGAGAACTTACGGATCCAACAAAGCAGAGCCAAAGCAAACACCCAGAAGAAAGAGCAGCAGCTGAGACAACTAAGAGAATCCCTGCAGGCCGAGGGAATCAACAGTATCCGCCACATGTACCAACAGAAACAACTACAGGAGATAAAACGAAAACAAGAGTACGTCCTCTCCTCTCCTCTCCTTTCCTCTCCTCTCTTCTCCTCTCCTCTCCTCTCCTCTCCCCTCCTCTCCCCTCCTCTCCTCTCCTCTCCTCTCCTCTCCTCTCCTCTCCTCTCCTCTCCTCTCCTCTCCTCTCCTCTCCTCTCCCACATGCATGTCCTCCACTCCCACTCCATGCAGCAGTGTGTGGGTGTTTTTTCTCGCTGTGTGCCGAGGAATACATGACCCCATTTCAGTATAATGCAGTGTTGTTGATTTGCCCTTCTCAGGGAATTTGAGCAGAAACAGAAGTCAAAGAGAGTGGAGATTGTAGACAAAATCCTAAAGGAGGAACAGCTGGTAAAGAGGAGAGCCAAGCAGCAGGCACTGCTGGCTAAACCCTCAGCTACTGACAAGATCTCATCTCAGAGGAGAGCGAGAGAGAAACTCCTGTACTACCTGGATCCCAACCCCCCATCAGCCACAGAGGAGAGAGCCACAATTGTGAGTGGGTCATAACATCTCAGAAGCCATTTGCTAAATGACTATGAAGAGATTGAGTGCATTTTCAGCTATTAAGACCCGATGTGTGTGTGTGTGCATATGTCCAGCAGTTACGAGACTTCAGTGACATCAGCAGCTCATTGTCAGCTTCCTCTGACATTGAGGACCTGGAGGAAAACATCCAACAGGAAGTTGAGCACCAGAGCCTGGATGACAGCCTGGCTGAGCCTGAGTTCTCTGGGCTGTGGGACCAGAGCAACAAGGTGCACTAAAAACAACATCCACTGCCAGCCAAAAGCAAATCCCTTCAAGCTGCTAAATTTAAACCTTCATAAATCATGTTCCATTCACACTCGGAACATCATTTTTCTATGGATGTGCTTAGTGCACATTTTTCAATAGATTTCCCCACCTGCAAACTAAAGTATGTTATCTGAATAATTCCACTGAAAGTCCATATGTCATTGATTTGAAATAGTTGCGTAACAGGTTTCATGTAAGCACAAAAGCTGATCCGGCTGGGTTTTCTTTCACTGATTTAATCAGGCTGGTTGAAAGTTGGGGGTTTGAGGTTGCATGAGTGGAGAAAAAACACAGGTTCAATTCCCAGCAGTAGTACCTTTGGCTTGTTGGTGTATTATAATAAACAATAAACCTGCACTAGAGATTCCTACTAGTTGGTGGGGGCATGTGCATGTAAGGTGGGTGGTATCTGGAGGGTTTGTTGCATGAGCCTCCACATCTTCACAGTGATGCTCAGCTCTGGCAGGTGAAAAGAGAGACGACGGTGCATCAGAGAGGTAGCATGTCTGTCTAAACCCTCCCCAGGTCAGGATGTAGGGAATTTGGGAAAGCTTGAGTAATACAAGTTTTGGAGGTTATATATTTGGATTGAGTTTAAGCAGTGTGATATTATTTGTATTTCCAGCTGCTGGACTTTTATAGTTAGCATAGTGCAAGTGGTTTTCATCTCAAAAAAAGCAAAAAAACAAAAACCTACATCTGTTTAGCTAAGCATTTAACTGCATCTGCTGCTACTTTTACATTTAATCTGCTGCAAAATGATCATTTCCTCAAATAATTCATTTATTTAAACTCTTTATTACCTCTTAGCACTCTGGAGGTGGTCACGTTTTTTTCAGTTCTCTTCACATATTTAATTGTTTAAATTTGTGGTGTAGTTAAAAGCCCAAAAAAACTCCAAGCGTTATATTAAATATATGTGACATCAGGACTGTATGGGTGTGGTTTGATCAGATCTGACTTACAGCAACCGAATAACAAACTGCCATTAGATTCTAATTAAAAATGTCTCTAAACTGTGATTGGTGTACTCAAATAAGTGACATCACCCTTTTCCAAATGAGCCGTGCCCATTTCAAACCAGTGACAAAAGCACAAAAATATAAACAAATAAATCTCTCTCACATCATCATCCCATCACTTTAAGATATTCTCACAGCCAGCAAGTGTAGTCTTGATCAGTTCTAGGATCAATATGTAATCAATCCAACTCCATCATATTGATCACATCAGAGTTCAACTAAAGTGTCTCCACCTTAAATGATGGATAAAGGGCCTTGCTTAGTGGTTGCTATAGGGAGGAGTGGAGGTGAGTTGGCTCTCTGTCTTATTCGGCCTCCCTGTACTCACAAAATGTGGGACGACAGGCATCACTTCTCATTGTGCTGGTGCCTTTGAGGCCTCAGAGCGAGCGCAGCGTTACAGACAGAGCTCCGAGCAAGTGACAAGTCAAGTGGAAGTGATCCCTCCTCCCCTCACATACAGATCAGACTGCCATTATCAAAGGCTACTTCCTAGCACAGTTAATGCCTGGTACGATAGATGAAGCACAGCAATGTAACAAACTTAATGAGACGATTCCACGAGGAGGAGGAGGAGGAGGAGGAGGAATGTCAGTGTCACTCCACAAATGTAATAATTGCTTTACAGTAGAGAATGAAACACAACAGACATGAAAAAGACAAAGCTATCAAATGTAAAACGGGTCCCCGAAAGACACTTTTTAACCTTTTATCATGCATTTGACCTCTTTTGTTTCTCCTTTAGTAGCTTTAAGGTTGGAAAAATGATCTCATTCCACACTGTCTGACAGCATAGCATGTATTCTGTGACGGCTTGTTCCGACTGCCACCATATATCGAACCTCTGTGCTATTTTGGTGCTGTCGGAGGTAGCACCCTTCATCAAAACTGTCAAGTAGTGAAAGCTGGTATTGAATTGTGATAAGAAATATTAGATTTGGGAAGGCTTGTGTGGCTGCTTTTGTTTAGACTACATTTTACATTTTAGAACTTTGGCCTTTTTTTTATTAAAAGAATAAAAGCTTTTGTGAAAAAATATGTAAGATTAATAAAAGTGTCCCTTTTTAAACTACAGCAGACTAAGCCTTTAGGATGTGCATCACTTTAATCTTAAGTTTATATCATAATCCTACGTTAGATGACGTTTCATCTTTTTATATTCAACATCTAATACTTCCTGCTCCTTTCCTCTACGTAATGCTCTGTTCTATGTAAAGAATTGATCTGTCAGTGAATTTTTGAGTGTGTTTTACCACAGTGACGCAATTGTGCAAGCTTTTAGTGATTATTTCTAATCATTTTTACCAGCTGTTGTTTCCTGTATGGTTATAGATGCCCCTGAGTGAGAAGACTATGTTGACGCAGACTGAAGTAAAGCAAGAGGAACCTGCAGAAGCCAGCAAAAGGTCCAACATGCCATCTAAAAAAGTTTGTGGAAAAGAGTTTAAAGGGCCTCCATTCATCAGTAAACCTGAAGTCATCCATTTCAAGGTATTATTCTACTGATTCTGTAAAAAACCTATGAAGTGTAATGTATGTTTTCCTTGTTTCAAGCAATGTAAATGTAGCAACAGACTGATATAAAATGGTCTCTTTTAGGACTTTGAAGTGGGGAAAGCATATAAGAAGAAAATAACCCTGACCAACATCAGCTACACCACTAACAACTGCAAGCTCATCGGGGTCTCAGCTCAGCTGAAGAATTTTATCTCCATCCAGTAAGATATTTTACTCCGTCAGAAGCTGTCAGCAGTTTGTCAATTAACAGGTGACAGTAGTGGCTATGGTGTTTTGCATATGGGGCCGAAATGTGGTCCGGAAATAAAGACAAACATACACAGAGCTATTCCAAATGTATACAACACTCTATGCACTCTATACAACCACAGTTAAAACATACCATAGTGAACATATGCAACATCTGAAGTGTAAAGAAGTGATGTAAAGTTGTCACAGCCGGAAAGTAGATCTTTTAAATTTCCTTAAGTGAAGATCCAGAACATCATAATGTCCGTGTTATTTTTCAGTTCCTTGAAGTAGCATTGAGGTTACATCAGCACCTGTGTCTAGTGGGTAGATTGTAGACTGTCAAATAAATACAGTTGAATTCATTTATGAGTATTTACACTGAACTTCTGAACTGATTTCCGAGGGCCGCTCCACTTTTTTTTCCACCGTAATAGCTGGAGAAGCTGCACCTGTTAATAGAAAATAGAAACGCTCAGACAAAATGTAACAATCCTCAATATTTTATCAGTTACAGGGTCTGGGTCCGGATCTGGACTGTGATCCGCCTATTAGTAACCTCTGAGCTATAGTATAGATTAGAGTATTGAAACTAAATAGGTGTGAAGACAGTTTTGATATGCACTTTGTGTCTTAAATGTGCTTGTAGCAATTTACTGAATCAAAAATCCACCCATTTATTTTGCTCCCTGTCACAAACAGCTAGTAAACGAGACTTACGGGTCAAATGTGATTTTGAGGTTAATTCTACATATGAGCTATTACCAGTAACCAGTCTGTTTTTAGATTTTTTAGATTAATCGTGTCGGGGTAAACATATATTGCATCAAGCAGCTCAACACAAATGTAATCCCAGCTGAGGAAAATATGGAAATAGTCATCTTACAGACATAAAAGAGAACCCATGTAAAGATATAAAATGAAGTTTCTCTCATGGGTTAGACGAGTGTTATAGTTGTTTTGAATATCTAATCTAGATATTAAAATTTGGGTTCAAAGACAGAACGCTGGTGTTGAGACAATAATGGAGCCAGAGGTGTTTAAAGTTCCAATTTGCAAATCTCTTATAAAGTCACTATACATTGAACAGCTTCAACTATCACATGGAAACATCTGCTCATCTATCACCACTTAGGAATTCAATACAACCACTTCTTGTCATTTTAAAAGACGATGGAGTGGACGCGAAAGCAAAGCTTGTCCTCCCACATATGGACGGCAGCTTGGATCACCACGCTCACAGCTCCTCTTATGAGACTCAGCTCAGTGAGTCAGTCTACGTCTCTGCTATCTCCTTTCTCTCAGCCTGCCAGCAGCCCACAGGCCGAGCAGAGATGCATTGTTCTCCAGGTCACTCGCTGTGTATCACTTTCCCATCAGCTCCCCCGTGACTTGATGTGGTTGCTTCGTTTCGCTTCTTTCTGCCTGACTTGAGCGAAGTCTTCCAGGCTACAGCGGGGTCCGCCGGAAACCACTGGCGCTGTTCTCGAGCTTCGGTGCTGGACCACTTGTCTGAACATATCACCTTCCAGTACTCTATTCTTAACTCGCATGTAGCAAACACGCACTTTCTTACCAAACGCTTGAATTCACACATACTGTATACTGTACATTATACCCACTCACTCTCTTGTGTCCCCCTTTCATGATTCTTAGTCACAACAGCACAGCCGATATCTCATCAGATTCTTCATGATGATATATATTTTATTTGCATGTATGCATATTTTAAAATAGACCCAAATGATGAAGAGAATAAATCTGCCTTCCGTTAGTTGCCTTCATATAATTGATTAATACTACATCACTAGATACATCCACAGTCCCTCCACAGAATAAGAGGATTTATGTATGACAAGTAGCTTTTTGAGGCTAGTCCTGAGCAAAATACTACTTAACATGCTGCTGAATGACTATCTCCCAAAATACAAACCTCACCTGTTGGTAGGCAATCATTTTTAGTGAGAAAAGTAACAAAGACACAAATTACTAATACAGAAAAAAAGTTACTGCGTGTTTATTGTTTACTGATGGTGGTCTCATTCCACTCAATCTTAGTCAGGATGTCTTATCATGATGTCTTTAAAGGAAGACTCAAGAGAATCTTGGAAAATTAAGGTAAATTGAATTTGTTATTAATCTGAAGTTTCTTGTTGCTACAGTGATCACTGTTTAGAAAATGTGGTACAGATTCACTTTAATCCTCGTCTTCCAGTCATCAAAAAGATGGTAGATGCTGTCAGAGTCACCTCATTTCTGCCAATACATTGAGTCCATCATACAGCCTCAGTCTATTTTTCACTTTTGTTGTGTATATGTACCATATTCCACTGATTATTCATATGAAATTTGAAGCAATTGTAGCCTATTTTAGCTTATCCAGCTTAAAAAACAACATCAAACAGGAAAATTCTTGTCTTTAACCACCTTTTCTCTCCTTGTGTTTTCTATCCCACAATTGGCTTAAAATAAAGATACAATAAATTTAATATCATGTTTTACTATTACTACTGAACTTATTAAACCACTGTAACTGTAAACACCACCATAACTTCAACAGGATAACTGACACAAAAGTATAGGAATAATAGAGTTTGGGGTCCACTAAATGTCAATTTTAAAAAATATATATTTTTACACAAGCTGACAGTCACCTGTTTCTGCAAGGCTGCGTTATTGTTCCTGTCTAACACCCTCCATCTACTATGTGGTGTCTGTTGTGTGTAAAACATGCAGCTTATTCACACATTAAAGCCTACAATATTACAATCAGTCGTGACAACTGTAGAGCCCTCATGGCTAACCCAGCAAAAAACATTAGCACAGCAGGAGAGAGAGAGCAACGTGAACCAGGAACACACTGGGTTTTTTCACACCAGTACATGGTTCCCTGTTCGCCCCCTGAATTTCTAAAAATGGCTTCCCATCACGCTACACCCCCCACCCAGCGTAGGTGCATTTGTGCCAGAATGGGCTCTCCTGTATCTCTTCACTACTGGGACAAAAACCACAACAGCCCATGCTTGCCAGACTTGGTGAAAAGCCATCATATAGAAGCTGTGTTTTTACAATTAGTGTCACTTCCTAGCATGTAGGCTATTGCAAATAACTGGCTGAGAGGAAGACACCCCCCTGTGAACTGCATGCTCCTGAGCTGAGCTGTGAGATAAAGCCTAGGACTGTAATAAAAATGATGGTACTTGACAAAATCTGAGGGTGCAATAACACTAACAGTTTGTTTAATTGGTACGAATCATGCCAGAATGAGATACATAGTTTCACTTTCCATCTAGACTATGGCGGTTTGAGGAGCATTAAAAAAAGGAGCTTTCAAGTCCAACTGAAATTATATTGGATGTTCTTTCTTGCTACAACAAACCAGAATGGATAGTTTTAATCTAGCCAGAGTTGGGTGTCTGCATATCTCTACAGTAAAGATCGGTTGTGCAACTTGCATACCCTGTGTTCTTTTTGAGAAAAAAAAGAGAAAAGTATATCAAACAGATACATTTGTGTTTTATGTTATTTTTTAATATACTGTGTGGTTTCCTAAATTGTATTATATTGACAGTGACACTGACCAACAGCCTGAGAGACAACACAAGACAGCTACATTTGTGGCACTGTGTCAGCATGCTGATATGCTCACAATGCTGAGGTTAACACTATGATGGTTGGCAACATTCAAATGTCAAGTCAGGAGATCGCTAAGGTCATAACAGATCATCATGTGGGGAACATGAAACACCAAATTTCATTTCACGCAAGACCATAAATGTCAACCAATTGTGGCGCTTGAGGAAAAGTCAGGTGATCACCAGAGACAGTAGAGAATTTACCCACTGGGGACTATGAATGTCTGTTCAGAATGTCATGGCAGTCCATCCTGTAAATAGTTCAGTCTGGGGCAAAGTTATGGAACAACAGACCAACAGACTGACATTTCCATCCCTAGAGTCATGCCACTAGCATGTCTAAAAGAGCATCACAGTTTGAACGCAACCAACATTAGCCTCCTAGCGTCTTGGATTGCCGATGTCAGTAGATAGCTAATTAGTTAGTCAGAGTTTAAAACTTGTCTACAAATGTCCACATTAGTTAGTTTAGATTCTAAATGGTGTAGTCCTTATACCTCCGTACCACTGCCTACAAAAATCTTTGTAAACCTACCAGCCAAAGTTTGTTACTTGTTTGACCCAATTTCAAAAGTGAAATGGTCTATGAACCTATTGATTTTCCGGAAAGCCTCTGTGACTGTGAAATAGATAGAATCTTGACAGCCATAAGTATATTGCTGTCATGTCCTGCTGAGACCACCTAGCTCAAAAAATTGGAAAGGACCATTTCATATTATCGAGTGCCTGGAATCTCTCAAAAGAAAGTTTATTCTTATGACTGAAAACCATGCTGCACTAATCTGATTTATCTTCTCTGGTAGTCCACCAAAGAAATAATTGAACATAAGTGTCAGTCAGAACTGCAGCTGGGGTTTATATCCTTTGATATTTTCATGTTCCTTTCTAATTAGAAACAATCCACTCATGAATTTGCAGTAAATTTAATGTGGGTTTTGGTAGCTTGAATACCATCATTCTTATCTACCAAGTACCAAACAAGAAAAACAATCTCTAAGGTTTGGATAAACTGATCTTTGGGACAATAGATGCACAATCATTCCTAAAACCTAAAAGTATTATGTTGTAGCCACCAGATGTAAAGAGAACAAGATTATTCAAGTACTATTCACTCACATTGTCAGAGATGTGATGCTTCACTGTCTGAATTGCTGTCAGAAGAGGTTATGAGTGTGAGGGTGTTTTAGCTCTGTTGAGCTGAATAATGAACTGAGAGTGCTTATTGATCCACTGTAGGAGGAGCCAATGGGGAGCATCTAGAATATATGATAAAACACACGGCAAAGTCAGTAATAACAAGCAAGGTCCCCGCTTCATCAACTCAGTCTTCTGCAGTGGATATACTGTACCGTATGGCCTCATTTGGAGCACTTTATATAGAGCTCTAGCAGGCTTTTTCTAACATTGCCTCACTCAGCATTTAATCCCAAGTGAACTGTTCTATTTTACTTCACGTGTCTTTTCATACTACCTATCTTCTAGCAAGGACAAGATGAATACTGCCAATACGGAAGGGAATTAGCCAATAAATAAATAAATAGCAAAGTGCAATGTGACATTTATAATTACCACCAGAATGATCAAACCAGGTTGAATCCTTTCATGCTTGTCCAGGTCACAGTGGTGAGCTGTAAGGCAGCGTCAGCCAGGAAGGAAGTTTTTTCACCTCACAGCTGGACCAACAACTTCAAAAAAACTGGCTTAAACCAAATCTAGTGGTTCATTCCTCACTAGAGTGGATGACAGTATGCACAGATTGTTAGTTATGTTGTAATTTTCCATGTAAACTTTCTATTTTCTATAAGTGTGTACAAATATTGAGCTTCGGTAGTTTACGATACATTTCTCAGAGCGCAGCCAGTTGTTCTGCAGTCTACTGAATACATGTTTTGCAGCTAATTATGATTAATATAGTAACAGATGGTAACTTTGTGGCTGTACTTTACATGTTTTTATTATTGCATGCAGTCTTACAGTTATTATGTAACTATTTACCTCAACAGTATATATTAATAGAAGTAGAAACATAGTATTCGTTCTCCATCTTCACAGAGTTTGAAGAACTATCTTAAATAAACTGAACACTCAGCTTTTGTCTCTTGCAATCAACTTATAAACATCAACAAAATACTATATATAATATAATCTCACAGTCTACACATGAAAATCAGTTACTGCATGATGGCAGTCATATGTTAATTTTTCTATCTTTGTAACAGGATGAAATCATTACCTAATGACAGTTTGGAATCCTTTTACATTCTCGATCTGCTTCATAATTATGCTCAGAGTTGTATGTTTCCAACGTTTATTTATCTATTGACTTTTGAGAATCCTCCCTGCTTCCCTGGCTGGCTGCCTGCTATTTTCATATTGATCGGCCTTCCTTTTATGTCTCTGAGAGGGCTGCAAGTTTTTCAAGCTCCTCAGGGCAGCATCAGGGTTGGCGTAAACATGTGCTGCAAGATACACATGTTGCTTTTAAAATAGCTCACAGTCCTCACGTTTCTTTTCACGGCTGGAAATAAACTTTTGGTTTCTGCTACGGTTTGTAGCGCAACAAAATGACATTTGAATGTGAAATCAAGCATTCTGTCCCACTCTGCTTTCTTTCTGCGTGAAACAATAGCCTTTCTTCTCTTTGTCTTCTTTACCATGCAAACTGAGCAGCTGGTTGACTTTTGACCTCTGCTTATCTACATGCTGTACTCCCAAGAGAATTATCATAGTTCAGCATTTCATCTGAAGCTGCTCATCTTTTGTTAAAAACAGCATATTTCTACTGCATAGGCCTATGTGTACATTCTTAGAAATGTTTTCTTTGAGTCTCATGTTTTATGTTATTGCTGCACACATACAGTACATGTGAGACCATGCAAAGACTTGCATCTTCACACCATCTTCACAGTGCTTTACATTATGTTGCTCATCAAAAATATTTGTATGAAATATTTTACACTGAGTGATGCAATCTTTGTCATAACTGATTGTGATTTGTGTTTCAGCTTTGAGTCTCCTGGTTTTTTATCACCTGGGATGTCCTGTGAGATGCAGACTGTATTCCAACCTATGGTAAGTAACTATACCCCTCCTCATAGGCATCAACAGTGCATGTTACAGTTAGTAGATATTGTGAGAACTTCTAAAAACTTTAATGTCATTGACTCCTTTTTAGTCTGCTGTGTGCACCAGGATGTGTGCACCAGGAAAAACATGATACAACAGAGGATGATATTGGCTGCATCACACCCTTGTTCACTCATTTACTACTCCATATATAATATTCACTCTGTAGTTTACGCAGTACTGAGCAGTAAATTGAGCTTATGTCAGTCATAATGAAAATACATTCCATGGAAACTACTCTTATCATTCCATTGAGGATTTTTTGATGACACTATATAACAGATAAATCAAATAAAATGGCAGAGGGTATATAAGCGGTACTTTACTTTACATTAAATAGGGAGCGATTTAGGTCACAGTCTGTTTCTTGGTTCTGAGCAGTAACTTCCTGGAATCTAAACTGGTTGCCTGGCAACAACTACCAGCCAAGAATAGTCCAATAGTCAATAACTGCAAAACAATTAACATATTGGTAGATTCAACAAACATAATGAAACATATTGAATAGTGAATTTTAGAGGTTTTTAAGAGGTGGATTTTGCTTATGTTGGATAGATAGATTTTTCCAGTCTTTGTGCTAAGGTAGCTGTAGTCTTATGTGTAACAGACAGACATGAGAGTGTTATTGATCAGCCAACTCTCCGCCAGAAAGTCAATAAACATATTTCAAGTGAAATCAACATATGTAATATTTGGTTGTACATCATGTGCATTAAAAGAAGTCTGCAACTCATATGACCCACTTTCTGCTATACAGGAAACTTTGCATTAATCACTTGCTCATGGCATTCACAAAACAGTGCAGTGGAAAACTCTGTTTACAGTAATTCTGTGCCTTTGCATATCTTTTTGCATACATACATGTCACTAATTGGCCTTCTTATTGCCATTATGAACTGTTCAACTCGACAAGAAGCACAGAGGGACATATTCCCTGTAGCACATTGCAGCTAGTTAACACTGTCAGAGTAATAAAATGATAATCTAATCCAAAGACTTTACACCTATATGTCCTTGTGGAAAGAAATGATCGCCCTATACTGCTTTAGAGACAGTTTACTCAGAAGTGCAAGAGCCCTACAGGTTGTACATACAGGTTACTACTACTTATAAGTCAGCACTCATTCTCACCTGGAAAATAAAATCCATGCTCTCTATCTGCACACTTTCACACCACTATCTGATCCCTGCAGATCAATGAGGACCTGGAGGGAGAGGTCCGGTTTGCATCAGCAGCGGGTCCCTTCTCTGTGCCTGTCAGGTGCACCATAAAGAAATGTGATGTAAGTAATGTGCTGTATCCAATCTACAGGAAATAGTGTATAGCAGTGTTTTTTGGACTGCTGATAATGTAGTAATAATAAATATAGGAAAAATAATTATTGGTCAAATATGTCATTAGTCAGACTGCACCTTGCTCATCTTACCACATAAAAACAACACTGTCTGACTATCTATCCCAGTTATACTCTCTATCTTCTTTAATTCATGTATGTGTTAATGTATTGAAAACTATCCTCTCAAGCTGGCAGCTCTTCACAGCTGATGTTTATTACTGTGTGAATATATCCTCTCTATAGCTGGAGGTCGACACTCAGTTAATTGACTTTGGCACACATGTAGTGGGCCAGACTATTTCAAGGACTATCACCTTGACCAACAAGGGTGCACTGGCCACCCTCTTCAGCCTGGACACTTCAGCGTGTCCCAGTCCAGAGACTAGCCATGTCCACATGCCATCCCAGGTCTCTGCCCCCACATGCCAGGTGAGACTATGGACCTGAAGAGGTGCTGTTTCTTGGATAGTCTGAGGGAGTACATTTGATTACTGCTATAAATGAAATGTTGATATCATAAATAGTTGAATTTATTTACTTAATAGTGCATGTTCTACTGCTAATATTCTGCACAACCCAAAAGTGCTAGAACTGTTGTATGTAGGTTGACAGAGAAAGTGATAGAACCTCATGATATAAATTTTAATGAATATGTGCACGTGATGGACTGGAGTATATCATTTTACATCACAGAGTCTAAAGACAGTCATGAATTACATTTAATGTAAAAATAAATCAATTTAAATTAATGTGCATGTGCTGTTGGTTAACAGGAGGAAAGCAGTGACAATACAACATCTGACAACCAGAAGAGCTCTGCATCCATTGACACTGGAGAACTCCAACTAAAGCAAGATGGTCAGGAGCTCTCTGAAGCATCAGAGAATGAGCCACCATGTGAAGCAGGTATTATATACTGGACATGCACAGACAGAGGCACATACAAAATAATCCTGTTCTCAGTTTTTCTGCATAGGCCTGAACCTGACCAGATCTGTACTGGCATCCTAAAACCTGCCTAGAACTGCCTCTTTCTTTCTTCCCACTTGGCATCAAATCAGTCAGTTTTTTTAGTAAATTACATTTGAAATTAAACTTATGCCTTAAAGCCTCCTGAACCCTGAGGCCATATATCCATCCTAAAAGCCACTCTGTTCCCTACTAAATATGTTTGTGTACAAATATTTTTCTCTGCCACATATGGTATTTTCACTGTTTTGTTCCAAATACAGCAAGTGACTCATCCGTACACCACAGTCCCACAGTCATTGGAAACAGTATTGGAAAAAAAAAAGTGGTGACCTTTTTATTATTTAACCAATATCCACAATCTTTCTGTAATCATGAGCCAGTGTTTAAAAAAACATACATATATTATTCATAAATATATTCATTGACAGTTTTTCAGACAGAGCCAATAGTTTGCTGTCATGTTGATAAAAATGTCCTCTGAGCAGCATTACGTTACCTACAAAGCAAATTAGCTAGCGCAGATTCGTTGCATTTGAGGTGAGTGATGACTGATAAAAACTCTTCTTTGTGGACAATTTTTCTCATCTTTCTGTTCACATAAGGACGTTATGAGAACAAAATAAATGAACACACACACACACACACACACACACACACACACACACACACAAAGCCCAGGGTTCACCTTGCTCACACAGCTGGTGACAAGGAGGCATCTTTTCTTTAATCTTCATCGCTGCACTCAGCACTTTCCTCCATTGATGCTTTGATAAGCTGTTCAGTGTTTTCACTCTGCTCTGCTGGCTTTGGAAAATACTGTGTTGAAGTGGCTCTGTCTCTTTTTTTTCCATTGTTGGGAAAGGCTGTCTGATCTTGGCTATTTTTATAGGTTTCTGATGTTACTTTTTTGAGGGCTGAGGTTCACAGTAGTTTATATTTGTGCCAGTATTTGTTGTTTTATGTCACGGATACCCATACAGGATCCACAGTGTTTTCTCTCTGTTGTTTCTGGTTATTTGGTATCTCCTCACTGCAGGTTGACTACTCGACTGTTCAGCAGAAAAAGTTATGTTCTGACTTTGCTCTGTGTGTGTTTGCAGTGTCAGAGGATTCAGCTACAGGTCCAGGAGAGATTCCTGAGGCTTGTCTATTCTCCGATGTGGATGCCCAAATAAATGAGACCTTATTGGACTCCATTGATATAAGCCTAGGAAATGTAAGTATTGGTGCAAATACACAGTCATGTCTCATAGAAACACCATTACTTTGAGTTTAACCGGTAAAATGAAGATGAATTAAACATACATGAAGCTGGTAAAAAAGAATCCTCATAACACAATGTAGACATGTCATTGGTTTGTGGCTTTTTTAAGGGTAATTTAAGAGTACCTCAAGTACAATGCATATGGTGCAGTTTGACAACTTAATAATATAACAATTGTTGTCTATGGGGAACCCTTAAGCTTACATTATTCTAATTATAAACAATTTAATTAGATCTTTTACATTTATACATGAATATTTTAAATCACATCTGCTAGTAGTTGTTGTTTTGTGATGGGTGGAAAGAAATTAACATTTTTGTCCCATTAATGTACATTTCAACATGCTCATTATTTAAACCTACAATATAACAGTGTTATAAAAAGGTGAAAAAAGGTGAGTTTGTCCTAAGGGGAGAGTACAAGGGTAGAGAAAGGCCAAGGGGCTGTTACATTTCAAAGGTTTATGCCCTTGGACTGTCCGTGCTCATTACATTTCATGGACATTTGCTTAAAAAAATGTAACATTTTAACTTAACCTACCTGTTGTCTTCCCATCAACCATGCAACTTTTACACATACTTTTTGGAAATGATGGTCAATAGGCCTCATTTAAAGAAACTATACTTCATTTACAGTACAGTCCAGACCTGCTGTATGTGTAAAGTGACTTTAGATCACTGTTGTTGTGATTTGGCACTTGACCTTGCTGGTAGCAGTGTGTTGGTATGAAAATGGTCAAATCCATATATATGGATTAGATTTTGTATCTGTAGATTGTGGATTAGCAGAAAGACTGCACAGACAGACTACGATCTGTATGTAAAAGGACTGCCTTGTTTTTAGCACTGATGCTGTTTGTGCCTTGTGGCCCCGTGAAGTTCTGGAGCTGTTCAGGGTTCATTACGTCTCTCTAGTGGGGGGCTAATGGTGCATCCCCTCTCCCTCTGTGCCTGCAACAGCTGTGTGTATTGCATGTGCCGGCACGCCCGCAGCTCGATCATTGTCATTTTGACTGATACTCTCACATTGTGTAGTTGAAGGCTGGTGTCTGAAATAGCGAATTATTCATCAAGTTATCATGGTCCCACAGTATTGAGTCAGTTTCTGAATTAATTTTTTGTCTTCCTTTTGTTTTTTATTATTGCTCACACAACCTTGATGCTTTGTAGTTGAGCAGACAACCCTCTCTGCCTTTCCCCACAGTTTAACGCTTTCTGAAGTTGCACATCTGATTGATTTCAACTCCCCCTACATGGATCAATGGCATGCTTTCATGAATAAAAACAGTTGAACTGCATGGCCTGTGTGCACTTAATCACTCTCTAAATTCAAACAGAGAAGCTCAGGAAGCTTATCTAGTCATTTTACATTTGTCCTAACAATATTTCATAAAGACTGAAAATTTAATATTTCAAAATCCAATGTTTACCCATCTATAGGTGAGAGAAGGAGATGTTGGACCTTTTGAGAGCATCAAACTGGAGATTGTTTTCACTCCAACTATTCCAGGAAAATCCAAACTGGACTTTTACATCAAATTCTCCGATGTCACCAGCAAACCAGTAAGACACAGCTTGTGAATGAATGTCATAGATATATACAACATAAAGCTAATTGTTTTAAAAGTTGATTGAACACATTTGTTCAAACAGATACCCATCACGGTGAAAGGTGTGGCAGTCAGCCTCCCTGTATGGGTGGTTCAGCCTAGCATCGACCTGAAGATCTGCATGTTTGACCGCCTCTATCAAGACAGTATCATGGTCCAAAGCAGGTGGGTCCAAGAGGTTGAGTGGTATTTATGTGCTGTGCTCTGCTGAACCAAAACCCATAGTCTAATATGCAAGAGAGGGACCTGCTGTAAGGTGAAAGTGAAACAGGGTCATGGCTACCACATGACAACATAATGATTCTAGCCACTGACACACAAATGTTGCACTACTGTTAATATATTGCTCCTATTTTCTGTATAATCCTGACAGTGTTTTCATAAATAACACATTTATCAAATAAGACACGCAGTGTTTAGTCTCAAAAACTCAAAGTAAATTAGTGGAAGCAAACAAACAATTAACTTTTTTACCTTGTTAGCTCATTTTCAATGTCATGTTAAACATCAACAATAAACTCAATCCACCAATACGCCGGAGATATTTAAACAGCACCTCAGCCTTTGTAATTAAATCAATTCTGTCCCTTCATGTTGTCCAATTGGTTTACACTTCCACATGTCCTAAGCCACTGCCTTATTTAACAGGAGGGAAGCGAGATGTCATTTAATACCATATTGAAAATGATGAGTGGTGTGCCATACAGTAATTAAAAACATTAGGTGTCCATATGTTAATGGACAATTTACACAGAAGGGTACCCCTTTATTTTACGGCTCCCTTAGTTTCCTAATAATTTCCTAAAAATGAATTAAAATGTCTTTGTCACTTTATAGGAAATGTCTTGAACAAGGGTATGTAATTTGGTACTGATTATGAATAAATTGGAATTGGTACGCGTGGTGAGTGCCTCCTAATTTATTTGAGTTTTTAAGAATGAACCAAGAAATTATAAAGTAGTTGCATAATAGAAGAGTTTAATAGAGTTTGGGTAAAAGCAAACTTAAAGCTGGAGTGTGGGACTTTTTCCTCAGACCATTGCCTAACAAGTTTGCACAATGCTGATTAATCCTGTCACTGCCTGATAAATCTCTGTATTTCATGATATATTGGAGTTTTTAATCTGGTGTCGGGTTTGATATTCCCACATTAGCTATATGAACGCATACTCTCACCAAAGACTTCCACCAGCCAAATCAGCTAACATCCGATTAGCTCTCTGCTAACTTGAATGAGGATAAAATCATTTAACCATGCAGCTCTTCTACACTTTCCAGATGTTATAAGACCAAATAGATCAAATTCTGATGAAAGGCTTAACATCATGTAGTCTGTGTGATACTCAAAACAATTTATCCATAGTTATACAGCTGCAACAGCAGTTATGGGGGCCAGCTCATGCATGTACACATAGATCTGTTGTTACATCCAGGGAACTACTATTTACTCTCACTGCCAGAAGGAGAAGGTAAAAGTTCTGCACTGCAGGTTTAATCTTTTTTATGCTCAGCTGTACATAAGAGTATTTCCTAAGAAATAACGGTCATATATTAGTTACTTTCTCTGAAAATATTAGGAGACTGAGATACTTGTATAATAAAATGCTTTTGCAATGCATTGACACCCTTGTAACCAAATAATGCGTTTAAGTTCAAATGAGCTGTGCATAATAACTGATTCATTTGTGTAAACAATAACAGCGTGGTTCTGTCATGCATGCTTCTGCAACAGAACAATCACTTTATTTGATCAATTTTGGAACTGATCTCAGTTTTAGGTAAATATTGTTTTCATGTACAGTTGAGCAGATGGTCCAAAGACACACACACACACGCACACCCACACACATGTTGTCCTAGGTTAATTTTGGGGACGTTACATAGACTTACATTCATTTCCTGGAGATTTACCCTAACCCTAACAATAATCTCTATTTACCTGACCCTCACCTTAACCACTTACCCAAAAATCAGGATTTTTCCCCAATTGGGCTCACAGCTTTCAACAAGCCATCAATAATTGATAAAATACACACATTTTAAAGAGATCCTTAAAATGTTTGCAAAAAATACACTATATTTAAATACCGGTAATCATTATGAAGTTATTAAATCATTAGAATCAACTACATTATTCAGCATTATTTGAATAGGATAAATATTTATTGAAGTTATTGTAATGAACTTAGTGTTTTATTATAAAAGAGGCTGTGTAAATCCCTTAGCCCAATGAGATGACAGCGGAAGTGAGTGGAGCATGTCATATTTCCATTTTATTTGTTGTCATGCTTGAAATCATCCTTGGAATAGAGTTCGGAAAGTGGCACGGACTGCTGATGTAGCACGCTGGCTTATCTGCTGAATGCAATACTAAAACTCCCTCACATACTCAGTCTCTGCCAAAACAGGAATTTTCACAGAAATGCGGCTCATGGAAATCCCTTAAAATTGACAGGGCCAGCTTACTTTTCAGCTCGCCCAACATAAAACTCTCCAACGAACTAAGCTCACAGCCAAACTGTGTATTGAGATATTCAACAAAAGTGACATAATAAAAAAAATCAGAGATGTATTAGACGATAAATATACCTAAACAAGAGGATGATCTATGGGACCATGCAGTAAGCTCACTTCCCCACAATCCTCTTTGATCCATACAGTGTCATAGAATAAGAGTGTATCCTTTTTGATTATGGATGTGATACATTATGATGCGCACAGGGGGTTAAGAATACAGTGCGGGCAGTAATATTTCTAGGCATGTGGTCCACCACCTATCTAGTCATTGTGTCACATCATGTGGGGGGAGGAGTGCATGTGTGGGGGTGGGGGATTTGTGACAACTGCCATCTGGTGCGCTGGCACACCAGCACATGTGACAACATGACGATGACAGCATCAGTGTGAACAGCGGCTTTTAAAGTTAAAAAAAAAAAAAAAATGCTAATGCTTGCACCGGCAAACCATGCAATATGTCACTCAAGACAGTAATTTGAACACAAAATAGCCTGGCAGGCTTTTTGAGGAAACAATAAGAGAGCTGCTGCTTTCATCGCACAATTTGTCACTTTTTCTTTTGAATAGATGAGTAGATATCCCACAAGTCCTCCTTAGTTTGTGACAGATTTTTCAGAGAACAGCACAAAGCATAATTGAAAATGTCTCTTGTCTGCAAGCCAGTGATTTGAATATCACTCCTACTAATTGAAAGAATTTTTAAGAGGCTTTAAAATGTGCAGTGTTTGACTTTTGCATGCGAGCCAGTGATTGGAATATTCTGCGCACAGTTGGCAGAGTTTTTCTTGGGAACAGTCTTCTTTCAAACCCTCCTTCACTGGCACCTGCTGGGAATTCCTGCCCAAACTCAGGACACAAAAATACAATCAGCTCGCTTTTTTCCCTTCACAAAGCCTTCTGTCCTTGATTTCTTTTGTTTACTGTATTTCTAATGTACCTACTGTATGTTGTCTTAGTCCAACCTGCGTCCTGTGGTTTTTGGCCCAAGGAATGCAAGTGTGTTGTTGACATTAGAGTTCTTCTTGTTTTATTTTGGGAAACATAGAAATATAGCCAGTAAGGAAAAATCTGTTCTCCCAGCTGGTTATTTTGAAATATGAATTGTATGTTGCTGCATTATAGGGACGATTGCTTATATGCCCTTGCCATGAAGGCTTGATATCCCATGAGGCTATGGAGGGCATATGGAGAGAGCAAGTGTAGCCACCTGGCCTGGTCAAAGAAGGGCAGACACACTGATGTAGCTGTGGGCAGTTTGTGTTATTGAGCTCTGCATGTTGACTCAACATGAGAAAATACCTCTGCAACATGACCTAAAACAATTTGCCACTAAACCTTACTCATTACTAACATTGCTTTGACAAAACATTTGAAAATTCCCACAAATAGAAATGTATTTCTGTATGTCTCAAGAAACTTCGAATGGTAGTTATACCAGCAGCATGTGGATGAATGAGAGATGACACATGTGAGCTCTAAGGATATCTTAGTGATCTATTTCACCTGTAAATTTAAGAAGTTGTTTCCCCGAATGACAGAAATCAGCATTTGTCCAGTTTGTCGAGAATTTTAGTGTCATTTACTGTAAACTCCCCCTTTAAATCATTGGACATTGTTTCAGAAATAGACTTAAACTAAAAAAGGACAGGATCAGCTGAATGCCCCTCTTAATTAAAATGCCTAATTGTGCTAAATGATTATGTATCCATGAATATTCCTCTGAGAGTGATCTGAAGGTTATCGTTTGACTGGAATAAAGATAGCGACTTAATATCCCCCAAGTGTCCCTGGGAGTCCTTGCCTGGGGGTAACAACCATCTGGTTGACCTCACCATTCAAAGTGGGTCATTTCATTTGAGTGCTGGATCGAAAAATGAAGGGTCCCTCACTTTGTTTGGCCATCGTTCGCTCATCGCTCACCTTTGTTTCTTTGAAAATGAAAGAATGTCATCACTGTATTCACATATACCCCCCAGCAAGCAGAGAGTTGTTTGTACTGTCATTGTTTTATGTAGGTGTGGGCTCTGATTGGATGTGTTTGAGAATTCCCAAGGTGAAGAGCCATTTATATCTCAAGCTTCAGCTATAACTGAGGCTTGTAGCCACAGGCACAACCATCTGTTGGAGCTCCTAGAAATTGGGTCACCTAAATGATATGGACTTAGGCACCGATCAGACGGGGTGCTATTTAGGAGCCTGGGGTTGCTCTTTTTAATTGTATTCAGTGAAAGGGAAGCTTTTTGCTGCTGCTTGTATTTTTGCAAGGGAATCCTGAACACCTCTAGTTTCAACTCAGAGCAGAAAAGCATCAGAAAAGCAACGTCAGTTACGTTTTTTTTCCTATTGTCCAATCGGATGAATTGAGAGGCAGGTGGTGATGTGGTGGTTGCCTAGGAACAATTCTAAAAAAGATGCTGCAAACTGCTCTTTTTTAAATTGTAGGCTTCAACAAATGGCTTTGCCTTGCGTTTTGCAGCCTGCAGAAAGAGCTGAGTCTGCTCGGGGCCTTAGGGTACATCATTCCATACAAGGCCATTTCTGTAGGTGTCACTCAGGTATTTTTTTTGTCCTTGTTGAGTCCCCGAGAAGTAAAAGGTGTATGCTGTCATGTCCATTGGACATAGCACCTGAAATATCTATATATTTCTTTTGTTGTTGCGGTCATACAAAATGAGTAGACTTACCTGATTCCTACTGTATAGTTATTCTGTTGTATGACAGAGCTTGCTTAGAGGTTCTTTTCTAAAACTGCAAAATTATAGGTCATGAAATTACTCTTGCAGGTAAGGAAGTCAGGGTGGTGGATGAGCATGAGGCACATCCAAACTCCAGAGATAAATATTGTGTTCCTATTTTAATTTTACTTATCTTAGCCATTACATAACCATAGTTTATTAACCGTAACTATAATCTGTCCCTAACCTTAATACCTGTGTGTTAATGCCTGTGCATTATCTTTCAATTACTGTACAAGTCGTCCTGGATTACCCCTTTCTTAGAGGAATGCACTCTGTGTTAAAATGATGCTAATGAAACCATGTCTCTTGCATGACAGTGCCAGCACAGCCTTGAAGCTGACCTTCGAGGTGTGCCCAGAAATGAGGAAACACATGGAGATCCTACCAAAGACAGGCTTCATCCAGGCTCAATCAAGCTTTAGTGCCCAACTCAAGTTCCTGCCGAGGTAAGGAAGGGCACGAAGAGGTTGCAATGACAATGGAATCACTGGAGCATTCCTAATCTTATTTTAGACTGTAAGCTTGTTAAGATTCTATCAACCTTCCATGACAGTGCAAACAGTTCCCGCCAAATGAGACTGGTATATTGGGCCAAGCTTGCCGTTTTGTGACTTCCTAACCTCTGCTTATTCAACAAAGGTGAAAACAAACAAAAAGTGATATAGCATATATTACATACAGAAAGAAATCAGATTTGAGGGCTCTTGTAAGTAGACATGTGCTAGTAGTACACAATAAACCAATACACCATTACAACAAACAACAACTTTTAAAGAAAATTCAAATGTATTACAACCTTGATCTTATTTTTGTAGTAATAATAACATTGCGCTAATTGATTGCTGAGCAGCCCTCACATTTGCTAAACGTGTAACTTGCTAGCTTGCCAGAATGCATCCACATTGTCAAAGGTAAGCAAATAACCATCCAATTTCTAAAAAGAGGACAGTATTGGCTGGAAAAATGTGTTACTAGGATACTAAAAAGTTTATATGATAGCTTTCCATTTTGATAAAAGCCAGCTGTGAAGTCGTACAGAGGTACAAATGGTAACCATCTGTCACCAGTCAAAAGCCAGCGGGTATAAAAGAGTTGCTTGAACATACCTGCACTCGAAGCGTAGGGCATGAAGGCTTCTGATAATGGTTTCTAATGACTTTGAAGGACATGGTAATTCTTTCTACAACAATACAGGCTCTATATTTAGATGGAGAGGCAGGAATTGAACTGCGGTTTCAATGCCAGGAGAGCGGACAGGGGACCCCTAGGGCAGATATGAGAGGCGTGCAGTATGTAAAAACTCAGCGTGGGTGCTAGTATTCTTCTGCCCACCCTCTTTTTTCTACCTTCACAGTTAGTTGATAGCTGAGGAGGTATTGATGGGTTAGGAGGATGTTTTCTTCACACATGACAAAGGTTAGGGGCACACGCTGGTCATCGTTCAGTGGCAAGGCAGGAGGGGAAAGTGGGAAAATGTCAGTAATCTGCTTTAGTGAATCAGCAGAGGTTTTAATGCAAGGATTAGAGTGCAACATTACTCGTGCTGCTGCTGCTGAGATGGTGCAGCGTTGACGAGTACTAGCACAGCTACAGCTTCCACCCCCTCCCTGCTCCCACTGTATCTCTCTCTCTCTCTCTCTCTCTCGCTCTCTCTCCCTCTCTCTTTCACTCTTGTGTCTTCTCCCACTCTCTCACACATACTTCTCTTTTTCTTGGCCTCTCACCTCTGTGTTCAACTGTACTTCTTTGTTGTTTTTTCTCAATCTCAACAGTCCCCTTTCTCTGTACTCCTTCTCTTCCCTCTTTAACTATGCAGCTATCCAGTCTCTCTCTGTTATTCTCAAACTCTCATCCCTCTATGCATCCGCCATTCACCACTGCTTCTATGTTGGCCCTGATTCTGCTTACATAACCTAAGACACCAGACCCAGTTCCCCGTGCTCTCATTGACAACACTGATCTTTCTGGATCGTTACAACTTAGATCTTCTTCTGTAGGTTTGGCTATCAGTTCTATTAGTTATGATAATCTTGTATTAAGTTAACTGCTGAAATCTGGGAACAGAATCGCTTAAAAAACCGGATGAGCTG
Organism: Scomber japonicus; assembly: GCF_027409825.1. NCBI lineage: Eukaryota > Metazoa > Chordata > Actinopteri > Scombriformes > Scombridae > Scomber > Scomber japonicus. Next base: position 10,558,597 of record NC_070581.1, on the reverse strand, counting down.
AATTGCCATTTTGTTCCACTTTACTATTCAGTGAGGTTCTATTTGTGTTAGCCCATTTTCAGGTGGGAGGAGTAGTTAATTTGCCCAATCCATTCAGAAGCATATGATGTACACATCTGTCATGCCAATTTTAGCAGTTGCTAAGAGCAGTTAACCTAATGTTTCTGTGACAATTGATCAAATAGGCTAATTTGAGTGTGGTTATTACAGTCAGTGTCCATATTTTATCAGGTATTTGGGATGATGGCTTTATTATCATCTCATATATTATCTTTACTCTAAAGTCACACAGCATTTATACATTTTTGTTCTTAGGCACAACTGTGCTTTGAGCTAATTGCCCATTTATTTTAGTGTGTTAGCATGCTAACATATGCCAATTAGTTTAAAGCAGTACAGCTGAGACTAATAAGAATGTCATTAGTTTGGCAGGTATTTAGTCATAATCCAATGGTTTAACCAATGATGGATAAACAGAAATCATGATCTGATGATGAAAACAATTAAAATATGACCTGCTGGTAAAGGCTAGCCCTGTAGCTATGCCACTAGCATGGCTAATAATCCAACTTTAGCACTGTTTTTGTATTTCCAGAATCTTAAAAGAACCATTTGGATGAAAAATAAACAAAAGTAATTTTAATTATGATAAATACAGACTTGAATATCCAAATGGTTAGAAAAGTCATTGAGGATTATGGAAATAGCCTCCGCAGTAAGCAGTGATTATCAACCTTCTGTGTTTTAAAAAGATGATCAGTAATTTGTATTGCAGAGAAGTACTTACTGGGGCTATGAATACAATGTCATCATAACTAATAGAAATGGTGGTCAAAGCTAAGAAAATAAGCTCACAATTATCCTCTAAGATGCCTTGAGGCACTAAAAAATAGGCCTATCCTCCACCTGGACCAAACATCTTGCTGGATAGGAAAAAAAAGTGATACCATGTAAACGAGATGTAAATCGTACTAGGAATGGCAAATAAGAGTGTTTCTAGCATATCGGCAAGCTGTGTTCCTGCATGTGTCATCTCTGTCATGGTTGGATCGCGCCTTACAATCTGTTGATTTTTGGTAGGTTTGCTTTTGTTTTATGCAGTGGCGGTGTGTCATTTAAAATGGCACTGCCAAGTCTTCTCAGGCTGAGTCTATGATTGGATTTCCAAATCCTTATTAGCAGCATTGCTTTCACTCACTGTCTCATCCACACAAACACACACACAATATTAAATATGGTTTCTAAAATGACTCATAGCTTTTATTCTTTACACAGGTGTTTGCTTCTTGCCTCCCGTCCTCTGGCTTTTGGGAGAGGGTGAGCACATTCTTGCTTCCAGCTCTGAAGGATTGCGCTCAACCTGCCCACATCCTTTTCCGTCTTTCCTTTCCTTCATCCCTCTCTGCCTGTCTTCCTCCAGTTTTATTTGTCACCATCCAACCCACACTTTCCCCTCACATAATTCCTCAGTATTGTTCCACACACTGCATAATCCCCTCTCTGCAAGGCCAATGGTTCACGTTTGTGATCCTGTTCGGCTAAGAGGAATGCTGCTCATTTGCCTTCAGATGGGCCCTGACAGCACAGTCTGTCTGGCATCATGTTCATGTTAGTTCATTTCTGTTTGCGAGGAGGAGTTATTTTCAATTTCAGTTGACAAGGAAGCTGCAGTAGCTGTCCCTTGGAGCTAAAGCTTTTTTTCAAAATCAAATAAATATCATAATTTAAGAGTAGTTGTTCCTGTAAGTCAACTTACAACAACGTGAAAACTTGCTTTGGTCTTATATATGCTTGCTGTTAGTTTTGTAACTATTTTTCTATCACTATTTTTCATTTATGTAGCTAGGTTGATGTAAAATGTAAGAAAATGACATTCCCATTTTAACCCGACCTACAATGCTCTGATTGGTGGCCAGAATCTTTAACATGAGAAATGGCCATTAAAGCAACAAAATCTGTTTAAATAGCTGAGCAAATCAGATACGTGAGCGGTGATGGAATCAGGCTATACTGTCATACAGTCTCTGTTTTCTTATAAATCACCATGTTTTTGTCTTGGATTCAAAGCTTTAATGGATATTGCATTTGACTGAAAACAAGGTCTGGAAATTAGCATGTGAGCTACGTTATCGAGCCATGTGACTTGACTCTCATGGGCCTGGAGTTTGGACATGAGAACTAATTCAGTTCTTTAGTTTGGTGACTCCAGGGATAAGTAAAACCTCCTGCCTGTAGAGAATTTTTAAGACTAGATGAAAATTTGTTTCCTTATTTTCTGCTTGACGACAAGATCATTAGAGCGGGATTCTTTGAATGACTGGTTTTAGTTGTAATCTCTGACGAGTGGGGCAATGTATCCCACCCTGTCACTTCCGGCTGATAAAAGGGAGATTACAAGGATGATTTGCTGCAGACTTGCTACAGATTACACTGAACAGCTCCACCAATACTTTCACTGCAAAGTGCTCTGCTCAGCGTCAGCAACTTTAATGATGCAATCAGTTACTAGGAAATAAGCGAACAGCACAACCTGCTTGGTTAAACATTATTTTTTATGATTTCGTTTGTGGTCATTTACTATAATTTTTGTCCATCCATTTCCCCATACTGAAAAATCCCTAAGCCTCTTAATCCGTTTTGTAATCCTTTTCATAATCACTTTTTTTTAAATGGTGAAATCCAAACAGAAGTCCATATTGACGAGGAATGTATTTATTTCAAACGTACTATTTTTGCTCCCATCAGGTAAAATGTAGCAATCAAACTCTCCATGTGTCCTAATAGATATGTTGCTTAAAAAAACTTCTTCTCTCTTTTGACTAGATTTGCTCACAGGTTTTTTTAGGGGGATACATGCAGATAATTAAAAATGATTCAAATAGAGGGAGTGCTGCCCAATTATTACAGTAATGACAGGTGGCGTCCTCTATAGATATCCACTGCAGCTCTACAGTACTACCACAGACTCAGAAGAACTGTTTCAGTGTGTAGGTCCTCCACTAATCTCAGAAGTAACATGGAAAGACTATGGAGGAGAATGGCTTTTGGACGAGACTGTGGATAATCTGGCTACAGAGAGGAAGAACACACAAATGAATCTGGGCAGGACACTGACAAATCTGAAACCCCATCCATCCGCAAAATTCTCCCTAGCATATGGGCCTGGCGACGTCCCACCAGGCTTTTCCACTCTGCCCTGCCAAGCTAATTCAAGAGTGACTCTCCAGCAGAGATTCTATTAGCAGGCAGAAGAAGAGTGCTTCCTTAAATACACCCTTTGCGCTCATTGGTCAAGCTATGAAGGGATGGAACAAAAATACTTATTTTTATTACTCCTCTTGCAGAGATGGAGAGATTTAATTTTGACATAGGAGGAAGCGACCCCTCTAGCGCCGAGTCATAAAGGATGTTATAGTAGAGCAGCACGTTTACAGCAGTGGCGAGCGGCAACGAGGCCCACGGAACGGGAAACACAAACCTGTCCTGGAACCTGAAGCTGACAGATTTGTCGAAGGCGAGTCTCGCTTCTAGCTCTTTGAAAAAACACACTGACATCTGGAGAGCCTTAAAACCACTGACATTTACAGCATTAGCTCTCAAGCCTTCATCCAGCATTAAGAGCGTAAGAGGGAAAGACAGAGAAGACAGATGATAGGAGGGGAATGAGAAGGAAAAAAGCAAGGAATAGCAGAGGAATAAAAAAAAAGAGAGAAAGATGTTTGGAGAAGGAGAGAGAAAGTGAGAGGTGGAGGATTTTGAGGAGGCACATTTGACATTTGACCAATGTTTACATGATAATGTACATACATGCACACACACACACACACACACACACACACACACACACACACACACACATATGTATATATGTTATTATGAGAGCAGCTCTTGACACTGGGAGATATTGAGGGAATGGAGTTTTACATAAGCCTGTGCATGACTACTGGGCCCCTTTGAATCATACTTACGTCTCCCATCACCATGGCTACAACCTACAGTAGTGTGGAGGCGCACTCTACATCTCTCTCCTGCTTTCCCTGGCAAGCTGATCCTACAATCGTGGGTTAAAGTAAAGTAATGGGTCTTCAGGGTCTGAATGTTTGTCTTTCTCTGAAAAGCTCAACGTGGCTTGTGGCTTTTGACTGTTGGTATCTGATGTGCTGAAAAAAGAAAAAAAAATTAACAACCTTCAAAAATCGCTGTTTCAGTCGTGTGCTTGTTGGTGTCTTTGTTCTTCTTTGTTCATGAACGTGATGTAAGGACAAAGCCGTTGTTTGTTTTTTATTTCATGACAAAAGTGCTACTTTGCATAATAGTGTGTGTTCTTCCACAGACGCTCCTTATCCAAAGATGCCACAGCATTTTTTGACACAGATACAGGAGTCCTGGATGTTCCAATGACAGTACAAGTAGCAGGCCAGGTTTGTATCATACTTTACACTCTATACACATAGTTCCAGTTTGTAGTAAACCTCCCTGTGATCCTCAAAACAGTACACTTATCCTGCAATACAAGGCGTGTGTCCTACTTCGTCCCCAATAGAAGCAGAGCCACTGAAGGTTGTAACCTATTTTGCTGGTAACAAGCTAAAATTATCTCATACCCCCAAGGCCCAGTTACTCCATGAGCATTAATAAGCCAAGCATAAAGGTTATTCCACATTGTTTAACTGAAAATCTCCAGAAGCTCAAAATGCTCTCTCTTATATAGCCTTAATAGTTTAATTATCTTTATTTCAATAATAACTTTTATGTTCTCAACTCAACCTAGACACCCAGGAGTCTTCTGGATAATCTCACGATTGCTATAGGTTTCTGTTATGGGCCCCAGTTTTAATTATTTCAACTTTAAAAAGAAGAATCATGTCAGTTTGGCACGGGGGATGGCTCTAAATGTTATGATACCCGTGAACCTCGGCCGCTGTTGCTATGGAGAAGAGGCCAGTCAGAGGTGCAAATTAGAGCTGCAGTGAGTTCAAAAGGCTTCTTTGTTAATGTTGTGAACAAACCATGGCACCATAGTTACTGAATTCATCCAAAATTCACCCACAATCTGAAAGTGAATTCCTTTCAGCTGCATCTCATATTACTCATATTATTATTTATTTTTTTTAGTGTCTAGCTCCCAACCTTCATTAGCGACACATGTAACTGACTTTTTCAGTGATTGGTTGTTTCTCATAAAAATGCCCCTTAAAATAATCTTTGTTGTCTTGATGTGACTATAACCATGTTGTGATTACAACTCCATTGTAATGTAACTTTCTTACATTGCACTTTTGCATTTTTACCATATACAGTATGTATATTGGTTATCATATCATAACCAGGAAATATTGGAATTACATTTATTGAATTCAGACGTATCTGCATTATGGATGTGTTTTTATTTTAGTTGTGTATGTTGAAACAAACACTAATAATATGCAACTAATTGTCAAACAAATCATACCACTCAAGGCACAAATCTAAAGTATCCTCTTGTCAAGGTCCAGTGTGCATTTTTGAGTATGAAAACAGTCAATCCAGAAGCCCTCGAAGGAAGAAATAAAGTGCTTACAGCAACTGAATTCCTTCAGCTAGTCAGCAGCAGCCTTCATTAAAAAATACAGAGCAGCTGCTTAAACATTCGTGTTGCGTTGATGCCAGTCCTCTTTCTCAGTATCTAAATCTGGCCTGTTTTCTTGCCAAATTGTCACCTCTCTCTCCCTCCCTGTCCAGCCCTTATTGCCTGTCTCTACCATGACAAGTGGAGGAGAGGATTGCAGGGGAAGCAGAGCTCTGACAAGGAGCCAAAGACTGGGCCAGGATGCTCCTGTGGAGCACCAAAGCTGTTGCCCTCAGCCCCGGGCCCTGAGCTCCTGGCATTAAAACATGCACACACACGCACACTGATGTACGGTCACCAGACACCACAGCAGCCAGGAAAGCAATGTGGCAGAGACCAATAAACAAGGTCATCTGCTGCACACTGACATGACTCAAGAGGATGTCATCTTAAGAAAAAAAAAGATTGACTGATAATCACTTACATGGGCTGGTGCAGAGATTTCATTTTGAGCCTGCACTCTGTTTTAGGATGCACACACACACACACACACACACACACACACACACACACACACACATCTTCCGTCTCAGCTGCTCAATGATGAAGGATGCCTATATGCATAAAAGCATTGCTCCATTTCAGCTCAAAGACTAAAACGGCCTCTCTCTAAACATGAATTTGATTAATTTGATACTTGAAGTGCATATATTCATTTTTGTGAAACCACAGACTTGAACATTATTTTATTTTTAGAAAACATCAGTGAATGCTACTCCCATGTCCATGTTGTTGCTGTCTTTTTTCTCTTCAATCTGAATGTGAAATTATATCATTTAAGATATAAATATATATTTTATATATAATTTAAGACTTTAAAGCAATAACAGTGCAGAGCAGTTTTCAGAAGTGCCTGGAACAATTTCGTAGTATATAAATCAAACCACAGACATGTTTCACAGACATGGTGATATTATTATGATGTGAGAATGAAATAAAGAGAATCTAGATCAAATGGTGAAAGGAAAAGGAAAGCAGGGGAAATATGTATGAAGGATGGAGGATGTTGATGAAAGTGTCCAGCGGTTTGTGAAGATGTTTTATGCTGGTGTGTTCAGGTGCAGCCGGTCCATTTCACAGTCCAAGCAGTTGTGACCTCCTCAGACCTGCAGTTTGACCGGGCTGAGGTGGACTTCGGCTACTGTTCCATTTACCAGTCCATCAAGAGCAGTTTTCGCCTCACCAACATGTCCCTCCTGCCTCAGGACTTTGGCTTCTTGGGCGTGCCAGAGGTACAAAGTAGATGAGAGGTTATAAGAAATGTTCTGAGCAACAATAGCTGTTCTGTTTTTAGTTTCCAAAGCTGTGAATACCTTCTCCTGTGTTAAACGTTGTGCTTTGCCGTTGCCTGGAGAGCAGAAACTATTAGTCACTGAAAATAATGTTTTTATCTGTGCTGTCTCTCTTGATGATGTCAGTTTTGTAAGAGACTCAGATTTAGTCATGAAGATAGTACTATCACAGTTGAAGATTCGGCTTCACCATCCTTTCCTCTGAGACATTTCATATTTTTTGAGAGGTGCTATTTTTGCTCAACCCTGACATTGGAGATTTAAGTAATTGCTGCTGTTTGTGTTCCCCATACATTTCAGTTTATTGAGGTCCAACCTAATGATGGGTTTGGCACTCTTCTCCCACAAGAGACCCTGGAGATTGATCTGATTTTCAGTGCTAGCAAAGCCAAAGAGTACAATTTCCAGCTCAGCTGCAAGTCTGGAATTAACAGGTTAACATGTTCATTATGTGTGAATTAAAGATCATATAATGTATGTGGATTTGTTAATTGTATGCTCAGAATATTTTTCAATACATAGCTCAACTATTTATTTTCCTTTGTCCTCAGAGTTTTCCTTCTTACTTGTCGAGCAGTGGGTGTGCGTCCTCCACTGCAGCTCTCCCATTCTCTGGTCCAGTTCGGGGCCACAGCAGTTGGTGACCAATCCACTGCTCTGCTTTACCTGATCAACCATCACACTGACAGTAACCAGTCCAAACAATCGGCCACTCCTGGGGTCAGGGAGGCCGTGGCTCCGGTAGCACCCAGGCTGTTCTGCTTCACCCCACCCGAGGATTCAGACGTCAGGATCAGTCCATCAGCAGGACGCCTGCTGGCTGGAGAGGTGGAGTAAAACCCCTCTTATGTTTAAGTGGCACTCCACCGATTTTACACATAACAGTCAGATTACTCATCGTGAGGGAAATAACCCTGGGGATGTCATCAGGGTTATTAACAGCATGGCAACTACAAATTTAAAACATAAAAAAGCCTTCATTTCAAACTGAGGGCATGATTTAAGATCCTCTTATTGGCTTTTTCTGGAGCTTTTAACCACATGTCATGGTATTTAATCTCCATCAATTGATTGAACTATGACACTTATGCTTTTGGTTACATTATGGGAAATATAGGATGGGAAAATACCCATTCAGTAGACTCAAATTCAGGATATCTGCTCCTCTGTGAGAACTTGGTGATTAATGCCTGCTGAATAATTCTTTAACTCTAATAATGTGACTCCACCTCACTCCCTGCTGTCTCAGTAATAATCCTTCAGAGCCTGATCCCCGGAGGTTTCTCATTTTTTTACGCATGGCCAAAACCTTCGTCTAACATCACTTAAGTTACCATAATTAATTACAAGAAAAAGCATAATTAATTACATTTTCAGACACAATTTTACATATGATAATAATCTAAATCATTGTTCTAACTCTAATGTTCATTAAAATTGTTTGAATTGGACTTCAGGGGGAGCGTACATAAGCTCTTGTTACATTCAAATGTAAATTGAATTTGTTATGACAGTTCAAATCAAATACATAATGATCACAACTGATCTCAGAGGAAATTCCTGCAGCCCCAGTTCAACTCATTACTGTTGTACAGAATAGCAGCCATCCCTGCGGTTGCCTCACAACAAAAGCCTTTACAGTGTGATGTCGCACTCTGCTGGACACCTGATGGAAATGAACTGCTTTTATTTTCTGTTGCCTATTATTAAAAGCATTCACATATTCTTTACATGATTATTTATATGAGAACAAGTGTTTTGAAAATCATTGCAGTTACTGATGGAGGTTGTGACCATTCAATTGGAAGTCCTATTTCCCATCAGCTAACAGACTCATACTCCGCTTATATTAACAATAAATGTGCTGTATTTTGTTCTTTCAACTGTATAACAGAGGTCAGGTGGTATAACAGAGGCATTATCCTCCTCAGTCAATTTGAATTGGTCCATGCATGAGAAAAACCCAGAAGCGGAGACTTCCCAAAAGTAATTTAAATTGTAAGAATCAGCAGGGTGTTAGAAAGTCTCCTAAAAAATCCATACCGTGCAACATGTAATTTTAACCAGTATTACTGCTTCACCCTTCAAATCTGCTTTTCATATGAGGAACTCCTGACATGTTTTCGTGTCTATTTCCTCTGACCTAGAGATGTCTGGTCCAGGTGATGTTCAGACCCAGACTGTCAGACCAGGAGATCAAAGACGAGGCGCTGCGTCTCCTCCATCGAGCCAAGTTGCTTCGTGAGAAGGAGTTGGAGAGAGAGAGACAAGCTGAACAGGAGGTATGACTGTATTCTCACCAACTCCAGTCATCTCCTGCCAGTGTGAGGGTCAGTCTGTGCTGCCACAAGGGTTTTAAATACAGACACATCACCAGATTACTGATTTTTCATAACCATACTGATATTTATACAGAATGCAGCCACTACATTTATATGCCCTGAGTATGAACCCATGTTTATGTTTGTGTGTGTAAGATTAAAAAGGAGATCCCAGTGGAAACCAATAAAGGAAAGAAGGCGTCCGTGATTCCAAAGAACAACAAAGTACCAGACAGCCCCAAACCCGAAATACTAACTGAATCCCCAGATCCTGATGACATACAGCCAGGGTATGAGTTTCTTTTCTGCTTCACTTTTTTCCTTAACATCATCCATGTTCCTGCTTGCTTTGTAATCATGACCAGTTTGCTGAACTGACATTCCAGTGAGAAAAAATAAATAAATAAATAAATATTCCATCAAATATCAGAGCGAAGCACTGCAAAAAGAGAATTATTCATTCGGGAGGAAGTATCTTCCACATCCTCCCTGAAAGCATCTCTAAGTAAGAAAGTAGGCTAAACCCAATTAATAACTTGGACAGACATCTGAGTTCCAACAACACTGAAATATAAATTACACTCAAAGCTTTTACTTGTACATTCACTCCACTCCCATAACGCTTGTGTAGTCTTAATATTCTGTATACTCCCCTTGTCCTAAGGGGGGAAAATTACCCGCCTTCAATAAATCCCTAAAACATAGCAGCTTAATTGATTTTTAAACCCCAAATCTGTTTTGCATGAAACAACAAGCTGTCATCATCACAAATTTGAGAATATTTGGGATTTTCTTCTTAACAATGCAGAAAGACTGCATGAAATCAGTGGACAGCACAGGTTTTTATTAGAACATACCTATCTTCTTTTTTTTTTTTTTTTACTAAAGTAGAGGTTTATCATCATCACTATTATTGCTAAAGGTACTGCATAGGTGTAAACTTTAATTTTATAGCAAGAGATAGTACTTGCATAGCCTAAGAAAGTAGCAGAAATGTACAAAAAGTAGTTTTGAATGCATTTCATTGAAAGGGAACAATGCTCAACATTTTTGGCAGCATGGTGTGTGCATGTGTGTGTGCGTGCGTGCGTGCGTGCATGTGTTGAACAATCTTTATACACTGGTCCTGCTTTCATGGAAACATGAACAAAGGCAATGCTTCCGTTTTTCTAAAACTGGGGTCACTCTGGAAAAGTCATCAAATTTCAAGTTGAAAAAACATCATTTAGAGGGTTTTCTCTGCTGTCAAACCATTTTTGACCCTTAAGCACAACACAAGGAGATTTCATCAGTATCTTAATTTCTTCTAATCTTCTGATCTCAACCGAGCTGGAAGACTTTAAACAAAAAGGGTTTCAGTCTGAGAAGACTTTGTTGATTTGTCTTTTCCTACAGGTCAGAGCAGTATGAGGAGGCTAAGACTTCTCTGCTGTACTCCTTCACCCAGTGCTACAGGGAGTACACCGTTCCCTGCTACGTGTCAGACGGAGATCCTCCAGAGGAAAACCGACAGGCCCAGCCGGCATGGAGGTAATGCTGAGTCAGCTTCCATACAGCTCTGTAAAACACACTGTACACTCTGCCATGTCAGATTAGTGTCATATTATGTCTTTAATCTTTGAGACTTTGCCGGACCCAGTAGAGTAAATAATTCCTGTTAGTTTACGGATGTGAACGGATGTGAGTGTTGTGTATAGTGTGCCCACACACAATTTAAATGTATGCAGAAAATTCAGTCTGCTGAAGCAACACATCTCAACTCATCAAAGTCTGCATTAACCCTCTATAAGGCCCAGAAAAAGACACTACTACTTGCCCATGGTTTGCTGTGTGTCAATTAGATTTTGGTCATTTAAATAAAGAGCATAATCTAAAGAATGTAAGAATACATTATTGAATTATAACTGAATTTGCTGGGAAGATGCTAGAAAGTTGTTGAAATAAGTTGAAATAAATCTTTGCTAATCACAAATGAGATGTCAAAGTTTACAAAACCCCAAAGCTGGTTCATCAGTTCCTATTTTATGATGAAACTCAATAAATAGAATCTATAGAAGCCATTTTTCTATAACAGTATAGTTCAGTAACCTGGCATCTTTCTCTAATGATCAGTTCAACTTTATCAAGAGGCTCTAAATCTAATAGAACTTTGCTGTTAGTATGAGTCTTTCAAAAGAAATACATTCTTTGATTCTTTGATATTTAGCTCTTCAATGGTAAACCTGTGGCTTTTTAGGGTAACCAGCAATTTGAAACCAATCTTTTAGTGCATTGTCTTCTTTGCAGTTAATTTATTTTGTGTATTTTTAATATGTCTATTCAAATGATGGTGTTATTTGTATGAAAGTGATTGTGAACTACCAAAACTTGGATGTATAATGTGGGGAATGACAGACGAATAATCAGGATTCATCCACCTCTTTCCAGTCCCTTCAACACACTGTACTTGAAGCTGCAGTGTCCTGCTGTACAGCCCCCTCTAGTGGTGATATCCAACAATGGACACAATGTCATAGACTTCGGTCAGGTGCCAGTAGGTGAGTCATTTCAAATGTTTACGTGGCTTGATGGTTCATCCCACACTGCAGATGTACATTTTTTTGTGTATGTGACTGAACATATTTATTCATTATGCTGTTTTGTGTTCTATTTATTTGTAGGAGAGAAAGTGATCAAAAGGCTTACAGTTCAGAACATTTCAAAGGAACCTTTGGACGTATCCTTTCTTTACAAAATGTTACTTGTCTAAGTGATTCCACAAAGTTCTTCACAGTTAATAAAATGCAGTATGTACATTTCTCCTTTATCGTTTCAAAACTTGGAGCAGTGCTGTTAAGTAGCATGTAAAAGTCTCAAAATGGCTTTCTTCAAAATATCTCTAACATGCCGTCAGTGGGCCCTCTTAATATATAAATGTGTATATTAAGGGATCAGTTCATCCATAATATAAAAACTATATTTTCTCACTTACCTTCAGAACTATTCAGGCTCACAGATAGTTTTGGTTTCATTTGTGCAGGTTTTGAGATATCACCCTTAGAGATTTCTGCCAACAATGTCCGTATTACTCCTCAGACGTCAGATCTCACTGTTCACCGCTGCTTTTCTTTGACCTTTCCCAAGCTGAGGTCATCATTGCTGGACATATATGGCCCCTTTTCCCTTCTCAATGCTCTCAGATGTATAAGACCAGGAGAAAAACACACTCTGATACTGGCCTTCAGTCCAACTCTGGAGAAAAAGGTGGGTTAACAGACTAGAATTTATGACAAAGCTCAGCTTTCTGCTAAAATACATTTCTCCCTCTATGAAATCACCAACATCTGTCAGACTGAAGTAGAATTATCCAGAATTATCATTGCATCCCATATGAATCCACTCTACCTCTCAATCTGAAAACGATGAAAAGAAAAATCAGATGAAAGATAATTCAGTAACTCAGAAGAAATATTGAGTGTTACCTCACCACCTCTACTGTTGTGTAGTGCTATGAGACACTGGAGGTGCGTAGCAACAAGATGATATTGGAGGTGATTCTGCGTGGGGAGGGTCTGGTCCCCAATGTTACCTCCTCGCATCCTGGAGGCCTCCTTGACTTTGGCTACGTGCTGGAGAAAGAGAGCCCCTCACAGGTCCTGAAGGTCAGTCAAGTAGGAGAACAAGATTCAATCATAATTGGCTTTGAAGAAATATTAGAATATATATTAGAAATATTGGAATTTTCATATTTCATTTTCAGCTAAAGTTGCTATCCAAAAAATACAAGTCTAACCCAGGTCCTGGTCATAAAACAGTCAAAGCCAGAGCTGAAAGGGTGTGTTGTGATGGTAGTCTTGGTAATGACTTAAAGCCTGTTGTGCCTGCAGCTGCAGAACAGCTCAGCTCTACCAGTTGGTTTCAAAGTGCTGCTGTCCAGTGTCGCTCCTTCCAGGCCTCAGGGTGGGGCTGACAAGGTGGATTTCCTGCTGGGCAGTTACACAGACTCTCGGGTCCAGCCTACTGTGGGTAAGCTGTAATTAATACTGCACAATTCCCCAGGGAGCCTGACAACTGCGACTGCTAGAGCTCCTAAAGGAAAGAGATACAGAGCTGCTATTACAAATGCAAATGCCTCCAGGACACGAGGACTCTGTCGAGGAATGGCTGAATTGCTGATTTTTTTTTTTTTAATGGAGTCTATGGCCTTCATGGTTACCAGATCTTAACCTAATGAAGGCACTCAAGAATGATCTTCATTCCTCCAGCAGAGTTCAGAAACTTGGAGACTCTTTGCCAAGAAAAGGCTGTTCTGGGAGAACATGATGGCCCTTTGTCTTTAAATTTGTCGCAATGAAAATACAGAGCATCTCTTACTGCTTTTCTCATACCCAAAATACATAGTGTAGTAAAGGATGCTACAAACACAGTGACATCTATTAATCAGCTGATAAACACTTGTTCTAATTGTTATTTAATTGTGTTAGACATAGGGTTAATTCCTTAAAATCCAGAGTATTGATAATGCTCTTAGCCATAAGCCACTCCTTTTCTTACTTAACCACACTGATAAGGTTAATCTAAGTAGTAAAGTCAAATCCATTAAAATGTACTGAGTTTCCTAATTCTAGCTTCATCAAATAAAATAATGAGAATACAATAAAATAATGGTAATGAGCAGCAGATTGACTTTAAGGGCCTTACTTTCATAAAACAACCATTTGTGTTGCCATGCCCAATGAGTTTATGCTGTTACTGTTTCAAACATTAAACCTACACACTTAAAAAAGATACACTCACACTTTTGGATGATATCTGCCATTTGAGGGATGTCAGCTGTGCACAAGAGCCTGTATGTTAATAGCAGGGAGTGTTTTGTAGATTCAGTTCAGTTCCTATTGCTTTATAGTAGAGCTAGATTCATTTTTCTTAAGTAACACAAAAGCAGGAATGAGCCAACAAGAGCTTCTACTATGTATGTATGTATGTATGTTGAATATGTCACCATTTCAGACAAGTAAATGGCTAGCAGAATGTTCATTTATTATAATTTGTGGCTGTGAGGGGAAAGTATTAATGATATGTATGTAATAGCAAAAATTGTTTCTTGCATTAAAATATTTATTAGCTGTAAATTTGTTGTATTACTGGTCTGAACACATCTCCATTTAATTTAATTTAATTTCCCCTTAGATCATCTTTTGTTCTCATTTAATGACAGTGTTGATTTATACTGTTCAACCAGAGCATCAAGCTCTCACTGAAGGACAAGATGGGTAGTTTTAACACAAGGAAATCATTTATGAGTGCCTCTTTAATATAATGTCCAAATGTCTTGTGAGCCCAGTAAAATAATCAGTAAAATCAGCATTTCAGTATCAGCATTGTGTCTTTTGTATCCTGTACAGGAACCCAGAACCAAAGTGGGCTGAGTGTGTTCAGTGTGGTGCCAGTAGAGGGCAGCATTGCTCCAGGACAGAGCCAGGACATCACTATCACCTTTAAGCCTGACCACCCATCCGTCAACTATTCTGACAGACTCATCGTAGAGCTCAGGAATAAGGTCACACAAGCACAGACTCACACACACTTTAAGCTTTGGATACATTTCTTCACTCAGTCTGACCTCAGCCTTAATCATTAGTTATAAAAGTCATCACATGGTCCAGGCAACATATTCTTCCCCAGTGTCTTACTGTTATTTAAATGTATTTACTGCACCTTGTATGTCCTTCATTCACTCTGGGCTGCATGATATAATAACTCTAACCCTGAACCATCTCTTTCTTACAGAGTAAAGTGTGTGTGATTGATCTGAAGGGTGCAGCCTCTTCACATAACATGTATCTGTGTGGAGGAGACCTGCTGACTGTTCCCATTGAATCCCTCCTCCCTCCACTGATTACCTGTCAATCTCAGTTTACAGGTACAGTAGCTTTCTGCCTTCTTCTCCTCTTCAGTATCACCAACCTATCATGTGATGTACAGGATGTACTTGTGCTAGATTAAATGGTACGGAACGGATCAATGCTACACTAGTTATCTATGGAAATTATCGGTGGAAATCGATTCAACTTCAGCCATACTCTCAAAGATGCTGATGGTTCCGATATTACGTGGAAATGAGGCAGAAAAAATGAAGACGCTGTAAAGATAACTTGTGGACATGTCCCATGATTTATGCGAGCAAAGCCGGGATGTGTTATGTAGTCATTTATGGTAATCATGGCATGCTGAGGTCGTACGTTATAATATTTTACTGTAAAATCTTTATGTAAAAATAGACGCAGCTACTGGACAAGGTAAATTTGACTAAAAAGAGGCGTTTGTGCAGCTGAATAAGACCTTGAACTTTGCTGTAACTGTGTCAGAGAAACAGGACTCCTGTAGGAACCGAGATGTAAGCGTGAATCTGAAAGCCTCTCTCCAACACCCAGCAAAATTCAAGATGGGGAGTGTTGTAAAGAAAGAAGTAGTTAAATGGTCAGAAAAGATTTTAGCTCCTTAACTAAAAAGGAGAGAGGGTTTAATCAATAAAAGAAAGAAAGAGAAGACATTTCTGCAACCACAAATACAAACTCTTGTCTGTTGCCATTTGTAACACAACTTTATGTTAAATTAGTAGTAACAGCTGTCTCTGTCTAGAATCTGAGGTGATGGAAAAGCCCAGTGTCCCGGTGCTGGTGACTCTGCGGGCCAGCTACAGCGCAGGAGCCATCAAACCTGCAGTCAGAGAGCTGCAGGTGGGCTGCATTCGCTCAGCACAGCCCAGTAAGAAGGTACTGTGATCAGTTCAAACATCCAGAACAAGAAATGCAGTAGGTTTACTCTGCTCCACTTTACTATTTTAAGATAAAATAAGATGTACTATATTGTCCCGGAGGGGAAATTTGATCTGTGCTTCTATAGCTGTAATCAACCTAAATACTGTAGATAACCAACAAATGGTACAGAGGTAATCATTTACATACAACAAAATAGAGAAGATATGTAAAATATTGCACATGCCCACAGGGGTAAGAATAAATAAATAAATATGTAAACGTTGTAAAATGAGTATCAAGGAAACCATAAAAGCAAAATTCATAATGCTTAAAGCCAGAATTAACAGTTCTTCCTTACAGATGATCTGGGTTTTTTTTTACATTTGCCGGTTCTGTAACGTCTACTTGAAGATAACAGTTCATATTGAGAATATAAAATATGTGAAGAGTCCTTCAGGAGTGTGTGTGCAGGTCTGACAACAGTTCACTCATAGACAGAGTTAAGGGACGGGTGTTACGCAACCGACTGCTGCAAATTGTTTCATCAAGCTCACTGTGATGCATCATAAGAGGGTTAATATTACAAAATTCAATATCATCATTATACTGAATATTATACTGGAGATTTGTAGTTTGTCATGATACAGCTGGATCACGAAGGATTTAAACCCCTATATGGTGTATTGTATTGTGCCATTCATACAACAGTTAAGAAGGTATGGATCAGTTTCTAGTGTTAAATGTTGCCGTGTTTTTCCTCCTTTTTCCAGCGAAGGAAAGTGTCTTACTAGCAGAACTAGACTGACATTGGAATAATTAGTTCTAGGTTATAAAATGAAAAGTGTTGAGGCATGAATGAATAAATGAAGCATCCAAAGCTTCAAATCCATCACTGAACAATAAGCAAATCTTCTTTTCTCTATTTTTTTGTCAGACTTGTGAGTTTCACTGGGATAACGTGGCGTCTCTGCAGCAGCAGGGCTTCAGCGTGGAGCCCAGCAAAGGCAACGTGGAGCCCGGCCACAGATGCACCATCACTCTCAAATGGACTCCCCAGAGTGGATACAAGGTGAGGAGGAAATTAATCCAACAAAGATTGCTGTTGGTTTTTTGATACTGAATTGAAGAAAAAAAAACATCCTTTGCTAAAGATCCAATAAAAAGATTAAAGGTTTGCATGAATAAATAATAACTTCAGACAAAATGTGTACTGTACAACAGATAGTGTTTTATTGTTGTAAAGTAATTCAATAAAAATACATAAAAATAAGACATAAAAATCCACCATTTGATTAGCTAACGTGCTCATCAAAAGGTCCCTCTGGGTAAAAATAAAATGATTGGTGACCAAAAGGTTCCCACACAAAAAAGCTACTCACTCCTTTACTGCAGCAAGAATCATTGTGACTTCACCTTTCAGAGTTTTTAAATGTGAGTTTAAAGTCAGTTTCAGCTTTTGCAGCTGTTTTCAATTCTGATAAGAACTGAATCATGGTGGAAACACTGAATCCTCATCAATTTGATATAGAAATAGTAAAAATATTGGCATAAAATATCATATATGAGCAGCTCTAATAGCAATTTACAGTTACATTAGGTGTTTGTTCGTTGTACTGGCTGGTTGTATGTACATTTATGCTTGTGTGTGTGTGTGTGTGTGTGTGTGTGTGTGTGTGTTTTTCAGCCCTATGAAGTGGTGCAGATGTGTGTGCCTCTGACCTTAAAGGGAGATGAGACAAACGTTTACAGAGTCACCCTGATGGCTTTGGTCTCCACCACTGCTGACTGACCTCTACCTGGATACCGGCCAGTGTGAAATACACACACACTGACACAAGGGACAGAGACACATTAGATACTGTGTGTATACAGCCAGCATAACAAATCTATTGATTATTTATCATTTTAATCTAATTATTAAAGATGGAAAGTAAAATGTGTGAGTGTCTGAATAACTCATCAAACAACCAGTTTTGTCATAGAAACGCATTTTTAAAGAAGGCTGCAGATTATTATTTAAATGTTTATTCACTCTTTCAATAACTAACAGGTCTCCTGATAGTCCTCTTTGTGACTTCATCTGAAGGACTTTACTAGGAGTCTATACAAACAGTGCTTACAAATGAGAAATTTGACACACAAATGCAGCAGAAACTCATTACATGAAACTACATTTTGAGAATAAAAGAATTACTGTGAAGTCATTTGCAGTTATTTTGATTTAGTATATGTGATGCTGTTCATCTGAGTGATAACAAAATAATAAGGAGAAAATGCAAACATTGATATTTTTAGTGATAAATGTTTGAACCTGAGAAGTCTGAGACTGAGCATATAGTTTTGAGTTTTACATTTTGTACGTGTGTCATTTTTGTTCAAAAGTAACAATGTAGGAGGTCAATTTTGCTCTTTACATTTAAAGTTACACACAGTTAAACTTTGCTGTGCAAATCGAGCTAAAACAATCATGAATGGCAGTATAAGTCTACCTCTTATATAGCTAGAATTATGACAAGACTTTAAAACCCTGCTGACCTACCAGAGCATTTTACTCCATTTACAGTTTTTGATGTTTGCCTTAAAATGCAGGAATTCCTCTCCAATACACGAGAGAACTTTGCTTCCAAAGCAAAGGAAGAGCAAGTTCTCAGATTATATGTAGCCATAAGCCTTTTGTAAAGTACCTGACTGTAGGAATCAAATCCACCACCAGGGGGTGCATGTAAGCCCATATAAGAAGCTGTGTTATATCAGAATTGGGTGTGTCAGTTGATGTAAACCAACAGATGTATACAGTATATACTGTAGCACTGCTGGTACTGTACCCATCAAGTGAATGGAGTTCATACTGAGGTCAAACAAGGTGCAGTCTGGGAAATATGACAGAATGTGCAGTGATGGAAAACAATGGTTTGGTAGAGAGAGGCCTTTTGTGTAAAATGATATTGATCAGGCCTAGACTGCCATGTTGATCTGTATTTGCAACTGTACGCTTATCTGATGAATGGTAATTGTAGTATCACCAATAATAGAATATTAGTAGGCTGATGGTTTGTATTTTTCTAAATATCAGCTTCAAAAACAAGTTTTCCACAGAATGATGTTATTGTCATAAGGAGAAAGCCGGTCAAAGAGCATCTAGAGCATCACAGAATGATAATGAGTCCATTTAAAGACAGAGTCATTGAATTGTTGGTAGAGCCTCACTCACAGAAGACATTATGTACAAGTGTAAATAATTTTATTAAAACTGAATTCAGTTCAGCTGCTGTGCTTTTCCTGCTATGACAAATTATACAAGTTACAACATGTTTCTTAGCAGCATATTAGCAGCTTCACTGGGGGATTTTCTTCATTTTTCCAAACACAATGCCACTGAGTAAAACCCTCACACATCACACTGGAACATCTTCTTGTGGCTCAAACTTACTAATATCTGAAGGTAAAAACACACACACAATTGAGCATCTTCAGTCTATCCTCAGGTTATCACTCCCATGCAGAAGGCCTGGGTCTGGGCCCTCACTGCACTACATGATTGCAATTACAAGCACCTGCCACCAGGAGGCTCCTAATGTCCCCACGTCATCCAGGCGTTATGGAATTCCTTGAATGTTATGGAATTTAAAGCAGTAATGTTAAATTTAAGTCATTGAAAAAATATGTGAGTTTATTATTAACAGATCACTTTAATAGGACAGGAGAGTATTGAGTTCTTTAACTTACTTCACACAATCAACATGGTTTATAAAACAGTCACGTTAAATAAATACACTTACTCATATTTTAGTGGATAAAAACAATAAGAAAATGTCAATAAACACAACATTACAAAATCACATTTACAAAATTTCATCTTAACCCACTGATGGATAAAGAGGACAACTCTCCACTTCTCTATACAAATTCTACATAATTGATTGATTATTAATTTTCTTTGTCTAGTTTTTTTAAATGCATTATATTGAAAGCTCTAATATATCTTCTCTCAATATTAATAAACTAGTATTGAAACCATTTTTCTCATTTTCAAAAAGTGATGGGTTATTTTGGGAATAATAATGAACTTAAATGAAGATGAGGATTGTATCAATAGATATGAACATCATAGAAAGCTACACATGTATATAGTTAGACATATCAGTCTGTTAATTGTTAATAAATTAATCTACAAGGTCAAAACATGAGATTATTCTGTTTTGATGCTTTGTAATACTTGCCGCCTTTTTTCCCTGACTTTGTTCTGTAGAATGTGTAGGCCTTTCCTAAGGATCACAAATGAACACCATAACATTTAGTACAACATATACATTTCTATGTAAAAATAGATCATATGCAAGTCACATGAAACCAAATAGGGATGTTATATATTTAAAAAGCTACAAACTATATATAATTTCATCCAGAAATGACTTTGGATTATATGTGCATCTTGAAATTAAATTGTATATGTATTTGAATTAAGCAGTAGCAGTGATAACAGAGATAAAAAGTCAATCTTCCATTATTAAGAAGAATGTAGCAGTAAAACCAGTGTCAGTAGTTGAAGTACCAGCAGTGGTTACTGTAATAACAGGAGTAAAAGTAACTGTTTTTATGTATTTTACTTTTGTTGTATGCTGTGTATGTTTAATTTCCAGTCCACAGCAGAGCAGGTTTGTCCTCCAGTCAGACTCACCAAAACTCCAACCACTTACCCATATGTCATATACAATATATACAATAAAAGTAAACTATATGTTATAAGTAGTACAGTTACAGTATGTGTCTGTGTAGGTTTTGAACCAGTGCTTTAGAAGGAAATTCTATGATGACACAGCAGCTGTACACACTGTTTCAAATGACTGCAGTGTCATCATTAGTCTTTAAAAATAACACTCCAGTCTCTAATCTGGATGTTTTATTTGTTTTTTGCAGCATTATTCTCACATTCAAATTGTTTAATTATTACAAAGTGCTCACTTGAAAAACTCCAAAGCTTGTCCTCCTGTATGTGTGTGTGTATATGCGCGTGTGTGTGTGAGAACTAGGCCTTGCGCGTGTGAACGGCAGATGTCAGTAATGCCTCGAAACGGACCAATAGGCTCTGACCTCTCTCAGAGATACATGCCGTAAGCATTTATCAGAGATTGTAGGAGATTATGCTAAATCAGATTACAGTACCCCAACCCGCCTATAAAAAGCAAGGTCATTATGAGCTTAGCCTCATGTAATGTCACTCGTTTTATGAAATGTATGAGATCATATTAGGCAATATTTGTGTTGTCATTTTGCCTCTTTTTCTAATCTGATTTCTCCTCTGATCTCTCACTAATGCTGCGAGATAGTGCTACTTATGGGCTGTGTGTGTGTGTGTGTGTGTGTGTGTGTGTGTCTCTGTCTATTATGTGAACACCACCCATCAGGTTAGTGAGTATGAATTTATAATATCCATGCTACAAGTTTTTGGAGGCTTTGCCCTGAATTATATACAGTTACATTAAAACATACTGTAGAGGTTATTACAACTACACAAACTGATATATATGTAACATGCTCATACTGCTATAATATAATAAATATAATTATAGCTGACCACAGAATAAGAAAGTTTTTAGAGGATCATATATTATTCTATATATTATATTTTAAATGATATAAAAGATTAAACTAATGTTCCCTATAGAAACATTTACATGTATCTTTATTTTAATGGTTGTTTCCCTCATAACGAGCTTTTCTTGTCATCGCTGTTTTACTACTTTTTATTTCTCACGACAGAATTTGATCTTACGTGATCAACGCAGAAAGCACATCAAGGTGTGGACTG
Organism: Scomber japonicus; assembly: GCF_027409825.1. Lineage (NCBI taxonomy): Eukaryota > Metazoa > Chordata > Actinopteri > Scombriformes > Scombridae > Scomber > Scomber japonicus. The sequence goes on along the minus strand of NC_070581.1, from coordinate 10,536,827 downwards.
TTATCTTTCCGCTCTCCTCATCGAAAGGTTGAATCCAGACAATAAAGCTTCTCCCCTGGGTGGTCTGAAGCCCTGCTTAAAGCAGCTTCACAACACATGTATGCAGACAGGCAGGGGTGTATCCAGGGGCAACTAAATCTCAGCAGCATTAACCTGGGCAGATGAGTCCCAGTGGAAACCCACACCCAGAACACAAGTACACACACAGGAGTAGTGTTTTCAACTCATCCTGTCACTGTTTTTGTCACTGTGTGTTTGTTTTTTTTAAGTTAAGACACAATAAGCTGTGAATAAGTAAAATTGTGAAAAAAGTAGGGCCTTATAATCTAAACCAACACCAATATGTCCTTAATTCTGTTGGGTTTACACTCTCTACATACACACACACACCCTTCCATACAGTACAGTACAGTTACTATGGGGAATGTTCCTCCTGTAGGTGCACTAATGTGTGGTTACAGTGCTGACCATCCCACAGCAGAGGATTGTTCATACAGGATAACAGGCCAGCTTCCTCCCACATGTTTGAGGTTTACAGAACACACACAAACACACTCGGGTGGAAATACAGATTAGCAAGACAGAGGATATATTGATGGATAACTTCAAATGACGCATGCTTTTTTTTTTTTTTAAAAGACAGCAGTTTCAGTTATTTTTGACTTTCTGTCCCTGTATAAGAAACAGAGCAGTGTTTCATGTTCAGAAGGATGCACTCTGGTTGTTATCCATTTCACATTTTATTTACACTAAACCACAATAATGATTGTGACTGTAAAGGGACAAAATCAAAAACAGATCTGACACAAACAGTACAGGCCCGAAACACTGGGCGAGAGTAGACAGAACAGCACTCTCTCTCTTTTTCTCTCTCTCTATCTCGGGAGTGTTCTTCATCCAAACCAGAACTGGCGATGCTGTCATCTTCCCCCATCGGACCGAGCCCATACACACTTTGTTGTCCCACAGGATGACAAAGTGTTCCATGTCTCCAAGTAACGCCTTAACCCACTGAGCATTACCCCTCCTCTGAGCGCTCTACCTAGACTACTGGTGATAATGATCAAGTCATCTCTATGGTGCTGTGATGGTCCACCCACAAACACTCAGCGCAGGAAGTAAATCCCCATTGATTTCTTAGCTTGAAACTAGAGCACAAGGATCCAGTTTGTAAACCATAAGATATGGTAAAGAGAAAAAAAGTCTGAAGCCTGCATTAATTGACCTCATTTTTGTTGATGGGGGCAGTGATTGATGACTGTCAAGGTATTATTAACAGATAAGAAAAAAATATTTATATCGATATCATGATATGAGGCTAGAAATCCTCTTTCATTTGTTATTTTCTGAATTTACCAGACTGTTCTAGTGGCTCTATTATTGGCCTTTACCCTCTTAGTCATTATACCCAAAATATTGATGATTATTTATCAAAAATCTCATTGTGTAAATATATTGTGAAAGCACCAATCGCCACCCCTACAATATTGTTGCAATATTGAGATTGTGGTATTTAGTCAAATACATTGTGGTATATTATTTTGTCCACATCGACCAACACTAGCTACATGATCAAATTTAAACGATATTAAATGTACGTGTGGTTAGGGTTGTGTTTTGAAGTTGACGTGCTGGCACACATGAACATGCCCTTCTGTAGTTAAATTTGAAGCACAGTCTGTTTTGGTTTGCAAATGAGACAGTGTTATTGACTTGGAGTAGCGGTTGTGGCACTGGCACGCAAGGCACATTTTCTTGATAGTCAAACATGGTAATAAAACACATTACATTACATAATATTACAATCCACTTTTGGACAAATTTCAAATGTAACAAAAATCCCAGGGGCTCCTACAGGGACATTTATTTGGAACTGTGGGTTATGAAAGTATGCATGGTTTATGAAGAGATTCTACTCTATACGTATGAAACAATCATTCCTAAATATTTTCACTATTATAATTAACTATTAATTAAAATGTAAGTACCCTGATGGACCTGTGGAGCTCTGTGTGCCAGTTTCAGAGCCACTGCCACAAAGTGCTGCTAAGCAGGAAGGCTGTTGTTCAAACCCGCTTCAGCGTACAAAAGCTCGTTTCCTCAGGGCGTGTTTGCTTTAAACGCCTTAAATGAATAAAGTTGTAAAAATGTGTAAAAGTGGTGTTTTTTGGCAGGTAAAAATCATCTAGGTGTGTGTGTTGGTTTAACCAAAGATGGCAGTGTTTCCTGATGTGTCGAAGGTGGTCGCGGACCCTTCAGCCGTGCGTTATGACGCTGCCGTAACGTGGGGTTTCCCAGACCTGAGTGCAGGGTTACCGCGCCCATCTCTGCTGTTTGATGGCCGGAGGAAGAAGCGACTGAGATCCTGGCGTGAAGGAAGAGAGAAAAAAAGAGGGACGACGACGGTGGGAAAGACAAGAAGGGATTTTTTTTTTGCTTTGAGCTGGAATTTGCGTTGAATTGGACGAACGCTCACACTGGACTCTCTTGACTCGTCTATCTGGGTGAAAACACCGCCTTGTCTCTGCGTCTCTTAGCCGGTGTGTCTCCCCCCTCGGCGGGTCAAAAACTGGGTTCGGGGAGTGCCGCTCCTCGGTAGCTAAACTAGCTAAATCTGAGCGCCTGGGCGGAGAGAGAGAGAGGAGAGACGAGCTTTTTCTTGCTGTTTCTTGCTGTTTCCAGTCAATGTGATATAAACAACGGACACCCTCGACTGAAAGCGGGTGAGTTATATATGTAACGATATTTGAAATAGTGCTTCAGGAAATGCTCTGGCGCTGAGTGTCTGTGCGGCTCGGGAAGATGAACTAAAGGGGTTAAACTGGGTTGAGTGGCTCCTCCGTTAGTTAGCTGTGGTTAGCCTGCTGCTAGCTAGTCTTTGCTGCCAAGAGAGTGGGTGGGGGGGTCACTGTTAGACAAACTTAAGTGTCTATTAATCGGAAGAAATTTGAACTGCCTTCACATTTAATGGTTTTATCCGGCAAGCGGGCATTTAATGGCTACTGGTAATGTTAATTAGTTGGTGACAGCTCGGTAGGTTAGCCAGCACCCCTCTTCAACGTCCGGGTATCTTTCTCTCTCTCTCAAGAAATAAGCTGTCTTGGTTCAACTGAACCAGCTTTGATTTAGTAGTACATTTCCCTGAGCTTTATTTCACCGTAGGGCTTCAATCTACATACAAAATTGAACCCAGCTATTTTGAATCTGTACGTCGGCCCAGATTTTACCACATCTTTCCTCTATAGATAGCTAGTGATTATACCTGGTAAGCTAATTGGTCGCACATTTTGCTACTCTGAACTTAAATTGACCAACCCTTGACCGAGCTGTTGTTTAAGATAATGATTACATGGCTGCAACTTCATACACTTGCATAAGTCGAGCGGGTTTGGATTGACTTCCACTCAGGTTGAACAATTTTGTAGCATCATGCAATTTGACAACGAAGGGAGTCTAAAAATGGCTACTTCACCAACAGAGTCACCACCACCCCCACTGCTCCGTAGCCAGTCCGTACAAGTTAGCCAGCAGTGGCCGCAGCCTGCGTCTGCAGCCTGCTGTGGCTGATCTGAATGTGTTTGTATGGTCGGTAAAGATGGTCGTTGTCGTTATTTAATATGTCGCTTATATGTAAAACTCGTTGCATCGAAACGTTAATATTCGCCTCGGTACGATTATTTACGTAATGCTGAATTTCGCAGCTGTGAGCACTTATCTGACAGGCTGTGTGTGTGTGTGTTTGTGTGTATGTATGTATGTGTGTGTGTGTGTGTTTTTTAAAAGGAGCTAGTTGAATCAACCGGGTTTAAATCAGTGAATCGAAACCAAACCGTAATGGATTATGGCTACTGTATGTCACAGGTATATGTTAACATTCCCATGTTGAGTCTGCAGAGTCAGTCAGCCACTGATGGTTCTTACACAGAAATGGCTAATTCGTTAATGGGTTTCTTCCCTTCAATGCACGATGCATAGTAATAATATAAAATGTGCATCTGTGGCAGAGTGGTGACATAGTTGTAAGATCGCAAGGAGAAAATGACAATAAGGGAGTGTGGCAATAGCCATTTTAGTTTCACGAGTGTTAAACCAGCGTCAGATTGCAAACACGCTCTTTGGCCTTAATTTGAACCTCTTCTTTTAATGATGTGAAAACGAGATTGTCTAATTGGATTTTTGACAATCTGGTTATCTCGATCACGGGTCTGTTGCAGGGCAAGTTGTTAGCAGCTTCAGTATCCATGCCCCCACCGGGCCGCGCTGCTCCATAGTGTCTCAAGCGACGGGCACGCTTGATCCACGATGAAAGCAGCAAATCCTCGTCAGATCACCAATCGGATGTGTTAAAAGTAGGAGGGATGAGTCCGGAGATTTCTATTTTAGTGGTAAATATTTCGAAAGATGGTTTAGCAACGAGTCAGACGTGCTGTCGCAGGAAGCCGAGCTGAGCGCCTCCTCCAGCACCGAGGCAAGATGAATGTCGCCTGCCGCTCCGACCAACTTACTGACTCGCAGTGTTGAGATATCGCATCTAAAGGATTCATTACTGAAAATCGCCGATTTATAGTCGTTTCGGGAAGTTTTCGATGTTTCTTAAAAGAGCTATTTGTATTTAGTGGCTCACAAAGCTGAATTCATTTTGCCAGTGTGCCCCCTCCCTCCGCCTCCTCGAATGAATGGGTTCCTGTATTCAGGGCCCAAGCAGCTGCAATGAACAAGATGGCGTTCAAAGCCTTTTTCATCACCGCTTTTTCTCAGACTGAGAGAGACATCTGCCGAGCATCGGATGGGTTCAGGCTTGGCAGCCTAGATTTCTTTTCTTTCCCCCCTATCGCAAAACTGTATATGATGTATTTGTGATAAAGGCGTTTTAAAGCCGACGGGATTCCTGATGAATGTATGTACACCTCAGATGTAGGACAACATGGTGGGGAAGGGGTGTTGTACATCTTGACAGTGAACCTGAATGCCAAGAAACATAATAAATATAACTTGTATAATTTATATTATGTAAGAAATAATGATTTGATTAACATATTTTTTGGTTATTAGAGTTGACGTTTGATTTGAGACATCTGTAACCACACCTAAGGGAAATTATTTTTTTCCAATTCTGACTGAAGTCACAGTTAAATGTAACTAAATAGATACAAAAAATTACATCAAATGTTGTATAAATCCATATTTGGTTTCCTCAGTTTAAATGCAGTAACTCTTCCTTTTTTTCTTTCTTAAAAACAATTAATTTGAATAAATGTGACATTGACTCTAATATATTTTAAAAGTTCACTAGTTCTGTGTGCTTTTATGTATCAAGATCAGACATATTTCTTCTTGCCATTGTTCATCTTAGTTATTTTTAAAAGTATATGTAACATATATTTTATGAAACATTTTTTAAATGTTATTTTGGCCATGTAGTTTATCAATTTGTAGCACTACAATCTCCTCATTGCATTTACATTTAATGATCAATCATTGATCCAAACTCACAGTGCTGATTTATTATGTTTAGATACATTTTTTCTATCTTGGTAATTTTTCACAGGTGTTTTGGTCCCTCAGCTTCACTGGAATTTAAGATTTAACTCCGATTCATTGCATCATTCCTTTGTAAATGAACTGTAGCATCCAGTTATCAAACAAATCATCAATTCAGTTTAATGTTGACTGGCTTGTGTGACCTGGAGGTGACCCGCCCCACCATAACACTGACACCCAGGATGTGTTTGACACACTGTCTAGCAGCCCCGGTGGACAGAGACGGCTCAATCTGCAAGCATTTCTGAAAAATTGCGTTGATGCCGGTGTGATGATATGATTGTGTGACGAGCCTTCTTGATTGTGTTTTTGAAGGACATTTGGGTGTGTACACTGTAGAGCTGGTCAGGATGAGGATGAGTGTCACCACAAGATAATGAGCACGTGTTTAAAACCTGGATCATTAGTCTTTTGGCCTGGGGGGGAGCTATTTTGTTTTCACATAACAGGGTTTCATAAAAGTCCTGGATTTTTTTTTTCTTTTTGGAGACAAAGATTAAAATAAAGGTTGGAGAACATGCGTGGACACCGTGCACAGTTTGAAAGCGCAGTTGCAACTTTAGAGTGTCATATGCTTAGATGAAACAAAATCAGTTTGACAGACAAACGTGTTTATTGGGATTTAAATTTTATGCCAAGATTGAACATAAAGATGAAAAATAAAAGTTGTGACAAATAACGTTTATATTGTAGCCCGGGACGACATGCTTCTCTTCTGATTCAATACTATCACAATATGTGAGTGCCAGTCCAAGTCAGTATCAATACTTGATTCATAATTGATTTGTGACTGAATGAATAGAAAGGAATAGGCAATATTCCTGCTCCAGTATACTGTGTGTCAAACCGTTCACTGATGAAATACAAAACAACACATAACTAGTAGATAAGATAAATGGCCAACAGCGTTTTTTATATTTTAAAAAAAGTTAACGGCATTAACAAATTAATTAATTTTAAAGTGTCCTACAAAATTCTGCCCCTATGATAATTACAAAATGAGGGGGAGGTTGAGTGCTCTGCTGTGTTATTAACATCATGTCTCCAGTAGTGGAGAGCAGCCTCTCTGCTCTACCATTAGCTCAGAGGAAAGTCATCACTGTCCAACATGCTGAGCGAGCGCAGGGATTTTAGGTGAATCTAATTGAACCTCGAGGTATTTCTCTTCACCTCAGAGTTGGTTTAAGTTGATAAATGCTGCATTGTGTGCTGGTTGGTCAGTCAGTCTATTTTGTTACTGCTGATGGCTGCTCCGCTCTGCTAACATCAGTGTTTGAGTTATTACGTAGAAAGTATTCATCTCACAAAGGTAATTATTTAGTCATTAAATCAAAAAATGCTGGCAAATGCTGCATTTTTTGAAGATGACTTAAAAGATAACTGTAGTGTGTGCGCTCTCTGGACTGTCCAAGTGCTCCCTCAATGTTGAGTTGCATCTTTTTTGTTCCATCAACATCACACACCGAAGTGTTCAACATAGACATTTGAGTTAGATAGGCAGGGAAAACCCTGCATGAGGATTTTCATCCCGCTGATGTGTATTATTTTTTTTCCTTTTTTAATCTGCAAGTGCAGGATATAAATGGGATTAAACTCTTAGTCTGTGGATTTTACTCTCTGGGATTATGTGGCTTTGGTCAGTGATAGTGCTGATTTTTTCTTCACCTCTGATATGATCTTGCTTATGAACTGTACATCCACTAGGCTTCTCTAACGGGCATGGAAGTGCTGCAAGGCCTCGTGAACAAACACCTGAAGGAAATATCTACATGCTTTCATACAGTGAGCCAGCCATATGCTACTGCAGAGACATCTATAGACATATGAAACATTACATTACATGTGCAGCCAACCATTGAATAGAGTGACCTATATAGTATACCCATAGTCAGGTAAGTTTAGTAATGGCCACCCAGATATATGTCAACCTATGTAAGTGGCAGCGGTTCAGAACAACACATTTCTGAGTCCTCACTGTTTTTAATTGATACAGTACAGGCAGAATGGACTTTTAACTAGACTTAAATAAACAGGACTGCAGTGAGTAACAACTAACTGTTGTGCTATCTAAATGAAGACACTTTGTGCAAATGAATTGATCTAAAGGTAGATAAAAGTTGCTCTAAATAAATACATCATGACGTAAATGCAATACGTCTTCAGTCTTGTCAATTTGAATCCATACATCAGTGTAAAATGTTTACATCCAGGGAGCTCATATCTTGGGTCAGGTATGTTTATCAGTTAGAATCCCTTCTTTTTTTTTTTACCGTGCATATTGCCACCATGTATTTACCATTTAATGTAATCATTAGTCTATTTTGTGCATGACTGTAAGTACCCATGTAATGTTGGGGATGATCTCATGGACTTTGTGGCTAAATTGGCTTTAAGTAGTCAAAGTGTCACCACACCGCTGACATCTTGTTTCATCTCTGTAACTGTGGAGCTGTTGTTTAAGGTGCCGACACCTTTTCCTCAGAAGGAGCACTCCTGTCTTTCTGTCCAACTTTTGTTACCAAAATAACATCATGTGATGTTAAGCTAACTCAACCAACTCCACTGTGCCTATTTAGGGAAGTGGGCTGTCCATTCCTAAAGACTGCCATGTGATTGGTGTATTAATCAACAGTATGTCAGACTTTATAATTTTTCTCACCCAGCACACACCTCTTACACAGTCAGTAGTTATATTGTCTGTATCACGAAGCACTATTAGCAACACTGGACATTAAGTATTGGACTGGGCGAAAATTGTGTCAACCCACATCTGTGCTTACGGAAATATTTCAGCAGTCACCTAAATACAACAAGGCATAAACAGGTGTCGATGTGTAAGTATGAATGTAGATACGCTAACATACTTAGTGGTAGATAACAGAAGATGGAAGCATAATGTGATGAAAGTGCCTGGTCCACTGTAATGTTTTTTCAAATGCACAGTTTTGTAACAAGGAAATAATACTCATATTGCCTTTTTTGTGGCTAATTATTAACCACAAAATGTGCATGGTCCTCAATTTTTACAAGGATACTGTCCGATAAGTCACTGCTGTTGTTGTAATGATGTCTCTGCTGAAATAATGGAGCACAGTGCTCTGTACAAAGGATGCTGGGGGTCAGAGGCCATAATCATCTTAAACATTTTCAAACAAAAAGAACACTGGCACTTTTTAGAGGCTTAGTGAATAACATGTTGCTGGCTAATCCACTGCAAGTCAACTAAGTGCATCAACATCCAGTTTTCTGTATGACATCTACTTACCTGCCTTCTGATTTCATCATTTCAGTTCAAGAATTGGGGGGAAAAATATCCAGGGAAGCTTGTTTGATAATACATGGCCCGTGGCTTTTACATTGTTTTGTGCTCTAGAAGGTGTAGCTCTCCTCAACTAGCTTATTCTGGTACCTCCATTTAAATGGACCATTAGTGGTGGCCTCTGCATTACGGTGTTCATTATTTTACTATTAGATCTGGTGTATGTGGTTGAGCTGTCTAAATCCTTAAAACGCAACTTAAACAGTTTTATTAGGGTGTGTTGCACATCCATAGGCAAATGGGGGGCTGAAGATTGAATCCTAATTTTAGCTCTGTCAGCTCTTTAACAGTACACTGGTCCGAAGATTTGGGTGAAGACGTGGTTGAAAGATCCGCTGGCAGCTGTGTGTGACCTGAGTCCAGTGGTACAGATGATCAGTCAAGCTGTATTAGTTATACACACACACACACACACACACACACACATACAGACACAGTTATCACCAGTGCAGGTCTACTTGTTATTTTTAACCCTAAGTGCCACTTGAAGGCTCAGGACTCCAGTATACTATTTTCAAAATCTAATTTGGCATATTCTCAAACGTTGTCGAATATTCCGCTGGGTGCAAATGCCAGCACACTCACAACAACCAGAGGTCTGTCCTTCTGCACCAGTTTTGTGAGTTGCAGTGAAAATAATCCCAAAACAAAGAGAACAGAAACGGACAGCATTTGATAAAATAATATCTAATAATACTGGAGGTTTCAGCTATTTCCAACCACAGGAACTTTTCCAGGAACATTTTTAGAAACGTGGGGACTTTACCTGCATCTCAAGTGGAGTAACCCAAATTATCCAAATTAGTACTCCAAATACCATCCAAATTTTATAACTGGGCTACTGTTCCTCCTTGCAAAAGGTCACTACCCCAAAGGCAGTATTTTCAAATGGCCCATGAACTAATATATTTTGATTTTTTTGTACTGGTTGTAGTTGATTTGTAACATAGCAAGTACTGAGTGACAGTAGTATCATTAAGTGCTAGTAGTGGATATTTCCTTTTATGTTAACACTAAAAGTAATCTTTGTCTAATCTAAAAAAGGTTAAATAAAGACACAAAGAGAATCTGCGAGTGAACAAGAGGGACCAAACATCTATTTGGCTCATGGAGAGAGACAGAGACAGAGAGAGAGAGACAGAGAGAGAGAGAGAGATTATTCAATTGTTATGTTTTAAATGTTAAACAATCACAGTTTGAGTCCATGAGCCAGTGGATGTGTCACAGCTAGTTCAGACACGTCTGTAAAAAGAGCAGGACAGAGAGGAACGAATACTGCAACACTTTACATAGCACAGATTACAACTACAAAGCTGAAAAATGTTAGAGTGTTGGGAGTTTTATGGATGTGGACCAAACCAAATTATGGTGACGCAAGTATCCGTAAGTAGTAAGTATTAGCAGAGTGAGATGTCCTCCCTCCTGCTCTCTGCTGTAAACACACGTAGCCATTAGTGAGCAGCTGTTCTCATGTCTCCCCAGGTCTCTCAATTGTTTTAGGCTAAAACTCTCACTACCTGCTCAGCTTGCTCTCAAATGGTAGGCGTGTTGCTCTGGTAGCTGCAGCCTCAACGTCACACACACTCTCTCGACCGCACACTCGCCACACACAGAGCTATTCCTGAAAGGAGCTACGACTCTTGTATAACACATTTTTAGTTTAGAAGACATCTTTAAATACATTCAGAAGTAAAATCTTTAATGCTTAGGCCTGTTGGAGGGTCAACTGAGGGGCTGTAGGGCTCGCAGAACAGCAGTGCAGTGTAGTAAATACCAAAACCTGATATTAATACATATCTTGATTTGATGTACTTGGGTGAAGTGAACGAAATTGAAGTTGCACCATGTGGAAAAACACAACAATCGCTGCATTTTCAACATTCTGGCCACTGTTTCAGAGGATGGCTGTCTTCCATTATCTGGAATTGATATATTTTTACGTCACAATTGGTCCATCTGGGTAATTTTGAAATAAAAAAAAATCTGCAGGTTAATTTGTAACCTGCAAAAACTTTGAAAGGCCAAAACAAGGTTTTCCTTTGTGGGAATATTTCTGCTTGTGAGAACAGGACAGTTTAGATTTTCAATGTAGTATAGACTGCCAGCCTTACTGTGGATGCAACTACCTACTGTTGGGCAAACCCCACCATCACTGCCACTACCCTGAGCCAGCTTATACTCAGAGGTCTATATGTATTTGAACACAGAAAAAAATCAATCTTAAACACATTTGTTTTTAGCACAGACCACACGTGGCTACCGACAGTACTTGTGTCCATCTACTCATCCAATGTCAGGGTTTTAAGGCAAAACACAGACTATAATTTGTGTCATCTCTTCACTAGAACAGAGGGCTTTCAGAGGAGGAGGTAAGGGCGATGGTTAGTTCGTCAGTACCCTCTCTTTTATACTCGTATTCAGATGGACAGTGACATGGCTCAGACCCCTGTCTACCTGAATGGACTTTACAACCCATCTCCCAACCAGGGCTGAAGGAGGGGGTGAGAAGAGCCAACTTATGCGTTAATGAGATTCTCAGTTCAGGCTGACATCTAGTACCCCAAGTGTTTGTATAATGAAGGGTGATGTACCCATCACTCAAAATATAACAATTGAGCGATACTGAGCATTTATCAGGATCTCAAAAAGGGAACGAAACAGAAAGTGAGAGAGAAGGAGGGTTGGTCTATGGACAAGAGAGGTGAAACTGAAAATGAACTTTTATTTGGTAATTCTGTAATGTCATTTTCTGTTTTGTCAGTGCGTGCGACTCTTCTCAAACCGACGTATCACGTACTGCGTTGTGTGTGTCTGCTGTGTGAAGGGGGGCTGTATTATGGGTCCCTGCTTCGTAAATATCAAACAAACATTGATACAGACTGGACAGCAGGGTATCTGCAAGACCTGCCTGTATCCTGATCATTTGACTTAAGCCCTGCTTGAACCTGGTCACATAGTGATTTGTACAGTAACGCAGTAAACATTTGTGTTCCTGAATCTCAGCTCCTCTGAGCATGTTTGCCTGCTTGACTGCTTTGTTTTGATTTTTTTTTTTTTTCCTTTCTCCAAGCCGTCTCTAAGGTCAACATCACAAAGGAAAATTTACTTCAAGTTTTCCCACTGCTCAGCGTAGATCAGTGTGTAGTTTTAACTGTAGGTGCCGTTCCGCACACACGCAGCTCGTCACCAACGGTCAAAAGGTCTCGGCCACTGTTTTGAATAGTAAAAGTAAGTGGCAGCAGGGCCGCTCAGTGACCCACACGGAAGCCTTTCACCGCTCTGACTCTGTCTAAGCCTGTCGAAAGCCCATCACAAGCCCTGGCAGTACTTTGCATGAGCACCTCAACGCTTTCTCTGCTTTGAATAGAGGCCGCCTATCTGTCTATTTACATTCTAGCCCTTACATTTGACTGCCACTGCAACTGGGAAAATGTTACCAAACCTGAATCCCCAGATGACAGGGAAAGACAAGTCAGTATTTAGTGTGTTTTCTTCCTCTTTAAAGCAAGAAAGGCCGTAGTCACTTGAGCACAAAAGTGGGCTAGCTGTCATGTGACTATTCACACACACTTGTTCCTCTCTTGGAAGCTTGGGGAGAAAAAGCACGGGGGGAGGGGTATGATTATTAATGCAATCAAAGGAGTGTATTTTATGTTTTAAATAAAGTCATGCTTTTTGCTTTGGGCTAGCCCGACCTTCCTTGCCTTTTTTTTTCTTTCCTTTTTTAATCTAACTCATTCATTTTCCTGTATGAAAAGCTGGTTGTGCAGCTGTCCCAAGCACAAAACATACCTTTGTTAATGTATGTGACTGTGTTTTGGTTTTTTTTGTTTGTTTGGTTTTTTTTGGGTAGCCTTTTCAACATGGATTTCTTAATTATTTTCATGCCATGGCATTTGGAAAAAGTGAGCCAACATCAGTGTTAACCTGTTGACTCTGTGTGTCTCTTTTGGGTTGTGTTGGTCAGAAAATTGTAATACAGAACATTCACCAGTACAATTTGTATATTATAAGATATGTTTTCATTTAGCTAGCTTTGCCTGATGGGAGTCACCAGTAGCCAGTGTCTGCTGTTTGTACCAGCAGTGCACACAGCATCATGGAATGTTTCACTAATCAATCAATTAAACTCTACTGTCCGTCCCATTGATGTTATGTCCCCTATCATCAGACATTACCCACAGCAAGCAGCTACACTGACGGAGCACACACAGGCCAAATCCTGCCCAATTAAAGGGACAGTTCACCCAAATTCCACATTTAGCTTCAGTAATGATTTCCCAAATCCAGTTGAAGTGCAGAGGTTAGTGGAGCTGCTGTGCTTTGTGCATGTTGAACATGATAGTATTTTTCAGTACTGTTTAAACACTCATATAATTACAATTAAAATTAAAAAGTTTATTTAACAAAGTCACAATGTTGATGTGTAGATTAAAGCATTGGATGATCAATGCAAAATTTTGTCCCAACAATCAATAAGTTAGGGATGTCCTGAGTCAATAAGCAGGATTGGAAATGCCCCAGTCATGCCTTCTTTTTCTGATATTACCTTTTTAAAAATCCATTTCAGTGCCTTTTGTTGGGCAGCTGTCAAAAGAACTCCGTCACAATAGTGTAATATCTTCAAATACTTTACATATTGAGCAGCTGGACGATAGAGCAGACATCAAGCAGTGGTTTCAGTTAATCATATGTTAGTGTGCATAGGGTTTTTTCTTTTTCTTTTTTTTTGGTAAACTGTTAGTTTGCATCTAAATAGATTTTCGATAACCTGCCCCAGTTTCAGGCAGGGTTTAAAAACAGCTGAATATAGACCTGCAGTTAAAAAAAAGGGTAGTTGGCATGATATACATACAACAATGTACATCGTTGATACATTTAGTAAGAGAAACATACGAGGAAGGTGAAAGAGGAATCAGTAATAGGTAATCAAAGTCTTTTGGCTCTTGTGCCAATTTAGAGCAGTGGCTTATTGTATCTAAATAAATAAGTAAGAATAAATATGTGTTCTGAGTTTGACATAACACAGAAAAGTGTGTTGTTAACATAGACGGTATATAAGAAATGGACGTAACATCCGTGACGTCACCCATTGTTTTGTGGACTGCTGCTCGGAAGCCTATAGTATCGAATCTAGGCAGCGCCATCGTGAAAATTTCAGGTGCATGCTGGGAAAAAAAAGAACACGGATTCTACTTATATGGGCATGAGGCGGAGTCATGGACGGAAGAATGGGCGGGGCCAACGGCGGAGCGGGGAGGCTGCGATTGGTTGCGAGGGCTGGATCTCAAGGACATTGGTCAATCAACCTGTCAATCACGACGTAGCCATGTAGCCTGCTTTATCGTCAAATATAAAATCAGGGAGGCCAAAATTTCACAAGTGAACATCATACTGCATTGAAGAAGGCTTTAAACTAGCGATTGAGACCATAAACACATTTTGAAAACGTTTACTGAGGTTAGAAATCAAGTGAGAAATTGGTGAATTCTCCATTGACTTGTACAGAGCCGGAAGTCTTTTTGAACACAAAACGGTCGCCCCCTGGTGGCCTTTTGAAAGAATGCAGTTACTTCCGCATTGTCTTCTTTTCAGAGGACTGGAACTCCAAATTTGAATGATTAAAAAAAATCGCCAAACATATGAAATTAGGCTTCAAAATTGTGTAAAAATCATCCTCTTTCTCTGCTCCCAAACGCTGTGGGAGTGCCCGCCAAGTTCGCTGAAACCCTGCCCCCTACCATGTGTCACCTGTCAATCAAATTCACCACCTCTACCCGAAACATGGACGCTACATTTGAGAGCTTTCTGCTGCTAACTCAGCTGCTAGCTTGGCAGCTAACTGTAGAATGTAGTAGTAGTAGTAGTAGTAGTAGTAGTGTGTGCTGAAGGGGCAGGTTTATGCCAATCAGCACCGCAATTTTCAGACCCACCCACTAAATCCTGAACACAGAAATGTTGAAACACAGTTTGTGAAGCCTAGCTCCACAATTTAAATCTAAATGGTTGAAATGCTTTTTACACCTTTTTTAGAAATACATTTATGATCTATTTAATGTGTTTAGAAGAAAATGTCTGAATTCTCTTTACACTGTCTTTAAATCGAACTGCAACATACACAAATACAACCATGATAGTCTGCTAGCATCATGAGATAAAAGACACTAATACTAGAATCCACAGACTTAAATACATAAAACCTTAATTGATCCATGTTCTGACCAGTGTAGGGTCACTAGGGGCCTGGGTTTATCCCAGCTCACATTGAGCACTAAATGGGGTACACCCAGGATGGATCATCAGTGTATCACATGGTTAACACAACTACAAACAACAACTCGTATTTACGCAATAATTTTCACTTAACTGGGGTGGTTAGTCACCACAACATCTCACCTTAAACCAACTAAAAATCCATAAAGAGGATTTAACATTGTGTTGATCAGCATGCTCTCAGTAACTGAAACTAGCTAATTTTACATTGCATCATTGACAGTAAGTTGTGTTTTTTGTTTTTTTTTAGTTCTTAGGTAGTGTGACTGTTGTCCAGGAAATGCAAGGGTTTCACCATCCTCTTATTGCCCCTGGCTCCAAATCCGCTGATGTGGAAAGATTTTTGTGTCACGTATACTGGACCGTATTGTGTGTCCTGTAAAAAGTCAACCCTATACCTCTCCTGATAAATAGGTTTATATGGTACCACATAAATTCAAAGCACATGACGCAAGTACATGTGAGGTATGTTGTTAATGCATCTATCCTTCTGGCTTGTCCTGTATGGATGATTCAGCGGCCAAATTGTCATGAATTGTGAAATAATTAAACCAATCCATATGGTGCAATGTCTCTCAGTCACCATCAGAGTTGAGGGCACCACATTCAACCCAAGATTTAACAGGGTGAAGGTTAAAGGGTAGCGTCTTGTGTGACAGAAAAACAAAACAGAACAGCAGTTTTCAGAGGATTTTTGCGCCTAAACCAAGCAGAACATCACGATCAGAACTGTGTCAGTTTGTGCATACTCATTTCGTAGCCCCGGGATTTTGCTCCACTTTCAATGGAGCAAAATGGGTTATGGGGCCCTAGGCGTTTCATTTTCAGTCCCACCATTCTTCTTGAGACCTATATGGATTTGAAATACACCTACTCCTCAGAGAGCGATTAAAGGAATAACAGTTTGTCAACTTTTGCTCGTTGCCTGTTAAATCATTAGAAGTGACCAATACAGTCAACGTGCATTGCTAGGTCTGCTGCTGCTGCCTTTGTATAGATGTAGTTGCACTTTTTTTTTTTAAAAACAACAAAAAAAACATGCCATTTTCCCCATTGCCACAAGGGGTGACGGTGGTGTTACTCCTACTGTAGCCACTTAAGTATTCTTGTCACTTCACTACATATTTTGCTCAGATTGTAGGTTGTATTTAACGTCAAACAATGATAGTCATAGTGATTTACCTTTTGTAACAGCGTTGCTGTAAATATTGCAGCAAAATCTCTTTAAGCAATTACTTTTGCAATATTTTCGTACAGTAGAAAATGCACAAAAAGTGGAGAAAGGGACTACATTTTTTTATTACTGATATTAATCATGGCCAAACCTACAAAAAACAGACGTCCAACCATGGAAGCAGGTGCCAGGTCACTCTGCTCTATTAACTGATATAACATAAATGCAGCAGGTTGGTATACATTTTATATTCAAAAAACATCCTGTTTTTTGTATTGGCTTTTAAACTCTGATGTTTTGACACCAGCATTAAAAAAGTGTCAGTGTATTCATTCATACTGACGTTAACCAGATGGGGAGAGTAAAGATTCATTTTCTCCTCCACAGTGGTGTGTGTGTGTGTGTGTGTGTGTGTGTGTGTGTGTGTGTGTGTGTGTGTGTGTGTGTGTGTGTGTGTGTTGGAGAGAATGACAAAGTGAGTGAGATTGGATGAGGCTTTTAAGAAATGTCCAGGAGCAATCCCCTTCTGTCTTCTCTTACTGCATCATCAGCCCCCTTGTTCCAGCCGTCTTTGTGACCTGGTTGTGTTTCAGCTACATTTACCATGCATCACTTCCCCACAGCACTTAGACAGACCCCTCACCCACACACCGGAGGGTGGGGGACCAAACTAACACTCACATACTTCCCTTCAATATCGAGTATTTGCCAATAACAAATATTTTCTGATAGCTGAATAGTGCACATCTAGCCTATAATAGATCTGCAATAAATTAGTAAAGCAATGTTTTAACGTGATGTGGCAGCAAGTGTTAGACTCCTTCCACAATCCATCAAAAATGCCTGATTTGGATCAGAGCATCTTATTAGTAAAAACGGCTAGCTGTTATATTTGAAGTGGCTCTAGCTGATGATAATTTCACCAGTTCAGTAGTTAGAGCGAGTCAGTGGTTAAACTGTCAGTACTTGTTTGAGTAGATGTGTCGAGCACAATAAGAGATTTACCCAACTCAATTGAGAGAGCACAGATGTGGGAGAACACTCTTAAATATTGCAGAGATTTTTCTTTCAGTGGATGGATGGATGGGTGGGGAGGAGGAGGAGAAGAAGAAGAAACGAGGTGGCTTCTCTCCAGACAAAGTGCTTTTCTAAAAGCCATCCCAGTTGCATCAAGAACTGAGAGTGCAGTCTCATTGTAAACCAGGAATAGAGGTTTTAGAGCCATCTGCTATGTCGCCATTCTGGCTGTGACCGAGGTTCACTTGTGTTTGATCATGTAAATATAAATTGACATTTAAAAACGGCACATAATAGTCTGCACAGAGCTTTTTTTGAAAAAAAAACAACAACTGTCATTTTGTCTGTGAGGTGCATATTCACATCATCAGCTCAGAGGTGAGATTCCTTGCAGATTTGTTCCTACTGTCAGATTTGTAGTCGCACTTGTGTCACGGCTTACAACCGTACACTTAGACACAACCTGCATTTTCAAACCACGTGTGATGTTTACCTCTAAATAAACCCAGGCAGCGAGGCACAGCAGACCGCTGCCAATATATGAAGTTGTGTGTGTGCATGTGTGCGTTCAACACCTCTGTATGTGCAGATGATGTCACATAATCTCCTTACTTCAGGATCTGCAATGAACACAGATTTAGGGGGAAAAATGTCATGTACGCAAATACTTATTGTGAGATAAAGTAGATATTTATATATGGCCTGGGTTTAAAGTAACAGCATAGATATAATCATTACTCCCATTCTTTACATTACATTCAGAAACTGTAAAAGACAAATTCACCAGGTTGTAGAGCTCAAGAAAGCAGACTACACACAGAAAAAGACCATATAAATGACACCAACACACTGATAAAAGAATTTAATACAAGTAAAAGCCTGACAAAGGGCATGAATCAGTTTGCTCCAAAAATCGACATTATTAACAAACCAACATTAACAATTATGTTGAGCCGCCATTCGTCTGATTCCGTGCTAGCTTTGTACAAGCGTTATGTTTCCTAACTGAGATTACAAAATGTGTTAATTTTGTTAAACGTTGCACATCCTCTCATTATAATGCAGGAAATCGTGGTGTTTGATCATTTTAATTATAAGATAGCAATAATTACTGCTGGTCCTGAGGTCGAACAGAAGCATACGTTAATGTTGTATAACTTCCACATTCACACAGACTATCCTCATGTATTTAAGGCGGCGTCTTTACTTTTTACTTTACTCCGACTCGTCTGTGCCCGGCTTCTTGCATTCAGTCAGTCTTGTTTATTTGTTTACCAGCATGGGGGCGACCAAATCTATGTCAGACTGACCTAATTCTGTGCGCCAGTCTATACTGTGGTGGTGCGGCACTACACCCAGCACCCCTTACTGATCTAGCTCTCTCTCCATCACGTTTTCATTCCTACGTCTGTCAGGATGTTTAGAGGTATGAATCTTCACCTGTCAACGGTTCAAATGATCCTCGATGCATGTGAATGTATCGCGTCCTCAATTGTTCTACATTACTGCACTTGGCTACTTTTTCCTCTTTCTCTTTCTCCTCAATTCTTCGTAAATTAACTGAGCTCGTGGATGCTTTTTGGTTGCAGACGTTAGCTCAGGGTGAAATCGGTTAACGTGGCTCCTCAAATTCATCGTATCACCGAAGTATTTAATTTTTATGAGGCAGATCTTACACACATTGTGCGTCTTGTCCAGTTTAGTTTATGAAACCCGAAATGTGCCCAGATTTGGTCTTTTAGAAATGCTAGTTGCATTTTTTATTATTAGCTGCTAATGTCTTCCACCATTTCTCCGAACATATAAAAGTAATGTTGGCATAATGTTCGCCCACAATTAAATGCAAGAGAGCAACATTACTTCTTGAAGGTAACTGTACAACTTTATTGTCCAGCCGAAGCCAAAATCTGTTAATTAGAAATTAATGGTAGGGTCTGTTTTGTAAAAAAAAAATGTTTTATTAAATTTCCAAACTCCCGATTCTGTTGTGTCACTGTATTGATGTAGAACCATCCTCATCGCGTAGAAACGAGATTTGTCCACACTTCTTACAGGATGTCCTGTGTAACCTGTTATTGTAATGCGGATAATTGCACATTGGTTCAAAGGCTGGATGGACACTGGCAACTGCAATGGTAGTAGCAGAAACCACAGAGTCGATGTATTTGTAAAGTGTGTGTGCGCGCGCTGTCGCCACATCCGCTGAATGTTTTGACAAAGGGAAGAGAGAGAGACGAGGGAAACACCCATAAAAAGGAAACGCCTGCCTAGAGAGGCTCTGCATTTGTACCAAGGTGGAGGCAGCACGCTGACACATATGATCAGTAGCAGAGGCGCCGTAACAGCCTGCTACTAACCGACTTGGAACAAAGACCAGCCCCATCCGTATCCTGCTGTACCCGAGACTGAACGTTTCTAGGAGCGGTGAATCAGTCACAACTAAAATGGCACTCTGAAGCTCGAGAATATAAGATCCAGCAGAGAAGAGTCTGCTGAGACGGGGCGCAGCTCTCATGAAGGCGAGGGGTGGGGCAGCTGGTATCCAAGCAGGAGGGCGTAAATTATTAAGCCCACCATCTCTAGCCCACCTTTCCAACACTGTATTGTGCTTAACACATGGAATTGTGTCTTATGTCTCACAATATATGAAATGTGATTCATGTCATCTGTCTATAGTTCCTTTTTTTTATCAGTGGAGATGTTCTAATCAACAGGTGAAACTCCTTGTTACCATACTTTTTTGTGCTGCATTCCTATCAATTAACCAGAGCAAACAAAGGTTTGAAATGTCTAGTAGAAATGTCTATCACAGTCCTCTGACACTCACACAGTGTTGCCACAGGGAGGGGTTGTCTTCTGTTCTGGTGTTCATTCACCACTGCGACCTGAAGACATGAAGAAGCTCCTTCCAGTTTGGGCAAATATTAAACTTCCAACATGTGCTTGTGATTATGAGACAAATGTAAACACATTTTTTAAGAACTTGCAGCAAACTGACTAAACCACTCATCAGTATTTAGGCCACTGTCAGTCATGTCAGATATGTCGGATATAAGATATTTCATAATCATGAAAATATTGGCATAGCATTTTTTTTTGTCGACTGTGCTTACAGAATGTAAATGACAAGTAGACACAACAATGTCGGTGTGTAATTTCAAGACGGCATCAAAGCTGGTCCAATTTCAGCAAGGCTCATTGTACTGGATGATATGATGTGTAGCTTTTCCTGTGCCGACCCCCCCCCCCCCCTTACATGCAACATGTACAATACAGAGACACAGGAAGCATTTGGCTGAAAACCAGATGAAATAAGCTACTTTTTTCCTCCCTTTTTTTGGGAAGGCCACGGTAAAGCGTTGGCCTCCTCTGCACAGTCTTTAATGCCGGGAAGCTTAGCCAGCCTCGCTCCCCTTCACCAAGGGGTTAATTAGCAGCTCCCCTCCCAATTGTCCTCTGCTTGTTCACTCTCATTAGTTTAATCTGGCTCTGTCCTCCAGCTTGCCTCTCTTGCCTCTATCCTCTTGCGCACCAGAACATCTCACTGCCTACCGCACTCCTTATCGTCATGAGGGTGGAGCCTCTCGTCAACCCCAAAAATCTAGTGTGGATACATTATATACATTCACGCCTACTACTTATATGTAAGAAATATGTAATATCTGCTAAGAAATTGTTGGAAATTGTACTATTATATTTTATGTAGCATTAAGTTATTCATCAAGTCTATATAATACCTATAAGCTATAATATTCAAATGTTGGCTATTAAAAAGCATCCACAGTGTAGTTATTAGATGTCTACTTTAGATTATTTGTGCAGTGCAGTACAATATGTTTGGTAATGGGGGTGGAAGTGTTACGTTTTATTGTCCTTTTTCTTATACTGCACATTAACACATTTCAAGCTCTGAAGTGTTCAAACCTTCATCTTTTTGTAAATTACATTTTTAAATAAGTCTTAAATGTAATACAAGCTAAAAGCGTTATACATCAATCCTCCTGAAAATGTTTTTTTCTAGAGAAGATTCACATTGTAAAGTCTACATGGTGAGAAAATTAATGCATGCATGCTCGTTACCGTAAGGGAAGGAGAAATACCAATTGTGTGTGTGTGTGTGTGTGTGTGTGTGTGTGTGGAGTCAAATTACACTTCCTCTCTCCTTGTCACTGTGTTGTGCTCGAGATGTCGGAGCTGATAGGAGTGGCTGGAAAATGTGAAGTCTGCTTCCCTCCTCCTTTTTCTCCTCCTCCCCCACCACCTCGCTAAAAATAGCTGGCAGAAAGAGAAGGCAGCGAAGTCGAGGCTCTATCTGTTGGGCTGCCAGCGGTTTCAACACTCCCACCACCAGCACAAGGGAAAAAGTCCTCTGAATCACACCTTCAATACTAATATTAATCACCAGCAAAAGAGCACTTGCCTCATTTCATTCTTTGGTCAATAGAAAGTCTAATTTTCATCAAGATGCAATTGATCTGGTCTTGGCATTTTTGCATTTCAGAGGCCTGGCTATTTTTGACTATTCAGGCCAATAAGTACAACATAAAGATTTGTAATTCGTTCATATGAAGTAGTTGGTGATCGATTTTAGTATTTTTTTTTTTTTTTTTTTTTTTTTTTGAGAAAAGGCCAAATGCTGGAATTTTCCTGACGAGCTATGTCGATCACCTGACCTCCGTCTAAATGAGCATGTGTTTGACTCACAAGCCAAAAGTGAGGACAAAAAAAAGCCTAAAATGAGAAGAAAATGAAGATGGCTGTAGTACAGGCCTGGCACAGCATTAACAGTAAAGATATCAAGCCTCTGCTGATGTCAGTGCCAAATGTAGTCTCCTGGTAGTTTTCGATTGCAGAGGCTTCAGATTAATGCAATCTAATGAAGTACAGTGATCACAATGGAAAAGGATTTGTCCACCTTGATCAATTCTCTTTATTTGTTTACTCATCTAAAAATGAACTGCTGACAAAACCTAAAAATAAGTTTCAAGCGTGTTCAAGTCTTTTTGTCATTTGTACAGGCGCAATAGCAAATTGCCATCCTTTTTTCACATCATGTAGTCCACTCCTTTTTATTTATTTATATTTCATGATATATACTAGCGACTAATTGCACCTAAACCAAATAACTCATGGTCATATGATATTACCAGACTTAACAAATTTCACCACGATTACTTAAACACTCAGACAACTTACTGGCGCACACTTAGTAATGGGCTAACAAGGCCTAAAAGAAGATATACCAGTTGTCCTCTGTCACATTGTCATTTAAAGCTGGAACAAACTGTACTTACTTGTAGACAGAATGAATGACATTTATATGTTTGAAGCAGCTACGAGACTTGTGTGAGCAGTCGGCACTGCAGAGACTCCACCCCCATAGTTAGAAAGCACCACCTTGAGAGCAAGGAGGTTTTGGGGAGCAGGACCTGTGAAATGTTGTATTGTTTCGCTGTAAAGTGGGGCAAACTTATCAGGTAGAGATGGTAAAGATAGTAGTCAGACTAATGAAAGGTAGATTACAGCTAACCAGGAGTTAACCAAGCAACACTTTACAACTGACAGTATAGGGAAGTTAATTTGGTTTTATAGGACAAAAAATCAACAGCAATACCTTGATGTCAAGTGGCAAATAAAGGTATACCACTTCTCACCTGGGTAGTTCCGTCTTTATGGTGAAGCAACTTGAAATTGTGCCTTTCGGTATCATTGAAATAATTAAAAAGGCATAAAAGGGAGAAGGGTAACTTTCTTTTGCAGTTATCTGTACAATGAAGGACACATTAGTCAGCAGAAGACATGCGGTTGTTGAGGTTGTTCAACATACCCTTGGTCTAATAAACCTTTTTCGAATGTGACTTTCCAGTTTGGTTTTTAAGGTCACAAAGTCTGTTGACCCGCAGAGATTTAGTGGAAAAGGCCACCGGTGGGTTACCTCTTAGCCAGGGATATACCCAGGGAAGACGAGAATTAGCCCGTGATATTACCATGAGATGTTTTTATCGCCAAGATTAAGGGGTTAAGGCGCCTTGCATACATGCAGACCCATTTAGCAGCACTGGCCAATCAGGGGACAGGTAGCTACTGAGATGTCAGGCGCTTGAAGGATAAGGTGTTCATTCAGAAGGTCTCAACACTTCCCTGGACAAAGGACCTATACCGAAACCCAGAGAAACAGGGAGGTAAGCCGTGTTTGCAGTACTAATGGTAGTTATTCTATGTTGGACAGATGAACAGTGTTGGGACATCGAATATTGTCTACAAAAAAATATAGTTTTATAAAAGTGTTCGGGGTAATTAGTCCTTGGAATGAGTGAAAGGAGAAAACATCAAAGGAGGACAATTCTTTAATTTTGTTTGCTGGACGTGGTCGCTGAAATTGTAAATGAGCCTGGAGTTAATGGTTTCAGAGAATTATCTGCAGATTTTTTTGTGACTTGCACTGGCATTTTAAGTAGTGAGTAGTAATGATTATACCTCTACAGTGTCTCCAACATTCAACCAGGCCTGTAAAGCCGAGTTCGTCATTGTTACGACGGTATTTTCTTTTCTTTTTCAAATGAGTTTCTTCTTTCTACGGAGAGTGAAAGTGTCGGTTTAAGAGCGTCGACCAGAGGATTGGGGTCAGCGGGATAGCCACTGCTTTTAGGATCATCAGCAGGTTTTGTCTTAACCGGATTTGGCTGGAGGAGCTGAATCAACTGTGTCCCAGGATTACAGGGATGACATTGGAGGAGAGTTTAGAGTCCAGAGGCCAGAGCAATGACAGCTTCATCAGACCCTGCCCATCAACCGAGCACCTCGGGGTTCCAGTAGTGCAACAAAACCAAGCTGGTCTCTCGGTCTGTCCCTCTGCTTTCTTGATATCTGGACTCTTAATCCTTACTTCATTTTGACAGTCAGCAGGGGGTACGTTTCGGTCCCTTTTTGGCTGAGTGGATTGTTGTAACCTTTTTCTTTTTTTTTCTTTTTTTTAAATATATTTTTGACTCTGCTGTTGAGGAATGGCTATCAGCTGTTCATTGTGGCCAGATGTTTGCCCAGGGGTTTGCTATTGTTTGGGAGGAAAGAGAACAAATTCAACATCATCCTCCAAATTGTTATCTTAAGCCTAGAGTAGCTGCCGAGTGCCTGTTGCTAGGTAACAGTTTCAAGCTGGCAAGGACAAGTCTTGAGCCGTCTAGAAAGTGTCGGGCGGTTGTGATTCCCTGCGACTTTGTCTGGGCCTCACAGATTGGATTTAAGACACACACAATGTGATCCTCAGTTGTATTTAGATGAAGGATCCATGTCCATAAATTCATAATGAAGACAAAACACCTGTCTTTTAACCTGTGGCCAAGATCTTACATGTCATTTGGTGCGATCAGCATTCTAACTGCAATATAAAACCATACAAGTGATTTTCGTTGTTCATATTGTGGATACCAGAATGAAATGAACAGGATTGTATATTTATGTCGAGCCTCTCATGTCTTGTCTCCTCCAGATCAGCAAGAGTCTAGGCGGCGGAGCGAAGCACACCATTAGCAGAGGAAAATGAGTGAACTGGATCAGCTACGCCAGGAGGCTGAGCAGCTCAAGAACCAGATCAGAGTAAGTCCTTCACTGTCCTGACTGGGTTTTGGTTAAAAATCCAGATAGACATTTTGTCAATTAAGTTTTTGTGCTCCAGAGACTGATATTTAAAGCTGGGTGGGGCCAGGGTTGAAGAAACTTTTAATTGATGAGCCTCTGATGCTTATCAATTAATGTTGATAATATATATCTATGTATAAGCACGAATGCAGCCATTTTTTATAGTGTTGTGTGTTGAGTAAAAATGTTTTTCTATACTTGATGATGGAAAAAGCTTTTACAGCTGTCATAGCCCCATGACGGTATGTTAATAATATGCCATCTGAAATGATCACATTTAGCAAGACCCTTGCCTACAATGTATAAATCACAAACTTAAGTAAATCAGCCACCAAAGCCAGCAGTGCTATGACAATATTCCATCATGTGGCACTTTACGACATTTCACAGATGATTGCTGTGACATTAAGCTAAAGCTGTCTGTTAAAGGCTTCCCGTTGGCATCATAGCAGTAAGGGGCAACCAAATGGGAAGTCACATTAGTTGTTATGATGTAAAGATTGCAGAGTTTAGTCACCCTCTTTGTTTTTAATTGTTTGGTCTGTTTGGTCCAAGGGCTTTAATTGTTAATATTAAAATGGCCGCCATTATTGCCACGCCGCAGTTGAGCTGACATCACACATACAGTGTCATCAGTAAATATAATGCAAATCTATTGGCTGTTTAAGTCCTATATGTCCATTTGTGACAGAGACAAGTTACATTTATCATTATATTAATTACGATATACATATGCAAACCTTTTCAGCACAGTTTGATACTTTGCTATAAATACAGATAGATTGGTACTGAATGTATTTAGGTTTCCTACCTAGATCTAATTGATCCACTAATTCATTGTGGGCTGAAATAGATTTGACTGGGTTTTGTGTGTTTCAGGATGCCAGGAAAGCGTGTGCGGATGCTACCCTGTCTCAGGTAAGAAATGTGTCCATGCCATCATCCTCACTCACTATTATTTCTAATCATAAACTGCAATAGAATGTGTATTGTAGAGTATGCTATCAGCTTCTATGTTTGGCTGCGGGTAGACACTGAGCACATGATTCTTTTTAGTCAAATCTGTGCCTTTAAATGTTGAACAGAGTGATTTTTAAAATGTATTTATATTTCTCTCTCATCTTAATTCTGTTTAGATCACAGCTAACATCGACCCCGTTGGCCGAATTCAGATGCGTACTAGACGGACACTGAGGGGTCATCTGGCTAAAATCTATGCCATGCACTGGGGCACTGACTCGAGGTAATCTCATTCAACTCCATTCTGTGCATTAACTAAATATTTCATCCCATTAGCCCAGCCACCCCTCCTCCTCCTCCTTGTCCTCCACCCCTCCCCCTCTTTGCCTAAATGCAGGAAATGGATATAAAAGTCTACTTGACAGTCTTTGTGCCGGTTACTCCTCCCGAGGGTCCTCGTAAAACCATCACATTCCACACAATAGGGTTTTTTTTCTACATATCAGTCCAAAGAGACACACATATTAACATATATTCACTGTTCTAACAGTTCAGCAGTAGGGTATTTGTGCACAATAGTTAATGCACGTTTTGTTGAATGCATATCGGCCATGCATCACTCCGTCTGCTGTGTTGTGAGTCCGTGCGCACGCTGTGTTTGTGTGCATTGGGGGTTGGGTATGTGGGTAGGGAAAATACTCAAAATGGAGTCAGCCTTTTGTTGGAGCTGTGTTGAAGCTAGATAGCCCAGGCAGATGAAGCAACACTCCTCACTCTTTTTTTTCTCCCCCCCGCCCCCCCCCTCTAGAGCCGTACACACCTCTCACCTCAGCAACCAACAAGTTAATCACTGTGGCGCTGGCGTGCGTCAGTCCCACAGAGACAAGCATGGCAAACTGCTATGTCACCTCACCATCCTCCCCTGTTCAAAACGCCCAAGTGAAAAAAAAAAAAAAAAAGAAGGTTGGCTGCTGTGTTTACCCACCGTCAGCTCCTTCCTGTTTGTTTGTTTCATCTGTTAATGTTTCACTTCCCGGAGGAGTCAGGGTATTTTTTTTTTAGACTACCTGCTGAGATTTAGCCACCCAGAAAGAAGGTCACATGAAAATGTTTTGACCCAGAGTCTAGGCTAAGTCTGTTATTTTTAGCCTCACGGAGACTCTGCTTTAATTCAGACTCCGGTGGGTTTCCAACAGTTTCAGAAAGAAGCCTCTCAATTAGTTCCACTTCCCCTTAGTAGCCAATGATATGTGGAGTCAAATGTTGAGGGTGTAGTACTCTATGAACCACACAAATATTTCCATAAAACTTTCAATGCCCTGTAAGACACAAAACTTAATTAAAGAATTAAACTTAAACTTTAAAAAAAATATAAGCCAAAATGTAAGCAAAGTAAAACAGAAACTTTAAGCTGGGTTTGCCCCTGTCATTATGGTAACTATATGTCACATTGTACCGCTGATCATTTTGTTGGTATGACAACCCGACTGCAGACAACTTTGATGTCAGCACCTTTTACAAATGATAGACGAGAAGGTTTGCATTGAGAGATTCAGCCTCGATCTATAGAGGGAGGGGCTAGTTTGTTTCAATGCAGGTGAGAAATGTGGAATCTCCACCAAACATTGTTTTCACATAGGAAACTAAAATCTTTCTACAGTAGTATATTGTATTGACGTAAAAAAGGGAGTTTGAGCAAAGATCTAGATATGGTTCAATCCTCCTGAAATCAGTGAGTCATAACTCATGTCCCACATGAAAAGATTTCCTCATAACCACAGCTGACCTAAGAGCTGCGTTTGGTTTCTGATACAAGATTCACGCAAATCTTTAAAAAGTTTTATATCAGATTTTCAGAATGTCATAAAATGTCTTATTTTTAATAATGGTGGATGTTCAATTTTGAGGTGACGCCTTGTTACATCAGAAATATCCGCCCACAGATTTCACATATTTAAATATGGTTTGGCCTTCAGCTCGACTCAGTCCAGCTCTTTCTTTTCTTTTTCTGGTAATGTTTCGATTGGCTTTCCACAGACAACCTGCTCTCACAGAGGTAACAGGATTAAAGAAGTACAGTAACAGTACAGATGTTTGTCAACTAAAGACAGGAGCTTCCTCTCTTATTTCTTATAGTTGCTGGAATCTGGAAGATAATGTTTTTAGTGCAGAGCCACGACGGCCAACATGAAGGAGAGAAGCAGATTTTCAATTTGGTGACTTGGAGTTTATAAATTTAATGGACTGTTAAAGTGGATGAAAGGTTGATACACAGTACAGATACAGAGCTTCTGAGCCAGTGTGTCTTAATGAGGAGAATGAACTGTAACCTGCTCTCATTGTTTTACACAGTGTCGTCATAATGAACAACTTGAAGCAAATTTAAATTAAAATAAAAAATTTGAATTAAAACACAAACAATTTTATCTGACGTAAAGCATATTACGTCTCTGCTGTTGATTACCTGATGTGATTTAACGTGATTTTTATATGGAGAAAAAATATCCCTGTTAATATTGTCAAATTGGTTTCAAACACAAAGCTCAGCCCTAATGTGCATTTGTTTTTTTGCGGAAATTCTATACATTGTTCTCCTTCCAAGTCTTCAAAAAAGTCTGCAATACATTTCATACATAGACATTTTCGTTTCGTAAGTTATAAACCAGGTTTTTTTTTTAAATGATTTGAGGGTAAACGGTAAATTACGAGCAATTAATACAATAGACACAATGTGATCTGTTCATCTTTCAATACACGGGGTGCCTGTAACCAAACCTTGTTCCTGTCAGAGCTAAAAGTAAGCACCTCCAAAGCATTGCATCATCATCATCATCATCTCCTAACTGACACACACTCACGCTCACTCTCTCTTGCTCACATTGCACCGGAAGTAAATGCAGCGTCTGATCTGCTTTCTGGCATCATCCCGGGCTTTTATTATTTGAGTTTAATGTGTTAATTTTGAGGTTGATAAGCTGATTCTTCATTTTCTGTCAGCCTCAACACACATCATTCCGTCTCTGGCTTTATCTCACTGGAGTGTGCACATATGAGCGCGTTCCTGCCAGCCTGGTAGTTAAGATTTATACGCTCTCAGTAGGCCTTGGTGTGTTCACTCCTTTTCCTGTTCCTATGTGCATTGGGAGCGTCACTGTGGTTACTCTTGTCGGGTTCACCCAGATAGCACAGCACAGCCACAGAGGCACCTGAGAGCTGTCTCTAGTGTGAAAAAAAAACAGGGTCTATTAGAGTAACTGTAACTGAGACTTCAAGCTTTAGAGGCGATATTAAAAAATATTTAAAGTGAATAAATGACCTTGAAAAGACCTAATATTATGAGAGGTAAACAGGAATTATTCGGTATGTCTGAGCTCTCTGGGTCAGTCCTTTTTTTAGGATGTGTTCTGTCCATTCTGATGAAGACTGTGATGTTGATATGCCAGCAGCTTTAAAACGCATTAATCTTGTATATAGGTACTGTTTTAAAAGCTTTGAAATTCATTACCTATTATGATTTGACTGTTTAAACTCCACACAACATGCTGGTTGGGTAAAGGTTGAAGTTGAGTCTGCACATCACCACGTTCAGCTTCCATGATATATCTTCAACAAGCCCCCTGCTGCTCCACCCATATATAAAGACAGCAAACTGATCACCTGACCTCATATTACTGCTAGACAAACGGTTATAGTTGTACACTGCACGCCATTTGGTCTGTGTAATAAAGTACAAATACCCAAAATGAGCATTAACCAAACACCAGCTGCATGTACACAGGTCATTTTAAATTTCTTTTGTCCTCTTTTTTTTTCATCAGGCTTTTGGTCAGCGCCTCCCAGGACGGCAAACTCATTATTTGGGACAGCTACACCACAAACAAGGTAATGAAAAACACATATATTCCAAAAAAAACCTGAGCAAATTCCAAGGGGTTATAATTCTTGTGTGATTATACCGTGTCGGTCGTATGAATCTGTATGTATGTCGTGATATGTTCAGGTAGAGACTTTTTACGTGTGAAGATACTGAATTTGCAAATAGTCACTTGTCGTTTGCTGCTTTTTTTAAATTGGATTTTACATTTCAATATCATACTATATGGATCCAGCATTAGAGAGGAGTAAAAGCAAATGTCAGCCTGTAAATCAGGTCAAATAAAGAGGTGAGAGAACACAGCCAAATATATATAATTTAGTTGGTCAACTTGTCTAATTTAAGTGTGTTTAAAACATGTTTGGCTTATGTGGTTAATACTAATACTATATTGTCTAAAGTCGACCTAACCACACTTACATCAGACTGTCAGTGTCTTCACATCAGTATTTTGCCTTGATTTATGTCAGAATACTGAGTCACCACTGGCATGAAGAAATGTGTATGGTAGTTTTTTTATCACAAACTTTTACCTGTTCATCAACGCTTGACTCAGCATTAATTATCACGCCCAAAATTCTGGCAGCTGGCTCGGTGTAGACCAACTAAGTGCCGACTTCATTATAAAACAATTCAAGTGTCTGAGGTGCCAAGTAATGCTATTTATAGCAGGTATTGTGCCCTTGAAAGGTTAAGTTAATATTGTGGACAGACTTTGTCACACGCCCTCTCCTCTCTCTTTTTCGCTCTCGCTCTCTCTCTCTCCCTCCCATCTGTCACTGCATACTATCTAATATGAAATCTTCCTCCTCTCTTCCAGGTCCACGCCATCCCATTGCGCTCCTCCTGGGTGATGACGTGCGCCTATGCCCCTTCTGGGAACTACGTCGCCTGCGGAGGCCTGGACAACATCTGCTCCATCTACAACCTGAAGACCCGTGAGGGAAACGTGCGTGTCAGCCGTGAGCTGGCTGGACACACAGGTAGGCCGGACACATCCACTAGTTTTCACCCACTTTTTCTGATTTTTAGTTGCTTTTGAAACCCACGCTCTCAAATTTTGTTTAATTTATGCTTCAGTGCTGACCTCTTATTTATTTGTGGAAATGACAATAAATAGACACAGGAAAGTTCATAAGGATGCATTTAGCATGAAGCAAAAATAATCTCACTAGTTGTGGCTAACCGCAAAATGTTTGCTTGCGTAGTCAAGTTTCAGGTATTACAAGCGAGAGAAGAGGGCTGTCATGTAACAACAAAACAAGCTCTGGAATACTGAATTCTCTGGAACGCTCTCTCATTTTCATTCAACAGCCCCTTCACATATTTCCAAATGATTTAAATGTTTAACAGAACCCTACGTACAACTGTAAAGGGACTCAAAATCAAAATTTTGGACTCAAGTGAGTTCATGTGAAATGATCTCTAAGATCTGCACCTTACCTTGTCAGATAGCAGTGTAAAGGAACAGGGAAATGTAAAATACACAGCATTCCAGTGTGCCCACAGAAGGATACCTGAATAACAAGAGAGGTGAAAAAATGTTATCATTCATTTGTCACGTTGTCATGACAAGGGTCTCATTTGTTGCAGTTTTGGGGATAGTGTAACACTTTAAGTTTCAGTTAGTCACTTCCCTTTGGGTGGAGAAGAGATCACAGCCATCACAGTTACTTTGGAAAACTGGGTGAATTTAAGAAGTATTTGGGTAGTGAAGATGGGACACTCATACTGATGAGTGAATTTGAAGTTTGAAGTCCTTCTACAGACAACTAGTCAGATGTAAGCCACTCTTGTCACCGGCTCTGTTTTTGTTAAAGATGTATGTAAACTGGTGGAAGCTAAATCATTTTCCTACCCGAGCGTCACCAGTCACATGACGTGCCTGTCTCTGTTTAAAAAAAAAAAAAAGTAGAGCTGGTCGAGCTACATCCAAAGCCCAGACGCATGAAAGTGTCGAGCTCGTAGGCAAGGAGCATTCATCTGATCAGTGTCACATGATGCAGGAAGTGTGTCAGCATTTTAGTTCTAGTTCCCTCGCTATAGGGAGGGGTACGCACACTCTACCAGCTAGTAAAAGATGAATTATGGGAGCAAATCATGAACCAGGAGATGCCCTCAAGCTTCTTTTTTTTCTCTATCTGGTAGTGAATTAGTCAATTCATCTCCATGTAGCCACATCCAGCACACACACACACACACAGCGCTGTGTGACGATTGGTAATAGAATTTCACCCTCTGTGCAGACAGTCAGGAAATGAAACCTCTTCTTTTTCTTCTTCTTCTTAACGCTTAATAAAAAGAAATCCTGTGTAAATTAGTTATTCAATCAGTGTGTTTGATTCTTGTCAGGTTACCTGTCCTGCTGTCGCTTCCTGGATGACAGCCAGATTGTCACCAGCTCTGGAGACACCAGCTGGTGAGTTGTGATACTGCACTCATGCACTCAAATACACCACCACCACAAAGTACAGCTTCAAAAATGACTATAGAGTTGGATTAACAACTCTCAGATATGATTAGATAAAACTATTTTACATTATACACATCAAATATATTAGTTAGAAGATGTTTCTATTATTAAGTCCATCTCCTTTAGGTTTCTCTCCTTGTCAATGAGCCATATCAGCTTCTCTATCTGACGCTGTCTACTATAATTAGGGAGCAGGGTTTGAACTCTTTGGGAATCAACACACAGTTGATTCTTAGTGACAGAATTTGATTCAGAATCAGTTCTTGATTGAAAACTGATTCTTGACTCAGAATCCTAGAAAAGGGGGCGCTGGTTTCAGGCTCTTCCTCCAGTTCACTGTGTGGTATCAAATCTTTCACTCAAATCCTCATTCAAAGCAGAGGAAAGTGTATGAAAGATGGCAGCTTTCTTTTAAAAAAAGTTGACTGCATTAATATGACATTGTCATCTGTGTGTATGAGAATAATGAGATGAATGTGTAATCTACTGTTCAGCATCACAGACTCAATATTATTTGAAAAATAAAAGTTACACCACGTGTTCTTGCTGTGGTGTTGTTGGTGTTTTCTCTTTGCTGCAACGCTACCGCTGAAACTCATCGTTATCCACAAGCACAGAGCTTTTAAAATAAACCAACCATGGAGTTATTTCACTTCACCCAAGCAGGGTTGACTAAAAGTTCAGCGCTACGTTTGTCTCTGTGTGATGACGCATGAAGTTTGAACAAAATACCACACCTGTCATGTCGCAAAGTTAATTATTAATTCATTAAATCTAAATGGCTCGTCTCCTTGGTCACCAGTCAGCCTCCTTCTTGAATGAGACGGTGTTGTAAAATGTTTCTGTCAAATGTAATCCTGACGCCTTTGCTTTTCTTTTTTTTTCCGCAGCGCTCTGTGGGACATCGAAACCGGTCAGCAGACAACTACATTCGCCGGCCACACCGGTGATGTCATGAGTCTCTCTCTGGCACCCGACACCAGGCTGTTTGTGTCCGGAGCCTGCGATGCCTCGGCCAAGCTCTGGGACATCAGAGAAGGAATGTGCCGACAGACTTTCACCGGCCATGAGTCGGACATCAACGCCATCTGCGTAAGACGACAGACACACACACACACACACACAAACTCTCTCTCCTTCCTACACGTTACATATACAAATCATATCAGACTATCATGTCCCAAAACTGTCAGACTCCAAGTAATAATTATAAGCTAATTGCAAAGCATCACAAAGACGCAGCTGTTTCTCTTTTCAAAGCTGTTAATACTGTTTCTACCAAACTGACACTTAAAGTCCTTTTAATGCGTTTGAATGGAAGTTTTACAACTTCCTGCTGCAGCATTATGGTCATAGTGATGCTAATAGATCATTGTTACTGATATAGAAGTCCATAGACTTCTACTCTTACAGAGAGTAGTAGAGGGTATGTATAAAAAAAGGGTGTGGCTAGTTACTTCATTTTAGGACAATAACATATTTAATCACAATGACTAAATAAATCATATGAACTAGAACACTGACAATGCTTCCGTTACCCTTCCCGTTTCAGTTCTTCCCCAACGGCAACGCATTTGCCACGGGCTCAGACGATGCCACCTGCCGGCTGTTCGACCTGCGCGCCGACCAGGAGCTGATGGTTTACTCACACGACAACATCATCTGCGGCATCACCTCCGTGGCATTCTCCAAGAGCGGCCGCCTACTGCTGGCCGGCTATGACGACTTCAACTGCAACGTCTGGGACACTTTGAAGGCCGACCGCGCAGGTAAGAAGCCTCTCAGGAGAGACAAGAGAGCGGCGCCACATTGAGGTGTTGCACTACAGAGTTTGAAAGCGTTCTTTGGAAATGCCACACACACACACACACACACACACTCACTGCATTCACCAGGCATTTTTTAGGTGAGGTAGAATCTCCTTGGGCAAAACAATCTTTTAATAAAGCAGCATTCATGATGTATTTTCCACAACCACGTTTGTTGTTAAATTGTAATTATTCTGCCAGCTAAGCAGCCAAACACGTCATGAAGTCAGTATTTCCACGTTTGCTCTATTAAATCAGATCACCAGATAATGTCAGGGTTTATTTTCAGCCTCGCTTAAACTAAAAAAAAACCCAGAGTCGTCATCCAGGTTTCAGTCACCCTCTCCCGCCGCTCTGTAAGTGCCAACACGGAGCCCATCGGCGCAGTTTAGCAGCGAACACGGGACAGCGGGGGGAAGTAAGAATATGAGGAATGTAGAGCTCAGAATCTACAGCACGCGCTCAGCTTCTCCTCATGTTCACACCGCTGCGCACCTGGCCAGCTGCTACAGAAAGCGGGCGTGGCTGTCATTTTTTTTGGCACAGGGAGTTAAATATATCGGGGGGAGTGTATACCTCAGTCTGAAAGCAGCATTTAACTCCTTTCAGCATGATATACTAAAGGATTTATCTACATTTAGTCAGAATGTTGAAGGTTTATTGTCAATCTGACTGAAGCATGTGGCAAGAACGTGGATATACTTAAAGGTAACAGCTGTTAAACACATGATTGCACTGACCATCACAGATTGATAGCTGTAGGAGAGAATCTCTGTGCTGCCTTATTGCAGGGTGTGGCAGATTTTAAAGTAAACAGATCTCTAATGAATCCTTGTCAGTTATAATTGGTAATAAATACAATTATGGTTTTATTATTGAGGAAAGTCTTACCAACCCCCTTATTGTACAGAGTTATCAAACTGACATGTATGTTTTCTGCTCACTCCTCCTTTCAGATCTCAAGAGGTTCAAGCTTGATAGTCTCAGAGCCGCTTGTATTTTATAGTGATTACTGTAACTAAAGTGTGTGTTTGTAAGTAAATGTATTAATGCTTACACATGTTGTTTTATATAGTGCATACATAGAGGTACGTAGCTCCTCCTGGACTTTGTCATGTGACCTTTGATTTTCAGTTTTACACACCTGTGTCTGGAAGGTTTAACAACTGCAATATCCTGCTAGAAACTACATCACACACACACAGTTCTAAACAGTGTTAGTCAAGGAAAGGAAAGAAGAAACCGTCAAAAGCACAGAGTATCTTACAGAGTACAGAAATAAGGAGAAAAATGCCAAAGAGTTTCTGCTTGCAGCTTCTCTTAAATGAGGATTTGCTGTTTTTCTCTGTTTTATATCATTGCGAATCATTCAGCTGTTGGCCTGTCAAAACATGAAAGTTTAAGATAACAACTATCATTATTTTCATACATTTCATAGACTAAACAATTGGTGGAAAAAACAATCTGTGTTAATCATTAATGAAAATAGTCTTCAGCTGCAGCCTAACTCTGGCCTGGCTGCCTCACAAGTCGCAGCTTTATGGTGGTTGAAAAAGCTCACATGACATCTGGACGAGTGTTTGCTAGAAGGCAACTCTGAAACACAGTGGAAGAAAATTCAGTGGTGTGATCAGACAAAAATAAGCTTTTTTTCTTCTTTTTTTTTTTGGCCATCATACTAAACTCTATATTTGGCCCTAGTCAAACAAATGCACAATTCCAGCACCGTGCTGTGGCGGCGCTCCTCTGCAGCCGGACCTGCGAGGCTCGTGAGGGGAGGAAAAAAAACTGCTGCTGTCTGAAAGAGAGAGGGATGAGACTTTGTTGTATTGATTTTCCAGCAAGACAACGACCCTAAACATAAAGCCCTAACCTACACAGGAACAGCTTTTAAAAAAAAAAACAACAACAGCTTGAGTGTCTGTCTGGAGTGTCCGAGTCAGTCCGAGTCCAGCCATCAAATCTGAAATATGTGGCAGAACCTGAAAATTCCTGTTAACACACGCTCCACATGAAGCCTCACAAATCTTAAACAGTTTGCAGATAAGGATGTGGGTATAAATGTAGCGTCCAGATGTGCAAACTTGACACACACCTGTACACTAAAAAGAAAAGAAGTTTCTCTACTAAATATTGACTTGAAGGGCTCAAACACTTGTTCATGCAATCTATTATTGAGATTTGTTAAGCAGTGTTGAAACTCTACTTGCCTTTTCTTTTGGATATTGAGGAAAAAACAACGAATGCAGGAACAGGTTGTGCAGGAAATTTTGCAAATGAAACTTAAGATGCAAATCTTCCTTAAAATGGATTAAAATGCAAGATAAAGTAAGTGTTTCCCAGAAAAGGACTTCTTCATTCATGGTTGCTGTTTTAGCAATGTAGTCCCCCAACTGCTAATCATACAGAAGAAGAAGTAGAATAATAGTGCACTTTTCATGGAATGTGTGTGTTGTGTAAGAAACAATACAAGACCATAATACATCACACTATTGGAGTCCATTTATAGCACAATGTATGAGTAGCCAAGTAGCCAAAGTAATATTTTGACTTATACCTGCAGATAAAAATTGGGCACATTAAAGGTTAGTTCAACATTTTATCAAGTCAGGGGAAAAAAAAGACTGACATGCTCTTCTGCTCATTGAAAGGGTTACTGGTCCCTGTAATTGTTCCTCTTGTCCATACTGGCCACAAAGAGATGCCCTCTAAAAAGCAATTTCAATGGAAGTGAAGCAAAAATGACTTATTTAAGGAGCTAGTCGGGCTCAGCAGTCTCGGTTAGACAAATCAAGTAGGTGTCCTCCAAAGTTGGTCGGTTCAGTGTCCTTCCCCCTCAGCAAGAACTTCAAAATCCCTTTCTTTTATTTTCACCAAGCAAGGACTGTGGATGTTGTTCTTCATCACTGTTTTTAACAAGCTATTGAGGCAGGGAGCAGCTTCCTGTTTTTCTCACTATATATAATGTGTGTGTAGGAGAAGATCCATTGTATAAAAGGCAAATTAAAATCCATCTGGGACAACAGTGAGCTTCACCTGCTCCAGCAGCGAAGAGCCTCCTGTGGAGGCATGAATACTTTACAGTTATTGACTGCATAGTGGGATAGGGAGGCCTACATCTGAGCAGGCGCACACACTCACACACACACACGCACACACACACACACACCATTTATTTGATGCATTGGTGGGTTTAATATTGGTTTTCAACATATTGGGTCAGTATTCGCATTTAATTATATTCTAAAAGCTAAAAACAACCCAAATATGTCAGGCAGTGGTGCTCAGAGCCTCAGATGTACCTAAACCAGATTCCCATAGAGATGTCATTCACTTAGAAATCGTGAACTCACTGTTACGTCGTTTTTCTGATATCCAGTTAATGCTTATGATGATGTCTAGGCCTGTGGTATCCATGAGACAGAGCAGTTGTGTTAGCAGCGTCTCAACCTTTTGCTGTCTCCGCAGGTGTCCTGGCCGGCCATGATAACCGGGTGAGCTGCTTGGGTGTGACTGACGACGGCATGGCAGTGGCAACAGGGTCCTGGGACAGCTTCCTCAAGATCTGGAACTAGAGTCTGAAGGTAAATGACGAGCAGAGGGCGTTCACTGATGATCAGCAGCAGCAGCGCACAGATGTACTAGTGGATGATTTTGTAACATGTGCTAAATTGAGCCTCAGCTAGAGTTTGAATTTACTGCCATCTGGGGGTCGGAAATGGAGGTGCAGCATGAGAAGCATGTATATATAATCCATGAGGTCAACTAATGTTTGTGTTTGTTTGTTTGTTTGTTTTTCAGATGGCATCCGGACTCCAAAGTTGAGTGGAAGACCATTCCAACATCACAATGTTCAATTTTATTGCATATCCAATCTTTTCAAAACACCATGATACTGACTCCAAACACCCCAAAAAACTATCAAGGGCAAAAATTCTCTCTCTCTCTCCTTCTCATTTAAAAGAGCACAATTGTCTGTCACTCATTCAGCTACAAACAAAAAAAAGAAAGAAAAAGAAACAGCTCGAGGAGTTTAGTGGTATCAAAATGGAACGGAGGTGAAAAATTGTGCATTCCTCCCATGACCATGGTCTGGTATTGTAGTAAAGT
Organism: Scomber japonicus; assembly: GCF_027409825.1. Taxonomy (NCBI): domain Eukaryota; kingdom Metazoa; phylum Chordata; class Actinopteri; order Scombriformes; family Scombridae; genus Scomber; species Scomber japonicus. Next base: position 10,498,640 of record NC_070581.1, on the reverse strand, counting down.
GAAAAATACAAACACCCCGCCACCACTGCTGCCACCAACAAGCAAATGTGTCCTGCGTCCTCATTATATACAGGTCTGAGTGAAGGTTATTACATGACAGTGATCTAACTCTCATAGCTTTTTTTTTTTTTTTTTTTGGGCCATGTTTATTTTTGTTTCTTTGTTGTTTTCATTATTTTTTGTTGAAGAGACGTAGATCAGTGAACTGTCAGTTAATGTTTAAAATGAGGATCAAAGCTTTGTTTTTTTTTCCTAGTCTTTACACATTTTAAAGAATGTTTTTAAGTTGAGAAGTAAGAAAAAAACACCTCCAGATCATGTCATTTTAAATCCAGCTTTATCCCACTGGAGAACAAACCGAGAGAATTTAGCTTCAACAGGGAGTCCTCAAGCCACTTCTGGCCCTTCTGTATATTTAGTCCCATGATACTTTTATCGTTTCTTTTTTTCCAGTGTAGTCCACAAATCTTTGTTTGCACAAAAATTAAACTTTGCATATATAGAATAATGTCTAAAGAAAAAAAAAGTTAACTAACCAAGCACATGCTGTTTATGATAATGAATGCTCGTTTGTAAAACGAAAAACAACAAAAAAAACAAACCATTTTAACCATTCTTACACCTTTTTGTCTGGCGACAGTGTAGAATAATTAAATGAAGATTAACCCATCGGATCATAATCCACCCCGCCCCCTTTTTTATTCTTTTTTTTTTCCTCCTTTAAATTAGTTTTGTTTTCCCTGGTTTCTGTTGCCCGTGGTTGGGACCGGTGATGTGATTTGGTCGGGTAGGGAGTACCTCCACTTTAGCCCGGTTGCAATCCGGACGTTTCTCTTTTAACAGAGGTGCCCATTCCGTGCTTGGAAATGCAGTTACTACTCTGTGAATGACATGTTGTATAAATCAATGTTTGAAAATAATGATATTGAAACTTTTTAAGTTAAAAACGAAAAAAAAAAGATTTTGGTTGTCTGCCATGGGTGGGTTATCTCTTAGAATCGCATGCTGTAGAATTGCTTAAAAAGGTGCATATGGAATTAAGTCCTTTGATGTTTTTCTTTAAGAAAATAACCTGTTGAATATATCAATACAATGGTATTTATATTTTTCTTTTTCTTCTTTTTTTTTTGGATTTTTTTTGTTTTGTTTTTTTCTTCTTTTTGTTTTTGGCTACTCCGTGCATACATGATTCAACTAAAATGTTAAAGCTATGCACTTGAGAAGCAAACCCTGCAACATAGACGGTTACTTGGTCCATACCTGGGAGGGATTCCACAAATTTAAGAAGTAACGTAAATGTTTAAATTGTACACACTTGCATACGTACATTCATTCACCTAAACATACACGATGGAACAAATAAATTTTCATTCCTTCTGTAGCAAACAAAAATTCCACTTAAGAAAAACATTTTATAACAGGTTTTTTTCTGTCCTTTAATAAAAAATGAAAAAAAAAATCTTGCAGCATCTGAATGGCAGAACTTTCTGTTGTTCCCTTCTCCTTGTAAACAGAGACGCTCTTTCTTTAGCAGTAGTGACATTTTTTCCATTCTGTTTTTTCTCTGCGACATTCTGTACAAAAAAATGTGCTGTAATTGTGCGTTAGGCCTGGAGTTGGCAAAAAATAAAATGAAATAAAAAATATTAAAAATTAATTAAATTCCCTTTCCTTTTCTCTCTTTCTCCATCAAATAACTGTAGAGCTCTGCACCCCCACTGTTCCCTTTTCACCTTTTGTATTTAATTTTAAAGTCAGTCAGTGTACAACCGAAAGCTGGATGCAAGATAGAAACTATATTAAAATGTACTGTTATTTAAGATGTAATAAAAAGCAGTTTGAGATGACCTACTGTGTTGAGTGTGATTCACTTAGAGCGGTTTCCCACTGAAGCTAGAATGTTGCAGACTGTTTGGTTTCCTTGTAATTATGTTCAAGTCAAATAAACAATTTCTTATCCACTGTTAAATCAGCCTGGCTCCTCTGTACAGTCATTTACACATAGATACATCTAATCTGTCCATCAGTATTTACACTGGGCGTTAAGTTAAGTGATATTGTCAGAATTGGAAAGGAAACCATAAACTTGTGATGGGTCTCACATGTACAGTGGTCTTTGCTCCCAGGTGTTTAATGCCTTGCTTAAGGGTGTTTCCTTCAGCTACATATTTCAGCCAGGCCAGTTACTAATATACCCACCTGCTGGTCCCTGCTTAACCCCAGTTTATTGGATAGTTGTATTACATTAATATATAGGTGTGGAAGCACTCCCAGATCTTTGTTGCCATCTATTGGACATCAGTATAAACTGCAATAAAGGAGTTTCTGAAGGCCGGTTTAACATTTTTATTCATTTGTAGTATTCCTAATCTATTCAATTCCTAACATATATATATATAATTTCCTAATTAGACAAAATATATTGTGTTAAATAATGTAACTTGATGTACTTAATGTTCATGCAGTACTGCCTAAACAAAAGCACAGAGGAATAATTTCATTGAGAAACTGAAAATCTCAGCAGTGTGTGTTCACTGTGTAGTCCCTGCTGCTCTGTTCTCATTGTTTGTGCACATAATGATGTCACACTTGAACCCTTAAACAGGCAATGTGCACCAGGAGATACAGACTCTTTAACACCCTGTTAGGAGCATGATTGGTTGAGGTGGTTATTCACTTGTATGTTGAATAGTAGGACTAGATAGGTAGAATTGAAGCTTGTGGTAGGTCTTCTATACTTAATAGAAGTGATAAACTACTATGTGTGATATTAATGACCAGAGAGCAGGCAAGAATGCATTACTTTATCAAATAACACATTTAATTGTTTTTACCATTATGACCATGTTTTATACCTTAATAGAGACAATGTATCTTTGAGGAGATACAACTCATAAAAATCAGAAATTTCAAAATATTTAAAATATATATTTATGGAAATGTTTTACTTGCACATGATGTAACTAGGATTGAATTTTTCACATCACATGTTCCATCCCTGCCTGTTTAAGGGTTCATATATTGTCTTATTTCTATACCTGTTAGATTACTACAAGCACTTGTTTATTTTGCATAGTCCATTCATTCAGAAAGCCTTTATGAGCCTGCTTTACAATCTGAGAAGAAAATTATTAATATGAAATAAACTGAGTATTACCAAGGACAACCTGATGATGTCTAAGACAGTCCTTCATGTTGCTGACTTTTTTTAAAACAGCATGCAGCATTTGTATTTGTGAAAAATGTATTGATGGATGGTTGGTAACATTGTTTTAGAAATAATCCTAAAACTAAATAAATAAATAATAATAATTCAGTATAGATTAGACAGATTAGGCTGTTCATGTTGTCCTACAGCAGTTTTCTGCTTTACACTGAGCATGTAATTACCATAAGGGTCATATCTATGACTTGTAGTGAAAAATAAATGTATTCCCCTGTAAATACTCCTTCTGTTTTGACAAATGAATATATGTAATGAGGAAAATGTACAACTGTGAAGGGACAGATTTGTATTAGAGCAGTGAGCCACACAGTGGCGCTCATTATTGCTTCAGGACCCCAGAGCAAGTTATTCTAGCAATGCAGATCAGCTCTGCTGCATCAGTTTCCAGACAAACTGGAAAAACTTTAACTTGCCTGCTTGCTTTGTGGTGAAGTCACATGTACGGCTGCTCTAAATCACACAGAAAACACACTCATTTTGAAACATAGATAATCATTTATATTTTCAATTATAATATAAATAAACATCTGATGACTATAGACATATAGATAAATGAAGCACAAGCTCAATACAAATATCCTCCTGATTCAAATAAACATTACACTTTTTAATTGGCATTTTAAAAATCTGAATATATGAATTGGAAGTGGATCCCTAATAAGGTTCATTTGAAAACCTGTCAGAAACAGCATTGTTAAAATGATGTAAAATGTGATGTGACAGAACAACCAACTTTTTCAACTATTATAATAATTATTTACTTTTATTACAGTCTAATTACATTGTTATCTGTCCCTCTAAATAATCGTGTAATAGGACTATATATCTGTATCTGTATATACATTATTATATTATTACATGTATTTCTATTATTGATATGTATTTTATATTATTATATATATAACCTAATAAAATATTTTAAATATACATGAATTATATTTCATGTATTTGAATGTATATATTCATGATTACTTTATTATAACAGGATTACTAACACTGGTTCGACGAGGTCGTCCAACATGACGTCAACGGGAGGAGAGCCTGTGATTGGTCGGTGAGTGTCAGGAAGTGATGAGCTGACTGTTGACAGCTCTCCAGTGAAGTAAGATGGTGTAGCGGCGTTATCTAATGAAATGATGGCGAGTCTCTGACCCTGCGGCACTTTGCTGGCCTCTACATCTGTGCTGTCCGGTGTAACGTTGTGGGTAAGAGTTAAATTCGCCCGCGGGAGTGAAAGACATTACGCTTTGTGTCCATGTCTATAACTAGCAGCCTAGCTTGCAGACTAGCTAAACAGTAGCTCAGTTAGCTCATCATTCATCTGCTAACAAACACGTCGGAGCTTCTTGTTGTAGTTAGCTCACGTTTATCAGTAATTACACTTCTTTTTACAAAACAGATAATTTATAAAGTTTGTAATAACGAGGTTGCTACAGAGCTGTACCATGATTATTAAACTGTTTGTAGCTTAAGCTGTTTATCCAACTTTCCTCACATGATGTAACTGAGTAAAGCCTCACACTCTGTAATGTGACAGTCCGTGAGACTTTCACATCACCTTAAAGTTTCTAAGAGTAATAAAAGAATAACAGAAGTATTGTGACCTCTTTGTTTCTAATATCTCGACTTATATTAAGCGTTTTCAATTGAATTAACCGTGTAGTTGAACCAAGTCACGTGAACAGCGATGAAACCGACACGAATACTTGAATGTGTACATACATATATGCGGCTTGGTGGGTATATGTATGTATGTGTTATTACTTTAATGTATTTTTATTCCGTCTTTATTGAGATTAAGAAGCACAAGAGACAAGAAAACAGAAACATTTATAAGACACAGAGAGAAACGCCGCCACCACACAACCGACAAGGAATTACTAAAATAAAGTCATAAAAGTTTTAAAACGATAAGATAATAATAATAATAATAATAATAAAGCTATAAAATCCGCATGAGGAATACATGATTAAAGTTTTAGGGCATTTTGTAACTCATTCCTTATTCAGTGGAGTTTCCATGATGCCTGTGTATCTTTGTTGACTGATAATCAACTCAAGCCTGATGAATGATTGTCTTGTCAGTTTACTTGTGGCCAGGCTGTTTGAGATGGATGGTGGAGAGGAGGTGAGAGTGGAAGCTGTCCCGTACTGCTTCTCTGCCTGTGACGGAGGGGAGGTCTCCAGCCGCAGCCTGACGAGACGCAACAAGAAGACCCGCAGCCTGAGCACCTCGTCCGCCGGCAGCTCCTCTGAATACAGGTGGGAGTTGAAGAAGGGGAACCACGATTTGTCAAGGTGATGAGATGAAGGAGTGATTGCTAATTTACTAAACTTTTACTAATGATTTAGGTCCTATCAATACATTTAGAATCAGCCTTGAGTCAAAACTTCTTCTAATAGTTACTTATCAGACATGCATAGATTTGCTGTATTTGTAGGTTATGATCCACCCAGATTGTCATGTCAATTTCACGTAATGTGATAATAATAATAATTATAATAATACATTTAATTCATACTGAATCTCAAAGTGCTACAGTGTTAAAAAACATATAACACACAACATAAAGAAATAAGTAAGAATTAAGATGAAAAAGCCTTCTGTATAGAGAGGTGTTGCGTCTTTTTTTAAAGAGTCTGGGGTCTGTGCTGCCCTGAGATTGTTATGAAGGCTGTTCAACAAGTGTGGTGCAGCAGAGCAAAAGGGGTTGATCCCCCATGGTGCACAGCTTAGTACTGGGGACCTGGAGGAGCAAGCTACGAGTGGTGGTGTAATCAGTTCCTGTAGGTAGGGAGGAACTTTGTGTTGCTCCAAGGGTTAAAGTGATATTTCAACCACACTCAATTGACAAGACCTGACATGTGAAGCGTAGGTCCGAAGCCTGATATGAAGTTACTGAAGGAACAGGACACTTCTTCAATTGTTTAACCCAAAAAAACATGTCTAAGTATTGATTATTGAATTCAATAGAGAATGTTTGCCACACAGAAACCTGACTTCTATGTGGTATCTAAGAAGCTGCTGTTGTTGCCTTAAGTTGCAATACAAAACATTTCTTAAACAGCCTTGTGACATGATCTGTGTTGCACCACCTTTAGACATGTGAGAAATGTGCATGCCTGTGTACGTTCCCCTCCACCATCACAGAAATGTTTTCAGGGAAGTGAAGAGTAAATATATATTCAAGTGTGGATGTTGCAATTGGTTTGTTTGTATGTTTTAGCAACAGTTTTTGGGGTTTCTGACAAGGAGAAGTGAAAAGGTGTGGACTTTCCTTAACACATCCTGAAAAGCACCAATAAAAACTGTCCCATTACGAAGAGGAAATGTCAAGATTACGCTTGTCCGAGATGTTGAAACACACTCCTGCAAATACAGTTTTATTGAGTTCTTCCTAATTTGGAAATGCCACTTCTTATTTGCCTGACATTTGACAGGATTTGTGATACATTTAGATGAGCACACAAACAAGTGTTTAGAAACTAGGATAGGAGGGTGATGAATCAGCTAGTTACCTTCTAATAATACAGAAGTCCAGACAGTAGTGACATATTTAAAAAAAATAAATAAATAAAAAATTAAAAACAGGAGGTAAGTGGGTTCCCATTGGGCTCAGGATCTGAATGTGAGTTTAGTTTAAAGCCTGAAATAAAGTCAGAGGTTAAGACAAGCTGAACACAGTTTAATATTTGGAGTTAAACATTGAACATGGCTGAAGCATCTTTGAGAAATTGGAAGAATTTAACTTTATATATGTATACACAGTTTTTTTTTTTTGCTAGTATTGATAACATTTCTATGAAACTGGTAAAAGCAGTGTTGATTTGTGAAGTTGTCCCACTGTATGTTGGTTAGTGACTAATAGTTGTTGTGTGCTCAATAAAAACTAATATGATGAGGAAATGAGGAAATTTAAAGATGACTAAGATGTTGAAACACACCCAACAAATACAGTTTTATTGAGTTTATTTTTCAATGTTTTTATGACTGTCATGTGATGAAACATTTATAGATAGGATGATATGTAAAAGAAATAACCTGAAGAAGATCCCATGTATTTAAATATAGCCACTGTGTGTCTCTCATCTCAACCAGCATCTGCTCAGTATTTCTTATTATTATACAGTTGTTTATTTAGAATTATGTTCAAGAATACTTTACAGAATCTTAACATTTGTATTTCAAAGAACTCTTTATTTAACTGATACTGGCTCTTTATGCAGCCCCTTAGTTCAGCCTCTTTCTTAAACAGGCCGTTTTTTGCTACTGTACCTTTAAGACCCCCCTCCTGATCAAACTCTGTTCTGATTGGCCAGTTCCCTGAAGTTGCCCCTTATCAAACTTTTGGTGACTCCAAAGGCTATGTTAACAAACAATAGTCATACAATTTTACTTCTTTTTCTTGTTATTTATTTGAAGTATTAAATTCTCAAATAAATCCAACTATGTTTGAAGCCAAATCCAAAATATCAACATAAACAGTCATACGTTATGTTGACACAATGTCAGATATCAACAGATGTCAGTTCAATGAGGTAACTTTGCCAACAGACTGTTTAGAGCTGAGCTGAAGCCCTGACTTTTGACTTGAGGCAGCATTTTTACATGCATTCAGCTCATTTTAGAACTTTGGCCATGTTTAACATAGACATCCGGCATTACAACAGTATATTATTTACAGAAAATCACAGAAATGTATGTCTTTTTTTGAAGTTGTATTAATACATTTGATCTCCTAGAGGACAGAAATACTCAGAAACAAGCTAGTAATAGCTGAACACTGAACTTGTTGCCTTGTTATGACTAAAGTTATGATGCTTACTGTCACACCTGATGAAGCAGCATGATCACCTCAGTGGAGTCATCTATCAGGCAAATATTCACTTTCCTTTCAGCTCTGTTTTGGTCTCCACCAACTCTGCTAGAAATAGGGTTGATGATGACGAGCAGTGAGACTGAACTGCACAGTGAATGTGCTGTAAATCCTAAACAATGTGTTAAAAGAAGCTAAAAACAGTCACAATTCTCTGAGGGTTTGAGACTACAAGCAGGACTACATTACACATGTTCATTTCATTCAGTGTTAATATGGAAATATTGATTAATGCAGCTTAAAGAACTTGGAAACAGCAGATGGTGAATTCCTAGATTCAGACTACTAAGAGGATTTACTGGCTGAGCGACGTGATGCAGCACAAAGGCTTGTCTCATTAAGGATCCGCCATTTTGTATTGCTCCACACAAATCACTGACCTTTCACCTCTAATACAATAGCATTGTTTCAACAAAGTCTAATACAGACAGGGCGTTAAAGGATTTTTCCACTCTTCAGAAAGCTGCCTCATCTGTGTGTACATGACTTCCAGGGTAGATAGCGATATCTGATATGTTAATATTAATGGTTATTTGATTGGTAGTAATGTCAGTAGTTATGTCATCATTACTGATGCAGTATTTGTACTGCAGGTAGGAGAGATAGCAGTATTTGTTTTTCCTATTAACCCAAACATTTCATAATGAATTGTCAGCATTTTCCAGGAAATATGAACAGTCTCCTATTAGTCAATATGAAGGGTCATAATATAGCATGTTATGTTAGTCTACTAATAATGATAGTCAGACTGGTGGTTTGTCTCGTGCGTTGACTCTACTTCTCTCTTTTTCATAAAAAATGGAGAATTGAAAGTGAAATGAATTTGATCCAATGTTTTACATAAAAACAAATTTAGCAATGTAGGATTTTTAAGAGACCTACATCAGCAACAAAGGATGCATGACATCAATCAATCTCAAGTTAAGCTTACCTGACCTGACCGGTAAACAAGGAAAATGTGACTCTTAAAATTCCAGTGTGTCCTGTATAAAAATAGCTTGTTTTCTCCAGTTATTTCTATAGATCTTCATTTACATACTTGACAAACAGTTTCCATTACCCTAATGTGAATGTTGTGTTTCAGGAGGACTCAGTCACTTCATGGACCAAGCCCTGTGACCACATTCGGCCCAAAGGCATGCATGCTCCAGAATCCACACGCAGTCATGTAAGTAGATGGAGATTATGTTTTTTTTTACATCATGGAGAATGTTTGTTCTGTTGTTTTTTGTTAAAACCATGAATCATTGGATCTCTATAGGAGTGTCAGTTCAGTTTGTGCAACACCAGAAATCATTCAGGCCACTTGCTGCTTGTAAATCCTGTTGGGCCAGAAACAGACTTGGTGTCGTTCCTGTCCTCATTTTATAATTAATAATATACACACTTTTTGAGTCAGATGTTTAGTGAGTTGTATTTTACACTTCCCCATACTGCATAAAAAAGTGCAGCTTAAACATTTGGTTGAAAAGAAAAAGGAATGTGCAGTACAGCTGACTGCTAACAGACCCCTTCCAGAAGTTGTTTCATTTAGGTTTCACAGGTTGGTACAGAAACCTCCTCCCTATTGAAAGGCAATTAGATGTAGTGTTACTAGTCAAGCCACTATCTCAGAGCGTTGCCTTGTCTTTTATTGTGCTATCTAAAGTATCATCATTGAAGTATAGTTTTACTTGGCCAGCAAAGAAAATTCAGTTCTAACTTCAGTGGATTTTGGTTTGATGCTAAGGGGTTAGTTAAAGGACAGGTCCACAATTTTTCAAGCCTGTATGACGGTTCAGTCATCCAAATGAGTCAAATCAAGTAGATATCATATCATCAAATGTGATGACTAATGGAAATTTGCTGCCCAAATGCATAGTCTTTGTTTTCTCTGTGCCCGAAAGTAGTATGTGTGTGGTATTTTTCCATTTCCTGAAAATTTGACACCCATTAAATGTTGCCAGATTGGGCAATTTTCCACTGTTTCTTATGAGATAACATTTATCCCCTGAAGAAAAGTCAAATGTCAGAGATGGTTTTGGTTCTGCAGTGTTGAGGCTAAGAGGCCACCAGAAGAAACTTTTTTAAACCTTTAGAAAATGCTTATTGCCAGCAGCTGGCTTCCTGTCACATTGTACAGTGCATGCTGTGCTGTATATCACTATAAAATAAAGCAGAAATGGCCAAAAAATTATTATCTAAACATTTAAATGCAGACAGACTTGAAAAGTTGTGAACACCTCCTTTAATGCAGCTACGTTAAAACAGCATTAAACACCACTAACTACCAGCTAAACACATACGCTGCTCATTGTATTGATAGAATCTTTAAATTAGGCAGCTACCTCAAATCAAATGAACATTTACACCAAACTTTCTTGAGACTGAAAGTGTTGTGCACACAAACCACACTGCTGAGTATCATGTGGCTGCTGAGTGACATCAGTCTCACTTATTTCTGGTGAGAGTCAATGAACACTAAAACCAGCCTCCCCTGCAGATCTACTGTGTAACTGGTGAATACAGCATACTGTATGGTACACTTCTCCTAAACTGGTGGTTTATCAGAGGCTGGTAGCCTCATGAGTCCAGTCTTGCACCTAAATATTGAAACATCCTCTTATGTAACTTCAGAGTCAGAAAAATTGCACATCACACTACAGCAATGTCACGTACATATTTATACTTTTTCAACCTGTTTTATTGGAATATTGAAACCAAGGATATCTTCCATGGATGCACCGATACATCAAACAGAAATATCTGACATCTTCTATTAATTAATAAGAGTTATACATTTAATATCTTTCCAAACCATAATGGGCTTCTGTGGGTCTTGTAATTAAGCCTTATTATCTAACCACTAACCCTGCCAAAGGCTCCACACCTACAGTAAACACATGTTCATCACATCCAATTACAAGCTTTTTCCAGTGCTCCATCCATTGATCAAGACTGTGAAATGATGTTGAAATTCCAGTATAAAGGTAGTAAGTGGACCGTGAGTTAGAACGACTTTGCCAAACACTCGTTTTCAAGGTCAAGAATGAATTGTCACACTTAAATATATTTTGGTTTTGAACTGTGGGTCAAATAAAACAAGCTATTTCATGGCATCAAAAGAATAGCCACATATATTTAGTTTTCTATCACAGAAGATAAATAATAAAAAAGTGACTTAATCTATCATCAGAGTAGTTGCAGAATAATTTGATTTCAATTAATGAATAGAATTGAACTTATCTGTTCAATATTAATATGAAGAAATCCAATGCACAACCCTACCAACCTCACAAAGCTCCTAACATTGATTTTTTTGGTAGAGGGTGTAAAGGGTGTTGGAGCTGTTAGTCTTGTTTAAACATGAAAAAATAATGCAACACATTCAGCAGACCACAGAATGATATGGAACGCACTCTGACACAGTATCAACACAAGTTAAACACTTAACACAAAGACTGTCAGTATTTAACTGTTGCACAGCTATTGCACTGGATTGCGTTATAAACAGGAGTTAATGATAATGTGTCCACCTGCTGCTGCACAGGTCTGCCATAATGAGTCAGTAAGCAGAGTTATGAAAGACTTGGCGTTTTCCAGTCAAAGCCAGGCTGAACTGTTGGCCTCGTGCTTCCCTCAGTCATATAAGTGGCTGGCAGCACTGATTGTTTCAATTGAAGGATTAGCTTCCTCAAATCTAAAGCTGCTAGACAGGTTAAAAGTAGCAAAACCCAGCTATGTTTACATCCAAAACAAGGTTAGGTTGCACTGCAGTTCTATGTATAGGACCTGTTTCATCACTGAAATACTGTGTCTGTACTCTGCACTGTGAAGCACTTTGTTTATTATTTTTTTTAAAGTGCCATACAGATAATGTTATAATTATTGAATATAGGCATTGCACTTTAAATGCATGAAGCAATAAAAAAAACTGCTTTGCCACAAAAGATCAAAGTAAAGAAAGTCACCTTTTAAACCGTTAGCAGACCACTTAATGCCCTCTTTCTGTGGCAGGGTGTGGTTGTGATACTGCTGAGGGGTAGATTTGCACAGCCAGCTGGTTATTTTTGGTATTGCTTTGGGTATTAATCATTGGGGAGAATTGAGTGGTTAACTAGAGAGAATCTCAGGCCATTACGTTGCTCTCCAACGCCCTGAACACACCCTGAAGGCGAGACACACAACCACCCAAGGAGATGATGGAAAGCCTTTTGTCTTTGTTTTTTTCTTAACAATCAGCCTCATAAATAACTGCTGTCAGCAGGAGCATATCAGACTTTACACTGATACTGCATGTAGTAATGTTTTCAACTTAAATATCTTCTGTCCTCTTAATGACTTTCTCACGTTGTCACAGAACATGACAGAAGTCTTTGTACCTGAAGACAGTTACAAAATGTTGCATCTCACATTTTCCACATCAATGCATATTTTTTATTCATACATAAACACCAATAAAAGATATATGTTAATGTGTATAATACCATATATAGTAACAAAACAGCTTCTTTTTATACAGTAAATGATATTTCCCCTTAGGTCCCTAAGCTAAAAATATATTTGAATAGCATCAATAATATGCAGAACTAGGTTTGTGGTTTGCAGAATATATTTTAACAGCACAGTAGTTACAATGGGGATAGTAGGAAGTAAGAACATCCTGCTGTATTCCTGTAATTCAGAATTACATCACTCACTCATATAGGCCTGGCTGGTAGTATAACTCAGTCAGGACTTCCCCCTCCAGCAGGTCAGCATGCCACTTTCTCTTTCCCTGAAATGATAGGTGAAGTTATGTTACTTGACATAAAATTCATTCATAAAAGGTGATGTTTAACTGGTATAAAAGTTTTCTTCTTCTCCTTTTCTTTCCTTCTTTCCTTCTTTCCAATCATCATGGAAAATCCCCCAGCTCACCCCCTCCCACCCCCCTCAACAACCGTTGGAGAGGGGAATTTCAAATTTCAACTGTCCTAGATTCATCGTCTGTATCAACTGTTGATATTTAAAGCCTGTAAAACTAAACAGTCTGAGTGCATAACCTGCATACCTGACTCATTGAAATGATGCAAGTGTTACTATAATGATGATCAATAATAACCAGAAGTACAGTACATTTGCAAGAAGCACATATAGTGGATCAGCCCATATCTTTAATTTAAAATTGTGGCTTCCTGGAAAACCTTTTTCCCCACCATGTTTTACACTTTTGAAGTTGAATTTGATTCGCTGATAAAAATGCCCCCCACCTCCCAACCAATCTCTGCCATGTTGCCTCCCTCCACCCTCACCAAGCACATTCTGTAACACCAGCCTTGCTGATAATAAAGATGGCAGAAAGACAGAACAGCTCTCTCCTCCTCAGGACTGCTATATCCAGCAAGGTCAACAACCCCCCCCCCCCCCCCCCCTCCCCTTCCCCTCTTCGGGATATCTCTAATAGGTTCAACTGTATTGGTATAGCATGGTATCATAGAAAAATGATTCAGAGTGTTTTGCAGAGTGATAGAACAGGGGAAAATAATGACCTGCATACATGAACACAATAAAAATGTCTTCAGCTTATGTTTAAAAGAAGATAGCGTTGGTGCAATCCTCAGTTCAGCAGGTTTGGTGTATAAACACTAAAGGCTCTGTCACCAGTGTTTGATTGCACTGACCATTTGGAGGAACCGACTGTCCTGCTGTGATCTGAGAAATCTGCAGACCATTCAGTGCTTTGTAGACCAGGCGCTGAATCTCAAAGTCAATCCTGTAATGAACAGGTAGCCAGCGGAGCTGTTGTAAGCCTCCCAGTTGGGATACAGGCAGCTGCATCTTGAATGAAGCTGATGGCTGTTAAAGGAAGACCAGTGAAAAGAGTGTTACAGTAATCTGTTCTGTTGGTGACAAAAGCATGAGTAAGAGTTTCTGAGTCTGACTGTAATAGAAAGCTGCCCATTTTTGGAATATTTCTGAGGTGATGGAAGTGCTACTTTGGTGATGTTGCTAGTAGATATTCAGGTTGATTTGGGTCAGTTTTAAAAACCTGTGTCACATAGGGCAGCGGAAGAAAATGTAAAAGAAATCAAAACAGAAATAAATGGGTCAAAGAAAAGAAAATCTCATGTGAGGCTCTCTGATGAACATCAAGTTTAACCTGATCCAACCTGACTTCATCTACAGCCTCAGGGCACTGACTCCAAATGATCCCTCAAGTTATCAGCTGGGCCTTGGCTCTCTACGTAATTCTTGTCATTACAGTGGATATACTCGTTTCTAGGAACAGCTGTGTCATTGTTTGGATTCAGTAAATCACACCTGTCCAATGAGGAAAGCACTTCCTTTTAAATGGGAGTGTCCAGTACAGCTGAGTGGGCGGGAGCTGAGATGAAGTCAACCTTAAGATGAGTGAGAGCGTTAATTCAGCAGCAGAATACACCAGGAAGGTTTAGTGTTAAGTCCTCACTGGGACAAATATAGCACCAGTGTAGCCAGCTGGAGGGCTTGTTAGCTGATCCGGGAGCCCGACCACAGCGTATGGAGAGACTCTCATCCTCACTCAGCCCTTCAGACGGACGCTGACTGACTCATAACTCGGACCGCAAGAAGTGAATTCACTCAGTTGCTCCAGCAGCTCTGCAATGTGTTGCATTCGAGGAAGTTGTTGAAGGCAGCATGAGTTGTTGTGTCAGCGCGGGCCAGGCGGACAGAGCCTCGTTCTCCAGCTGAGTGGACCCCCCCCCCTGGCCGAGGCAGCATCCTTGTTACATGTGTACAACCATGAAGTTCAACCAGTGCGTATTGCAGGAGTCTGCCGTGAACCGCGACGAGAACAAAGTGTGGAAATGGTGAGCTGAGTTTTTAGCATCTTCCCTGTCTGTTTCTCAACAGAGAGAGCATGTTTGCTGGGTGAAATATTAACTGGCAGCAGTGGGCAGCGCATGGATTACTGCCAAGCAGATGTTCACAGTGCTTTCCTGCAGTGAGCTAATAGTAATATTAAACTGATGTCAGGCTTCAAAGGTTTAGACAAATTATGTCTATTAAAGAAATGAAAAAAAAAGGATTTAAATTTGGCTTCGGTGCCCTGGGTTGGCGGGATTTTAAGGTTCAGGCGCACCATATTTGGTAGTGGTTGTGGCAGTTTAGAAGTGCCGTGTTTGCATGTTAACACAGGCTGGCTGTGGTCTGAACAGAGCGGGGTGGTTGAATGAAAGGTGAAGGTCAGGATATGGATGCTTTGAGTTGGTCAGATGAGAAACTGTTGGTGATTAGACCACAGCTCGCCCCCCGCTTCAGATGCTAATGAAGTTTTGCTTTGTGTTGTCTGTTTGTATTTGAAACCCGGCCAGCACAGCTCCAGCTTTGTATCTGTACTCGTCTGTTGTCTGTTTGGGTGAATTTCATTACAGTTCAATCAGGTTCAGTTAATTTAGTAAGTGGATGTTTGCCTCCAACCATGGTGCCTTTTTTCTTTTTTTTTTTTTTCTTTTTTAAAGTTGTGATGTGACAGTGGATGGACACAATAACCTCCAAATACAATGTGGAGAATTTAGGAGTGGAGTTTTTAGTTAGTGGTGCTTTTGTGTTTAACCTCATCATATTTGGTGTTCTTTATACTTAGTGAGTAGAAAAGGAAACAGGAACAGGATATGTTATAATGTATTCATACCATTACTGTTACTATTGTTCCTGTGTGATTGTGTCTAAAGAATGTTGTTGTGAGGTATGTATTTCATTCACTGGTCAAATCTTCTATCATAGAGGGTTAGCTGGGGTGTGCCTTTTTTTTTAACTCAAAATAAGAAGCTGATGATTTCAAAGGATCTATTGCATCTCCTGGCACGCTCTTCTTGTGTCATGTCACACATGTCATAGAAGTGAAAGAGCTGGATTACACCCTCTTGTCTTGTTGCTGCAACTTCCAAGTAATTGTGTTGATGTTCGTGTTGCCATGTCGTCTTTGCATGAGCACAGTTGATTTCAAAGTAAAGTGCTTGCAGCTTGTATTTACACTGAAACAAATATGACATGAATGTAGCATTGACTGTGGGCCTCTCCTCGGGGGTGTAGACGCATTGCAGTGTGGCTGCATGACCAGAAGGAAAAAATGTGAAGGGGAAATAAACTGAAATAAATCAGTTTTTTTGCTAGTAAGCCTCTCAGGATTCAAGTTAGAAAGATTTATTCAGAAAGCACAACGACATGTTGAGTAGAAGATGGTCACATTTTGACAGAGAAGAAAAGAAAACCAGGTGACTCCCATTAAGCAAACAAATCAGGTAGTTCAAAGTTAAGAAAATACGAGGAAGCCTCTTCTCATAGCTTTGGGCAAAGTGTAAGCAGCATTGTAAACTAAGGTAACTTTATATTCCTGATCATCTTGTTGCTTTGCTCATTTCCCTCATGATTTATTTAACAATAGTAAATGTTTATTTGTAGAAGAAGAATAAAAGTGTTGGCAGAGGGAAAGGAGGCATGACTTTTGACTCCTATTGGTTTGAGAGCTACTACCATAGCACATGGTCACCCACCACTGCAGTCATAAATAAATATATTCACATGAGCTGTGTATAGGGGAACACCGCTCACTGTCACTGGATGTAAAATACTTAATATAATAACCATATGATAACTCATTTATGTTTTCTGATGTAATTAAATTGAGTCAGATTGTCCTTTGAGCAGATGCAAATAAAAAAATCATCCCATTTAGTCTTCATACAGTCCACTGATTTGGTAACAGCAATGCTTTAGAGATGCTTGAAACTGCCATTCTCCACATGTGATTGGCGTAAATGTCACTGTGTGATACTGACGCTGCTTTACAAGCAATTAGAAGCAAAGCAAATGGCTGTGAAGTTCAGTACTGAGAGTGTATGAGGTCAGCCTGTGGTAGGGTAACCCTGCCTGCATGTACAACTGACAGTGTGGTTTGCGTTTTAATGAAGGTATCATACGCACCTTGATAGCTCTCAGTTGCCTAAATTTGTTTCTATTTGAAATCATTACATCATGAGAGATTTCATAGGAGTAATGAGATGTGGTACATTAGGAAGTGTGATAACCACCATTTAAGTATTTTGAGATCAACTACTCATTAATAAAGTGAGTTATTTTGAAACATGTGTAGCAGTTCTGTCTAGTGAACTAATACCCACATTTAGGCAATAAATAAATGCATGAAATAGAAAACAGCTGCTTCAAAGCTGAAATGATGTTACAAGATACATTACTGTGTGAGAACCAGACCAGGCCTGTTGTACAATCAGTAAACTGGTAATAAGTATGACAGAGCTGCAACCAGTGAGAGCTGTAACTAACTTAAGTCAACAGACTTTAGCATTGTTAAATAATAAGACTTGCACCCTTTGGCAATTTGCAGTTTTAAGTTGTACCCGTTTTCCATATGATTGTGATTTATTTCAGCCTGCGGGGAGTGCAGATTTTCATGCCTCCTGGAGGTTTAGTCCTTTTTGTGTTGTGTTTTTCTTTCTGAGAACATTCTCATAACATTCTCATAACTCGTGGCTTCCTTTCTTTCATAAGTTGGTTTGAAACGCTGAATTTTAAAAAGATGTTTGCCCTCTTTGAGAAGCACTGTTAAAGCTGAATCTCTGTTCGTCTGCTGCCTTGTCTCTCATAAACTCCACACACTCGTTGTTATCTTTCCTTTTTTTTTTTACAGTTTTGTCTTTTTCTAAACATTAAACAACTTATCTCACAGGTTGAATTAAGGAGAAGGTGCTACATACGGCACATGAGGGTCAGCAGTAACGTGCCAATAGAGCTAGACTTTAAGCCTGTCCCTATAATTGGATAGGTGCTAAGTAGTCCTGGTTATGTTAGACACCAGGACACTTCAGTTAGTTATCAGATGTTACATCAGCCACAATCTGAGCCTCCCTCCTAAGATGAAAGTTGTATTTATGGTGGCTGTGGCTCAGAGCGGGTTGTCCATTAATCAGAAGAGCAGCGATTCTATTCCCGGCTCTTCCAGTCTACATGTTGAAGTGTCCTTGGGCAAGAGACTGAACCCCAAAAGTCCTCCAGATGGCTGCACCCACTAACCCCTGCTATCAGAGTTTAAGTGGTTGGAACATTAGAGAGGCGCTATTTACGTGCTGTCCATTTACCTTTTTACCATTTGTGTGTCCAGGCACATTCAGGACCCCGCCAGCCAGAGACTGACGTGGAACAAGCCCCCAAAAAGTGTCCTTGTCATCAAGAAGATCCGAGATGCCAGTCTGCTCGAGCCTTTCAAAGAGCTCTGCATATTCCTCACCGAGGTATGAACCACACACACACTCACTCACTCACTCACACTCAACCAAAAAGTGTTGACCACAGACTGTGATGGGGAAGCTTTTTAACAACAAACATAAGTGACAGTGTTTGCTGGTGGGAAGCCGGTGAGGGATCAACGTGAACGTCTCTGGGGTGACCTCATGACCCTTCCCATCAATTATTACTAAACCTGTGTCTTTCTATCTGTTGTTGTTGTTGTAGATGAAAAACATGATTGTTTACGTGGAAAAGAAAGTTCTAGAGGACCCGGCCATTTCTGGTGATGAAAACTTCGGAGCCATCACGAAGAAATTCTGCACTTTCAGAGAAGGTATGAAAAGCAGCTGGTCAACTTTGTTATGATCATATGGACACTACGTATGAAAAAATGGGTTAAGATTTTATATGAGATATTTTAATCTTATTGTCTTTATATTTTTTTTCTCAGATCTTGATGACATCTCCAATCGTGTGGACTTCATCATCTGTCTTGGTGGAGATGGGACGTTATTGTATGCATCTTCACTCTTCCAGGTATTTAACTTCTACTAACGTCACTTCTAAACCCAGCCTGTGTGTGTGGAGGGGGGGGGTTGTACATTTTCTGGTGCAAAATAACAATCCTACCATTCCTTTGTTTGTTTGTTTGTAGGAAAGTGTTCCACCAGTTATGGCCTTCCACCTGGGCTCCCTGGGCTTCTTGACCCCTTTTAAATTTGACACCTACCAGTCTCAGGTCACCCAAATAATTGAAGGTATTATATGTTGTGCAACTTGTTCGTCAGCATTTTTGTCATAAACACCCCGTCCTGTTTTTGCAAAGTATATGTTTTCCTTTGCAACAGAGACATGACATATTTGTGTTTGCATTGCTATGTAGGTAACGCTGCCATCGTCCTGCGCAGTCGCTTGAAAGTGCGAGTGCTTAAAGAGAACTGGGACAAGAAGGCCAGAGTGGACGAAAAGGGCATCATTCTTACCAACGGGGACATCGAAAGTAGCCGCAAAGCCGTGCAGTATCAGGTAGACTCTGACCCTTAAACCAATGCAGAGTTGTTGCAGGCATTAATATTTACACACCTTTATCTTATTAAAACTTGGATAGCAGTCTGAGTTAGTCTTATCAAGTTGATACCTGCCGCATTTACAGTCTTTTTAGCATCAAAAAAAGGCTCTTTGTGTTTCTTCGGGCAGTGTTTACTGTTGAGCTGTGGTGGTAGTAACAAAAAGAGGAACTTTTGGCACTAAAAAGACTATAACGTTGAAGCATATCTACTTCATTTGACTCCTTTGATGACTGAAGCTTGATATGAGCTTCAGATAAACTTTAAACAGTTAAATAAAGGAATGACAAGGCAAAAAAAAAACTGTTTCATTGTTCACTTGGGCATCTGACTATTTTTTAGATAGATTTAAAAATTGTGAACCTGTCCTTTAATGTTCATAATGACAGAGGAAGAAAAAGTGCAGATAAAAATAAACTTGTACAGTGATAGCAGCCAGTCCTAATAAAGAAATCAATTAGTCTGCAGTGTAAATAGTCTACAACAAAACAGCTCACCTATGTGGTGTCAACATCGTGACTCAGTCAATGCCTCCAGGATTGAAACCTGTTGTTAAAGAACCACATGTCAGCGTAAACACTGACAGAACTGTAAATGCTTCTCATCTGCAGCTTGTAGTAGTGTAGACAAGGTGTCAGTCATGTTATTTATGGTAAACTGGAAAAACACAAATTGACACCTGAGTCTGTTTTCACTGTGTTTCAGGTGCTGAACGAGGTGGTGGTGGACAGAGGGCCCTCTTCCTATCTATCCAATGTGGACCTCTTTCTGGACGGACACCTCATTACCACAGTACAGGGAGACGGTGAGTGAGTTGAGAAATGTTAATACTTACTACACGTGGTCAGTCCAGGTCATACTGCACGACCACGTTTCAACAAGACCAGTATCAGAGAGCGGTCAGTCTGTGTGGAGGGCAAAGTTCAGTCACTGCACCTCCCACTTCCAACTTCACATCCCAGCAGAATCGAACTTTGTACCGATGTTTCTAGACATTACAGTCACATGCATGAGAGATACAAGTGACTCCCATTTAAAAACAGTTTCAGTCAGTCATACTCTATTATTTCTCTATTTTTAAATTTTGTATAGTAATATATCTAAAGTTATGTAATAGTATATTATTTAAAAGCATTTAAAGTCACTAATACACAGCACAGTGGTGAGTTTTGTCCTGTTTGATTTTTAATGCAGACATGTTACATTATTATTAGTGTAGTATAATAGTCAATCAAGTAACAATGAATCAACTAAATAGTTAATTGAATATTAAAAATGATCAAATGATTTACTGCTTATTGCTTCTGTAATGTGAGGCTTTGCTGCTGTTCTGTGTTTGAAAACATTGCTGCAGGCTCTGGAAACTTGTGATAGGAATTGTTGACTTTTTCATAGACTAAACAATTAAATAAATGTTTAAATACCTCACAGTTTCCCCTTTTTTCATGCAAGGATAAAACACAGGCATTTTTGTGCATGTAATTTATTCCCTTTTTGTGTGTGTCCTCAGGTGTGATAGTATCTACACCTACAGGCAGTACAGCTTATGCAGTGGCAGCAGGCGCTTCCATGATCCATCCAAACGTCCCAGCCATCATGATCACCCCCATCTGCCCACACTCTCTCTCTTTCAGACCCATCGTGGTGCCTGCCGGGGTGGAGCTCAAGGTATTAACCCCGACCGCTTCAGTCTTTAGTTTATGTCTGAAATCAAGCTATTTGCTAAATGTGGTGGGTGTGGTGGATTTCACACTTTTTACACATTTAGCATGTTTTCTTCCTCATCAATCAATTTAAAACATGCAGTACTGTCACATGCATCCTTCAACATTTAATATCTTTAAATGAAGTAATCATTAATCTGGGTGATAGAGTTTATTTAGAAACAGCGATTGTATATTTTAGTATAAAGAGAGATTGGAGATGTTAAAAAATAATAATAAAAATAAAAAAAGTCTGACATGTCTACATTCTTTGCTGGTCATTTCTCAGATCATGCTCTCACGCGGTGCCAGAAACACAGCCTGGGTGTCCTTTGATGGAAGAAAGAGACAAGAGATCTGCCACGGAGACAGGTTAGTCCACATACTGAACTGGTCATCACACCTTAACCACACAAACATGGTACACAGAAACAATGAGGGTGATGCAGAGTAAATGGAGCAAAACAAAACCCACAGACTCAGTAATGGGTAATAAGGTTAACTCCCGCAGCAGCTGTCTCAACACTTACAGGCTTTGTTATGTAACCTTATCAAACAGCCTAATGGGCTTGAGGCCAAGTGTGTCCCATGTGTGTCAGATCCAGCTCCTTCCTTTATGTAACTCGTCCAGAGATAATCACCTTTCTGGTTCACCAAATGAGCTGCCAGTCATTTTGAGTCGCTCGAGCCGTAATTCAACACATACCCAGTGTTTCCTCATAAGGAAGTCATCTTACTTAATCTGATGTCAACACCTCCTCTTTTGTTCGTGTGATTGCAAATACCTGGCCTCTTCTTTCTTCATATGACCTTAAGAATTCTGTAACAATCAGCTTTTGTGATTTTTGTCTTCCTTCTCATCTCTGTTGCAGTATTACCATCACTACTTCCTGCTTCCCCGTTCCCTCCATCTGTTTCCGGGACCCGGTCAACGACTGGTTCGAGAGCCTGGCCCAGTGTTTACATTGGAACGTGAGGAAGAAGCAGAACTACCTCAGCTCAGAGGACGAGGAGTTCTGAAAGCTGTTTTGGCAATCTTCTAGGTCCTTCTTCGAGGTTTCCAGGACTCCTAAGTTTTTTGTTTTTGTTTTTTTTTAACCTTGACCGTGCTCTGTGCCGTTTCGTATTTCAATGGGTTGAAGGTCTCCAACTCCACTCAAAAATATCTGCCACAATAATGTCGCTCTTCATCAAATGATTCCATAAAAGACTGCGTCAATGAGTAATGAAACATCTAGCACTTTGGCTGCAGGTCCACCATATTGTATTTTAGTGGAATCAGACTGTGGGAATAAGAGGCAAGCAAATATAAACATTGAGTCTAATCAATCTCACACAAGCTACTCAGAGGATTAGTAATATATTAATGTTAAAAGTATGAAGCATTAATGAAGAGTCTGTAAAATTCCCAAAAAGATATGGTTATGTTTAACTATGTAAGCACGTTAAAATGTTGGATTTTTTGAATGGAGTTTGGCCCCACTGTTGGTCCAGGATCGTCCCTGTGTGTTTTCACTGAGATGCCTGTGGAAAACTGGCCTTTTGAAGTCTAGTGATCAAAGGGAAATGCAAAGATTGGGATGTTCTTGGACTAAAATGCACAAGGTCAGCTGTGGATGGCAGTTAATGCAATACTCTGAATGGGTGTTATCAGGTCTGTTCTAGCACTTTTTTATCTTTAAGGTGGATGGCAGGGACACACCTTTTACTTTATAAACAACACAAGCTAGTTCTCACAGAGGTAAAGGCAGAGTTGCACCTTTTTTTTTCTTTTTTTTTTTGAGAACTGTAAAGAAATTTGTCAGCTCAAACTTTCCCTGAATTATCTTGTTAATCAAATCAGGAAAAACTGATGTAATGCCGTCGATGAATGGCAAATTCTATGTGCATCTTGGGGAAGAGCAGATTACTTGGCAGTAGTGGCCCAACTGTACAGACTGTGCCTTAAACACTGGTATCATTAATGTATAGACTTTTTTTTTTTTAAGTTTCCTTCCTTCAAGTCATACACCACACATCTGTGATTTGTTCATTTTCTGATTAACTACATGTTGACTGTAGTCTCTGCTGTCTGCGGCACATGAAACTTAATCAACTAATTGAAATCTATAGTATGTTACATCGTACCTCTGTTCTGCAGTCATGTAGTAGATGCGTTGGATGACGTGTGGTGTCAGGAGGTTATGTTCATTCCAGGCAAGGAGACCACAGTTCAGATGTTTCAACGTCTTTTAACATCAGTTTTTTAAACAATGTCTTCTTAAGCCATAGCTGAACTCTGTGTAGGTTTTATAGACAAACGTCTGTAGGCTTTAATGGTCTGAGAGAGAGAGTGTGTGTGTGTGTGTGTGTGTGTGAGAGAGTCTGTCATGGGCTACTTTTGGGGACAAATTTCAGATTTAATTGGGGATGGCTTGTCCAATTGAGGACAAAAGCTGTGTCCTTATGTGGGAAAAAGATTTATGGATGAATGGTTAACGTTATGGTTAAGGTTAAACAAGTTATAATGATGGTTGGGGTCTGCGTAAGTCTCCAGGAAATGAATTTAAGTCTATGTAATGCCCCCAAAAGTGACCATGGTCTGAAATGTGAGTGAGTGTGTGTTCAATAATCGACTTTTTACAGATTTTGGTGACTCTGTTCTTTTCAGTTTGCCACTGCAGTCTTTGCTAAATACTTTAAGGTGGCCTATCTTACATATCTGTTTGGATATCATTTTTAGATGTTAATATATACATGGTGAATTGGCTCAACTAATCGTGTTCGGGTGAAAAGATGAAGGTGAAAAAAGGACCAACCGAGCTCTAAAGGCAATCATTCCCTTAACTCTGAGTATGTGTATATATGTGATGCTTGAATAAGATGTATTTTGTTAAGTCTATATGTTTATTAACCAGTTTACAATGTATCATTGCTGAAAATAAATCTATTTGTTACTTTTTTACATGAATACGTTCTTCAGTTGTTAATTATTTTTTTTGTTGAAGTCTATTTTAACAATATTCATCTTAAACTCAGATTTTAAACAGTTTGTAACGTGTCAGCAGAACTTTAAGTACATTTAAATAGAGCCCACACTTACACAATAAGCATTCCAGGTTAACTTGAACAGTGACCTTCTTTAACCCATGTGTGAAAATTGATACTGGTTTAAAATGTCAGGTCCAGTAAGTCCAGTTCTACTGTAGTTCGATGCTACAGTCTCATGACAGCAGCAGTGCGGGCTTTGACTTCCCTTTTTCTATGAAGCATTGTCAAGTCTCAAAGTGCTTTTCACTTTTGTAACTCTGAGAGCCTCTAACTCTGACTTTTGTATAGGTACAGTAAGTTTGTTCATGTTTTTAAAGTGAATTCTGCTATTTTTTTCCCCGTCAGAGTACTTTAATAAACAGAGAGAAACTTTTAAGTGTGTATCCTCCTGTTTGATCAACATGCTTCACACCTGAATCCTGCATGTGGGTGTATAATACCTGGTCCCATAAATTATGAGAATGTCGTATTCACTCAATTTAAATTCCAAGTTACGGCCGGGTAACCACTTTCACTCCTCTCATGAAATCCTCCTCTCACAAGTCAAAGCATTGATGTTGTTTTTATATTTTATTAAGAACCTTGAGTGAAAAAACACTTAGAGTAAGTGCATTAAAGTGCAGCAGACAGTTAAAAAACATCTCAGTGAAAATATTACAGTGTTGCCCAAAGAAGTAGTCTAGACAATGTAGATCACAATATTTAAGTTAGACAATTAAGATTTTAAAAAGCAGGTGAGCCAACATTGATTGTTATTTCCAGGAAGGAACCTACTTAAGAAAAAACTACCTCATAAGTTGGATGTTGGCCACTTAAAACAACAATCTTTGGTGCCTACACATAGAGCTAACAAACACCAATGCGCATAGATATTACAGTAAAAATAAGAATTAAGGTAATTAATGATTTTACACAAACATTAAAGAGTGCATCTTAGAACTGACTTATGGCTGTAGAGAGGCACATTGATGGAGAACCGTTAAAAAGTAAAACTAGAAGTCTTTATAAAAAAAAAGAAAAAAGGTGACACATCTGGTGGGTTTATCTTCACGTTGGGTCTTTCATCAAGCAGCTGTGTTCTTCGTCCACGACCACGCAGATGTTTTATCACTTACTGGGTGCAAACACTGCAAAGAGAATGTGCAACATTTTGGTATTCTGACACTTTCTAGCCAACACAAACAAGCTCAAGGCGACACAATGGGAAGAACATTTCGGGAGCAGACACCGATTAATTAATACTCCCTTCATGCCGTGTTCGTTTAGTCTTCTGCTCAGAAGGAACTGAAGGACTGATGCCAAGAAAAGGAGAGCTGTGTGACGTCAGACGGTATACTCACTTCTCTCCCGCAGGCCTTGGCCGAAGCTGTGCACCAGTTTGATGAGGCCCCAGAATAAAACCGCTTTAATCACCAGTGAAATCAAAGCTCCAGTGACAGCGGCTGCCTCCAGGGTGTACGTGCTGTCGTGGAACCACTTTTCTATCACCTGCAATTACAGCAAACCGTCATTTCCCTACAGGAATCCATCGTCAGACATGATTAAAAACAGCAATGACATACTGTACGTGCAAAGTCACACACACTAGAACAGAGAGCATTACATCAGTCAACTGTACTTTAATGAAGTGGATCTAAAACGTCTACTGTCATGAGCTTATGTAGCATTTTTGTCTTTTAGTAGTATTTTAAAGTGATAAAGTACTTTAAAATAATAATGAAGTAGAATTTACTTATTACTTGTATTTTTATTATGTGTTACTTTATCCATCTACTCCACTACATTTCAGTGCATTTATTTGACACCTGTTTGCTGATGACATCATTTTGTGCATGTTAGATTTGAGTTCATCCAACATATGATGTACTGCTGCTGTAAATACTCAGTAGCATACCACATTTATTCATCTGCAGCTGAAAATACACAATTTACCGCTGTTTCAGAGATATTGTTTGAAAATGTGTCGTATCAAACATGACTGAGCTTTTACATCTTCAGTAGGAACAAACTGAGTTGTGTCAAATAATATGTTTAGAGGCATATATGAAAACTCAGCTCACCGTGTACATCAGATAAACAAAGAAGGCAACTTGAGGGAGGTTCTGCACCATGAAGGCCCAAACCAACACTCTGGCTTCCTTTAAAACCTGACGAATGACATTCACAGACCGTTCACAATGCATACTGTTTCACATTGTTACCACTGTGCAAACATCAGTTTTACAAGTGAAGATGATGGATGACGGAGACTCACTGCAACAGCCCCGACAGCAGCGGTCAGGCAGGCCCACACCACTCCGACGGCCAGGATGATGGTGCTGCGAGCAGACATGGCCGAGTCCGACGTCGTGATCAGGATGCACAGACACAACTGAAACGTTCACAGCAACAACTCATCACTAATGAACCCGGTCAAAATACTTCACAGGTTGAGTCAGCATGTAGAGAAAAAGCACAGAGAGCATTAATGAACACAATACATGAAACCATAGCTCATGTTGTGCTGTCAGTGTAGGACATGGCTCAACCAGAAAAACTTGCTCATTATGTTCATCACTGTTTTAACTTGTTGGTTAACCAATGCAACCACATGCAGGTCCAGACCGTTTCACTGCAGGCTGTTCAAACTCTCCCTAGGACACATAAGAAATCTGGGTCACAATCACTAAATCTTTCAGTGTCGAGAGTATCTCTCAGTGTCGAGAGTATCTCTCAGTGTCGAGAGTATCTCTCAGTGTCGAGAGTATCTCTCAGTGTCGAGAGTATCTCTCAGTGGTTTACCTGGAAAAAACACTGTTGTGAACACTGTGAAGCTATGACCAACTAGTTCAGTCACAAACCTTATATTAACGAACCATGGTTTGCTTGATATTGCACATAACAAAGTCAATATTTGCATCTTAATTCAGACAAAAACTGTGCTTGTGATTCTAAAATGATTTCAGAGTAATTAAGAGACAAAACAAAGTCATTATCGTTGTCTTCCCTGTGGAGAGGAATGCACATCTACCTGTGCCTGGAGGTCAAAGGTCACCATGGAGAAACAGAGGTTGAGCAGGAAGTACTGCTCCTGCAGCCTCTCCAACGCCCCGCCCACACGGAACGCCATCATGTTGGGCCTCTGGATGAGCAAAGTGGTGCAGAGGACGTGGATCACACCCAGACACATGATGCACACAAAGCGAACCTGCGACACAAACAATAGATGCTTTTCATGTCATGTGAGCTCAGAAAAGTCTACAGCTTTACAACATCCTCTGCAAACCACCTGCATACAATCTGAAAACATTCTGAAGATAAGATACTCATCAGTGATGACGAATGGAAACTGAAAATAGTGACTGTGTAAGGTAATGTTGCTTATCATGTAACTGGTCTATACAGTCAGCTGCACTCAGGTCTCGTTTGACTGGACACTGAGCCTCCATTATTATTTAACAGTTTGATCATAAAGTTAAAGGTGCACTGTGTAGAATTTAGCGGCATGTAGCCAAACACATTTTGCATAAATGGAATATAATATAATTATGTTTTATGTATGGAGTGTATACTCACATGACAATAATAACCATTGCATTTTTCTAACCTGAGAATGAACCTTTTATATACACATAGGTAGCATGTCCTCTTCCACAGAGCCCACCGTTTTGCCCCACTATGTTTTTGCAAGCTTCATGGCCAGGAGCGAGGGTTCTCCTATGTGCTTGTAGAGGAAGGGGGGGGGGGGGGGGGGGAATCACCACTAGATGCCAATAAATCCTACACACTGGTCCTTTAACCAGACAGGAGAAACTAACCAGTGATTCAGTAGCTAATAAACATGTTGGGGCATAATGTTACCTCTAACTACAGGAATGTAAAGGGGAAACCATGCAGAAACAGTAACACAAGTGTTTTCTCTCTCTGTACAAAATCAGTCTCTAGTTTTTGATTTACCATCAGTAATTAAGTTATCACGTCAAATGATAAATGTGGCTTTAGATACATCAGAGTCAGACATTTACAGTACAATATTGAGTCCAGTGCAGCCCCAAACAATAATGTGTTCACAACTCAAAGTAAGTGAAGCAGACAACAGTGACATCAAGTGGTGAAACCAGTAACTACAATGAATCTCTATCTGCTGCGAGGACAGAATATTTACTTAGAGATACACACCTATCACTCAAACCACTACCACAATGTGGTTGAGTCTGCTTGGTTAGTACACCGATCAGGATGAGCAACTATAAACAGACAACTGCTTTAGAAAAACAGCTTTTAATTATGTAATAGGGCAGGGTGTGTTCTTGTATGACCAGATTATGTCAATACTCAGTGTGGTTACAACACCCTGATTTCTTCCTTTATATATCAGTTCAGATAGTTCTCCAGTTCTCCAGAGGGACAGTAAGAGGGCTCATTTATGAGGCATTAATATGATAAATATGATGTTTTATGTTTTAAATATGATGATAACCTGGTTTATTATCATGTTCTTTGCCAATATAGTTTGTATTTATATTAAGTCTGAAACAGATTTTGATTCAATATTAGGAAGAATTTAAGCAATTAGAACAATTTGAATTTTAATATTTATTTTATTATCTATTTTGGCAGATTTGAGAATAAGAACACTTTTTATTTAATATTAAACTTTCCATTATGTGTGTTCCTGATTTAATTTGATCTGTTATGTATATTTGTCTTGGTTTTAACATCTTCAACTATGCTGAAATGAACTGTTCTTACTTTAACATGTTATCTCTACATGTTTGTCTTGTACACCCATAATAAAATCCTTCAAATAGCCAAAGGGTTAAGGAGACTAGGTCATGAAAACAAGTTTTCCGGTTCATGAGTTGGAGGACCTCCCACTGACATCTCATCATGCAGTGTGTGTCTCAGAGTGTCAAGCAGAGGGTCAACCCACCAGCAGTTCCTGTTTGCCTTTTGACCCCAGCACAGAGAAGTTGACCACCGATCGGACCATGACCACCAACACACTGAGCACGAACGCCACCAGCTCCTGCCTGTTCTCCTGCAGCACGCCACGGCTGATGTAGTAGATACAGAACACTGCAGGAGACCACATGATACGATGCTCACATACACTCACTTTGCATTGGTACACTGTCATATTTGCATTTTTATATTTACTTATGTATATTTTATTTTTATTGTTTAAATGTACTATCAACAGCATACAGTTTACATTTGTGGTTTATATTATTATTTTATCCACATCAGTCCTCAGTTTTCCCAGATTTCATGCAGATTTGCTACTCGTCATGGTCCCCATACTCCATTTGCAATACTGCTGCATCTTAGACTGCAGCTGTCATTGTCAATTTTTCTCACTACTGATCAATTTCTCGACAATCTTCTATGTTATATGAACCATTTTAGTGTGTAAAATGTTCAAATCAATGTCAAATAGCTAGTATTAATGTGAAATAACATTGGGTTCTTTTTGGTCTGAGCGTGATGATTTTTTAAATTAGGATTTTATTAATTGGTTTACTTGACTTTTTAGTTTAGTTTAGTTTAGTTTAGTTAACATCATATACACATAACCATTCAAAGCAAAGTAAAGTATTTTCATATCTTAAAGTGTTATTAACCCTAACCCATATCACCATTTTCTGATATTCTAGAGACCAAAGGGTTAATTGACTAATACAGAAAACTATCAGTAGATTAATTGAGGAGGAACATTATCATTATTTGTCCTAATTTCCTTATTACAGTTGTGGCTCATTTATCATGTATAAAGTTAAGCTGTATGTTCTAAATGATGCAGCAGCAAATCCATTATTAAGAAAAGATTGCAAAATAGACACTGTGGGAAATAATACAGTTTCAACAGATAGTTCTTTTCTGTTGAGGCAGTAAGGCCATCTGGGGGAAATGAATCACCAGTACGACTATCTATATGAGAGCACGTAAAAACTGTTGCATTCACCTCCTCAACAGTTTTCATCATATGATCACACCAGGAAAACTTCTGCTTTTGTCCATTAGTGCAAACTGGCTGATGAGAAATCAACTTTCTACAGAAACTGACAGTAAAGTATGTCCTTCCTGCCGATGGAGGGCTGGTACTCACAGATTCCAATCAGCTGGACAAGTGAGACAGTGAAGTTGTCCTCGTCAGAAACATCTGTGGTCATGCGCTGCTTGTAGATGCTGGATATGGTGAGGCCAAGCACCGCCATCAGAGACACTATGGTGAAGCAGAAGTAGACCTTCACCATGCCCGACAGCTCTGACCAGGACTTTATCTGCAAGAGGGTGGAGAGAATATGAAATAACCTGAGATAAAGAAACATATGTGAACCACAGTGTAAACAATAGTAGACATATGAAGCACAACGTGGCTTAGGGATTGGCATGTCAGTGTTAATGTCCTGTCTTTCTTCATAACATTATCATTTAAATGTGTACATGTTTGAGTTGTTGTTTCTTTGGTTTCTATTACAGTGTAATATCTCACCGGTCCACATGGTGTTGGGATCAGTTCCTGGTGTCTAGGTCTCAGGTTTGGAGACAAAAGGTCTGGGTCTTCCTGTGGCTGGTTGCCCAACAAAGGACTGTAGCATAAAAAGAACCCAATAAATTATACTTTTACTCCACTGAACAGCAGATTAAGAGGTACACTAGTTTGAACATTCATTTTGAGCACTGGAATAACAGATGTGAGAAGAATATTGGACCAAACTCCACTGAGGTTATGAGTCATTTAACTTTGTTTTGAATGGCAGCAAACTTAAAAACCATGTTGAATAACCTTTTATTGTAACAGTTGTTTTAACAGAGTGTTGATATTTTTAAATGCAAACTTAAAACCTACCTTTTTAATTTGGCTTTCAATTGAATTTTATTTATTTATTAATCTGCCTTCTTTTTTCTATTTTAGCCAGTTTTATTACTTGGACTATTCTGTTAATTCTATTTTATTGTTTTGTTCTTCATAACCCACCTTTAATGTCTGTTCTCCTTCTTTACTTCTACTCTTTTACTCCTAGCATCTCCGGTTTAACTCGCTTTATTCTATAGTATTCTTTTACCTTTATATATTTTTTAATATTTTATCAATTATTTATCAATTATTTTGTTTTTATGTATTTATTTATGTTTATGTATTTACTTCCTCATCACAGATTTTTGAGAATTATGATAGCATTTCCTGAGTTCAGATTTTCAGGCAAAGTTTAAAAGTAAGTCCACACTACGGGCTGACCCTGCAGAGCAAAAACTCATTTAACCAGTCTGAGAACTGATCCTGCGGTGAACTCAGGACAGTGAGGATGACAATCTAGGCTCAAGATCTGATTTAGCATAGAGGATCAAATTTTCCACTGATTTGTTTAGATGAGTGGATAATGAGTAACAATGGACAGGATGAGACAAAAGCCATGAATAACTGAGTGTAGAGCACAGTGAGTTGGATAGTTAGGGAAAAAGCATTAAAAAAAGAAAAATGTGGAAATGTTGTTGAAGAATAAAATGATGCAGATCTTCTCAAAGTCAGTTTAAAAAAAAAGAAAACTCATGTATAACATTTATAATGCGTTTACCATCAGTGTTTAACCAAGCAGCACTTTAATAACACTTTAGCTTGACTTTCTGTGTTACCTAAACCTAATTAATTACAAATATAACTACATGAATGAATCCATTAAATACACCAATAAATCAATAGATCATGAACAATAATAATAAATAGACATTTATCAGACATTGTGCATGGATTTATTATTTTCCTAAATTAATCTATAATCTCTTTAAGGTAATTCATCTTTTACATGCTAAAGTTTTTTCTCACATTGTAAAGCAGTTCAATACATTATAAAACCGTCACTACACCGTAATAATTTGCAATACTGGATATTTAATCAGCAACAATGTTTCCACATAGAGGTTGACATTTATGCATTTAGATCAGTAGATGACACTGCCCCATACTGCCCATAAGGATCATCCTAAAATGTAAGTAAAAGATTACAGAAATGTGAAGACATATAAAGTAATCAATGTTTTGGAGCACTCGGAGTACTTTTCCATTTATTTGACCATTACATTGACCCTCTTACACCTCCATACATAAGTCATGTTTGATCCTCGGTACCTTAACAGAAGACCGACAGTCAACAGATGAATCCCTCCTGACAGTTTGCGTTTCATTCATATAACCTTTTGTTTGATGTATTACTTTCTGTGCCATGTGGTGACAAGTAGGCCTGCTTATTAAATAAGAAGAAACATCATGTACCGAGTTTATAATTAGATTTCTACACGACGTAAATGAGCGAAAAGCACCAAATTTAACGTAAACTGTTACAAATAAATGAAGAGATGAAGTTGCTGACCTGATCTCGTCCATTTCCTCTTGGACAACACTGTTGGAGCTTTCGCTTACATTCTTACGACCCTTCAGTAACTGTACGCACTTTCAGCTGTCTGAACTTCAGTTTCACATTTAATATAATAAGGAATTGTTCCTGTTTTTTGTATCTACAAGTCTTCTTCTACCGCTCTCAGATTTGCTTCTTTTCTGTTTGGCTGCTTGAAGACAGTGCTGCCCCCTGGAGGAGCACATACACACTTAGCCTGTGGATAGAAGTCATGTGAGTCTCACACAGCATTCATTAATTATGTACGGTGACCCCAGAGTGCAAAACACAACATTTCAAGAAACATAACAACTAAACAGAAAATACAACATTTAAAAATACATAACAACAAAACAGAAAACACAACTTTTCAAGAAACACAACAACTAAACAGAAAACACAACATTTCAAGAAACATAACAACATTTAATGAGTGTTGGGCTGTAACTAGATACATGTAAAAGCGTTACATAATTTAATTACAAAATAAATGCAACTGTAATCTGTTACAGTAAGTGTAATTCAATTGCAGTTACTTATCAAAAGGTTCATGATTACAAAGGAGGTTACATCTGAAGTCAGACCTTTAAGATTTGGCTCAGATTTTTTTTCCCTATTTTTTTATATTTAACATGTTACTGAATATGTATATTGCTGTTTTTAATTGTTTGGAATCAATATTTTTTATATTTTGTAAATAAATTATGACATGGGCTTATTTGGAAGACACATATACAGTAGGCTTAAATGGTGTCACAGTAGCCTATCATTTAAACTCTGGCAGACTTTTGACTTTTTTCATAAAAAATCGAGAGATAAATATTGCTTTTTAAGAAATGATCTCCCTTATACATCATGTATCCCTGAAAAAAGACCTGAACTTAGATTTTGGTGCTTAAAGGATACACTTAACCTAACAGCTGTAAACATTCGTAAGAACATTTGAAAATTAATCAAAAAGTAATCAAAAGTAATATGTTACATTACATATTACATTTTAAATAGGGTAAGTGTAATCTGTAACCTATTACATTTCCGAAGTAACCTTCCCAACTTTGCAATTCATCAAAGAAAAGATGTGCTAACATAATCTCTATTATAAATTCATAATATTCACTGAGTTATCGAATATTCTCTGCACAATCAATCTCACTAACATATTATTATGAATGAATTTAAATATATGCGGAGTGGACAGAATATCAGAAACACCTGCTCTATATTTTGATTGTAATATTTCAAAAGTTGCATTGTTGCAAATTTACACTGCAAGTGGATTGTGAAGAGTCCGCACAGGCATGGCAGAAATGGAATATAATATTCATTAGTATATTTAAATTAGTGTAACATCAACTAACAATAAAAATCATTGTTGTCGTTACCATAGAATAGTGTGTTCAAAGAATTTGTGTTAACTGAAAAACTTTACATGAATGTCATTATTGTTATCTAAATTATTGTTGTTCTATTCAAATGAAGGGACACATTAAAACTGTGCCTTAATATTTTGTGAAATAAATCTCTGTTGAGATGAGTCTCGTTTAAATATGCGTTTGATTCTCATATCATTGCATTTTTTAATTTACCACAAACTAACTGATAACAAATGCTATCACTGAATGGACAAAGCTTTAAAAAAGAGCCGTGAACGCATCTCTTTTGTTTTGGAGTAGCTGCGTCGAGTTCACCTGAATACTACCGGAAATACGTGGATTACATTAAGCAAATAAAAGCACATCTTCTTTTATTCTGGTGAAATATTGAGTGTGTGCGAAAGGTGAATACTTAGGCTCAATTTTCTTTCAAATTAAATTTAAAACATTTAATTTGAACTCCCGCTGACTTTTCTTTTTTTTTAAACCCAAAACGTGTGGACGGGTTGGTTGTGAAGGCTGTGACGCCGTGTGGTGCTGTTTCCGGGCGGGTTAGCTTGACAGTGTTGTAGCTTGACAGTGTTAGCAGCCACGTCCCGAAAGCACGAATACAGGTGGAGAGGGTAAACATTTGTGTAGAGTGGGTGTAATTTCACTTGACTCTCGCATGTTGTGAGATATGGCTGACAACACGACTGGCCTTTTATATTCCAAGTTTTCACAAATGAATAGCAGCTAGCTAACGTCAACGTGCAACTTCCTCCTTTTATAGGGCGCTCCACTGTCTCGGTGGACGGCTCGGTTTGTTTTTCGGTGCATACTGCAACGTCGAGATTGCATGCGAGGTAAGAGCCCGTCTTCTAGGAAGGTTATAGTCAGAGGTCGCATTATCTTCATAACATAAACTTTGAAGCTGTGTGTTTAAAGGTGTATTATTTGCCTATGGTTGGCAGCTGAGAGATGAGCTCGAGGTGTTTTAAGCAGTGTGAAATATCAAATATCGCAGATGTGTGTCAAAGTTCCTGCAGGTTCATGTTCACATTTGATTCACCTGTTTAGTTATCCCCCAGTCTTCTTTCTCAACAATACACAGTAGGACAGTAAGACTTTCACACAAGGACCTCTGCTGGTGTTGAGTGTTTCAGATGTGAATGAAGATAACAGCGTTTAGAGTTAGTCTCTACAGTTGAAGAAATAGTCTATGAGAGAGAAGTCATATGAATTGTTTGTAGTATTCATAATCCAAATTAATCAGATTAATTAATATGAGATAAAATGCACTATAATGTAGTATTTAAAGAGTTACTATACAAATATATTCATATGTATGTGACAAAGTGTGATTCAAAAACTGAATTTTCAGGATGTGCTTTTGTGCCCTCATCTCCTAAAGATGATTTTTTTTTCTCTCCCACAGGTGGGACATTATACTTTAAACATTCCCAGCAGCTACTGCAAGACTGATCCATCACTTGACCGATTAGATGATGGACTAATCATCAAAACTCTCATTAAGCTCTCACCTCCCTTTTGTATCCCTCCTGTTGGGCCCCTGGGGCCCCTCAGGCAAAAGGGGTAATGTGGGGTGCTAGGCAGTCTGCCAGGCAAGCGCTATGGCGCTTCCTGTCACCTTTCCGCGCTGTTAAGGAGCGAGTGGTCCTGGCCCGCAGCGAGAGCCTTCCAGAGGAGCAGGTGCTGAAGATCACAGTCACAGAGACCACAGTGATTGAGGCTGAGTCAGGGGTGTGGAACTGGCGATCCCTGACCTACCTGGGCCTCTGGTACTTCTTTAGTTTCTGCACCCTGTTCCTCAACAAGTACATCCTGTCACTGTTGGAGGGGGAGCCCAGCATGCTGGGTAAGAAGAAGGAATAATATACTTCTGCCAATGCTATTATTAAAATTCACTACACTAAACAAGGTATAAAAAGTATATGTTAGTGCTTTGTATATTTTGTGATTAGCAGACTCTTTAAGATCCATACCACTGATGTAGGTTTGGCTCATTGACTGTATTCTGCGCTTCTAAAGGAAACATTTAGATTGACTCATACCCTCCAGGCAATAAAAACAACTTGTAGAAACAGGCAATTTTCTTGAGACAGGCAATCCATCTCTTTATTTAATCTTTTTCTTTTTTGTCTAAATGCCAGTGCATGTCTGGTTGTGCAGTTACGACCTGAGACAGTTTTGAAAAAACTCTGCTGATGCATTCAGGGGCACTGCTTGCTGGAAGTCAAGCATTTTAATGCAAATAACACCAATGTTTAAATGAGCTTTTTCACAATGACCACATTTGCTTATTGGTTTTGCCTCTGTATCTGACTTTTATAACAAAATGACACTAACTGATGGTAATTGATGATTAACTGTGAATGAAAAGATGTTGAATTGTTCGCTGTAATTGATTTCCTAACTCAAGCATTTTTATGTCTCTGCAAGTAGATTTTTTGTTGTTGTTCATTTAAATAAATGGAAACCATTGCTTGTGCCTGTATGGCACATTTGTAAAGCTACAAGCTTTACCAGTCTAGCTGTGGGAGAAACTAGGCAAAAGTAAATATTTGGTTGAAGTTGCAGTTCAAGGATCTCAAGGATCTGACATTTATGCTGCAGGTGTGTCTTCATTTGGTCCCCAGGTGCTATTCAGATGCTCTCCACCACCGTCATCGGCTTCCTTAAGATGTTTGTGCCCTGCTGCCTTTACCAGCACAAGTCCAGGACTGAGTATCCCTCCAACTTCATCATGATCATGCTGTTTGTTGGACTCATGAGGTGGGTTCACTCTCTCAGTAAACTGTATGATTACAACACTTATAAATGATAATGCACTTGTCTGTGTTCCTTCTCATTTAGAAATTACTCAGGGCTAAGACAGTTTTTGTGGTGCACCCACATTCAGCAAATCACCCAGTAGCTGCTAAAAAAGTAGTACAGACTTAATGAATTAACAAATACAAATGCAAACTCCAGCCCTGATCCAGTATTGAACTCATCCATGTCTCTATTTGTCAGGTTCACCACGGTGGTTCTGGGCTTGGTGAGCCTGAAGAATGTGGCCGTGTCATTCGCAGAGACGGTGAAGAGCTCAGCGCCCATCTTTACCGTCATCATGTCCAGGCTTATCCTCGGGGAGTACACAGGTAGAGGACACACTGATGCATCTGTGTGTTTGAATGGTCTGGATTGGGGCTGCTGGAGTCTTTTCATGGGATTAGTTGACAATAAGAAAGTAAAACGTAGAACAACAGCAGCCATACCCTTGGATGCAAATCTGATGTTATCTTGATAACTCTACAGAGTAAAACATTTCAACCCATGTTCCATATCTGAGGGAGCATTCACATGTCACCATTAATGTTTGAAATGTGGTCATACCAGTGAGACAAGCATAGTAGCGTATTGTACTAGGGGATTATTGTAAGTCTCATGTCATTGTGTGTGCTGTTTGCGATCCCTCCTGCAGGGCTGTGGGTGAATCTCTCCCTGTTCCCCATTATGGGAGGCCTGGCCCTCTGCACAGCCACGGAGATCAGCTTCAACATGCTCGGCTTCTCCGCCGCTCTCTCCACCAACATCATGGACTGGTACTGCTGAAATCAACGCAGTTATTCCACTGCAGTGTGACGCTTTTAATTAACCTGTTCTCTCTGCTCTCAGTTTACAGAACGTATTCTCTAAAAAATTGTTAAGTGGAGACACGTACAAGTTCAGGTAAAAGACTGTGAAGCCTTCTATTTGCAGTATAACTGTGAAAATACATATTTCCATGCTATCCATGATTTGTTATACAAACTGTAATGTACTTGTTTCAGCCCTCCAGAACTGCAGTTTTACACCAGTGCTGCAGCAGTCATCATGCTCATACCTGCCTGGGTGTTCCTCTTGGTAAGTCAACACATTTAAAACACAACTTAAAGGAAATCAGGAAAGCATAATCCATTAAACAGATTTGTAGATAGTTCAGTAATGAAGGCTCAGGTAGAAGTACTGTTTGTGATGCTGATGATGTACGTTGTCGCTCTCTGGTATGTTACCAGGACATCCCATTGATCGGGAAGAGTGGACGGAGCTTCATCGTCAGTCAGGATGTTATATTGCTGCTGCTTTTTGATGGTGCCCTTTTCCACCTGCAGAGTGTCACTGCCTACGCTCTCATGGGGCGGATTTCCCCCGTTACTTTCAGGTGCGAAATCAGACAAAACACCTTCAAACATCTATAACAAGGATCTTTGTCCAGAACCTGTTAATGAGGTGCTATCAGTCCCTTGTGTCCTAACTGTATACCAGCTAATGAGATTAATGTTGAAGGCAAGGTACACACACTGTGACCTCTTTATTATGTGCACTTGCTTCATGCTGATTACATTCCCTTTTATCTCCAGTACAGCAGAGTTCATGACAAGGTTCAACAAAATGCTGGAAACCGTCCATGCATACTAGATAGTAGCAAGCTGCATCTGCAGATTGTACAGCCGCTCGTTCATTCATTTCTTATGCACACTGTGGAGTATTGATATTAGCCTAATGAGTGCTAAATAATAATTAAATAAAGAAAACAAAAACGGTGTGTGAGAAAATGTCAACCTCTTTCCTAAATTAAAGGGTTTAGTGTGTAGTTAGTACAACTGACCGATATACTGTATCAGTAAGCCGATATTGGCCTATCACTGATAAATCGGTATCAGTATGCTGATATGTGGCGATATTTGTTCTTCAAAGATATATAGGCCGCATTTCATTTATTTATTCCATTTTCCTAATTCAAGTATAATATATACATACTGTATGAAGTTTACTGTCATTTTATAAAAATGAAGTTTATTCTTAAACTATAAAATATCAGGCCTCCATTGCTAGTATTGTCACAAGTATTTAGTAATCACATATGGGGAAAAAAGTGTGTATGTATACATATTCAGTATATATGAGATTATCAGCCGATATATCGATATTGGGAATTTTGTACTTCCCTAAAATCAGTATCGGCATCTGTCCCAAAAATCCAGAATAGATCAGGCCCTAGTAATCACTGAGGCAGTTGGTTGCTTCCTAACAACCTCTACACACCACTGTAGCACTGATCTTAAGCCAGTAAGCCAACTAAACTTGCTAACTAAGATGTTGGGGCCACCACATCTGGTGAAAGCAGTCACAGTGTGTTTATAGTCAGCTGGAATACACACATCTTACCACTGTAATGTATAGTCAGGCAGTAAGTAAACCTTTCAACCTTGACTGCATGATTTACACATTGAGTTGCAGCTATATAATTGGCTGTTTCTTTTAATGAGCAGGTGTATCACATAAAGGAACAACTGTGTGTTTGGTAGTAAATTGACTTCAGATGTTGCCAATAATGTGAACCATGCCACTGTGTGAGAGTAGCTGAGTAACATGTTAAAACTGGGAGTGAGCTTTGTAGCAGATAGTGATTAGGCCGTTATTCATGCCATGACTGTTTTGATATCTGAGGTTAATGCCAACAATAACAACCCTCGTCTCTCTTTCAGTGTTGCCAGTACTGTCAAGCATGCCCTGTCGGTGTGGCTGAGCATAATCGTGTTCAGTAACCACATCACCCTGCTCAGCGCCACCGGCACCATCTTCGTCTTTTTTGGAGTCTTCTTTTACAACAAAGCCAGACAGTTCCAGAGGCAAACCTTACAGGCCATGGCTGCTGAGCAAAACCACAAACCACTACTGCAGGACCAGAACTTCCAAGCCTCGCAGTCTCACTGAGGACCCAGCACTTAAAACTAAATATGCTGCCTAAAATGGGATCAAGGTATTCAAGATGATGTTGGATGATTTGTTTGTTCATCAGTGTGCACACAATCCAGTTATAGAGGACCCACTTCTGTTTTTGTTCCAGGTTTCATTTAGTGTCATGTCTTCTATCTGAAGGTAAACTTTAGTGACTGGGTTAAAAGAGGTCATGATCTGTTTGACCGAGCCGTCACTAGTCCTGTGGAACAGTATACACAGCAACCTGATTAGCTACTTACACTTGATTCATCCTTGATCTTTTTGCTTTATCTAATACCTGTCAGTAAAAAAAGGGAAGCTCAGGGTTGCCTTCAGCTCTTTGAAGGAAGTGATTTCTGTAAGCGTTTTGTCTTACATTTGCATTCCAGAGTGTGCTCGTTGATCTCATCTGTGGTACAGCAGCTGCTGAATGTATGCTATTGTGTATATCTGTAAATCCTTGAAGCTAAAGATTTAAAATGTGTGGTGGTTTAAGCTACACTGTATCATACAATGTAAAATGAATCATGATTGCATCTGAATATAAGATGTGTATGGGGCAACAATGTCTGAGATGGGAGGCCTTTTGAAGCCAAAGCTTTGACTGACCATTTACACTTTTTTAAAACAATGTATGGAACATTTGAAGAAACCACATACTGCATTCTAGGAATGCTAATCCTCCTATCATGAACTGTTTTTGTGGGTGTATGTAGGGTTTACTGTAAATTTTGTTAATTTTCCCTCTTTATAAACCGGCTCTTCCACCCTGAACAGGAAAAAATGGGCTTAAAGACCAAATGGATGCTTGTCCTGTGTTTGTAACACATTCATAGTCTTAAAGAAAAATGGTTTATTACAACTTGGGTTTTGTTTTGCAGGTCAGACAATCAAAATCCCCCCAAGTTACAGTAGTTCAAGTTTTTGGAAGAAAAGCACGTCAATTACAAACAAACATCCCAGTTCAACTTTGACCTTTCATGTACCTCTAGTTGTGCGTGATCAGTTTTCCTGTGGAAAGATATCAAAGCATTATCATTAGCAACTGAAATGTAAGTTATAATGAAGCGTAGCATTCCTAGGTTAAAACCTCTGTTGATTTATAGTAGTAGGATGTGATGTCAGACGTGTGTCATTGGTGATGTAAAACTGTCATCTCTGTGCACCATCCTGTGCCTGTTGCTTCTTTCAAATGAAGAACATACATTAGCTGTTCATGAACACAATGATATGATGAGTCTGGACCATAAATTAAAATTCAGGTTTGATTATGTTGCCAGTGCTTCCCATTTAGCCCCTTATTGAGCCCTATGACAGCTTCTGTGGTGAATATAAATCCTCTTCCACGTCTCTCTTCCATAGAAACACAGCAGTGCCACGTTGATATCTTGCCAAAACAGCTGGTTGACGGTGCCAATAATCTTAACATACATTTGAATCTTATTATGCCAATACTGCTCCAATCATACTGCTTTCCATGTGCTCATGTGTGCATTCAAGGCGTGTCAAGGACTAACAAAGTCCATCAGTTGTCTGATAGGACAAATCTGTGTTAATCATTGGTTGGCTTTGAGTTTTTTTTTGTCAACATTTTCATAATGCTTTACTTTTGCTGCAGTTTTGTGCCTCAAGAAGCTTTTTTTTCTTTTCTGCACCCACATCAGTGGGGTCGCCTGACTTGAACATAATTTATTTATTTATGTTTAAAACATGCTCATTGTTCATGGTTATTTTCAGTTTTTTCTCTGTAAAGTGCTTATGAAAACCACATGTGACTATATTGAATACAGTCTTACAAATATGTGTCTTTTTACACTAATCTTCTGTATTATGTCTTTCAAACGCTGCTTCAAGAGCTAAAGAGTTGTTTTTCTGTGTATTTTCATTTAATAAAGGTTCAGAATATTGGGAGTTAATGAGCTAGGAGAACAGTTATGAACTGTATGTTTGGTAACGTGCAAATCAGAGGTGTAAAAATGTTCAATGATGTAACTCATGAGGATATAATGATATTTTGTCATTGTACAGGAAATAAAAGTATTTTCTTTTCAGGACATTGTGTAGTTAAACATATTTTTGTCTGAGCGGTCAGCCAGTATGAACAGTGATCTCATGTAGTTTCCTGACTGTAATTACGTGTTGCTGATAACTTATGTATCTTACTATATTGTCCTGTTTATCCTACATATTCCCTTTTGAGCTTAAAGGTTCACTCATGACCTTAATTATCAAAATAGTATTTTTACAAAATACTCTTAAACCTGCAATAAGTGCTTGTTTTTGGTCACTTGGGTTGAGCATAAGACATTGAGAACACAACTATATTAGCTGATTCACACAGCAGGCAGACATAGAGCCACATTAGTATACTTGTCATATTTGTGTCCACCTCCTTTTAGCTCTGTTCTGGTCTGAACTCGATGTTCACCCGTTGCAGGCGACGTTGATAAGAGCAAGGACAGTGAAACAAAATCAACCTGCAGACTATGAAACTAAAATATGAAGCCAAAAACAGGTTTGATTCCTCATTCCTTGATTCATCACTGTGAGTGACCCCTCTCACATCACACACAGTCATTTGTTCTATTCTAAATGTTTATTACAGCAGCTGTAACTCAAGGACCACATACTTGCTTCCACCTGTAATATAGAATGTCAGCCCCTTCTACACAGAGCATGGTTAGTGAAGAGGATGATAGAGAAGCATGTCTGGAGGGGCACTCAGGGTCGAGAAGTGGGTGAAGCATTGACAAAAACATCCAAGCCTGAGGCCAAGACAGACACTGCTAACTGATGAGAGACAACCTATCCCAGAGTCAAAACTTACCACAAACCATTCAACACATTTTCTGCTTGTGTAACCTAACCACAGGCCCCCTATTCAGAGAGGAACACTGAAGGGTTGTATGACATCAAACACTACAGCTATTGGAAACATTATATCAGTGAATCAGCAAAGATCCTGGAGAGGTGACTGAATGAACACTTGAAGCCTTCACATCATCATAATCATCAGCTTTATGATGGAAAAAACACTACAATAACTCACTGGACCAGTCACCTGGATGAATTTAGTTGCATTATTTGTATTGTTTATTAGGAAATCCATAACTGTTTGTGTCCAGTTCATGGGAATAACATGATTTAAAATTTAAAGAAAAAAAAAGAAACTATAGTGAAAAACATTAAGAATATAGTGTTGTGGTTAAACATTTACATTTCACATAGTCAAGTAAAATGAATGAGTCCTAACACACATGAGCAGCTTATAACATCCTCTATCACAGCATACTGTTCAAGTCACAATTTAAACATGGTCCCTAGTTGAAGTGCATTTAGGTGTTTGACATGATCTGGATGAGAGATGACCTATTCCACAGATTTAAGAGTTAAAAACAGTATTTCAATAGTCATCATCTAATAATGTTAGGTAAACCTGAGAACGTGTGACCTACAGTCAAATGGTAAATCTAAACACTATCAGGAAGATGTTTGTTTTTGTAAGGCGAGGAGGAGTGTATCTATTCAACTGTAAAAAAAA
Organism: Scomber japonicus; assembly: GCF_027409825.1. Taxonomy (NCBI): domain Eukaryota; kingdom Metazoa; phylum Chordata; class Actinopteri; order Scombriformes; family Scombridae; genus Scomber; species Scomber japonicus. The sequence goes on along the minus strand of NC_070581.1, from coordinate 10,455,452 downwards.
AAGTGAGGTCATCTTGCCGGCGGAAAGAAAATCTTCATCAGACTCTCGTAGGTGAGGAAGGTGACAGCGTTGACAGGAAACGCTCTCACACTGTTTAGTAAGAGACCTTTAAAAAAGACCCTCACTCCCTCCTCTCTGATGCTCACTCTCATGCAGTGGAGGACCCCGTTGTACTCCCGACCACCAGCCCCGGACATCTGAAGCCGGGCTTTCACCACGTCCATGGGTGTGGCGAAGGCCCACGTGACCACGCCCGCAACACCGCCTGCCATCAATATTGCATATGTACCTGAAGGGTGGAAATGTTGCATTCAATGTCAATTTTGTAAATGATGCATGTTCTGCAAAATGACTTCAGTGCAGGTTAAATGAGATTTTGAGCAAAACTTAAACTTTAATCCAAACTTCCTCGACAGCAGTTAACAAAAGCTCCGTCCAAAGAAATGTGGACCCACTGATACAAGTAATTTATTTTGATTTATAATCTTATAATTGACTTGAGAGATTTTTTTAATTTCTTTCATCAAATTGACCCTCTTTACTTGACAAACTACCCTGGTTATACATTTGTTGAACATCAGCACTGTTCACAGTCACAGTCTACTGACCTGGCTGCTCACCGCTCTTGGTCAGAGCTTTACGAGTGACCTCATAAGGCAAAAAGTAAAGTCCATAACAGGGGACGTCCCTCAGTGCCAGGGCCAATCCTCCTTTGAAGAGGCCCTTGGGTCCCTCCTCCTTTAGGATGACAGCCACACAGTGAAAGGGTCCACGGTATCGGGTAGCAGTGGTTTGACCCTGCAGACGCACCTTCACCAGGTCAATGGGTGCACAAACAAAAACCTGAGAACAGATCATGTTAAAGGGTCAGCGCACCCAAATTATGCCTGATGTGTGGATTTAGATCAGTGCTAAACTTATAATCTTATTTAGTAGTAGTAGGCCTATTTTTACAATAAGCTTTTAAAAGTAGATCCCCTTAAAAGATAAATATTGTGCTTCTTACTGTTAAAACACACTATTAAAGAAAGACTAACAATGAATTGATCCTACTGACATTATTATTATTATTATTAATATGTCATTCCTCTGTAGCATAGATCTCAATTGTTTTTACAGGACTATTGAAAACACACCAAAGAGCCTCACTGCACTGGCTGACATGTTCATGACTTTGTGAATACTGATTGTCATGCAATTTCATTATTAATTATTATATATTAAGATGATTACTAATAATTGCCACTCCAGTTTCATAAACACATGTCCATTCCTCCAGCTCCAACTGGATCAGGTCTAACCTTACATTCTTTACCCTGCTCTAACAGGTTTTCTTTATGTCGAGGTCAACAGCACTTAACATTTTACTCATATTTTCACACAACATCTGAAAGCTTGGAGCGCCCTCCTCTCTTCACCTGTCCTTTAGTAGTTGAGGAGCATACAGTACATGCAACACCTTGAGAATGATCAGCCAGTGAACATCTGGTTTTCTTACCTGCACCAGGCCTGAGAAGCAGCCGGCAGTGAAGACCTGTGCAGCCGAGGCCGGTTTACCTTGGCTGCGGTCACCACGCTGAGATTGAGTGATGTAATCTAAAGCCTTACTGTAAGAGCCAAACACAACGGAGCTGGCCAGGCCTGTGGTCAGCACAGGAAAAGCCATGCCCTTGAAGAATCCATGGAGCTGATGTGATAAAAAAAAAATGAATGAAGAGATGAATAAGCACACATTAGTTCTTACTGCCATGTGTTTGCTGGTGGAGGCTGGAGCATTTTTTTTGAATGCAGTGATATCTGGTGTAATCTAAAAAGGATGTGATACTCACTCCTTCATGAGAGTATGTTTTAGCCACACAGTGAAATATCCCTTTATATTCACTCTGAGCCTGGAGACGCACCTACAAATAAAACACAAGGTGTCAGAAAAAGATAGTTTTATGCCTTTTGTCATATTAATGCCATTCATTTAGAGTGTGTTACAACCTTCACGGTGTCTAGTGGATGTCCAACAGCCAATCCAACTGCACCTATAATAACAGACAAGTTATACCTCCACATGTAAACAAATCAATAATGTGTTCTCAATCTTTTTTTTTTTTTTTTTTTGGTTACCTGAGATGCTCCCAGCAAGGAATTCCAAAATAAACATGATTTGCAGGATTTCAGACCTGCAAAGAAGAGCAATATGTTTTTGACCTGAGATAAAAATGTCAATAAATCTTTACTGCTGTTATAAATCCAGCTGACTGAAAGAACAAGGACACATAGAACTGACTAAGCTTGATTCTTGCATCAGTCTAAAGTCCAACAAAATGGCTTTTTCACACATTTAGTAGAACATTTTTTCCAAGCCTGGTTTTGTTGAGGATTTGACTGACATCATCTGATTGAGGAGGGAGACTTTTGCACAACTCTTCTTCCTGTGTTCAGCCTTTCCAATACAGCATAGGCTATATACAAAACATTTGGTGAGTGAAACCCCCGTGCATACGTAGCTTATCATCGTCTATTATTTGCATGAAATTAAGTCATGCAACAACAGCCTTTGAATTACACACCCTGGCCTACCTTAGGTTAGAGTGACATCATGGTTAAAACATCTTCAGAGGAGTCCTGATCACTAGTTTTCCTGCGGTTTTTCCTGCCGATCACCATGACTGATGACCCCCAAGGTATTGTTTTCCCTAGGATGGCAAAGTCACGACAAGCCTTCTCCGCGTTTGATTGGCTGACTGTGATATTATTACCCTAACGCTAACCAATCTCACTTCTCATGCCTAAACCAAACCAACCCAACCAAGGAATGCAACGAGTATTAGCCAATCAGAGGCAGAGTAGGGCGGATCATTACCTCGCCATCCTAGGAAAAAGACTTCTCGACCAGAGGGTCAAAACCAGACCCACCGTGAATGAAAAAACACCATTTCCTGTTTGACACGATTGTCTTTTAAAATTAAAATAATGATAATAATGATACACTTGAAGTTATTACTACCTGTTCAACGAATATGGCCACATTTAACACACAATATTTAAACAGCTAAAGCTGAGCTAAAATGTAAAAAAAATAATAAAATAAAAAATATTGTACAATTGTGTCAATGCCTTAAAAGTTCATTTGATCTATTTCACTGTAAATTTCATTGTATCCTCCTTATAAGAGTATAACATTTCAGGGGAAATATGTGTTTCGACTCCAATACATTTATTTGACAGTGTACAATCCCAGTCACATTTTAGATGTCTATGAGCTGTTAACAGATCCAATTAACAATGACTGTGGTTGAGGTTATTTCTTTTTTTAACAGTTAAAAAAGATAAATAATAAACTTGAAGGACACATATATGGTTTAAATCAACAGCTACTGCTTGATTTAAACCATATGTGATGCACTGCCTCACTTCATCAAAGCACAGCACCTGCAAGTCCTCACCAGCACAGTGCATCAGTGCAGTCCATAACTAACGGGACAGGGACAAGCTGGCTCTGTACTACAGGATATAGGATTTAAAAATGATACTATGATCATGAGGTTTCAATGCTGGCTCTCAACTGTTAGTGGGTTTATTTGATCTGTTTTAATATGAAGACCTCCAGATTTCAAGAAACAAAAAATAATTACAGGTTAACATAAACATCCCACAGAAATCAGCACACACTTTGTATCCTCCCTGCTGTACTGAATCCATCTTAGGTTTTAGCTGCATTCAGACCAAAATCAGCCTTGGGCCTTGTTTTGCTATTTTGCTGAATTTCAACAAGTTAGAATGAGGTTTGGTGAGTCACATGATCAGCATTCCACTGTCTGTCCTGTACAGCTCCTTGGTTCCCTTGTCCTTTTTTTTAGGATCATTGTCCTGCGGCTTTCTCCTAAAACTGGGGGACTGTGAACAAAAAAAAAGCATCAGGATTCTTTCACTGTACATGCAATAACCTTGCGGTTTCATTTCAAACTCAATGTACTGAAATAGAGCCATAATAACAGAAATGTGTGTCACTTATACTTCCAGATTGCAATGTATTTATGTTGTGCAGGCTATCAAGCTCCAGTAGTGAAAGTAGGGGAAAATACAACACAAAAAGTTACATTTAATATTCATATCAGTCAAACTATAGTCAGTATCACTTGTACACTAACCAAATAAGCTACACATATGCAAAGCATATAGGGCTGCAGTGCATAAAAAGTTTCTAAGACATTTTTAAACACAAGGTGGAGCTGTTAATCAGTCAGATTTTGGCTGAGTTAGTATTTCTGAGGTTTTCAGCATTTTCATGCCCATGGTATTTAGGGATCTTCGGTCTCCACAGAGAGAATAGTAAGTGGAATTAGGTCTGTGCTCTGTCTGAGCTCTGTCTGAGCTCTACTCAGCATCAGTCCCAGTATGTAATCAGAGTGCATTAAACCATATGACACATAGGGATGAGTTGGTGTGTCACTCCAGGCGTGTTATTAATGGTGATTTATAGAATAACTATGGAAATGCTGCTACTGGACTGCACATTGATGATGATATATTTGGTAAATTGTAGCCTGCCACCTATAGAGCTTAAAAGCAGTCATAATCTCTCTGTTATTTAGTTTAATTGTAAGTGTCTTGTGATTGAGTGTTTCATTTAAATATTATTTTAAACCTCTGAATGGGACACATGTAAATGAAAACTCTTTTCAACCCGTGAACATAAGAATTCTAATGTGAACATAGAATAATATAATGTTTTTGCTTTCTTTGTAATGATTTTGTTTTACATTGAATAATGTCAGTATGATGAAACGTCATCACTAATAGACATCAAGCGGCTTGTAAACAACGACTGTGACGTCAATGCGGTGCGCAGCAGACCTTTGAATAGCTTTGGTAACACTGGAGAAAAACCGCGTTTCGGGTCGTGAGGTGGATTTAATTCCCAGGTCGTTTTAAAGTTTGCTTTTTCTTCTGTTAGTCCTTTTAAAAGTGTCGTTTTACTTCCGTCGTTTCATTCAGCGAAGGATGTTCAACAGACAGCCTCGAAGATAAGGCTTCGCAGACTGCAGTGTTAGCTACCCAGAGTGAAAATTACATCTTTACTTCTGGTGACAGTTGTCGGAAAAGAAAATATGACAACTCTTACAAGGCAAGACCTCAATTTTGGACAAGGTAAGTAAACCAAACCAACCACACTGGCGCCGAAAGACTAACCTCTAAGTCTAGTCTCCAGCCTCTATTTCTAAAACGTCAACAAAACTTAGCTGATACATTTGGCAGTTTAATTTGACCCTGCTATAAGTAGATAATTTATCTACATAAATTTGAAACAAGACATTTTCTGATTCATGAGAATATAATGGTCAATTCGGCTGAGCATAATACAGATGAGCGGTTTCTTTCAATCAAATCTGCCGTGCATGTTGTCCCCCGTGTTGCTGGTCATGACATTAAAAGCATCACTTAATTTCTGGATATTTGGCTGAAGTTTGGTGTAACTGTCTCTCAAGGCACGAATAAAGGGGAAGTATGGGAGGTCTCATTATCTCATTGATTCCTCTTTTCCAGTGGTTGCTGACATCCTGTGTGAGTTCCTGGAAGTTGCCATTCATCTCATCCTGTATGTCCGTGAAGTTTATCCTTCAGGAATATTTCAGAAGAGAAAGAAGTATAATGTACCAGTGCAGGTAGGCTACAGATGGATATATTTGGTACTGCTGTTCTAACAGATTTCAAGAGAGTCTTACCTATGTGTATCTCTACAACTGAGTTGGCTTCTGTCTTTGGTGTGTTTATTGTCTAGATGTCATGTCACCCAGAGCTGAACCAGTACATCCAAGATACACTTCACTGTGTAAAGCCACTCATTGAGAAGGTAAGACATGACTTGATGCTCTCAGCTTAATTCAGGATGAACATGCATCACCTCATATCTGCTTATAAACACAGCTGAATCTTCCATTTTCCTCCCAGAATGATGCAGAGAAGGTTGTAGTGGTCATCATGGACAAGGAACATCATCCAGTCGAGAGATTTGTGTTTGAGATTTCCCAACCAACATTGCTGTCCATCAGGTATTCTCCTTCTCTTTTTATCAGTAAAGACTGTAAATAACGTGGTGATCGTGGTCGCTAACAGCCTGTGCATTTGTTATTACAGCTCAGACACATTACTGTCGCATGTGGAGCAGCTGCTGAGGGCATTCATCCTAAAGATCAGTGTGTGTGATGCTGTTTTAAATAATAACCCACCAGGTAATGTCACTGATTACTTGTATGATTTAGTTAGAACACCTATGACTATGTCCAGGGTATAAAAGTCTACTGGGTCTTGACCAAGTCTCTGTAGCTATCTGTGCTGAAAGTCCTGCTCAGATAGCTGGTAGAAGTATTAAACATAGAGCATTAGAGGAGAATTAAGCTTTCCATGACAATGACTTGTTGTGAGAGAGATTGTATGCCACCTAAAAGATATTCAGGTGGGGCTATACATGAATCATTTATGTGACCTGTTGTTTTTTTTTCTGTGACAGGGTGTTCATTTTCAGTACTAGTACATACCAGAGATGCTGCCACACGCAACATGGAGAAGGTTCAAGTCATCAAGGTGAGATTTTTATAACTCTGCAGACAACATATTGTTAATCAGCGTACAGTGTGGGACTATCTGGGTCATAACAGGTCAATCACTGCAGAGTCAACAGGCACAAAATTCTGGGTTATGTGGGTCTACTTATTGTCACATTGACTTATTATTCCAACAACAAAACGCACACCTTGTGGGTCACATTAATTACAGGTAAATGGGGGTTGCATTTCTCTCCACTACAGTAACCTCAAACCAAAGGCCAGGATAAACTATATCTCAGTATCTCAAACACAAAAAACATACATATCAGCCTTTTGACATAGTTAAGCTAATAACAATCTGGCACATCAGATGTGGGGATGGCAAATAAGTTGAAAAAAAATACTAAACTTTTCTTTCACTATATAGTTCTCACTCTCCTCTTGCTTTGACTGTGCAGATTATTGAAAATTATGAAAAAAACTAATGAATAAAACTATCCACCAGAGGGCGCCTTTACCACACATAAATACTGCAGTTGTGTCTTTTGTGTTACATTTATAAATTTGCTTCTTCAGGATTTCCCATGGATAGTTGCTGATGAACAGGAGGTCCACATGCAGGAGCCTAGACTGATCCCACTGAAGACCATGACATCTGACATAGTAAAAGTGAGCAGAAGAACCACAATCCAATAACATTCACTGAGCCTCACTGATCAGATTAACACTCTGGTACACACTGTGTGGACTGATTCATGTGACTTATGTTTTGTTGAATTGCCATTAATGTCATGTTTTTTGCTTTTGCTCTCATTGATATGTTTTTCCTTGTCTTTAACAGATGCAGCTCTATGTGGAAGAGAGAGCCCAGAAAACATAAAAAAGACTTCTTCTTTTTCTCTTTTAAAAAAAGAAACTTTGCTGCATGTGCCAATCTGTGACAACATTGGAAAGAGCTGGCACAGTCAGAGAAGAGCATGAGTTTTGGGATGGAGAGTGAGATGATCTTTGTGGAATGTGTTAGTGAAGTGCACACATTAAGCTGCAGATTGGACTGATGCACTGGCTGGACATTTCATCTGGAGTAAAATCTGCTCCAGAAGGTTTGTTGTCTCTGCCGACTTGATTTAATTCCATACCATTATGCACATATGTGGTTACATTATTGTGTTATATGTATAGTGTTTTTTTGTTTGTTTGTTTTTAATGTCATTGTTTCACCATGAAAATAAAATTCCAGTGGAAATAGAATGCCTTGAAAGTTGATACCAGATACCAGTTATCCACCACAAACATGGCACGTGCAAAGGTTTGGGCAGCCTCTTAGTCTGTACTTAGTAACATGCCCTCTGGCAGGTATTGCAACTTGCTAACCCTTTTTGTAGCCAGCTTAAAGATTTTAATTCTTGTATTTGGGATTTTCTCTCATTCGTCAAAGGCTTTTATAGACAGGTCACAAATTTAAGAAAAAACAACATAAAGTGTTGAACAACCATTTGCCATCAGAACAGCTTCAATGCTCCTTGGCATTGATTCTACAATCTCCGAACTCTACTAGAAGTATGAACACCATTCTTCCAAAAGATATTGCCTCATTTGGTGTTTATATGATGACGGTGGAGAGTGCTGTCAAGGACAAGTGGACCCGAACCATGCCAGCAAAATGCCCCCCACAGTGTAACCGAGCCACTGGATCCCCTCTCTGTCGGGGTCAAACATTCAGACAGGTACTGGTCTCTTTGTGTACGCCACAAGCACAGCATTTGTTGAGAATATGGTGAAGGATGACTCATCTGACTGTATCTCTTTAGACCAGTGCCTGTGGGTTTTGCACCACTGAACTTTCAAATATGCATTCAGCTTTGTAATGAGCGGTTCATGCACTGCAACCCAACTATAACATTTCAGGGGAGTTCCTATCTTATCAAGAGATCTTAGTGTGTATTCCTGTGCACATTTGCAATCATTTGTAAAGTTCCTGTCCATTGTTATGTGACAAATTGATGTTTTGGTGTTATGACAAAGCAACAATTAAATATGATATATCAATGTTGTTTAATATGTGAAAGGTTATTAGATCATGATTGAACACCCGCAGAAACCCCTTCCTTTGTTGAACCAAGACAGTAGTACAATAGCCTTTGGTAAAAAGCTAAAACCATTGACCTCTAACATGTCACACAGATGACTGAAAGTCTCCACAACCTCAGAAGAAGATTCATTGATCTCAGTGCAGTTTAGTCATTCTAACTTTCAAGACTCAAGCATTCATAGGTTTAAAGTTTATGAGTGTATAAAGTGTTACTTTATGATGAGACACAGTATACATATACAGATGTTTCTAAGATGCTGTATTATTCTAATCTGTAAATTGCAGTTGGTAGAAGACAGTATTTTCCATTATTTTATGTAATCATTCTATTGGTGTCATCTTACTTTTACTGTTTGCTGCAGTTATAAGTGTGGACAGGATTCAAACACAAATGTACTGGTCAGGTAAAACCAATAGATAGTGGTGCTGTTTAGAATTTATATAATTTTAGAGTCATATCAGGCTCAGAGCTTTTATGTTGAGAAATCTCTTGATGACTCTGAGCACTTTAATATTTAGCCAGAGTATTTAAGTTAATGATCAAGAGGTTCTCATTACACATTAACTCATGATAAGACTGTAGAAGGCGTCACAAGCTACACATTCAAAGTGCAGGTTATTTTTATCAGTGCAAATGTAATTTTAATGACAGACATAAACGGAGTTCTGATAGGCAATGCTGTTTTCTTTGTTCAGCCATGGTTACTTAAACTGCAGACAAGCTGGAAAAATACATTTCATCACTTCCTGTTCAGCAAACTATTTTCCCCAAATAGCTGAAAGACCAACTGGGTGTTGAAATCAACACATTTATGGAGTTTCATGAACTGGATGTAGGTTAAATGGTCAGTCAGAACTTATATTTAGCTGTTGGGTGAATACAAGGCATTAATACTCAAACACATGACAGAATTGCGATATGCTTTCTATTGTGGTTTCTCGCAGGTCAACTATGTAGGGTACTGTTACAGATTGAGTGACTGCTCAGGGATGTGATGGTGTATGTGAGAAGTGGTTGTTTTGAAGAGACCAAATGTAAGACCAAAGAAGATGGTTGATGGCCAAGTAGGTCCCAAACTGCTAGGAAAGGTTTACATATTTAGATATTCAACCTACTCAATAATCCATTAACTTCCAGGCAGCTGCATAATTGGCTCACCCTGACTAGGTTAAAGCATCTCATAGACAACAGATATTAATCAGAATATAGATTTAATTTACATAACTTTCAGTTCTCGTGTGTCAAAAATGTTGATATGAACAATGAGGAATCCCATCAAAAATGTAGCTTTGACTTCAGTGTTCTTCAGTTCATTTGGTTTCCCATCTGTGTAAAAAAATACTTAATAAAAAAAAAAGAAAAGTTTTTTAACGTGGTTCATCTGAAATGTCTTGTCTCCATCATCAACACTTATGGATGTAGTATCCTGTCACATATCCTAGGATGTACATGGACACCACAACAGACAAAGCTCCTGCTGCCTTCACTGCTATTCCACTGCTGACAATAGGTCTGCACACTCTGTCGTAGATCCTGAATGCAACACAGTGGAAAGCAGAGTCAAGTTACACAGTTTACAGCTGAAAATTGTCATTCTAACATTATTTTATATCCTAGTTCCACCTAAGAGTCTCTTGTGTGCCCCACTGTGCTCGGATTAACTTCCACACCACGCAGGATGGACCCTTTGTCTCACCTCATCGTAGTGGGCTGTGAGGGCTCTTCATTCATGTTGACGGTCTCGTTCCAGCGATCATATTTCATGCTGCCGGCAGTCTTAGAGTCCATGTGGGAAGTCATTTCTCTCCTCAGCTGCCAGGAATCACTGTTAACTCACCGCTTCACTGCTCAGCACATGAACTCTGTGTTCTTTGACACAGTGAGGATGTCTTTATTCGTGACAAAGGGCAGAACACTCATGTTCATAAATCACTATAAGGCATCTCGACAACAATGAAATATGACATAAATGAGACAAATGAATAACTCACTGCTGTTTGATTATTTTGTAAAGGAAAAATCATCATTGCCTCTGACAGCTGCACATGATAAAGCACTTTCTTGTGAAGTCTTAAATGTGTTAAAATAAATTCTGTTTAAATTACAATACCAGTTAAAAGTTCAGACACACTTTCCCATTTACCTGAATGAGACCAAGTATTAGTAAATAATCAATCAAGTACTTACATTGTTCAGCCACTCCACACGATTGAAATACTGAGATTAAACAGGCATGGGATTTGCTTCAGAAAAATTCAGTTTATATGCCTACGTTAATAACTCAATGAACTCAAGCTGTGCTCACATGTATGAGTGAGAGTTTAAAACTACCACTGAAAATGAAAGAGTTGTGCCTCCTGCTTGGAATGAGACGTTGGCCATAGTTCATGTGTTCCAGTTTTTCTCTGTCACCTGCTTATATGACTCTTTCACAGTTGTAAAGGACAATTCAAGCTCAGAGTTGTTAGGTTAGACTCCAGTTGCAACATATCCTGTGGAGATAGTGGGCTCCAATTAGGTTAGTAGGTTTTATATTCTCAGTTTCCTGGATGAAACTATGATTTAGTTGCATAAAACAATTACTTATTGGTTCAAATGTTTTGTTTAGGCTCTACTGCAGAGGACAAACAATGATCTGTTTGTGCTGGAATAGCAGCAGCCTCTCCTGCTTGTAGATTTAAAGAAATTCAGCTATTTCAGCTACTCATTTAGTCAGATATAGACGAGATATCTCAAATGTCTCAAAGCCAATGTGATGACTTAATGACTTTAAAACATCACATTTAGCACATTTGCAACAGGAAAACTGTTATCTATACAGTATAGTGTATAGTGTGTACATAGTTCCTGTTATATCGATGACAGAAGAACTGGATTCAAACTGGAGACTTCACAGAAGACCTGCGTAGCATGCATGGGCCCTAAAATACCCAAAAGAGGACTGTAGCCAGCACTTGTGTTGCTTTCATTGCCCCTCTGCACAACCAATGTATCCACCCAAAAAGTGAATTAATTCCCAAAGAAATCAAGGCACACTGTTTCATCAAACTTCATGCATTTATTATACTCTCTGCACTGAGTGGAAACTTCTTCCTGATAGTTGTCTGTTACATCATCACATCTAATACAAAGGCATTTCTCTGAGGGAACAGAGCACCAACTATCAAAAAGTACAAAGTAACAAAACACCAACTCCAAACTTTTGTGGTGCTACCCTCATTTAGGCCATATTTTCTTTTTATATTTTCATATTTCTTCAACACTTATCTAAATCTTCCACAAATTAAAGTAAAGTAAATAATTTTATGGAAAGAGGATGAATTTCTAATAAACACACCACACTAGTAGCCTCATACTTATACTTGGCTTGTGGTTTCCTTACGTCACTGTCGTTTCCACGAGTGTTTTCATGGATACCATGCAGTTGGCTGTTGGGGATATTTAACTGCATTCTGGAGTGACAGTGTTTGGATGAAATATACAAACTGTCAAGAGCATTGAGCCCTGGAGGCTTTACTGCAGCTTTACTGCATATAGCAGAGAAATGCTTCCCCCTACTGATTAGAGCATAGTACTCCAAGAATATGCATATTTCATTAAATACCAGTTTAGTGCCCATTCAAAATGTGCCTGCTCAGAACTGGCCAATTGCTTCAACACGTAGAAAAATGAATACAGTTGATGTGAAGTGTGAATGAGTATATACACCAATAGCATGACAGAAACTAACATGCTAGTATAGAAGTCAAAGAAGCAAAGTACATAGACATTGGTTTTTGATTGTGGGGAGATGTGTGTCCATAACTGTTAATTAAAGACACGCAATTTGAGGCTTTTGAGCTCTCTGTAATTTTCATTATGGGCCAATCTCCTCTCCCTGTTATGCAGGAGTCAGTCCTCAACTCCGCCCTGCCCCAGCACAGAGCAGAGCAGCTCACTGATCGCTGGTGTATTCAAAATGTATTAAAATTGAATACATATCATGTGTCCACATTGCACCAAATTCGACACTGCACTCGTTCCCTGGTTATACACCTGCCAAGTGTGGAGTCGAGTGGATGAATGATTCTCAAAATACGTGAAGGACATACAGACAGATTACTTGCTTTATATAGAGAGATAGAGAGATGTACATGGTGTCCCCTCATAGTGAGCAGGTGAGCAGGCATTTGATTACTTAGCACCTGTTACACCTTTCCCTCAACAAATATACTTCCCATACCTTGAAATAATATGAGCTTACATTTCCTTATATTTGTTGTAGTATTGTCAAATTAATCTTTATTTAAACATACCTTCAGAAACACTCATCTGCACACTTCACTCCAAACACTTTAGCTTGAAACGCCTCAATTTTAACACAGTCACTATACTTTAGTTTCACTTGATATTTTATATTTACTTAATATTCTACTGCTTTGTTGTTTGTCCATATTGTAATTCTGCTGCTACATACTGTCTACTCTGTACAATGAGCAGCTATAGCATTTCAATCTGTACTGAAAGAGGAATAACTCATCTGTTGCTTTTTCTGAGTTTTCTGTTTTGTTTATCTTGTGAAAGTTTTGTGTGTTTGGGATACATAAAGAAACTTGACTTGAATGTTTTGCTCTGAGCAAAGTGTTATTTTTCAAAAAGATCTATGAAATGATAAAGTCGTTGTCGGAGCATTTTTTCCACACTGTAGCTTTTAGACCACTAGAGAGCACAACTAACACTTCACAGCATATTATGACATAAAGTATTTCCCATTGTGCAACACCTTCCATTATCTAGTAATAAGTGAGACAGTTGTGGGCATGCGCTCCAACCACACTCAGATGACCTTTGGAACAGGCAAAGCTCAGCGATGAGGCACCAGAGATAAACACCAGAAGGGCTGAGCTATACTTCATATTATTGTTAACTAATCTGGAATAATTGCAAAATATGGTTCCTGAGTGTGTGATGGCTTAAATCAGATTTATCTTCATGGTTTTTTGTAAAAACCAGTGACATTCATTTTGAATTTGGTTCTTTAAAATCAAAGGTAACACTATGTTATCCTTTATCACATCGCTTCTCCCGACTTCCTACCTCCTACCGGGGTGGTTGACTCTGGAAACCAATCCACTAGATGATCTACTTCAAGGTGAGCTTTTTGTCCATTCATTTTCTCAGAACTGTACATATGAACCTTGTTACAGGCAGTTCCTTGGTTGTAATAGAAATGACATGCTGTCTGATATGCAGGGCTGGTCGGTGCATGTGGGATCTCTGTGCTATGCTCCCTGATGAGAGTGCATTTGTTTGTAGAGGAGGAAAGGTGAGGAAATGACCTTCTGAAACATGTGAGCATCAACTTGGTGTTAAGTTACATAACCTGTTTGCAAAATGTCAGGTTTTCACCATCGTCATAAAAATATTAATGTTTTAATGTTGCCTCAACAGTTTACATTCATTGGTTGCTTGTTTTTTACTTCTACATCTCACAGCAGGAGTGAAAAAGATGTATCAAGCCAGAATCATCAAAGTGGAACTAAAAGGGGATTTGCTGGGATGCTGAACTTTTTCTTTGTGACTGGGATTCTGGCTATAGTGGGTTCACGTGTGGCCTCCCTGGTGGTGCTAGAATTTTGTCTTCGGGCTATCTCTGGATGGGTTACAGCTGGACCAGTAAGAAGCCAATTATGTGATTAAAAATATTCCTAAGATTTAACTTATCATGTGATTTCCATCTCATGTTGCAGATACCTTTCATTTTTCTTTCCTATGTTTTTTGTGTGTTTTTTGCCATGTCATGATGGCTCATAGATTATCATAACCGTCTTCATCATTTTTGATTAGTCAATTCTGAACTATTCTGTTCTGTTCCTATTCTGTTTCTATTCACCAGGAGTCTGGAAAATTTCTGCAGCAGCTTTTAGTGCAAAGCCAGTTCTCTCTGGGCTGTGCTATAAACTGCAGTTTGCACTTTCTCCACGAGGGGGCATCGCAACGTTGGCTGTGCCTGCTCCTGGCAGCAGCACTCAGCTGGTTTCTGGCTCGGCAGGCCTCTCGCCTACTGCACCATGTCATGGCTCTGTATAAACTCCACAGTTCACAGCGATACTGCGGCATCTGCATCAGCCTCCTGACATCAGGCCGCTGCCTACTGCCCATGCTGTGCAGGGCTCTGCTCATTACCTTCTCTGTGGCTGTGATGGCTGCAGTATCACTCATCAATCAACAGTTCCTCTCTGCAACAGAGGCCCTAAGGTTCTGGACACCACTGACTATCTGCTACACACTGTTAGTGGTTTACATGCAGGGTGAGAGACATTTAAAATTGAGGAAAATTATGTAAGAAATTATGGTGCAATGCATATTCAACACTGATTAATCAGGACAAGACCTTCAATAATGCCCCAGCCTTTCACAGTGTGACAATATAGACCTCTATCTGGACAGAGGAAAACCATTGTAAATCAATTATCTGTTTGTTTTCGTAAACATTTAACCAAATATTTCCCTGCAATGCTGAATCTTGGTTCTGCAGAGGAGCAGCACCGTCTGCCCAGCAGCCAGGCTGTCCTGAACACAGTGATAGTTCGTCTCGGGGGTTTGATGGTCCTGATGCTGACTGTTGGACGCTGGTCCGACGTGCTTCACATCCTAATGTGTTTCCTGGGCGAGGCCAGCTGTCTAATCCCCACCATGGATCTACTGGATGCAACATCCTCACGGGTCAGTGAGTCTCTCTGGAAGCAGCACACAGGGCTGAAAGCACTTTCTGCCCACCGAGACACAAAAACTGGGGCAGAATATCAATGTGTTCATTAGACTTGGTCCCAAGATGAGACTGAACTTCTCAAAGTTGTATCCCAGGTGGAGAAGGTTTAAGACCCCCAAGACAGATTCAGGTCAAAGTATTCTTTGCCAAGTTTTCCTTTCACTGAGCTAGCCTGATTAAATAGTTCAGAGTTAAAAAAACAACCCTTACTACACACGCACTTGATGCAGTTGTAATAACATGCATTTCGGGTATTTAAATAAAAGTGTTGAGTCCAATTTAATGCAAATAAAAATGTAGATAAAATGAATTTAAATTAGATTTATCTTCAAGACATATATCAAATATACATAGCCAAATTCAAAATGCAGCAAATGTTCAATATAACACTGTTGTTATAAATATAATGTATTTTCTGGTAAATGATTGTGTTACTATCACATAGACACAGAGTCAGTAGATATCCTGACTTTCTGTGGTCTGAGCTCTTCTTGACCAACAGCTTGGTTACACAGCTGTCGTCAGTGAACAATATGTCATGAGTTTCATCTGTCATGTTTCTGTGTGCATATAGGAAGAAGAGGATTATACAGACAACGTAAGAAGAGAACATCGACGAAGACCACAAGCACAAAAGAAGGAGCATCAGTCATAGTCACTTCATGATTTTAAAATTTGGTGGTACTTGTTTTTAATGGGAGTATTTAATGTAAAGTCCTATTAGTTTATGCTTTTGTATTTAAAATGCATTTTTTTTTCGTTAAATATTCCACAAAGCATTTTGTGATTAAAAATCTTTTGGAAATTCAGTCTTGAACCACAATGTATTAGATAAAGACAAACCAAAAGACATTTCATCTATTTACTGCAGAAGGCTATCCGATCCAACAATCATCGCCTCTGTGTAAAATAGTGGTGCTGCTCAGAGTGTCTGTGTGACCCCTCGCATTAATTCAACACTGTAATCTGAGGAAGATTTTAACAGGCAGACGGTTATTTTCCTGGAAAGATTCACTGCTCTGAATTTCCTTAGGAGATGTAACTTTAGTTCAGTGCAGCCTCAGAGCCTGATGAAGCTTTGTAACCCTTTCTGCAGCCTCCTGACACATAGGGGTCCAAATAAATTAGGTTTATTTATGCATGAGGGCAGAATACTATTGTATTGTTGCTATAATCAAGCCTAGCTGAAAGCAATTCACTGGTTCTAATTATTTCACTAATTGGTGTGATTCAAGGAGGAAGCAAAAACTCATAGCTAAAGAATACATTTTATTTACCTTTACTTTCAACAAAGGAAGAACCATTATCTTACTGTGAATACATCAACCCACAAAGGAGGGAAATGTAATCTGCTATCATTTTATTTTAATGTACATTACACATGCTTATTATTCAAAACGGGGGTAGGCCTATATTTTATAAGATTATCACACAGCTCACGTCTAAGTTTTACGGTAAAACAAATTTATATTAGCACACAGACCGGCTGGATACGGATCGTGTTTGTCAAAATTGACACAGCTGCTCTGCAATAATTGATGTCATTTATGACCTATGACTGCACACGTTAATAGCAAACGAGGGGCATTAACTCCATCCCAAACAGCTCGGGCGGTAGGTAACCATTTCCAACAAATTGTGTGTGGTTATTTCACTTATTTCCACAGAAATAACGGGCCGCTTCTGTCGTGTCTCTCCAGTCTGCTTGGTAAAGAAAAGGCAAAATGGCTGACGACAAAGTCACACAAAATGGCGTTAGACAAAGAAAAGGCTGTGTATCTCTGACCTTCACTACTTCTTACTGACAAAAACATATTTTTAAAAGTAAAGAAACACCCGCATTAATGGCTTTGTATAGTTTGCTGACACCAATATCGCTTTATAACACCGCAGAAGCTGTTGTGAGATAAAATGAACGGTTACCCACTTTACACAATTACACTTAGCTTCATTGTATCATAAACCTTTCCTAACGTTAGCTTATAACCTGCCTTTATGTGACAATTTAGCACTTTTTCTAACGCCTACATCAAATTACATCCACACTTTGGCGCCGGTATATGCCCATTAGAGGTGTCTTTATTGAGAGCTGTGGACTGACAGAAGTATATTCCATGAGAGGGCTTTTTTTGTACATCACTCCCGTCATTCCGTGTCAAAAAAGGCGTGTGAAATGACAGTGGGCTACATTAGCCTGACGGTCCAGTTTCCAGAATAATCCAGGTCTGAGAATCACTGAAGAGGAAATTTAGTTTTGGTGTCTTGTCGATCCACCAAAATAGGAAATTGTACTCCCATAGGTTTATTAGATTTTTAATTGAATAAAGTTCCCACACCAGGACGGATTCAGTAGACACAGGGAGGCTGTTCTCCATGAGCACCCGAATATGGTGAAAATGCCCATTGAAGTGACTGACTGAGCGCTTTGCTGTCACCTCCTCAGGAGACTTCCAGACTTTTCTGTTCTCAGCTGATAGGCACGCAGCACGCATGCGCACAGCGGTTGTGTGTGTCCCATGTTACCGCATTTTAACGCATGCGCAGCTCTGTCTTGATAGGCTCGCTTAATATAGTAACAAAAGCAGAATGATGCTGTGCTGTAGTAACAGGGCTGTATTTTCTGCCCAGCTTTCATTCACAGTGTTTTTAGTTACTTTTTAACTGGTTACATTTAAAATCACATTCAGCTCCAGCATGTGTCTGAGCAAAATAAGCCTAAACAACCCACCTCCAATTAGGCTGAGGACATATTTTAAGTAAACTAAACATTAAACAACTATCACAAAAAATGATTTAACTAACAAATAATATTTTATAGGAAAATACTTCTGAGAAAATTGCAGTTTTTATAGACTCTTCACCAGTTCTTATCTTTTGGACCTTTGGACATTGGCCTGATTGCTCATGTTACTTATTAGCTTAAAACAGAGCACAGACCAGGGCAAAGTTCTCCACTTTACAGCCTGCTTGTAGAAGTGACTCATGTCAAAGTAAATACATTAACCTAGTTAAAGCTTTAGTTTGGGCAGTAGGCATTACAGCAAGAGGAAGACAACAGTCTGCGGTTTATACACAATGTAAAATGGAATACATCAAATTATGAACAGTATTATGACAAAGTGAAGAGTTTTGTTCTCCATGTCTTTTGCATTGTATCTACTGAGTCCTGTGTTAAAACCCTTTTTGTGTCTCATCGTGTCAGTCAGTAAAACCCTCTAATGCACAATCCTGTCATTTTACTGATATTTCTTTCATCTGGGATCTTAACTCCTTTGTCAATGCACTGCTAAAGTATATTAGGATTTCTTCTTTTCCTTTGTGCATATGTGACTGAATGATGTTTCTTCTTCTAAATATGTCATGTTGACTCACTGACATGTAAAATGGATTTGGTTTGATTGAATGCTTTTATCCTAGAGTCACTTTCTCACACACATCAATCTCAAAGTTTATGTCAAATCTTATTTTTTGAGAATATCTTTATAAATGGAATGTATGACACAGATTAACTGGAATCATTTCTTTCTTTACTTTCTTTATTTTATTAACGTCTTTAATGCAGCTGTACTGTGTTTAATGGATGAATCAGCTTTGGTGATACAGACATTACAAAATATCTGATTTTTCTGCACTTCCCTAAAACCAGGCCTGAAATGACATGCTTGTGAGCAGCAGTAATTATGCAGACAGGTGATCAACTTGAGGAAAGACAGCTTCAGAAGTCCTTGGCATAGATTTTGCTTTTTCTCTCTCTACAGGATAGAATAGGGCTGGACTCCATTCTTCCAAAGTAATTTCCCCTTGTTTGGTGTTTTAATGATGATGGAGGAGAGCGCTGTCTAACACTTTGCTCCAACATCACTGAGATATGGTGATTGAAAATGCCTTAGCATATGATTCATCTCACTGTCATACACATCAAACTATTCACTGAGCTCTTGTGTCCTGTACAGAAACATCTGCACCCATGTTTCTCCAGACTTTTGCATTAATTTGTCATCGATTTATATATAATTTCCTGTTCCTGTTCATGATATAGAGGCTAGACTGTGGCCTTTTCTGTATTTACAGTCATGAAGCTGCTAAGGGAGTTAATCCACTTTAATTGGGCCTGTGCAGATGTTAACTTAAGTCACCTCATATCGCTTTACTAAAGCTTGTGGCTCAAATGCTCTGATCATTAACATTCAGAGCTGCAAACAACGGGTGCTTAGTTTCCTGTTTCCTGCAGGCTCAAGTTTTTTGCTTTACGTGTCAAAAGCTTCAGCACAACCTTTTATACTGGGTGTAAATGGTGTGGAGGGTCAACTCATCATAACCTTATAGTCAGATCCCTCCATCTAATATTGTGCATGAGGTCACATATTGACCTAATCTCTGAAGACAAATAAAACAATTAGTGGTGATTTATAAATCATCAGTAATTATACATCAGTCCACCCATTTCCCCAAGCACTTATTTTGTTAACTCACAGGTGACTGGTGCCCACCCCAAATAAACCCTGTAATTATTAGCATTAAGTGGGATAAATAATAAATGATGTACATACAGTAGCCCAACAAACAGTGTAAAAGGGGACAATCTTTAAAGCTCACTGTGATTTTTTAAATGTGGCCCTGAGGCTGATTGAATCACTTTGGGGTGGGTGTTAAATAGCTTATCGATTGATAAAAATCGAATGGATCCTATTACAATAATAATACATTCTAAAAATATCAGACCTGGGCTCGTTTAGCTTTAATGTACGTGTGCCTCACCTTGCTAAACATAACATTGGGATCCTCCAGAGTGTCAAAGCTTCTCAGATGTCAAAGCACCAACATGCAACCGGGGGTTTTCTCACGCATGCGCATGGGCGGAGACTATCTCATCGGGTGAAAAAAAAAAAAGAAAAAAAGAAGTTCACACACAAAGCCACGCCTGCGCGGTGTGCCTTTTCATTACAAGCGAAGTTGCTGCATCTTTTTAGGAAGCTACATGCTTTCTTTCGACACCCAAGGGTCGCATGGTGTCAGGGACGCGCCTAGTCACGGGAACAGTCCGGAGCGCGTTCACGAGGGCGCAAGATCGCGCTTGAACAGTGAAGAGTATCAAACAGCGTGCGGGGATCCAACCTAATGGTTTACATTGGGTCACAACGAGCAGTCAATGATTTGTGCCGAGTGTTTTTTTTCTAGTCCGGCGTTTATTTTGCAAACCTAGTCTATTTTGCACAGGAAGAAACTGACATAGCAAACTCATCTGTATGATCGGGGAGCAGGAGCACACAGTATGGTCCGGGAAACCAGACATTTATGGGTGGGAAATTTACCCGAAAATGTACGAGAGGAGAAAATCATTGAGCACTTCAAGCGGTGAGTAGAAACACTGATGAGCGACGTGTGCGTTTGTGTGTATTTTGTAATATAAGGACGGGTGCGCGGCCAGCATCTCCTCTCTCTCTCTCTCTCTCTCTCTCTCTCTCTCTCTGTTGTGTCACATTTTAGTGAAGTCGGGATGAAGCAGGAGGTTCCCCCTGTAGCAAAGTCCCATTTGGCAACTGTGCTGTCAGCTCACCATAAGCAACAACATTGTGCTGCGTTTTCAGCTCAGATATAAGAAAAGAGAAAACGGCCAGCACGCTTTAACCACACAGCTGGCAGGCATGCTTTTTGCCATTTTGACACGGTTACTAACTTGTAGGCCAGGTGATAACTTTACTTTGTCCTTTCATGCTGTGTGGCTGTAGGCTACATTCCCACCAGGTAACCATTTGTCTTGTGATCAGCCTACCTCTTCCACCTGGTGACCATAAAAACACATTTAGTCTGTAGTGTAACAGTGTAAACAAACTTCAGCACACCTAGGCAGCTACTAGCTTTGTCTTATTATTGCATTTATCAGGCTGCATTTTGCTGGACAGTGTGTAGCCTGTGTATCACCGTGTGTGTTGTGGTGTTTCACTTGACTCTCTGTGAGTGTCAGGTCACTGCTCCCAACCAGACTTTCATGCACAAAGTATGATCGATCACCATAGCATGTGCTTGTCTATCAGAGAGCATTGTAGCTGCTGCAGGAGATGAATGATGTCTTAACGCAGAATCTAAATCCAACACAAGTCAGTGAAAAAAGCTCAAAGCTGACACGACATCACGCGTCGTCCACGCTGTAACATTGTTGCAGGCTGGCTGGCTGGCTGTGATTGAACAGGGCGCTGTGTTCACTGATGTGCAATATTGTAACGCTGAAGCACTTCTGTCTGCTGTGCGCTCATGAGCACAGACACTGAATATCTTCTGCTACATTATCACAACGTTGCTTTTCCAGCAGAGCCCGCAGCGTGATGATCCAACTGAGGGGAAAATCAGACAACATATCGATGAATTTGAATTACGGCTGCAGTTTAACTCCATTTGCGCTTCATGTTTTTGGGCTTTTAGGAGGAGACCAAACGCGTGCACCATGTATGGGCTTATAGCTCTTTGTTGTCTTCCTCGGACGGACAAAAATGTAAATATGTTTTTTTTTGTGTGTGTGGCTATCACCGTTGTGTGTGCGCGCTCTCGCCTCTCGCTCCTCGGCTGTCAAGGAAATAGCAGCCCGCCTCTCCGTCCATATGTGCTGAAGACCAGACTGCTGAAAAACATCAGTCTACCTATATGAGCAACGCTGCGTGTGTGTGTGTGTGTGTGCGTGCGCGTGTGTGTGTGTGTATGTAGGCGTCGCCATATCGGACCCAAAGCTGCTAAATTACCAGCATAAATCATCCATGTCTGTCTGAAACAAATTGTAACCGAATGGCAATGTGTCGCACAGCACAGCCTACCCCCAACATAGGACTGTGAGAAATATACAAACTGATTCTATTCATTTCGTATTTTGCACTTATTTATAAATGAACGTTAAATGCAGTGAGTGGACCTGCACATATGTTTTTTTCTTGTCTGACTCATGCAGCCGTGCAGGACGCACATTAGTGTGCCGCCTCTATGCCGTTTTATTTACATTAGCCTGTGCTATGATGTGCGTAACGTTATGTTTTGGGGGGGTGGGGGGGATGGTGACTGGCAGCATGTTATTGCAATAGCGGAGGGGAAACTGTGTCGGCGACTCCTTTTTTCTAGCATGCTGCCTCAGCTCCGGCGTTAACCCAGAGGTGGTCAGAGCATGCAGGTGCATGACAGTCCGATGTGTGATAGAAGTCATTGAAGATGGGGGACGGGAGAATGAGTAAGCAGTGTGAGCAGCTTTTCTAAAATGGCGTCGGAGGCTCAATGTTGGGAACTGGCATGCCAATAAATTTATGGGCACCCTACTGTCTACTGCCGGACAGCGCAAATACACTCCCGAAAGATTGTTTAGGGGGGAAACACAACACACACAGATGATAGCAGGCTTTGTAATCCTACTGCGCTTGTACATTTAGAGTAATAGGTTTCCCATCAGTCAATGCAACCTTCACTTAACGGGGTATTTAGTCATTTACAAGCTTGTTAAGGAAACAATAGAGTGGTTGACCTCATGTACATATTTTCTTCTATTATATCTTAAATGATGCAATTATTTTTCAAGATGGTAGAATATAGAAATCATATGTTGAATTGCTGCAAAAAAACCCAAAACAAACGAACATGTTTTGCTTTTTGGTGAAACAGAAAAAGCCATATAGTATGCATAATGCATCTATTTTCTAAACCCACACACAGCCAAT
Source organism: Scomber japonicus (assembly GCF_027409825.1). Taxonomy (NCBI): domain Eukaryota; kingdom Metazoa; phylum Chordata; class Actinopteri; order Scombriformes; family Scombridae; genus Scomber; species Scomber japonicus. Next base: position 10,432,378 of record NC_070581.1, on the reverse strand, counting down.
CAGGAAATGTCACGTCTCCTTTATATGCTGCCCATACCTCATCTGTGCACCTTCCAGTAGATATAAGCTTATGAGACCACCTCCTAGGAAACATGCTAATGTTAGGAAATATATGCATTTATTAACATGCAATGTGCCAAGGTTTGAAGTCCAGTTGCTGGGTTACTGTTGCCTTGAAAGAAAGTACCACAGAGCAGAAAATAAGGGTAGCAAAGTCACCTCCCACCGCTGCTCAGATACACACATGCACACAGACACTGACATAAATGAGTTCTGCACCATATAATTTTTGAAAGATGTTGTTATTATTTGGGAGATTGCTTTTTAATTTAACTGAAACCCCTGTTTTGTAAATCAATAAATACTGGTGCAACATGTTTGCAGTTTCCAGCCCATTGATCACCTTTTGTTTCCATTGCTTTCTCTTCAGATATGGACGTGTGGAGAGTGTCAAGGTCCTGCCTAAGCGGGGTTCAGAAGGTGGAGTCGCCGCCTTTGTGGATTTTGTGGACATTAAAAGTGCTCAAAAGGCTCATAATGCTATCAACAAGATGGGGGACAGAGACCTGCGCACTGATTACAATGAACCAGGCACAATTCCTAGTGCCGCGAGAGGGCTGGACGATAGTCTGTCCATAGGCTCTCGTGGCCGGGATGTATCAGGGTTCACAAGGGCGGCAGGGGGGGCAGTGTATGGGCCCCCCACATCGCTCCACAGCAGAGATGGACGCTATGAACGCAGACTAGACGGGTAAGTGGACAAAGTTTCTCTGAAGGCAGGGGGAACCGTGGTTTCTGGTAAACACCTTACCTCCAAGCATCTTTCCACCATCTGTTCATTTACTTGTTTGGGGGTTAAAGAGGAGAAAAAGAGTTCATGCTCAAGATTAAATCTTGTAGGGATCCCCTCTGAAGTCCTCAGAGTGTGGCCAAGCGCTCCTGGATTCATACTTTCAGGTAGACACCAAGATATTCCGTAAATGAAAGCATGCTTTTACACAAGTGTATCCATTACTTAAACGAATAGTCAATAGTGTAAATGGCTGTTGGGGATTATCTTTGTGAGCTTAAACATCTCTGTGAGGTGGATATATCATTTGCGGAAAATACGGGGCAAAGATTGGATATCGTAAAAATTTCCCAGGATTATTGGAGAGAGAGAGAGAGAGAGAGGGAGAGAGAGAAAAAGAGAGAGTGGTCCAGCGGCCATCCCTGGGATTCCCCTAATCTGGAGTTACGTGCCCTGCCTGGTGGATTAATGTCACCCTTTTTTCCTCATGTAACAAAACAACCAAGAGCACACATTATATGTATAAGACACCATTGTTTGGATTAGTCTAATTTGGTTTTCAATTAGTGTGCACACCTCACGGAGGTGTTCACTTCTCTCGTGGGCTGGAGTCATGTGGATAATCTTCACAGGATATTTATTCTCCACTGTTGGATTAACACTGGCCACACATCTAAAGGATATTCTATCATGCTAAAGGTATGGGTTGCTTTCTTGGTTCTTTGTTTTTTTTATTTTTTGTTGTTGTTTTATTTGGGATTATGTCTGAGATCAGGGCCTTACAATTTGAGTGCTGGGAGACCTCTACTGGTGATCCAACTCAGTAGAGACAACAAAAACAAGTGAGCAATGACTTTTTTCCCCCCCTTGCCTTATTTTTTTGGAGATTATTTTTACCCTTCAACGACGAGACTCGTAGATCTGCTGAGGACCAGTACGGACTATGTTTGGATCGTACAATTCAATGAAGAATGCTGGAAATTGTGACTGGAAAGTTGTGCCATCCTTGCCATTGGAGATAAGCTACCTCATGCCTGTGGATTACCTCATCCTTTCCTGAATGTGGAACTATAACTAAACCTCGGATACAATCACAGACATAACCAAAGAACTAAGTTGCGCTCATGAACTGCATCTCTCATTGAACTCTGTTCAGGTTTGGACTACTGTGCTTGCAAAGGAGAATCACGGATCAACAACTGACATGAACATCCACAAGCTTCACCACTGTTGTGCACGTTCTCCATCCTGAGAATGAGTCTGGATTACCATTAATAGACATAATCTTTATTCCTAATCCGTCATGACCAGATTTCTCTCCTTTTTCCAAAGGAGTTTGATTACTTTACTGCTGTAAAGTGGAATATGGATGGACTTCATAAATGAAGATACAAGTCTTATTTTTTGTCCATCAGTTTGTCCTCTAGACTCTACTTTCATGTTGGGAAATCAATGGCGCACTATTTACTGAAGATGGACTCCTGGATATCATGTATTTTAGTGCAATGCAGTTTGTTTTTTGGTTTGGATGGATATATGAACTCAGACGGACATTTTCCAGCATTCAAAGTATCTTAACCTGGATCCGTACATCACCGAGTTTGTTTTTCACCGTTTTAAATAAACTGGACACTCCAGCTCGTCTATGCACATGAGATCCGCTGCCCTGAAGATGAGGATTACATTTTCTAAATGTGAACAATTTTGCTTCAATTTTTTTCCCTCTCCACTCAACATTTTTGCCCATTTTTGTCTGCTCACAAAGTTCTATCTCCCTAGATTGTATTTGGAATAATAGGTCAAGTTACCACTCTCTCAAAAGGTTGGTATGTCCTGCCCTGTGTATTTTAGCTGTCCTCTCTAACCCCCTAGTTTGAACCCCTGTCTCTCTCCATTTTCCCCACTAACCGAAGTAGCTGGTACATAGACTGTTATTACTGTCTGTATGTCTATATACAGAAATATGTACCATACCTTGTATTGTTTTCCTTTCTCTTCCTCTCACCTGACCCCACCTTAAGCTCCTATCTCCTGCTCTCCTTACAACAAATAGATCAATATCGCAGCTGTTATTCATGACAAGTGTTCAAAGTAAAAATGCCCATTTTATATATAAAGTACAGTTTAAATATAACATGATAATTGGGCTGTGCATATTTTTTAGTAGCATCACATTCAAACCAGTGAGACAGCGGAAGGAAAACTATATTTTATAAACATTGAAGATACCTTCTAATTCAAGCTTAGGTAGGTTTATAATGTTTTCTTGCTAAAAAAAAAAAAAGTAGCTGGTTAATCAATTATTCAATAAACAGAAAATGAATCAAAATTCCTCATTCATCATCATTCAATCATTCAAGTCTTTTATATGACAAAAAATTCCAATCATCTACTGAATCCAGCTTCTAAAATGTCAGAATTTGCTGCTTTTCTCTATTAAGTTTAAATGAATGATCTGTGATGTTTAGACTATTGATGGGACTAAACAGTCTATTTTAAAATTCCACATTTGTCTCTATTATGAAAACATTTTTGTTGTCTAAAATGATTGATCACTTAATCAAAAAATGATTTGCATAATCATTGATAAAATGATAATCAGTTATAGCCCCAATATCTTCTTTATTTTCCAGCCTTGAAATTGCAGTTTTAAAATCTGTATTGGAGGACAGTAGGACATAAACACTGTAAAACCTCTCACATGCTGCTGAGGAAGCATTAAATGGGAACAATTTTAAGTTTTTTATAGCATTTCACTCTTGTCAGTGATAGGAAACATGTTGACATTGATTCAGTGAAGCTCCGTGACTGGATTCACGCTCAGGACGTCACAGCTCCGTGTAGGATTGGGCGATAATGACAATAATTATGGTGAGACAGTAGAAATTTGTCAACCACCAGAGATTTTTCTCAACCGTTCAGACTGTGGTAGCTTCCCCTTTAATTTCTGCTTGTTTTAGACCTTTGCAGGCAATGTTGCAAATAAATGAACAGAGTTGATTCTGTAAACTGCAGCATCATTTAAATGAATTACCTTTTTATAAATGTTTGCTTTAAATTGAGTTTCCTGTAAATTTACTATGTATTATTATAATTATATCAAATTATAATGTTAGAGACAATTTTATTTCTATCACTAACCCTAGCTCCATTGTATGGGCCTCAGCCTGCAATGACAACAGGACGCTCCACAGCTACACCAGTTGGTTTACATGGCAAAAGGATATTTAACGAATCACTTCTTATAATACTCTATATATTGAATAAATGTTTATGTAGGTTTTGTTCCCACATGACTGAACCCCACATGCGTCGCCTTTTTAACATGCTGCTGGAATGCATTCTTTTATAATTATGCTCTTCACGTAATCCCAAAACAGTTGATGTGCTTAGCATGCACCAGGGCAGACTAATAATCAAACACTGATGGAAATTCTGCCAAAAAAAAGTCTAACTGAATTATTTTTAAGCTCCATGAATAATGTAGAACCTGTTTTGTGTAAAGTGAAATTGAAGTGAAATTGAAGGCTATTGAGCAGTGAGCCTGCGCCACCAAATTAGCATTTTCGAGAGCATCTAGGGGTCAAGGTAATCCATCAATTTCACAGCAGACATCGTTATGCCATAGATGTTATTCATGAATCCTGCACGCACATGATTAAATCGAATAAGCTGAAACAGAATTTGCCCCTGACCCGCTGTACTTGTGTATAGTGCAGTGAAATACAGACATAGTTCTAGTCTCCTAAACCAATTTATTCTCAACATCAAGCAGAAGATGTGTGTCCCATGTGCTCTATTGTTTGTGTACCCTAATGGCAAAATCTAGATGGAAGACTTCAATCTGTTAGCATTTATTGTTATTATTGTTAGCATCTATAGATTATATCTATGTCACATGTTTCACACAGATTAATATTTTGAGTTTGTATCAGTATAAAACAGTGAAAAGCTTAAATCTAGTCAGTAATTGTCATGTGGTGTAGACTTCTGTTTTTACCCAGGTTAAAAAAAATCTTATAAGTGACAAAAAATTGGGAAGTGGTTACATGTTTATTTAGTATAAAAGGTTAAGCTTAGGCAATGAATTAAGTCAAAGTCCTCTCAAGTGTGCCAATAAAAAAAGGAGTGTGAATATGCCAACACTGTATTGTCAGTTGTAAAGGTCAGGTTGGACATTTTAAGAAACTCATCTTACGGATCATTTACCAAAATGCCATTGAGGACCTCACAGGGTGTCGCTGACACACGTGTGTCATACGTTTGCAGAGAACTGGCAGCAGCCTCCTGTTAGCACCACATGTAACCTCTGCTGGTTGATTTCTAAGGCTCGGGCCAAGATGAAGGCAGCTTCTTTCACTAACTCGTCTGGATATGGAAATTTACACATTTGGGTCCGTAGACATTCACTGTGAATCATCCCAAAACTGAGGTTTTTTTGGAAATACGCAGAAACACACTGAAATACTCCAGCTGTGCTTTTGTACAAGGAGCAGTTTCTCTATCATCTGGTTAACATATTCCTACATCCAAAATAAACAATAGAAAATGTCTGGAAACACTAAATTGGGCATCTTTCAAAGCTTTAAAGTACGGGATAGTTAATCATAGAACTATAAACACTACAAAAGGAAGCCAACAAAAATCTGCAATGTGTTGAGAAAAGAAAACCTCACAGTATTCAAGATTCAAAACAAAAAGCGTTGCGCCGTCATTTGCATGACTATGAAGAAAAAACTCACCAAAGGCTGCTGCCAATTTCTCTTTATTGAGATTAACAGTTTCACAAGTTTCTCCTTGTTACGAAAGTCTTTGATTTGTACTTACACTTCTTTGTTGATTTAGACATGTTAGCAGTTTTCAAGACAGCTAAAAAGCAGGCAAAATCTGGATAGACACATCTTTACAAAGATGAAATTATAACATCTCTGATCGTCCAAAGCAACAACAAACCCAGAAGATTTAGATGCCGCTATCAATTATCAGGAAGGAAGATTTTTTTAAATGCCTAAATACAGGGTATCACATGGATTATTTTTCATGAATTTCCAGATTTCCTCTCATACTTCATATTAAAAGATTCATTCCACTTTGAGAGGAGATGAATCATGTCATTCTGTTTAAAGTTAGTTTACAGTTATAATTTAAGACAGTTTTCAGCCATGTTTGTCTTTAGCAGATAGCTGAAAGTGTTGACTTGCAGGAAATGTGAGGGATGTGGTACGGAGGTAGTGAAGGTCTGTAAAGGTTTTAATATTAGAAATAAAAGACTGTTGTCTCTGCCAGATTTAAATCAGGCATGTTGCAGTTACATCATATCAACGTTATGATCCAACATTATGATTATCAGCCTTCATCCAACAAGGCGCCTTATAGATTAGTTTGTTTTCTCAACCATGTAAACATCATCTCTGGTTTCAACACTTGATTACCTTTTAGGATTTCCACCAAGAAAAATGTCTCTGATTATACCGACATATTTACATGAGTAATTTATTCTTTTGTTAAGTAGAAATATGTCACATAGCAAAAGCATGAGGTTTTTTAATAGGATCTCCAGTAACACATTCAAATTGTTGATGCAGATCTAAACTCAGTACAGTTTATTCTTGAGACCTGACGTCCATCCAAATACAAATAGATACAAATATACAATCTCAAATGTGTTAGTGTCAAGACTGTAAATTCTAAAAATAAAATCTTAATTTCAACACAAGTACTTCAAGGTTTTAGAAAAATCCTTTTAACTAGGGCTGCAACCAATGATTATTTTCATTATCAATCTGTTGATCATTTACTTGATTAATGGATTAGTTGTTTGGTCTAGATAATATCGCATAATGGAGAAAAATGTTAATCATTGTCTACCTAAACCCAAGATGTTGTTCTGAGATATCTTGTTTTCTCTTGATCAACAGTCCACAACCTGAAGATATTCAGTTTACTGACATAGAGGACTAAAGAAACCACAAAATATTCACATTTAAGGAGCTGGGATCAGAGGATTTGGACATTTTTTTTTCTTAGGAATAACCCCAAAGAGTGAATCTATTATCAAAATAGTTTTTATCGACTAATTGTTGCAGCTCTAATTTTAACAGTCAGGATATTTTCCCCCCACTGAAATCCAACACTGTGTTGAATCGCAACAATTTTCCATCCTCTTTATTTCTTGAACTGGACAAGGAATGAAAAAAAGGCTCTTTATTAAAAAATCCTGTGAGGGTTTGTAACACTTGTTATTTTAAACCATATTCCACCCTGTGTTGGAACATCATGACTAATTTGCTGATTATAATTTGATCTGAATTCAAACAGTGGTAATTGCTGCCCTGTCCTGCTCATTACGGGGAGTTTGGTAATATGACTGCTGTAATGACACAGCAGTCGTATTCCCAAATTAAATTCTGATTGCTTCATTCAGAAAGACGATGTCCTTATTAGCATTGTTTCCAATGTGCGTCTACATAAAAGATCAGAGGAACAAGTGGTGTCAAATTGTGGAACATCATAAACAAAAGGCTTGTCATCAGTCAACCTCTAAAACCTTGAACAAAGACCCTCAGATAAATGATAAAACACCTCAAATAGTTGCTTTTGTTATAGCTGCTAGGCGGTACAAGAGCCAAATGACTCTGTAACCTGTAAAGACATTAATCTTTCATGTAATACTTCTTATTATAAGCCATCTTTGTGCAGAAGGGTTATTCTATATCCTGCAATCATAACATGAAAGAAGCTGCAGATTTCTGTTCTATTAAACACTGAATGCATGCCTTTTGCTAAAAATATCTTCTGCGTGTCTGTGCTGATATATTTTCAATATAGTGTGTTGCATTTTACAGTAGAATGTACTGAGTATCTCCCTGGTGCTCAAACTGGACAACTGTTAAAACTGTATTTAGAGGAAGTCAGTTTAAAACAAAATAAGCTTCCACATTCTTTAAAGTTGTGTAAACACCTCCAACAAGTTGATAGAAATGCAGAAAAGACCCAACAGCATTGTATTGTAGAAATCTAAAAATCATGAACAGTCTGAGAGAATGTGTAAAACCTGATCTTCAATTGTCTCAACCAGTCAATCATTTAAACTCCTTCTACTTAAGTCTGGTAAACAATTATTTTTTAAATGCTTTAAAACTACCCTTCTGAAAACACTTGTGCCCCGTCTTCCCATGTGTCTAATTAAGAAAACCACCAAAGGCACCTGAAAAGTTTGTGTTTCCACTGTCTTGTACTAGCAGCTTTCTTAAACGTTTTAAATGTAACTGTAATGCGATGTTTTTCTTCTTTTCCTGTCTGTTAGGACTGCCGAAAGTCGGGAGCGGGCATATGATCACAGTGCCTACGGACATCATGAGCGTCCTGGTAGCAGTTTCGAACGCCAGCGGCACTATGAAACGGACTATTATCGCGATGCAAGAGAAAGGACTCTAAGCACAGCTGGGAGCGGGTCTGGTACCTCCAGTGGAAGCGGTACAACGGTGTCGTCAGGAGTCAGCGGAACTATCGTTAGCCCTGTTGCTGGCAACACAGGAACAAGTGGAACAGCAGGGGCCACGACAGGAGGAAGTGGAGGATCTACATCCAGCGGGGTCGGCTTCTACCGTTCCCACAGCAGGAGTCCTTGTCGCTTTGAGACACCAGAGCCTCGTTACGAGTCTCGAGCCAGGGAACCCTTTACTTTGGCCAGTGTAGTTCACAGGGACCTTTACCGGGAGGACAGGGGTCGCCGCGCGGAGCGGTCGTATCGCCACAGTCGCAGCCGGTCCCCACATTCAACACATTCGCGAAATCCCTCTCCTCAGAGACTGGCAAGTCAGGCTACCCGTCCTCCACGCTCCAACAGCGGGTCAGGCTCTCGCAGCCGCTCCTCCAGTTCAGACTCAGTCAGCAGTACCAGCAGCAGCACCAGTGGCAGGTGAGTTAAGCTCATTTTGCTGTAATGATTTCCACCTTCACACATGGCTGTTGTTTACTTTTGTGCATCCCAGTTATAAATGTGAAGACTTTTATTAAAGAGATCTGCACATTGAATCCTGCTCAAAGGATCATCTAACAGAATTGTACAATATGTTGCTAAATGAAGTCACAAGATTAATGTCCTCTATCTGTCATGTTCTGCTGCTTAAAAGCATTCAGGTCACAGTGGTACCAGGACAAGAAATGTATTTTTGATAAGATTAGTGATTCATTTCTGGTTTCAGAAAATGTGTTCCTTGGTAGAATTGGATTTACTTTGGTTTTCTGTATACAGTAGATGTGTAATTATTTCACATTATTATACACTATATATTATACACTATTATACACTTTTTTCGTTGATAATTCTCGATTTCAATGAATTCAGTTTTAGCCATAATTCCACAGTATGTTATTTGGATACAGTTTCTGAGATAATTGTTGTCAGCTTTCACAGTTTCCTTCAGATTTAACAAAAATGTGTTCATGTGAAAGGTAATGCAAATTGATTTCCATATGGAGAAATGAGAGAACAGTTTCTCCTACATATATTTTATCAGCTGTACTGGCTCAATTGAATCCTGCTGTCGTTTTTCTTTTTCAAAACACCAGTTTTGCCAACTGCAAGCTAAGCCTTGCATGTGCATTTCATTTCCGTCACTGGTTAGTGAGAATTCTATTTAGAACTCTTTGTTGCTCAACATCCCTTAATGCAGAAGCTGTGGTTTATAACCTTAAGCATTTCAAGAAATCATATCTCCTAATACCATAATTATATCTGTTTCTTCAGCAGATAGTGTATCATTTTTCTCAAGGACAATCAAAACGTTTAAAGGACTACATTTTGTGGGGATTTTAGATGAAAACTGTGGTAGACAGGTTTACAGATGGTTCACCAGGACAACCGCTCATTTTTGTCATAGTCATAAAAACAATGTTACAAAACAACCAACACACCCAGCATAATGGACCAATGTCACCTTCATTGTAAGAACTGAGTTAGAGATGACTGCTGCAATGATAGGTTTGCTTTTTCTGTTTTCACCACTTGAACATACCTCCATGCTCCACCCAGCATGTGACACAAATTGCATGAAAGTATGTGCATTCGAGAAAAAAAATATTTTTACACTTTATTTGTTTTCAGTTAGCTGAAAGATCATTTTAATTCAGTAATTCACAGGCACAGCACAAGTTGTACAGTGATAATAAATGTATAAACCTATGAAGCAGTGTGAAGTGTGCCGGGATCTGGGTCCATTTGTACGATCAGTAGTGAATTTTTCAAAAGAGAGATTCATTTTTTACAAGGTTGTTGGCTGAGTAATTGCTGGCAGGAATAATGTGAGCCAGGAAATAGTTGCTTGTGATTTGATGTAATGACACACCGTTTGTGTTACTAAGAATTGATTTACTACCACTGATCAAACTTTGGATTGAGATGGTTAAGGTTAATTTGTTACCTTTTTGAAGTTTAGAAATATGGTGAAGCTGTAATGGCTTTTAAACAAACATATAGGTAGCTAATAAAGTCTCATACACCATAACCTGCAAGATTCATGTCCATACAAAAACTATAAGTGATATAATTGCACTGGACGTGTCTTCACTTTTGTTCCGTCTCTGCTCTGTTTTGCATTTGACATGCTATGTTGGACATTTTTCTGCTTTGTTGCTTGTTGTTTTATTTATTGTAATGACAATTGTGTGTAATTTCTTATAAAAGGAATTGTTTTGCCTCATATTAGTTGAGTTGGGAGGTTGTTGCATAAATGAGAAAACAGCTGGAATTGTCAAATGCAAATGACATCTGCAGGTTTGAAAAGGCAGCATAGTTCGTCCATGTTATCTACTCCACCTCATAAATTCACCTCACCCCTTTCCAGCCGCTTCTTTTTTGTTTAACTGCATCACCTTTGGACACAGCAGAGTCTGTAGCTCTGAACGACACATAGCGACACATGTGGTTTGACGAGGTAGTGCTTTGGGGGGGAATTTCAGGAGACGGCTGGTATATTTTTCTCACTGCCTACCTCTGTGTATGGGTAATGGCTCCCCCCCTCCGTGAGATCCAGTTGGAACTGGAAATTTCTGGCCAGTGCTGGCTGCCTGCCCACTCCCACAGGCCGGGCTCCGTCAGCAGCACTTCCGGGAGTGTCTGAGCACAGGAGGAGAAAGTGAGAAGGAAACAAACAGCAGAGGGCCTAGAAAGCTGAGACAGCCATGGGAATGGTTTGAGAAAAAAGGTGTATGAGGCAGCCGTGGATTTGCCACCGATTTGCAAATAAATTTTGAATACTGATGCACCACATAAATAAGAATTTGGGAAAAGGGAGCTGTTTTTTTTCCGTTTTTCTCTTCCTCTGAGAGAAATTACGGTATAGCCTACAGCACATATTATACAATCTATTAATGATTTCTCAGAAGAAAAACATTCATCTCTGCTTCCTATAGAGAGGCACTGCATGATGTTAAATCTCCCTTTATGGTTTTTAAAATTTTATTCACGGCATGCATAATATATCACATCAATTTCTGATCTTGTTGTAATATAATAAAAAATATCCGCAACAGTCATAGCATCTCAAGTTAACCACATTTTATTATACATGGTAGAGATAAAACTGTGAGGCTTACAACAACGTTTAAGTCCATGTTCCTCTTTTGCTACAGTGATTCTAGCAGTAGTTCAAGTGATGACTCCCCAGCACGTTCAGTGCAGTCTGCTGCTGTTCCTGCACCCTCAGCACTTCCTTTATCCTCCCTTGACAAGGATGAACCACGTAAAAGCTTTGGCATCAAGGTCCAAAACCTTCCTGTTCGCTCCACAGGTTAGTTGTAAAGTGCAGTATGTGTGAACAAAGAGCTTCACGAAATAGTGGTTTATATTTCTGTAAGTCCCTCATATACTGACACATTTGAATAGAAATAATTACCAGTATGCATACCTAATAAAACATTTGATCTGCTTACTACAGATACAAGTCTCAAGGATGGTTTATTTCATGAATTTAAAAAACATGGAAAAGTCACATCTGTACAAATCCACGGAGCTTCAGAGGAGCGCTATGGACTTGTCTTTTTCCGGCAGCAAGAAGACCAAGAGAAAGCACTGGGGTCATCAAAGGGGAAGCTTTTTTTTGGGATGCAAATCGATGTCACAGCCTGGAATGGCCCCGGTAAGCACTGAGCTTTAACTATATTGCAGCAAGAACATGATTATTGGCAACATGCACAAGATTACAATAAACACTAATTTTTACAGAGACAGAAAGTGAGAATGAATTTCGGCCCTTGGATGAGAGGATAGACGAGTTTCACCCAAAGGCCACACGGACATTATTCATTGGAAACCTGGAGAAAACCACCACTTACCATGATCTGCTTAATATCTTTCAACGCTTCGGAGAAATAGTGGTAGGTGAAATGTTATGTGATGGATGAAAATAGGCTGTATGCCTATTACCATGCTTCACAGTTTGAGTTGATCATGCTTACTAACAACATATTTCTGTTTCATTACATCCACAAAGGATATTGACATTAAGAAGGTGAATGGAGCCCCGCAGTATGCCTTTCTACAGTACTGCGACATTGCTAGTGTCTGTAAGGCCATAAAAAAGATGGATGGCGAGTACCTTGGCAACAATAGACTAAAGGTGAGAATTATAAATTTAATTTAATTCTTAATCTTGTCTTTACACCACCACAGTACTCCTCCATAACTGTACTCAATATTATTTATGAGCACTTAATTATTTATAAGCTACATTGTACGATGTCTGATGAAATAATTGCAGTATGACATTTTTTCCTGCGTTTTTCAGCTGGGCTTTGGAAAAAGTATGCCTACAACTTGTGTTTGGTTGGATGGATTAGCATCAAACACAACGGAGCAGTTTCTTACCCGTCATTTCTGCCGCTATGGACATGTTGTTAAGGTAAGTCTGTGTATTTTCTCTCTCGTAGTTTACTTTCTGGCCTCCCTCCTATTGTTTACTTTCTGGCACCTTGGGACTCTATTTTCTCTGTCTTCCGTAGGTTGTATTTGACAGAATGAAAGGAATGGCCCTTATCCTGTATAACAACATTGAATATGCACAAGCCGCTGTCAAGGACACAAAGGGATGGAAGATCGGGGGCAGTAAAATCAAGGTAAGTGAAGTTTTGCCCTGTAATATTATGTTTTTTAATGCCTGGCATGCTGTAAGAATTGTAACTTACCCTTCTGTTGTTTTTTTTTCTCAGGTGGACTTTGCCAATCAGGAAAGTCAGATGGCTTTCTATCGTTCAATGCAGGCATCTGGACAAGATATTCGAGATTTTTATGACATTCTTTCTGAAAGAAGGTTAGTTTGATCAAGAGATAATTCTACCTGAACACTGTCTAATATCGAATGTAATATTGAATCAAAAGTATGATGAAATTATAGCTTGATTTTTTGGGTTTGTGTCTTGGCAGGGATGATCGACGAACTCAATATGAGTTTCAAGCAGAAAGACAGTATTATGAAAATGTACGACAACCAGGAACCTATACAGAAGATCCACGTCGTAAATACCCTGCAAGAAGTCGGGAGTTCTACACTGAATGGGACCCATATCAGGGAGATTACTATGATCCACAATACTTTGAAGACCCCCGGGAATATCGTGAATACAGAGCTGACCCTTACGAACAGGACATTCGCAAATACAGCTATTTACAACGGGAACGTGAAAGAGAGAGGGAACGCTTTGAAACAGATCGTGGACGTGATCATGGGAGGAGGACCATTGAGCGTAGCCAAAGCCCATCTCACATTGCCTCTCGTCGTCCTGCTAGCCCCACTGCATCTCCTTCACTCTCTGAGAGAATACCAAGTGACTCAGACCGCAGAGTCTGTTGTCGATCGTCTGAAAGAAGCGGTAGTTGCAGTTCAATATCCCCACCCAGATTTGAAAAACTTGAAAAGGCACGCACTGAAAGGTATAATAAAACTGACAAACTTGAAAAGGATCGAGTTTTTGATGTTGAAAGAGGGAATTTGATTGAAAAGGAGAAGCGGGCTGGGCGTAAAGATCGAGGGGACAAGGACAAAAGTGAGAAACAGAGGCTTAAGAAACTCAAAGTTGCATCACCTATTATCCAACCATGTGAGACAGAACCTGAGCTTGAAAGAGATGTAAGCCCTGAGTCTGCCCTTCGAACTAAAAATTGTAAAATTCCAAAGGAAAGCTTGAGCAAAGGAAGGCTAGACCTTCTACCTTGTGTGGTGCAATTAACACGTGTTAAAGAAAAAGAAGGAAAATTGATTGGTCATTCTGTCCAAGAAAAACAAATACCAAGGGGGGGAAGTGACAGTCCTAGACTGGCCTCACCTTCAGCTGACCAGAGGAGTCCTCCTTTCCGTGCAGAACCATCAAAAGTTGAGATCTCCAAGCATGGAAAGGTGCCCAGAGAGAAAAATATGCACAGTTTAGTGGAGGTTATTGACAAGGATGCTAAAATCAAATCCAAAAAGCATGGAAAATCTGAATTGGGATTTGACAGTGGTATTTCTGTGGATATTGACCGTTTAGCTGCAAGGAAAAGGCGTTTTGAAGACTCTGGGAAAACTGATCGACAGAAGAGAACTATCGAGGAGGATCTTGGTCGACCTGGACTTCACAAACTATGGAACAATTCAAAGGAGGCAGACTTGGATAAGAACCTTTTGATAAAAGGGATGCATAAAAAGGAACACCACAAGGACAAATGTGTCCGGATGGTTTCAGTTAATAGTCCTAAAGATGGACGAGACTGTGAAAGCAACTCAGTAGGCATTTCCCTGGAGAGGCAGGCGCGACTAGGGGAACTGCCGGAAGACTCTACTGATCATTTAGACTCTCCCTACCTAAAAATGGATTTAGAGAGCTCAAAAAGTGAAAACAGCTCCAGTCTCACCAAGATGTCCGATGATGGCAGCTTTGATTTGGATGAATTTAAAGAACAACAGAAACAGGTTTCATCTGAAAATGAACAAGGTAGAGGGAAGAGCAGAGACTCGGATGATGGAGATGAACAGTTTGTGCACATTGACCAGACTAATATTTGCACAAAACAAATTGAACAGAGTCGATGGCTGCGACCCAAGCTTGGCGATCCTGATAAGTTAGTGAAATTTGAAAACCAACCCAGTAATGAGACTCGTGACTTTGAAAAAGATTATATCTTGCATGATGTTGCAAAACCAGTTCAGGATATGGCCAATGACGACTTCTCTTCCTGTAAACGAAAGAAATTAGAGAGTTTTGACTTTGAAATAGTCAGTGCAAAAAGAGAACGCAACTTTGCAAGTTCCCAAAAGTTACATGAGGACATTTATCAGAGTATAACATCCTCAATAGCTGCTGGTCACTTTTCTGCAAATGAGGAAGATGAAACTGCCCAGATTTCTGTGTCAGTTATAAACAAAGAGAGAAAATCTTCTCCAATGACGGACAGTAAATTTTCACACACAGAGACATTGAAAAACAGTTTGGGCCTGACAGCTAGACATTTTCAGTCTCCTGACACTGATCTCCCAAAGCTTAAGACAACCTTGCTTGGTTGTAATGAGGAGTTAATGCAGCGTTGGGAAAGAAGGATCAAGTCTGATTCACTTAGAATGGAAATGACTTTCCCAGGTGATATTGCAAAACGTGAAAGCCTACACAAACGCCTTGGACAGGATTTGGAACCTGGCGAAGTGCAGTCTGATTCAGATGATGATGGAGAAAACAAACACATCTCTCCCAAATCCAATAGTTCCTTGTCTTATATCCTCAGGGAGCGTGACGAGAGGATGACAGACCTGAAACTTTCTGGTTCCTTGGAGAAGAACAAATTTTATTCTTTTGCCTTGGATAAAACTATAACCCCTGATACAAAAGCACTCCTTGAAAGAGCAAAGACACTGTATTCTTCCAGGGAAGATAATTGGTCTTTTCTTCCCTCATGCTTTCCAACCTCCCACAGCTGTTCAGATAAGGACAAAGTAGAACTAGCACCTCGACCCATCCCCTCTTGGTATATGAAAAAGAAAAAGATTCGCACTGACTCTGATGAAAAGCTGCATGATAAAAAGGAGGAACTTAAGCCTCAGGACCAAGAGCGTCAAGAACTGTTTGCCTCTCGCTTCCTGCACAGCTCAATCTTTGAACAGGATTCTCGTCGTTTGCAGCATCTTGAACGTAAAGACCAAGATTTAGAAACTGGAGTTGCTAGGCCTTTCACTAAGCCAGGTGCTGCTGAGGTACAGCCTGAATCTGGAGGAAGTGATGTTCCACAAGAGCCTATAGTACTTTTCCATAGTCGTTTTTTGGAGCTGCAACAACAAAAGGACAAGGACCTGCCCTCACCTTATCCTGAGAGTGACTCAGTAGTGGTGGAGATTAAACAAGATGAAGTGGAAAATTGTGGTGATGTGGTATCTGATAAGGTGTCTGACCCAGTACTGAAGGTTGATGAAAAATCACCCAGTCCTCCATTAACCTTGTCAGTTTCTCCATGTGTTACTTTCCCTAAAGAAATGTCTCCATCTGAAAAGAAAGAAGTTTTAACTCCGTCTTCAGATCAACCTGTGTCATTTGTGAAAGAAGAAAAAGGGGAAGTTTTTGATGTGTCCCCATCTCATTCTCTTCCTATGGAAGACTTCAAACCAGTTGCCCCCAAGCTATCAATAACCCCTCTACTCATCATTTCAGAGCCAGAAAATGAAACGGAATCAAAAGTAGAGTTAACTGAACCCACAGTAAAAATTGTAGATGGTTTGGCAGTGGAACACAAACCTCTTGTGGAAGATAAGCCTCCTACCCCTGGTGCTTCACTTGGTGGTTTTGAGAGGGAGACTGCAGAATTTACCTACTCTGACTACACAAATCTTGAAGAAAAATCTGAAATCATTAAGACAGAACCTAAAATAGAAGATCAGGAAACAAAACACTTTGAGGAATCTCAAAAAACTGAGACAGATAGTGAACCATGTGTGCCAGAGCAGGAGGCTGAAATAAAACCAATACCAAACCGCAGACAGCCCAAGAGTAAAAGGGCAAAACCACTGTCAGTATTACGTACTTCACAATCTTCCCCAGTTGCTGCCACAGAGAAACCTGCAACACGAAAGAGTGAACGAATTGACAGAGAGAAACTCAAAAGGGCGTCATCTCCTCGAGCAGAAGGACCAAAAACATCATTTGAGACTAAAACCACATCCAAGTCACCAATTCATGCATCAGATTCTGAACAAAACCTTGAGTCAAGTTTAATCCATGGGAGAACACGTCGCAGGAATGTCAGATCAGTCTATGCCACGCTTCATGAAGGAGACCAAGCTGGCAAAGAGGTAGTCGAGTCATCACGCTCAATGCGCAAACGTGGTACTGATAAAGAACCAGTACAGCAGGATGTTCAAATTACATCTACCATCACTAGGCGAGGGCGCCCACCTAAGAGAGGCATCAAACGAGGTGAGGATGTATCACCAGTAAAAGGGGATCAGCAGAAAATTATGGAAGAAGACACAGAGATCAGAGAAAACTCAACCTCTGTGGAGGTTGTGAAAGTCTCTGAGGGATGGCGTTCCCCACGCACCCAGAAAGTACAACAAACACAACTGACTTCAACTTCCCCGGCTAACAAGAAGACAAACAGAATAGACAAACAGTCTGGGAGCGCTATGGTGCTACCTGAACAAGCTGAACTGGCATGTCATGATGAATCAGAGCTTAAGCCTCAAGTTGATTCTGATCTGTTTGGGAAGTTAGCTGAAAACACAGAAAATGCAACCTCACCAGTACACAGAAAGGAAAAAGACTCTGGTGGAATCAAATCTGCTGAAGAAGATAATGAAAAGATAGACACTAGCCCCATTGACAGAAAACAGCCTGAGAAGAGTGTCAAAATGAAATCACCAAGGTTGAAAAGAAATACCAAGCAGGTCACTGATGATAAGTCACACAGCTTAAGAAATCTTGAGATCCGTGTAAGCGTTGATGATGTAAAAGGTTTACTTCGTTCAGAGGACAATGACCCTGAGTCATTTGAAGTTCCCAGTATTACAAAAACAAAGACAGTGGTACAAGAGGATGAGGAAACAAAGATGACAGACTTTCCAAAAGAATCAAAAGAGCCTGATGCACAGGAAAAGGAAGACACACTATCAGAACCTGAAGTTCCAGCTGATCCAGTTGCTGCCCTCTTAGCACGGCAGATGGAGCTAGAGCAAGCAGTTGAAAATATTGCCAAACTTACAGTTGAGCAATCTCCTCGGCCCTACAAGGAACCCCCTACAGGGCCACCTACTGTATTGCCTCCTGTTGTAGTGGAGCCAGAGAGTGAGGTTGAGGAGGAAAAGAGAGCTAATCCGGCAAGCGAAACTGAACTTGCAGCTGCTATTGATTCCATCACAGCTGAAGAAACATGTGCAGATGCAGATCCATTCCCAGCTGCTCCTACTTACACTGCTCTCATTCCTACCCCTGACTCCTTGGTATCCCCCTCCTCAAATGAAATCATGGAACCTGAAACACACATGGTGATCAACAATATTCTTGCTGCAGACTCAGATGATAGTCCCCTCTCACTCAGCCCAAAGGGTTTAATGCCAGAGTCTAAGGCAGCTGACCACGCCCCTCTTCTTGAAACACCCAAGAAAACAGGCAAACTTCGAGCCAAAACCCCGAAGAAGTCAAGAAGTCGTAAAGGTGCAGCTAACAAGAAAGGGGATACGACTGAAGAAATTTCACATCCAGAGCCTTCCCCAGTTAAGTTACCGGAGTCAATCCCAGAGGACCCAGAAACCATTAATTCGAAAGCAGTTACTGTTACAGCTGGGGCAACTGCAGCCTCTGTGGTCACTGCTGTTGCAACATGTAGGCGTGACGTTACAAGTGCTATAACTGTAGACACGCCCAAAGAAGCTGAACAGCCTGAAGTTGAGCAGCCTGTACCCAAAGAATCTGCCTTTCATTCAGGCACAAGCAATATCTCCAGTTGTAAAAAGCATTCACACGCAGCGGAGCCATCTACCCCTCATCTTGCTCCTGGTCATGCCCGCCCACAGCCTGTGTCCCAGTTCAGTGTACCCCTGCTACGACCTGCCAAAATGCCACTTTCACCAGACTGGCCTCCTAGATCTGAAGAAAGTAGAATCTATGTTGCTCCTTCATGTCATGTCACAGTGGTAACTCCTTCTGTGCCAGCATCGACTGCACTTGGAAACCCCTCAACAAACCCCCCAATGCCTCCTGACACCAAGGCCTCAGATATTGACCCTAGTTCCAGTACCTTAAGAAAAATCCTAATGGAACCTAAATATGTATCTGCATCAAACAGCAATTCTATACCCACTACTATGGTGACATCTGCACTGTCAGATCCTGCACGGATGTCAGAGAATGAAAATCCTTCTGATACTGTGGTTTCAAGGCAGTTACATCATGAAGAAAGACCACCTTTACCCCCCCAGCCCATATACCACAAACCTTCTCCACTGACAGAGTCCCAGCAGAACTGTGGAGAGAAGACCCAGCATGCAATTATTTCTCCTGCCACCTCAGTAATAAGTCGTATTCCATTACCTTATGATACAGAGGAAACTCCACGAATTTCCCTAAGCAACCGCAGCATTGGCCTGTCTATTCCCAAGCAGAAATTTAGATCAAACTCTAATGAGAATAATCGCTACCATGGCATGGATGTAGTTGAAGATGGGACTAGAGGACGCTCTGTTGTTGAGACCACTCCCTACAGTGCAGGCTCCAGTCGTGGCCTAAGGGTCAATACATCAGAGGGTGTTGTTGTTCTGAGTTATTCGGGTCAGAAAACAGAAGGACCTCACAGGATGAGAGCCAAAATTAGTCAAATTCCTCAAGCGAGTGCTGGTGATATAGAGTTTCAGCAATCTGTGTCCAAATCTCAAATAAAGCAGGACCCACTCATAACTTCATCCCAGTCTCCTGGCCCAAAAGTAGCCCCAGGTCCAGCTTATGGGCATGCAGGGGTTCTCTTGACTGGCCAGTCCTATAACACTCAACCTGTAATTTCCAGTACCAAGCAGGAAAGTCTTGGGTGTGACAAATCTGAAGCTCCATATCATACATCATCCCAAGGTGGCGTGGTTAAGATGTTCCAACAGCCAGTTAGTTCTCCTCAAGTTTTAATGTACAACCAAGCTGTGATACAGCAGCAGCATGTCAAGAGAGGACTGGGGACAGAACCTCTACCAAAAAAGATGGATATTAGCAAAGCTGTTCAGCAGTCTAACCTCAGTCCGGTCTTGAGTCCACACCACCCATCACTATCTGGAACCCGCATGAGCCCCAGCCCTGGCATCCCAACTGATCGGTCAGCTTTACACCTAAAACAAGAACCCCAGTCACCACGGACAGCTGTTCACTCCCCTTCACCCTTTGTCAAAGCATGTCCTCCAAGCAGTTCTCCTATAGGAACCTCTGTCGTTCTGGGTCATGGCATGCCTCCACTATCTACATATCATTCAAGTATGCATCACCCGCAATCAGAACAGTCCTCTGTCATAATTCAACCTCACAGTGTCACTCAGTCAATGGCTCACGAAGCCAGGATGAACACCCCACCAATGTCTGGGATAAACTATGGAAGGAGAAGTGACTCTTTGTCTTCTCCCCACCCAGGGACTGCACAGCGCTCGAACACACCACAGCCAAATGTCATCCGAGATCTAGTACTGCAGTCTCATTCAAGTCCCCAGGGGTCAATATCAGGTAGTGGTGGTGGCAGCAGTGTAAATGAAGACGACCCCAGACACTTTAACCAAGGCCTTAGTAGACCCTCAGTGCCACAGCTCCAATCAGATGTGATGATGATTCATAGTGATCACAGAGGACTCCACCCAAGCATGCGCATGGACCAGTACAGAGACATGCACCAGCGCATCCTCATGCACCAGCAACTGGGAGAGCATGCTGCTGCAGATGCAAGACAGTCACGCTCCTCAGAAACTGGGACAACTTCTTCAAGCAACATCTCTGGGCCTTCAAAGAGTCCTATAGTGGGGAAGAGCATGGACCTTTCAGCAAAAGAATCCCTCAAACCGCTAGAAGGAAAGCTGATACATCCACCCTCCAATGAAAGTAGAATCAGGGGAGTCCACGCTTCTAGTCCTGTCATGGTGTCTCCACATGCTCATGGGGTTCAGCTGATGCATTCAGGAGGTGCAGGCTCCTTTCCAGTTTATCGTGATATGCGGGGCTTCCCATCCCAGTATCCTGGACATTCTTCATCGGGACACAACCTGGCTAACCAAGGCATTACATCTTCACAGGTCATTGGAAATACTTTTATTATCTGTGGCTGTGCTCAAGTATTTCAGCATTGTATATTATGTATTGTGTCATTTCATTTTCAAGTTATTAATTTGATATGTACTTTCTTAATCAGATGCCTCCAGAGCCTGATATGGGTCACAGAGGTAAAATGTCTCAGTCAGGAGGAGGAAGTGATCCCAAGCCTGAGAGTTCCCATCTTCGCCATGCTACCTCTTCAGACCTCTCGCACATGTCTCGAATACCAGGGGATAGAGTCTCACCATCATACCAGTCTCCCATGACGTCCCCAATGAGTCTTACTCACAAGCCAGATCTATCTCTACAGAAAGGCCCTCCAGCCTTCTTGCCAACACCTCTGCCAGCAGTACCCCCATCAAGTTCATTGCAGCCACGACCTGATGCTAAGCTGGAACATTCAGGACATCGTTCTATTGACACGGTGCAGCTTTTGACGGTAGGAAGACCAGAAATATCATGATGAATTCATCATACTGATAATTGACACTACCAAAGAAGAAAATATGTTTAAATACCCATTTCTGTTGTCTTTGTATAGAAATATCCTATTGTATGGCAAGGCCTGTTGGCACTGAAGAACGACCAGGCTGCTGTCCAGTTGCACTTTGTTTCTGGCAACACCATACTGGCCCAGCGCTCCCTGCCACCCCCAGAGGGAGGTCCTCTTCTCCGCATTGTCCAGAGGATGAGGCTTGAGGGTTCCCAGTTGGACAGTGTGGCACGCAGAATGACTGTGAGTATTTTGGTTTTTATCACGGGGCGGTTGTGGCTCAGGAGGTAGAGCGGTCGTCCACCAATTGGATGATTGGTGGTTCGATTCCTGGCCCCTCCAGTCCACATGTCGATTGTGTCCTTGGGCAAGTTACTTAACCCCAAATTGCTCCCATTTGTGTGTCAACAGTGCTTTGAGTGCTCATAACGACTAGAAAAGCGCTATATAAGTACAGTCGATTTACCATTTCCTCTGAAAATCAAGTTCTAAACTTAGTGTTAATGTATTTATTGACTAATTAAAGCTGCAGTTGGTAACTTTGAGGAGAGAGAGGACTTAGCATCAAATTTGAAGAAGTACAACTTTCAGATCCCTCCCCCTCCCTCTCCACTGCACTCCTGCCCTGTCTCCAAAGTCCCTCCCCCAGAGGAGGCTGATGTGCGCGCGACGGCACGCGACCACATGCACGCGATGATTGTTGCGGCACCATTACTTTCTCTACGCTCCTGAAGCCGCTCTCGGAGATATGAGCTTGACCGAGCTGAGGAGGAAGGGGGAGGGGGCTGTGTGCGTGAGCAGTGATTGACAGCTGTCAGACACTCCACCAGACACAATCCTGGCCCTGATTGGTTCTTTTTGTCCGGTTGCAGTGGATTCTGGCAATTTGCTGTAGGAGCAGTAGGTGGGGCTAAATGAGCCTGTTTTTTTTTTTTACAGATTACTAGTTTCATGTAATGCTGTCTTTACGTAGTGACAGTCTTAGCAAATATGACAAAAAGTTACTTTTATAAGACTTACCAACTGCAGCTTTAAGTGTGATTTTGATGCAAATTCCTGAATTTTGCTCAATAACTTAACAAACACAAAAATAATGCAGTTATCTTAATTTTTTGTGGACTGCTTTACATTTACAGTTACGGTACTTTTCATTCATGGCAGGTGGAGAATGACTACTGTTTGCTTCTGGCTCTACCCTGTGGTCGAGATCAAGAAGATGTTCATGGTCAAACCCAAGCCTTGAAAAGTGGCTTCATCACTTACCTGCAAGCCAAACAGGCAGCTGGCATCATCAATGTGCCCAACCCTGGCTCCAATCAGGTCTGTGGTCATTAAAAACTTTTCTGCTCTACCAATTGTTTTACCTGTGTCTTATAATGAAATGTAATGATTTTGTTCCCTGTCTCATCATATCATTTTCATTTTTGGATTTACAGCCAGCTTATGTGGTGCAAATTTTCCCACCGTGTGAATTCTCGGAGAGCCACCTTTCGCGCCTGGCCCCGGACCTTCTCAACAGCATCTCCAGCATTTCCCCTCACCTCATGATTGTCATTGCCTCTGTTTAATTACCTCCATTTTTTCCTGAACAAAGCCAACACCAGCCCTTTTGAACTTGTCCAGTTTTGTAAACTGGAATTGCCTCATATTTTTATGAGTTTGACTAAAATTTTAATTAGCATGCACTCAACTTTTCTCCTTCACTTCACCAAGTCCTTAAGTCACCCAATGACAATGAATTCCAAAAACGATACCTTTTATGGAAAGGATATGAAGGGTCGTATGGGATTTTTGATGACCATTTCTTGCTCATTTCATTTTTGCCATTTTTTGGAGGTGTTGTGCATAGCCTTTTCTAATTCATATCATTCATAAAGCTATGGATTGAGACCTTCCTATGGGATATTTTTTACCTTCATAAAAGTGATTGTGATGTTTTGTTTTGTTTTTTTCTAAAGAGAAATGATGTGATAAGTCATTGCACTATGTTAAGGAAAAAATTGTGAACTCTGTACAGATTTGAGTATAAAATGATACATGTTATGGATTACTCTCGTGATCAGCCATGCTTGCGCAAGATAAAAGAAGATCATTGCCTGGAAAATGATCGAATGATCATTTCAGCCTGTTATACTGCTTTTGCTCCTTTGCCGTCAGCCAACTTCTACTTCATTTCCGGACTCAACTCTCCATCCCGAAGTGTTCCCTGCCCCAGGAACTCGAGAGGGGACGTTTAGAGTTGTACAGTTTACACTCAATGCCTCAACAGGGGACTATAAAGAATATTTAATTTGTTTATTTTTGTTTGCATCTTCTTTAAGCTTAAGGGTATTGTGGACAATTGTGAAACTGTAAATATTATAAATATTTAAAGACTGAAGCAATGTGGGGAGACCAAGTGAACTATTTCACAAGACAGATCATCAAATCTCAATGTTTTCTTTCTTTCTTTGGGCAGGGGCAAAAAGGGGAATGATGGGAAGGATCTGTGCAGGATCCAGGAGTGATATTCTCAAAAAAATATTTTTTAAATTGATTCTGTGCCAAAATGTCTTTTGCAAATGCTCAACCCACGCAATGTATGTAAGACAAAAATTGATCAGAACCTATTTTCATATGTGATTTTGTATTTTGCCACTTGGAGGGCAGACTTGATTCCTTTTTTTTCTTTCTTTTTTGGTATTGTTCATCAATCCGACTCTGTTACTACAGTGCTTTTACATTATGAAATTGTATCCTCATTTTGAAGGAACCATTGTATTGTAAGGGTTGCATTTCTGTTTGTAGTCCTGTTTTCCTTACCCCTGATGTGGTCCTCTACTGCCCCCTGCTGTCTGAAAGTCATTCTTGCATATTAAGGACTACATCCTGATGTCATTTAAGCCGTGACTTCATAACAGATGTGCTATAGCATGCTTTATTTTGAAATTTTAAAGGGTAATCATAAAGGCAATGAATGTGACTTGAACTTGACATCATGCCGCTAATGGATGTGCTGATCATCTGTCTCCATCCCCCCCCTTAAATGTCTCCTTGAGCCAAGCTGTAAATACTAATGTCCTTAATCTGTGCTCTTGTGTATTTTTCCCCTTTATAATTGTCTTTCTTCAGGGTCCTTATTTTTGTTTTGTGCAACAAAACAAAGCAGTCTGAAAGAGACAGGAGATGAGGTGTGTGAAACCGATGCTGAAAGTAAACCATGCTTGTCAGTTTTGTGGTGTAAATAATTCTATGACTGCAAGCTGAATACTCTCATGGTTATGTTGAAGGCACTTATAATTTTTGATAAACAAATGAGAAAAAAATACACCAAAAAAACAAACAAAAAAACAAAACTTAAAACGGTGATTAATATGAAAACTGTCTTTTGATCAATCTTCATTTTGAGTGTATTTTGCTGTTCCTCCATGAGGACATTTTAAACTGTAAAATAAATGGTTGTTTAACTTACTTCTGAAGATCATTAAATGGTCCGTCACTCTGGGTTTGTGTTTTGTGGCTTACTTTCAGAAAGTGTTGATGCACAGACTTGATGCAGATAAAAGGATACTGAATCTTAACTGTGGGTTATGAAAAAATAGACTGCAACCCACAATCTGCTTAAAGCTTCATGCCTCTGCAGCGTGTTGCAACACCTATCTAGAGTTGCAGTAGTTCAAACAGTGGAAAATACACGTTATATCATCGCTCATCATATTTAGTGCTGCAATCCATTCAGCAGTCAGAAGATGTCAGTATCTCCCTAAACTACAATGCTCAGGTTCTAACCTTTTTTTCTGTGGGGTAAATCAGGCTCCCAAAGAGTCAATCATTTTAATCCACCATGTAAATAATTAGTTCTCTGAAAGTTTGGCACTGCCTTTGTCTTGATATGATAATGTAATCCCTGGAGCATAGTTGTAATTTTTCTTTATATCTTGTTCTAATGTGTTAAAAGAAACTGTGCACCCTAAGAAGCAGATCTTTGCTTTACATCTTAAAAATACCTCTAAGCAAGTAGGACATTTGTTTTTGGTTGAATTGTAATGTTTGCAACCAGCAAGACCTAGATTTAATTCTGGCCTGCCACAGAGGCAATTGTGGACGATCTCGTATGTTTAAACATGTCTGTCTTGTTGTAACAAGTGTGCAGATACAAAAATATCAAGACAATTCTTAGTTATGTAGCCTCACTGTGTTAAATATTTATGAGATGACAACACCTGAGTGACAGTCGACAGTTATGTAAATATTTCTGCGGCTCAGTTTCTAGAGTAGCCATAAAATGGCTGTGATCATCATGGTTTTCAAAGCTGCAGTTATAGGCTCATCCCCGAGGCAAACAGCTCCATGGTTTCGGGAATTTTAAGACTGTGGCTTGAACATTAGGGTTTCCGGCTGCACCAGTCAAATTCAAGAGTACGCAAGCTTACAGATTCCCCAATGGGAGGCCTTTGGGGATTTAGTGGCGATCTGAGTTCTATTTAGGAACATTTAGTGGTCAGAGCTGCTGCATCTTTCATTATTTTTGGAAGTACCCATATTATAGTTAATTACAATCAAATGCAGATGACTTGAAGAGACACCAATTTACAGTATGCAAAGCTTAGTTTATCATAAACCTTTAATCTCAGTCTTCAAAAGATGTTTATGGAACAAAACTGCCTGTAATACACAATGAACTGTCTGAAGTTTGATGCAGTAGGTCAAGGCTTACCATAAAAATAGGGATGACACTGAGGGGCACCATGTGTAGCAGCATAAACATAAGCACCCAGTGGAGGTTTATATCCTTGTTTTACTGATTTTATCCTGTTATTATGCCTACAGTAGAAAGAAAGTAGTGTGACCACGTGGAAGAGGTGAGGCATAAGTGATTTATAGGGCCTTCACAGGCCAAGACTTGGAATGTTAATTGACGCCCTTTTCGCAGCGTGAGAAGAAGCAGATCAGACTAGGACAAGGCAAGTAAGACAAGGAAGAGAAAGAAATTCAAGATACTTCCCTTCACGCTGTTCCTCCTCCTCCTCCAAATCCATAGTCCTTCTAAGATTACAGACTCTGCCTTTGAGCGATGAAGTGAAGTCGAGGAGTCCCTTGTCCTTAAAGTAGACCTCATTCATATTTCTGAGCAGTTCTCCTCTTGAATTCCTTTGCCACAAGATTACATTTTGAATGCCCAATTTTAGCCAGAAAATGAAAAGAATGTTGAAAATTCAGAGGTTGGTTTTCCAGACACTGATAAGTGCTTGTTTTCTTGTTTGTGTCCTTTTGGCATTGAGCTTGTTACATTCCATGCTGATGTTTGGACAAGTTGTCCTGACAGGAGAGCATAGAATAAAATAAGTAAAATGATAGGTTGATTAAAAAAGATGACTTACCTTGATTACTTTGTTGCAAATTTCAGCGTTGGAATGAAGTTGATTGTAGCTTTGCTCAACTGGTTACCTCATTTTCATCAACTGTCACCAAGAGCTTCTTCCAACAGGTGACCTAAAGCGCCTATCGCTGTTGAAGGAGATAAAAATCATCTGACTTGTGTTTACATTGGTGCTTAATGAATTTAAATGGGAGATGCATCAAAATGGTGACGCCACCAAGTCTAGATAAAATCTTTTGACAAGCACACACATGCACACTCCTGTTTTGGCCTTCACACAATATAACCATTAAATGGTCAAAATCACAGACAGAAAGAGCTGCTTAAACTAACACAACGGTAGCTCAGCAGGTTTTATGGTTAACTTCTGCTCAACAGATGGTTGCTGGGCTGCTTTTCTTGCCAGAAACCTATGAAGGCCTAAACCTTTGTAACTAGCAGCAGCCCTTGTTTCACCTTTTGAAAAGTACTGAGGTGCTTCACCAGCTTTTTTACCTGTTGAGCTCTGAGGCTGAAGTCTGATTTGTGGTCGTAGCCGAAGACTTCAAACCTTTGAATCTTTATCTTTCAGCCAGGGAGAATTTTGATACAGTGTTATGAATTGTTCCAGGTCACGGACATTTGGTGTATTTATGTGGACACTCTTGTTGACAATGGCCCCCTCGTGATGCTGGAGTTTGGGATTTTAATTGCAGTTGTTAACTGTTGGGAATGTAAATCAGACTTTCTGCATAGTTGTTGGTGGACATGAGTGTTTTCTGTTAATTCTTGTTTCACACGATATTTGAAAGATCAGACAAAAAAGTCTATGTATTTTCTGTCTTTTTCATCTTTCATAGATAAATTAATTATAACTTCAAAAATGAGCATGGACCAACTCTGTATTTGGGGTTCAGAGGATTAACTTCTTGTTTAATGTTAAACCTGTAGAAATAATTAAATGCAAATATGAGATTTTTTTTATTTGACATCTTTAAAAATCTGTGTTGATATTCTAATTTTCCTCATTTTGTCAGTGAAGGAAGAGTTTTGAATGTTTATCATGTATGAATGTTTCTTTCCTCCTTTTTGCTCTTATGTAAAAGCTAATTAACTCATGTCATTCTAGCATCAGTGTGTATACTGGTATACTGATTTAAATAGCATTGGTTTATGTTTGAGAAACTGCTGAAGTGTTTGTTGAGAATTGTTCTCCACACTAGTTTAGTCAGCTATCTTAAGTGTGTCTGACTTCAAACCCATAAAAGAGCAGTGATACTGCATATCTTCCTGCTCCTGTTGCATAATATTACAACCAGTTCATTAATCATTTCATTTTTTATAGGCAAGAGGATTGACACCAATGTTGTTTCTGCTTCTTCTGCTGTTCAAATGTTGAGCATAATGTTTTTTTTCTGCAGGCTTTTATTGACTTGCATAATGCTAAAAGAGCAACATGTAGGGACAATTACAGTATTTTCTTCAAAGGACAGCTCTAAACCTGCCAGACTTGTTACGGGAGTTTTGTCAAATTAATAATATTCAACAAAAAGGATAAAGTCATTGGATGGATTGAAACTGGGGCATTCTAAAGATACATCTTGTTTTCAGGATGTATGTTGTTTGTATATCTGAATGTTTTCAACATTCAGATATACAAACAATAATGAATAATAAAATGATCGTCTATCATAATCACTCTAAGGAATTTTTTCACTCAGCTCAGTGCAGTCTCCCTTTGATTGTTTTGTTTATCTGTCTTTCTGAAAAAATAAACTTGGTCATGGGCTTTACTGTTTTAGAATATGAATCATTTGTGTGTTTAACAAAGTTAAACAATGATTCATTTGTTAGCATTCAAACAACTGCAGCTCCCATCAATGTTTTCAAGCATGATAGTGCACAGACTATATATCATGGTGACTGTTTCCCTCATATTCACTTACAGTCTCTTCTCTTGTCATCTTTGCAGCTTTTTGGTTTGTGGGAAATGGTGTTTGTCAAAAGCTGATTAACAGAAATATTGAGTGAACAATGGTTTTACATTGTTTCTGTATGTGTTTTTTGTATGGATATATGGAGTGAGCTACATGCCCTGCTGCTTACATACTGTTGTGATCTCAGTTGATAATGATCTCAGTCTCTTATGACATATTCTGCAAGGAGACCAACTAACCAAACTCAACAAATTCTCTTAAAGACAGAACAAGTGAGATGTCGTGTTCAACTGACAGTGTGGGAACAGGAAATATAATGTAGTATTTCCTAATGAAACAACCACCACTTCTAAGCAAGTGCACTTTACCGTTTGCAAATGGTAAAAAAAATATTAGTGGAATGTTTAAAAGATAAACATTGCATGGAGCCTGAGTGTAAATGTTTTACACAGAGAGCTTTAATGTGAGCATAAGCTGCAGAGAAAGCAGGAATGAGACAGATTAGATGTTGTTTTAGTGTTTTAGTAGGCCTGCCAGAGGAAGAGCAAAGGTCATGTGGATAAATAGACACGGGCTTCACCAAGTAAAATGTTTACAAGAAAGTCTCTCTGCAAAATATCCATTGATTTATGAATTCTTAAACACTCCATGATGCACTTCATCTTGTAACCCTGTATGGAAGTTGTCATACAAACAATGTGTTGTGGAATACCTATCCATGTAAAATGAGAAGGTTTCTCCAGGCTGAATATGAAAGGTCAGCACCAGGCAAACATCACTGAATGAAATTTAATGATGTGATTGCTCCACTTTACAATGGATCACAACCAGAAATAGATCAAATGACTGATGGGGTCACAGTACACATTAGGTGTGGACGACAGTATTGCAGCTATTTGGCCTCGCCCTAATGACTCAAGCCTCATAAACATCTTCCTGTGACATCAGTGCCCAGTGACCTGGTTTCAATCTGATATACAATATGCAAAGTAATGCATGAGCTCTCATATTTTATTTCTCACTTGTGCTTGTTGTTTAACACCCCCAAATAATATGAGTGTTCTTATATTGTGTTCTCTGCGTTTTGATGCATGTAAAACCTGGTTAGGTACCTGGAAATACTGTTAAACAATTAAGCCCCATTTTTTCATTCTTGTTTTTTAGCAACTCAAATCAGTGACTACATTAGCACACACATTTTCTCTGGAGCTAGACACTACCAGAGTCCATTTGGTTTAGCTTAAGAAAATTATTTTCTGCAAATCATAGCTACTTTTTAATCAATAAAAGGGAATATATCTTACTTTGAATGACATAGATCATAATTTCATAGTTTTGGCCTTAGTTAGTTGCTGAGACACAATGACATCACTTCAAAAAAGTCAGATGGAGCAAGAAAAAAGAGAGAGGTTGCATTCAACCAGATTATCTAAACCACTTTATTTGGGGAGTGCACCCAGAAAATCAGTAATAACACCTCATTGTACAGAGAACTAAAAAGGAGTGTAATGTATATTTACATCACATGGTTTGGGTAATTTGACCTTCCATCTTTGTTTTCTCTTTCCCAAATGTTTGGCTAAACTAGGGGTTTGCTTAAAACCAGCCTGATCGGCTGGTCAGTAAAATGTTTTCTATTACTGATGATATTTATGGCTATAACTAAGCTGTAATTCTAACATTACTTTCAGCCAGATGAATAAATGCGCTCTATTCTTTTTAAAATTTAATAATCATATACATATGTGCAGTAGGCAATACTAAGCATGAAATATGTTAAATCCAGATTTGCTACTATTGGATTTAAATAAGCAGATCATTAAATTTAGTGCCAGGGTCCACACAGTCCACAGTGGGACTGTGTGTGTGTGTCTTGTTCCATTCCTTCCTCCCCGGGAGCGGCGAGGTTTGGGTTATGATCTGGCTCCAGAGAGTTGATTTGTGGTTCTTTCACTTTTCAGGGAAAATAAAAGACAGGCTTGTGTGCTCTTGTCTTTTTTGTCGCCCTACATCTATTCTGGATTTAACCGCTCTCCGCCTCCAGAACCCAATCTGCCAGCCAGTGTGAATGAGTGTTAGAGACCTGAGAATATTGCCTCGGGGGCTTTAGTAGCAAAACTGGACTCAGGTCACATAGGGTGGGTGTAGGTCTGAAAACACTGTGTGTATGCGCCTGACTCATTCTGAAAACGGTTTCCAGTGGTGGGGTGGGGGAGTACAAAGAGCTATTATGCCAGTCAGGATGTGTTGATTGTTCAGCGTGCCCTGCCTGCTCAGCGTCGAGTGCACTCACAGGGAAAATGATGGGTTGGAATTTTTTAGGACTGGAAAACACGAAAGTGGAATTAAGGAAGTGATAAAAAAAAACAAAGGAAGGCATTTAATAAGGAGAATCTGGATTTCTCAGCAGTCAGCGCTCTTTTCCACAGTGTGTCTGTTTGTGTGTTTGTGCAGATCAGCTAATTGTTCAGTCTCAGCATTGCTGGTTTTAACATATCCTCTGCTAAACATCCAGAGTAGTGACAAGCTATAAGATGTTTACAAGAATATCACTGCTGCCCTCAAACTTAAATCATGTTATGATTTAAGGAAAGCCATGCTACACTTGGGATTTAGGCAATTACCAAAGTCTAGTTTCACATAGATTTGTGTTTCGGTGAGAGACTCTGAAGAGCCTTTAAAGTTATGCAAACTGGAACACTGTGCCTCTGACAATAGTGATATTTGGCTATGTGTATTCTTAGAGGAGGTTGAATAAAGTTAGTTTTATTATTCCCTTATGAAATTGCTGTGATCGCTTTTGTATTTCAGCCTTAAGAGTATATAAATCTGAGCAGAGACTAAACAGTTTCTCTTTGTTGGGAGACTCTTTCAGTATTTAGTATTTATTTATTTTGCAGGCGTATTAGCACTCTTGCTTGACCAGGTAGAAAGTAGTCTTCCCATGAAAACAGGGAAGTGTAATAGGATGCATTTATTTTCAAAAAGGCAGACCATTTTGTCAGTTGTAAGGAATGTTAGTGAACACAAAAGCTGTAGTGGCGTTAAAAGGTTGAACTTGTTTTGAAAAGTCTGAATGCCAATACTTGTAAGGTGACGTAAGTAAACTGCATGCAGCACACTTACATTTACAAACCCAGCAACTCTCTGATGTGTTATACCAAAATAACCCAAAGGGACAAGAGAGGTTAAATATCTAATTTCTTGGGCATAAAGCTTTCTCAGGACAGAGGAGAGCTGATCGTACCTGACATCTGGGCCAATCAAGCAACCACAAAAGCCAAAAGCTGAAGTCAGTGCAGGGCTGCCTTAAGGTGTAGTACTACTAATGGTTAGCAGATGTTGCCTCCAGAAAATGTTCTCACTATTGAAATACAGTAAGTCAAAGTCTTGATGTTTACTGAGAAATGTAAAGTTAGTAATCGTCAGCCGTCACGGTTGCTGGTTGTTTTGTTTGATATGAAGCAGTTTATGAGCTGTGAATTATCCCAGGGTAGTTTCAAGAAAGTCATGATGGTGCTGATTAAGTTATTTTTTGATGCTTTGCTTTTGATCACCACAAATGCAGTTCCATTTAGCCCCATTGTGTTTCGATGGTGGCACAAAGCTCAAAGATGGTTATCTCAAAACCTACGCAGATAAAACCGAAACTATCTGCATGGCCACATCCGATAGGGGTAAGTGTTTTTTTGTGATTTGAGTGAACTCTGTTTCAAAAACATCCCACAGGAAAGCCATGGGTGACATCACAGTCAGTCAGGCGCTCAGTCCACTCCTTACACATCTCAACAAAGACTGGATTTCTCCTTCCACCATGAGGTTGACTTATCTTGATTAAAATATTCCAACAACTATTAGATTGACTGCCATAAAAACAAACATTACTGCACCCCAGGGAAAACTCTGGCTGACTTTGGTGATCCCTTGACTGTTCCTGTAGTGCTGCCAACATTTTATTTATCCTTAAAATCCAGAAATATCTCAACATCTACCAGATGCATTGGCTCAAAGATGCATTGGCTCGAAATTTGGTAAAGGGATTCATGGTCCATATATTCTAATGACACGGGTTATGCTGTAACCTTTCCTGTGCAACCAGCAGATTGACAGTCCAGTCCATGCAAGTAACTGGAAATATTAATATTCAAATATAACTTTACTCCAGGCCCACAATTTATTTTGGGCTGGTGAGAAAATAGCTGGTAAGACCGGGCGAATCCCTTCAGAAACATGTGAGGACTGGAGTTACAGAGAACAAAAATATATGTACCTCAAAAATGCACAGTCATTACAAAGCTTATTTTCTCTTTCACGCCCACGTGGAGACCTCATCAGCCTCACAGGTGCAGAGAAATACTTGCTGTGGTATTTGCTGTTGTTGAAAGAAATCAACAAGCAAGAACAGGCTCTCAGCAAAGCAGTCATGACAGATAGGCACTGAAATGAGCTGCCATTCCACAAACAGCTGTCATACACATCGCTCCAATGAACCACCTTCACCATAATCACCGGCACCAGCAGCTCCGTCAGTGCTCGGGTCCAGCCACTCTCTAATATGGCACGGGGGCAAGCAGGTACTTGAATGAGCCTCTTCTGTACTGTACGTGCTCACACACGCACGCATTCGAGCACGCAATCCCGCACTTGAATCTAGGGATGTAACAGCTGCAGACAGGCTGTCTAAACACTGCAATGCAACAGCCTTCTCTGACAGTGCTGCAAGTGAAAGTGAACGTGTGTGTTTATAGTAATTTGCCATCTGGAGGGTCATTTTAGTTGTGTTTATGATGGCAAGAGGTTAAAAGACTCTGGAAGTTTTATACCTCTCTGGCAATGAGACAGTAGTTGCATGGCACCACATGACTTCATCTGTAAACAAGGAAATACAGTGATAACATCTCTTATACTGGCATTTTAGATCTGCCCACACACAGACATGCCTTGCCTTGTAATATCACCTGGTTTGCCACCTCAACTTTTAATTGAGGGGGGCGTTGGGCATTCTTTCAGCACACCTAGGTGTGGCAGCTTGTGAGAATTCAGGTAGGGGTAATTTGACATACTGTGGGTATTCTTAGTGTACCAGCTACTCGTTAACTTGTCTGCTGCTTGTTGCTGAGCAGGTAGCATACAGTTGGTTCATCGCATCCTTTTTGTTTCTCCTGAAAGTGGAGTTGATAGATTGGTAAAACTGGAGCACAATATGCTAAAAGCTAAAAGTCACCTAAAGGAGATGATGATAATAATGTGGTTTTGTTGCTATGAACAAGTCATTTGATTTCTTCTTAAAGATCCCCTCCAGACATGTGTTAAGACATATAAAAAACAATAATGTGATTTTTTTTTACAGGTAACATACTACATTAAAATCATAAATGACATCTACTTCTTCTCTCTCATTAAAAAAATCATTAACTATGAGTATTCAAATATAATTTATTTCAGAAGTTTAACTGCTGGACACAAGATGAATATTAGACCAAACTCGTTGTGATGTCACAAATCATGCTCGTAGGCCAGCCCATTAAAATCAGAGTTTCAATGGGCTCAGAGAAACTTTCCACTGTCAGCAGATGAATGTGAAAACAAACTCTGTACATACATCATTCTGCACAGTGAAGCTCAAATATCCAAATGTAGAAGAAGAAAACTATAGTTTTGAATGGAGGGTGACTTTAATATCAAATTATAGATTGGTGTGGCTTAAAATCTATGACAATAGATGACATTTTATGAGCTTTTTTCTTAACTACAGTGGTAAAAACTTATGTAGAATAACAAGTTACCCTGAAATGTAGAAGAATAGATATAAAGTAGCATCAAATGGAAATATTAAAGTACACAAGTACACTGGAACTGTACAAAGTGGTGAATAAGTATCACTAGCTTCATTATAAATAACTGGATCTTGAAATAATCTCAACATGAAGACGATTAAGCCCCTCAAAAATACATCCAAGCTCCTCCAAGATCTACATGCAAGGGTGAACACACAGCTGTCCCAACACTTTCACTGGCATAACAGCCCTTCGTTACTTGGAGTCAGAGTTAGACATGCCTGACGTGCCTACCTCAGCAAACCACAAACCACTGTGGGGAGGTGGGCTCCAACCACCAGGACAGGTGCAGCTGTGGTGATACCACTGTCTATCATTGGTGGGTGCTTCTGGAAAAGGTCTCACATATCCAGAAACAAAGGGTGGTGACAGCTACAACTGTGTGATAATGGATATAATAATAAAGAGAGTGAGACCTGCAAGTGCTTGTAGTTTATCACAACAAGCTCCTGAAGCCACTGCTGCTAATTTGGTTGAAAATATGTCTTTGTAGTACATCAGACTGAAAGCTTCTGGCAGCAGAATAGATAAGCTACAGCCACGACAGAGATTTATGAGTAAGGAAGTACTTCATCACAGAGGAAGGAAATGATGCATGAAAATTCAGCACATTTAATATATAAATAACCAAAGAGCAGTCTGGGACTTATGCAAAAGGCCTGCTGTCTCCAACTGCCTCATCAACCCATTTCTGATTGGCTCCAAGAACATCAGAATGAGGATGTTCATCTAGATTTCATAAACTGATATGTTTGTGAGCTCAGCAAATATAATTCCCATGTTGTGTGACTGTAAGTTATTTAATATGTCAGAGTGTTGGCAGTGTTGACAGGTCTGTTTATTTTCAAAGTAAGTTGTGCAGTTTGGGCGTCTGACCAAGTAAGATCAACAGTGAAGCATGCAAGCTATGTTCTGTGTTGTCAATCAACTGTTGCTAATTGCTCCTGGCAGGGCGAGTGGAGGGAGGGAGAACGGAAACTGCAAGTGTTTATCTTGCTTTTGATCTGTGAACTTACCCCCCGCAGCTTCTGACAACATTTGAAGTATTCTTTAAGGCAAGTTTGTCAAGTTGACTGCAGATCAGCTGGACTGAGAAGAAAATTTTAGTTTTTGTCACTGAGCCTTGAGTGGGGTTTGCTTGAATTTCACTGAAGTCTGCATAAATATTTTCTGCTAAATGTGGAGATGTTAATGCTATTATGTCATTGGTGTGACCAGGATTGCTGTGATAAACAGCCAAAATGAGTTCTCTCTGCTGAGTGTCTGGGCAAGGTAGGGTGAGAACCTCAGATAACTTTGTGTCAATAGAAGCCATTTGACAGGGATCAGCATGCCTCCTGGACAACTCAGGACTCTCCAACTTGGATGAAACCAGGATATGTTAGAGATACTCCACCTGACCTGGGAACACCTTAGGATGCTCCAGGAGGAGCTAGAGGCCATAGCTGGGAACGACATCTGAGCTACCTTGCTTAGCCTGTTAGTGGCACCAGATAGGCGACAGAAAATAAAAGGATAAATGGGTCACCATGTTTGAGGGAAATGAAACAGGAACCTAAAGCAGAATATCACAAAAGAGGAAGATGTAAAATGAAATTAAATGTGTTGTGGCTTTTGTGCAAGACCACAGAAGGTGTACCAGATAATTATTCTTACATCTCCAGCACTCTGGACTCTCCTTCAGTTTAGCTCTGAATAACTTTGAAGAAGTCCAGTAAATTTTATTTATAGAGCTGAATTATTCAATTGTTATTGTCTATTATATCACAGACAATGCTTTCATTTGTTCTATTTAACTCCACACACTCATCCAAACACACCTCTCAATTTCCTCTCTCCTTCCACCCCCAATATCAGTGAGCCTAGTAAGGTCATCTGGAACTGAATCAACAGGTGGCTTTCAATGGAGGCTCTCAGCAGCCCAGGGGCCCTGAGACAGAGCCCAAAGCACCTCCCTCCTCCTCAGCGCCCCCCAGGAATCCATCTCGACTTTATTCTAAGCTCTGTCTCCTTTTGCTCTTTCCTCTGCGCTTCCTTAAACGTCCACAATGGCCTTTAGGCTGGCGGTCACTCGATATGGACGGAGGAGAGGAAGGAGGCGCCTTAAGGAGCAGGTCATTCTACTTGGGTGAGCAAATGGGAACATCTGCCACTCCAGTTTGACCCGTGTCTCCAATAAAAAAACACTGGAGGCGTCGTCTGAGAATATGAGCATGTTCCAGCTCAGGGCATCGGAATGCTGAGATAATGTTGTGATAAGGGGTTGAATGAATAGTACGGTGCATCTATTCTGCCTTTACCCCTGCAGGGTATATCAGTACTTTCCAAGGACAGTCAGATCCATTGGGGAGGAGATGGGGGAGGGAATGAAGATGAGAACGAGGAGGTTTTGCAAAATAACTGCAAGGTTGAGTCATGTTTCGATTTCAAGGTTATTTAAGCTTCTAAATCAGGGAGTTGCTGCTGTGAGTGGGGAAGTTTTTGATTTTGTTTAAATATGGATACAACAAGGGTACAAGTGAATTATGAATCGCATAAACTCTGATAAAGCCATGACAGCTCAGTCTGCTGATTTCCTTAAAAGAAGAAGATGACTCGGTAAAATACACAAGACAGATTTTGTTTCCATCTGTCCAGTAAAATAAACCATTAATCATTACTTTTAATTATTTTTTTTTGAGTCAGTGTTGTAACAGAGTAGATATATTATTTTATGGTTATTTCCAGTTTTAGTTGGAAGTCTAGCAGTGCTGATCCCTAAAAGAAAATAATTTGTCCATCATCAAACAGTTTTGCCAAATAAACCTTCTGAACATAGAAGGCAAGGTCTTTTTCAGCATGTTGACACAAAGACTTGCAAAGTATCTGCTACAAAACCATTTTATTGATACAATATTCCAAAAGGCTGGCATAGTAGGTTTCTTGGGATGCCTTGGACATACCATCATCATATTGCATTAAATCCAGACTTCTATGCAAGAAGGATCTACGTGTCATGGTCTGCCTGTGAATCAGTGTGTCATTCCCTACTGTTTGGAAACCACTGTAAGCCTCATCAGGCCAATTATAACCTTCTACCCACACTCCAGAACCTGAAGCAGTGGTTGGGAGATGACACTGCTTGCTCCCTTTGTCAAGCACCTGCATCTCCAAGGCACATTTTAACAGGTTGCATTACGAGCCTCACCCAAGGGCTTTACACTTGGCGGCATAACCAAGATCCTAGACAGCTGGCATCAATCTTGGAACAGAGGTGAAACACCACAAATGCTTTCCTACAAACATCGGCAGGAAATGTCCACTTCACACCGTTAGTACTAGCAAGCCAACCTCCAGAGCACCATATAACATCAAAGGATGCAAGCATTCTGCGGGCTGCATGGGTTTGGAAATGAACATGGACTTGGGAAAAAAGCTTGTGTTTCAGATCTTGTGGCTACAAAGCTCCGGTTAGATATGGTCCTGTGGTCCACAACAGCCAATGTAGACGTTGTGTAATTGAGTGTCTCATGGAAGGATTGTGTTGTAGCAACTTATGAGAGGAAAAAGTACTCTGAACTGGCAATTGAAGCTCCTTACAATTGCTGGAAGACCAAGACTTCCTCTATAGATGTAGGATGTAGGGGATTTGTTGCTGCATCTATCATCAGTGTCTAGAAAAAATGGGGGTCAGGGGTCACTCCCTCAAACAAGCAATCACGTCCTTGTCAAACACAGCAGAGTGCTTTGGATTACAAAGAAAGACAACAACTGGACTGAAAGATTAAGATAGGGGGGTATGGAGCTGAGACCTTGTCAAGGGCTTATCAATGAAATGTCAGAAGGAGGGGGGCTACCTGATGACCCTGATGATGTACCTACCCTCCCTTTCACCCCTCCAATCCCCGACTTACCACAGGGATTGAAACATCAAGTCCTATTAGCTCTACCATGGAGGACATGCGTTACTAGTCATAGGGAGTTCTGTGAAAGCAGATGTATAATGTCTTCTGTGGTTCTGGAGGAACTTTGACAAGTGTAAAAAAAAATAACTTTAGCTAGTACATCACCAGGATTATCTCATTTTGTAACAGCTTGTTTTACTTACATACTGGATACTTACATATTGTTTTACTTACAACAAGCAGGCTTACACAAACAGTTTTTCCTGCTCAGCCTCTGGTAATTATAGTCTGTAATGTGTCATGTGAACTTGGTGTAACTAGAAGATGCAATTGGATGCATTATGAGTAATGTAGAATCCAGTGTTGTGTGGAGCTTGATACATACAGCAGCTTTGATTTTAATCATTCATTAAAAAACCCTCTCCTCTTAGTCTTCATTCCTGCAGCACCCTTTTAGTCTGATTTTGGAGAAAGTTGGCAGCTTATCAATAGTAATAATGCTATAATACATTCATTTCTGAGCAGTGTAATGAAAGCCTGTTCCCCACAATGTGGCAAATGCTTATAAAAGAAAAGATACACTAACAATAAAATGTAATTGCTTTTAAATTTGATGGAGGACCACAGTGAGTGACAAAACATGCACAGCAATGAAAAGACTAACAATGTGAAAGGTTTACTGTGAAATGAGTCATGGGCTAAACTTTAAAAGTTTAAAAGATTAATCTTAACATCAGCTGTTACTGGATGTTTCCCTTCAGCACTGGCCTCTTAAACTGTTTGAAATACAAATGACCACACTGAAGTTAACCACATATGGTCGGTTTACATTACAACTCAACACGTAGGTCACACATGCCCTCGAGCCTCCCTGACTCTCACCTCAATACGTACACACGGGCCACATTACCACCAACATTTGCTCATTACCACATACACACATTTGTATACATAATATATACAACTTACAGATGTCGCCCCTGTATGTTGATGTATGAAAATCCAGCTGCAGTGACTGATGAAAATTATTAGCACTGTGTGGTTTGAGGTTGTTAGGGATATTGGTTGCTCAAGGTAGCATTAATAAAATATACTGAGATCATTATCTTTCCTTAAACTTGTAAACTGCCCATTTGTTCTTCTCTCACAGATCCTTTGCAGCACACTCGCACAAGCAGCCTAAAGTACCTCGAACCTGCTACTTAATTCTTCCTCACCATCCCCCTTATCAGGTAGCAGTAAATCTGACAAGGCACATGGAACTACTTTCTCATGCCAGGTCTCGAACACCGCTGGATCAACAGGATCAGGTGTTGTTTTGTAGAGAGGGGGGTAATTTGCAGGAGATGGAAGCACAAGGCTATATAGCTAATCAGACTAACAGATGAGCCTATATCCTGTTCTCACATATGCCGGCCTGAGCCATACTTGTTGGGCTGTGTGTGTGTGTGTGTGTGTGTGTGTGAGAGAGAGAGAGAGAGAGAGAGAGAGAGAGAGAGTGAGGAAACAATGGCCATGCTGTTTGCCCAGCCGCCACTGCTGCTGTAGCTGCCTTACACCTGTGCTTGGCAGCCCTCCCAACACCCGCCCCCACCAACACACACATATAACCACCAATCTCCCCACCACCCGACTCCCTACCCCTCAACCACACTCTCCAAATCCACTTTAGTTCTCAGTTTACATCCTGCATTGGTTTTTAGTGCCACACTATAAAGAACAATGCATATTCAACAGGCTTACCAGGTGGGATAATGCACACGTGGCCCCTCAGGCAGATCTTATCGTTTCATGCCAACACGGAAAAGGGACGATATCAAAGCTTTCTTCATTCCTCTTCTCATCCTACCATTACCTGAACCCATAACTAAGTAGACACCACCTCCCCTGCCCCCTCCCCGCACCCCTTCTCATTCTCACAACCGAGAGTGAGGTGTGAGAAGGGAGAGAACGAATGGAGCGTGAGGACGGCTGTGGAGGCCTGAGTGAGTGGTTGGATTTAAGGGGTTCAAAAGCTCACAGAGAGTCATGGTGCCCTTCTGTGGTTTAAGGGGGCCTTTGTGAAACTGGAGCCCCTAGAAGGCACGGGGGAGGGAATGAGGGAGAGGGTAAGGGAGGAAGGGGAGGTCATGGGGTCTGGAACACAGCCCCAGCCAGCAGCAGCTCACCTCTTTTCCCGCAGTGTCAGCGTCACAGGTGTGTCAACGACAATGCATGTGTGTGTGTTTGAGAGAGAGGGAGGGACACAGAGTGAGAGAGAGAGAGAGAGAGAGAGAGAGAGAGAGAGAGACCCGTGTCCAATCAATGACACACTGTATTGTAATCATCTATTGTAGGAACAAGGCTGGTGCTCAAAAGTAAACACAATTGGGAATAAACTCTTAGAAAACAGGTACAACCCTCTGGCTAGAGTCGTGCATTCACAGATATACAGGATGTGTGTGTGTGTGTGTGTGTGTGTGTGTGTGTATGTGTGCATGTGCGTGCATGGTGGGGAGAGGATTATAAAGCTATAAAGCACAGCACCTCCTTATCATTTCCATTGCCATTGCACAACATTTTTCCATAGTAACACTGGGCAACAAACAATGAAAGTAAGACAGATAAAGCTTTACATTGAATTCCACTCGGCACCAGTTGCTAGGTAAAGGACTTTTTCCTAATACCCCATATTCATACTGGACTCCCCCACTCCCACTCCCACATACCCTCCTGAGAGTGAAAAACTAGATTAAACTTTTTTTTGTTAATAACTTGACCACTGTCTATCTACAGTGTTGGCAGGGTGCAACATTTTTGGAATATTTCCCATAAATTATGATGGGCTATCAGTAGGCCAGCTGTACTTTTGAATTGTGGTATTCAGAGTTGCTATTATGCTTATATGAATACATTTCTCTCCGCTTGTCACATTGATTCTACCTCTGTATGTGGCGACGCACAGAACAAAGGGACGTCAAGTAAAGCGGCTCCCGCTCTTTTTCATTCCTCAGTCCCATTCAACATGACAAACAATTCTGAATCAATATCTCCATGCAAGTGATTCTGTAGCTCTGCAGGCTGTTAGGGAGATGCCAGGTAGGCATAACTGTAACTAGCGTTGTGGTGCGTTCAAGTGCTCCCTGTAAAGTCTACTTTTTTTTTTTATTTCAGGAGGGTGTCTGCCCAGCTGCTAGATAAAAGATTCCTAGGAAGACAATAAAGTAATTAGGGCTACAACAATAGGTTACTTTCAGCATTGACTTTTTATTTATTTATTTATGATTAAATATTTTTTTTAATGACCTTTGCAGTTACTCAGAGCCCAGTTACATCTTCAGATTGCTTGTTTTGTGTCACCAACAGTTTCATATAATTTTCAATGAATGAAGAAAAGTAGTAAAATAGAATCAACAAATGTTTATTTTTGCAATAACTAGTAACTTTAACCACTAATCTTTTCAGCACTAGTTATACATTCACAGATTCACTTCTCGGTTTAATCAGTTATCATACTGTAATCCACCTTAATGCAGTATTGTATGTAAGCCATCTGTGTGGATAGAGGCTACCATATCCTGTGTGTACCAGTTAAGTGTCAATGTGTGCAGTCACTGTGTTGTACTTTCCACACTAAGCCCAAATGGTAGGTTTTTGTTTGTTTTAATACTCTGAGGAGCAAAGGTCAAGACTATGAGCAGCATGGATTTGCAAGCTGTTTATAGTTGGTTCACTTTGGAAGGAAAAATCGGATTTTAACATGTTCCTGTTGACAGATATTATATAAGCTATGTGAATAAGTGATAAATTATATATGTATATACATAGATAAAGAGGTTGTGTTTTCTTTTTAGAAATTGCTTAGGCTATTAGTGGCGTTTCCAACTAGTGCGCTCGTGTGCGTTCCTGATGTAATAGCGAAATTTCCGACAGTTCCTGAAGGCTTCAAAAGTTTCTCATGTGCCCCCCCACCCACACACCACACAACCCCACCCCCGCCCCTGAACACACACACACACACACACACACACACACACACACACACACACACACACACACACATTCCAGCAGGCGGAGTCCGTGACGTGCTCGGTCGTTTGTGAATGAGCTGCAGAGCGCAGCGCTCACCTCTCAGAGTCCCAGCCAAGCCCAGGAGCGCAGAGAGAAAGAGAGAGAGAGAGGAAGGAAAAGTTTGCCAAATGGATTTCTTTAGAGGAGTCAGACCTTTATTATTCTCATATGTACTTATTAACGGTATATTAATTACTTTACAAACTAAAGAAGGTGAGTGATCGTTTGTTTTCAAAATAATTTCAGAAAAGTTCATCTTAAATCTTACTGGGTTTTATTGAAGTGAAGCACGCGTGCCATGCGGGGAACCTCCTTTAAGAAGCTTTATAACCAGGAAACATACTTTGTTAATCTTGTGACAGTCATATAGCTAATATGACTAATCTATTTTATAGAAACGTTTGAACTGTATAAAAATGCTTCTGATTGAAACTGTATTTTCAAGTGGTTATAACTGAGATCGTAGCCTGCATGTGCGCTCCTCTAAACTTTATAACACCAGCAGGTGAATTCCCTAATGTTTCTGTCGCATTTTTTGTATTAATCCTTTAAACAGTGCATATCGTGTTAATTCTTACATCTGGAACAAGTTTATTTATAATTATTCCTAAATTACTAGTCTGGGCCTACACGTTGCAAAAAAAACGGTCTGACTGTAAGAGTCAGATTATATAGAGTTATAAACAGCTGTTTAAAAAAAATATTTTTTTTTAAAACTAAAGTGGAGGTTAGTTTTTAGCAGCCATTGCAGTAAATACTGTCAGCTTTGGGGTGATTGTGCAGTAAAATTTAAATAACTGACATTTCTACATATCTATCTTTTTGGTTAGAAGTCTGATGCATGTATCCTGAGTCAAACTTTCTGATGAGTTTAAAGGTTTATTCTTATGTACTGACAGTGTTCTCGTGTCTCCACAGAAGTGCTTTTGGACATGAGGGCAACAGGAGGTGAACTGGGCTGGTTGACATGGCCCTTAGATCAGGGAGACAAGCCCGGGGTGAGTGTCGCTCCAGGTTCTTTTCTAGCTCCCACATTCCCACTTGGAATTTGCCTCAGGATAAATCTGCATGGAGAAAATGCATTTTAAGGGCTCAGCTGAGCTGAGTGAAATATTTGTCCACTTGACGTGTGGTTTGCTGTTGAGTGGGCCCTCTGTGTGTACATGTCAGGTTTCTGTAAAATCTGGCAA
The DNA here is from genome assembly GCF_027409825.1 of Scomber japonicus. NCBI lineage: Eukaryota > Metazoa > Chordata > Actinopteri > Scombriformes > Scombridae > Scomber > Scomber japonicus. The sequence continues at coordinate 10,388,573 of NC_070581.1, read as the reverse complement.
AATCTAGCCTAATGGTTGCTTGGTTATGCATTGGAGAATGAGATGTAGGATCCTATCAGCAGTTGCCTGCAGAGCATGTCTGGGCTGCACCAAAGCTCAGGCAGACAGAATAGCTGCTAGCTCTGAACTGGGAATACTTGTGGCTTCTTGTGGTTTCAAGGCTTCAGCTCCAGAATTGTATGTTAGAGAGCAATTAACTTTTAAAGTTTGCAGCATGTGGTACCTCTTTTTAGAGGGGATGGGTTTTAGATGGAGCCAATCAGAGCTACCTTTTCCCTTAACCAGGGGAAAATGTCTAGGACTACGTTTAAAGACGCATCTAGAGAATAGCTACATTATTACACGCAAATGCTGTGGTTATCTCTTTGCCAGTATACAGGAGGCATGTGTGCCTTCTTCCATTATGTGGTTTCAAAGTAATTGACCAGTGAGGCTCATGCAAATTCTCTGTAAACGGGCTCATTTCATGTGCTGATGACTCAAATGTGTGGGCATGCCGTTCACAGTGGCTCACCCTTATTTTAAGAGAAGTTTCACTGCTTTAAATCACTTTGACACTTCTGTTTCACTTTTTCCTCCAATAAATTTAAGGCGTATATTTTGTGAGGTTTGTTATTGTTATGACTATTATTATTTTAGGTTTTAAATGCTCCTCACAAAAAAATATTCACCAGCTGTTTAATAGAGGTGTTGGTTCTGCTGTTGTACATCAAATTTATGCGCAGAGCAACACACTCAGCCAACAAAGCACATTCCTTTAATTAATAGCACAGTGGCTACATGCAGGGAGAAAACCACAGCCCCTGCCCCTGTGGGCCCAGATGTTCCTCAGGAGCCAAGGTTATGTTAAAACATGCTGTCACTTTTTTTAGAAATATTTGTGGGAACATAAGGTATGTGAGCTGTAACACTATTTGCCAATAGTGGCAACAGCATGTGAAAGACTGAATTGAAAGTAATTTGGTGTTTGCAAGAAAATTAATACAGAAATGCTTTCTCACAAAAAAAGAATCCCTGAGGTTTGCTCTATTTTTGTGCTGTAAAGGCTCATAAAATTCTCCATGTAGCATAAAACAGTTATTGCTATGAAGGATAGTTAAATATGCTGCAGGAGTAATTAGCAATATGTAGGTTGGGCCATCCCCTACACACAGATTGTTTTTGTTCCTTGGTTCAGATTACAGTGGTTGAGCCCTCATCATTGAAGTTCTATGGTGCCCCTTTTATTTTTACCTCCTCCTCCAGCCTTGGTTCTGCCCTGTATTCTTGGGGGTTCTTCGAGGGTCAGGGATTGTGGCTCTAACCTTGTTGGTTTGTGTGGTTCTGTTTCAGTGGGAGGTCGTCCAAAGGACCCTGAACGGCTCTCAGTTCTATACCTACTCCGTCTGCAATGTTGGGGAACGTGAGCAGGACAACTGGCTCCGTACCACCTTCATCCAGCGGCGTCCATCAGCCTCGCGGGTTTTTGTAGAGCTCCAATTTATTGTACGTGACTGCAACTCTTTTGGTGGTGCCTCGATGACCTGCAAGGAAACCTTCAACCTCTTCACGTCTGAGTCGGATGCAGATGTGGGCACTACCTTCCGCAAAGGCCAGTTTAAGAAAGTTACCACCATAGCTCCCGATGAGATCACCGGCAAAAACGATTTGCGCATCAACACAGAGACACGAGTGGTGGAGAGCCTGTCTCGAAAAGGCTTCTACTTGGCCTTTCAAGACATTGGAGCCTGTGTTGCTCTTCTCTCTGTTAGAGTTTACTACAAAATTTGCCCCGCCACAGTGAAGAGTCTCGCATCATTCCCTGAGACTGTGGCTGGAGGTGAGAACCAAGCACTGAGGGAAGTGAATGGGCTGTGCGTGGATAACGCCATCAGTGAGGAGGTGCCCCGCATCTACTGCACTGTGGATGGAGAATGGGTGGTACCAGTTGGACAGTGCCAGTGCAAATCAGGCCATGAAGAAGTCAAAGATGCGTGCCAAGGTAAGGCTCTTGAATCTTTGGTATTTGTAAAGGTCTTCTGCCTTCAGGCATTCTATCCCACAAGGGTACATTTTTAATTTGACCACATGGTATTAGTCATCATTCAGCTTTGTTTCAATTGCTTTAGCTGGTAAAAACAAGCCAGGATGACTGCGGATATTAATCATAGATATTAGTATCATTGTTCAGTGGAATTCTCCTCTTGGCTAACATGACTCTTCTGCAATGGAAGGAATGTTTATTTCTACTTGTACATGTTGGGACATCATCCCTGACCGTGAACTGATACCTATAAAATTAGGAAAAGTGCTTTTGAATTTCAACAATGATTTCAAAATGTATCATTTTATGGAAAACAAGTTGCTTAGGATATAAATGGTTATTCCCCTTGTGTGATCAAGAGGAAAGTTTTCCCTCTGAAGGTTATCAGACCTCTCATTCAGTTTGTACCTACAGGTTCCAAAACCTAAATTAACACGTTAATTTACCATTTAGAAAGTCTGAAAGGAACTTTTTTTAACTTATTTTGTAGCTCAAAAGGGTTGTAGAAATCCTCTTTGGTCACAGAATGAGAATGAGAAATTAAAGACAAGTATTTAAAAAGGTGTCATTGCTGAATGTTCAAGTCATGCTCAGACATTTCACCTTTCACAACACTAACTTACTGGCTGTTGCATCAGGTGATTTCCTGCTCTCTCATTTTATCTGCTCTCTTATCTCGGTACTAGTTTGCTACGTAGTCCAATCATAATTATGTCCTTTGACTTTGTAGTTATGGCGTGGTTGTGTTTTAAAACCTGAAAAGAAAGCTTTATTGTTGTGGGAAGGGCTGTCAGGGTGACTGAAAGTGATCAAAGACGCCGGGAGGCTACTGTACTGTGATGGATTAGCATCTTCAAGGCTGGTGGGGGAAAGGGGAGGAGGCAAGAGGAAGCCTCTGAGCCTCGCTGACTTTGTTCATCTCAAGCATCACAGAACGCAGAGGCCCTCCTCTTGTGAACGGACATGCCAACTATGTGTTCTCTTGTCTGTCTCAGCATCCATCTCTCGCTCTTCCCCCCACTGTTTTAACGAACTTACTGAGCCTCAGCTTTTGGGTGTATTGTATGACTCCATCGGTGTATATGAACATACAGCACAGGCTGGCATGCCAGGGCCTGTTGAGTTTTGTTCCATGACTGAACACCTTAAGACTCCCATCAGCCCAAGGTACTCCTCCTCCTCTGCTGCTTTTTCTGGCAGTCTTTATTTATGCACATACACACACACACATGCATGAGCTGAAACACTTATGCAGTTATGAATCCCCCTTAATCTCACTCTTGAACACACACATTGGACGAGGGTTGTAAATCCTTGTCTAGCCAGCCTATAATAGATTCCCTTTCCCACTTAGTTTCTCTCCCACTGGCAACAGGCCGATAAAAGTGATGAAGTTTTCTGTCAGTACATCATTTTTAGCTGTGGGAAAGTGCCAGGTAAGATAATTAGGGAGGAGGTGAAGGAGGAGGAGAGGCAGGAAGGAATGAGAGAAAATTCATACAAAAGCGAGAGAGGGGTTGTGTTTAGTGGAGGGGTGTGATTTTAAAACAGAGAGAGGTGAGGAATGGAATGTAAAGGTAGGGGAACAATGAAGTGCTGTGTTTCCCCGTGAGGCCAGAGGAGCCCACCTCTACCTCCACCTCCATCTCCACCTCCTCTACCCCTTGGCTGGTACATTCCTGATCAGTTTGCTGAGGAGGAGCCTCCCAGCATTACTGCAGACATGTGGAATTCCCAGGGGAGGGAGGGGGGGGGCAGCTCCAGGTCAAGCCCTCACATAAAAATGACTAAACACAGAACCCCCCCCCCCCTCCCAAAAAAAACCCTCCAAAAAACTACAGAGATGAAGTCAAATGAGAGGTCGGAGACGCGCGAGGGAAGTAGATGGAGGTGGAAATGAATCACAGGGTTGCAGAGCAGGGCCCAGATGAATGGTTCGAAGGGCTTTAAGCAGAATCTCCTTTGGACACACAGTTAATCATTCTGCCTACTTCTTTCCTGAACTGTGTGCTGTTCAAGGAGAAACCACAAAACTTCAATTGTGGTGCTTTTTCTTACTTTGGTCGAAAGTTTCCATGTTCAGCGATGTGTTCAGTCAGTTTTATGACTCCTCGGCCCCTTGGGACCTGTTAAAGTAGAAATCTGTGACTTTATCTGGTTTTTGTCTCTGTCTCTTCATCAGCACTCGCTGCTGTGGTGTTTCTGGCTTAGAGAGCACTTATCCATCAAACTGTGTTTCTGGGATCTTTTTTCCAAAGACTTTCTTTAGAGGTTTCTGTAGGTGGCGTGTGGCGCTCTTCACTTCTCATTGCTCATGTTAACTACAGCGTTCTTTTTTTTTTGGACAAACAAAACCCTTAAGATAAACACATCACCTTCTGAGCTGCAGAGACCTACCAAAGTGTTTAGAGCAGCAAATGTAAAAGCTTTTATGAACTAGTTGTAAATCATATCTGTCAGCAGTAGTGAGAGACAAAACTAGCGTTTGTTTTTTATGAAAGCAATACAGACTACTTTAAAACCAGCTTATTTTGGCTGTCAGAATACACAAGTTTCAATTTTAAATGGATTAAAGTAAGCACAGTGAAAGCTTCTCTAGAGATTTATGTGTTTATTTCCACAGTCCTCACAAGAGTGATGAATGCGTGATGTGTTTGTGTTAATTCAGTTTTTGTCTAAATAATTACCTTCTTGTTTAGTCTATTTGTTATAGCAGCCTATGCAGCACTGAAGCTTTATTATTGTTGTGTAAACTTCTTAGAAAATGCATAAATAATATACATTTATCTTTGGTTAAGTGGTATATAAAATTTAAAAATGATTATTTTTGTGAAAGTTCAGAAGTGTTATTAGTCATTTCAATTTATAAACTATAAAAATATCTTTATCTGAACAGTAACTATGTTCAGTTTTAAGGTGTAAAAAGTACAATATAATGAAGTGTAGTAGAGCAGCATTACAAAGCAGTGAAAATAAAGATTACCTATAAACTAAAGTACAAGTCTTGAGTCAATGTGATTATTTATTTTCCACTGATGGAAACAGCTTCCAGTGTTTGACTCCAGTTTTATATTTTAATTCACACCTGCTTTGAATCAGGATGTTTTTAAATCTTCCTTGTGATAAAATAAACCTTTTTTAAATTCTGGAAAACTCCTAACTTTTTTGCAATTAAGTGGTTGGCTTTAAACCTGACAGCACCGCTGTGGGTTTCCACTTGTGACTCACTGTTGACATTGACACGTTTTTTCTCTCCATTGCCTATCACGCCCTTCCTTACCCATAATCCGTGCCGGCACAATAGAACAGCATACCGTGTGTCACCCCACAAAGGACCATGGGCTGCCCTGGCTGGTCTTCAGGATTTAGTTTAACCGTTCAGGTCCACACCTCGTCAGCCACTCTAAAGCCTCATACACACTCTTTACAGCTGAAAAATGGGCCTTAATCCCACGTCTTGGTTTCCACAAGACCATACTGAAAAGGGAGACACAATGTGGGATATTTGGACTGCTGAGGACTGGTTTGGTGTCTTGGAGAAAATGGCGTCTTGGTGGAACAACTGTCCACTGAGTTCCAGTAAAGTTATTACTCCTCTCGCCAAAGAGGTTCCAGTAAACTATTTTCTCTCTCCCCCCTCCTTTCCTCTCTGTCCGTGTCTCCAAACTCATCCTCAGCTGATGTAACAAACAGTTGGTGACTAAGTTGTAGTTGTGAGACTCCGCGGTGTGGTGAGTGATTTGTATGGGTAGTAATTGACTTGGGTGTGTTTGTGCTTTTTAAGTTAAGTAACTACTGGTTCTGCATGCTTTTTTGCCGTTGTGCAATCCCCTTTGCAGTCTCTCTCACATCCTCCATGTCCCTGCAGGGTCTTTCTATTTTAGTTTCAGTTTTCTCTCATCTCCTATTTATTTAAAATTTCCTTATCTCAACACATTCCCATCGCCATTTTACAGTCCTTAAAGCAGTTTACTCAAGAGACGTCCACTATTGCGCAAGCTGTCCCAAGTATAACAAACTGACAGACAAACAAAAAGTTTTTCTTTCGTATGTTGTGTTCCTGTTGTCCGTGAAATCACAGAGTGACTGTTATTTTTGGCTGGCTTGCAGGTCATGAATATGACACCGAAAAAGTTTAAACATTCCGTTTCACACGACCCTGATGGGACTATTTAGACTGTGCACAGTTCTCCTCCTGCTCCCTGGTAAATACATTTCTCCACCACTGACTCGTAAAGATAAATAGAGGCTAAATTTGAACAATGCTGCCAATCAGAGCGTTTTTTAGTGTAGAGGGAGAGAAAAACAATTGGCTGTGTTCGCATGGTGGTTAAGGCAAAAACATTTAAGTGAAGGTGAAATATAAACTTCTATCATCAGTTTTTATTTTTGTTGCACAAAATGGCTCATGTAGCTGCTGTATTTTATGGTTGATCTGGATTGCTGATTGTTTACTTGGAAATGGCTTCTGTAAAAAGCCAGAGTTAACATTTTTCATGGCCATTTCAATCTGCTCGTACCTCGAGCCAACCGATTCATGATAATCACCCTTAACCTTTTTAAGATCAAGGCCTTGTGCAATTTGAGCTTATCTGATGGGCAGTATACACTGAGAAACCAACACAGCACCACACCTGAGGATCTCAATGATTTGATTTAGTTGACTTTCGGTAGATTTCACATGTAATCATCTTATTGTTGCAAGATAATCCCCACAGTAAAATTTCCTGTTGTACTTATTGGCTCTTGATCCCTGTAGCCGGTTCTCAGGAATAAAAGAAGTCGTAAACCACTGCCTTATCGGACAACGCTGCTCATATAGATGTGCAGGCTAGATGTAAACTCTTTTTCTTGCTTTACTCTTAAAAGCCACCGTGATTACTTTGAATTGGTGGATTCTTTAGATCTCGTGCCAAGGTAGCGTCTGCCTGGAGGGCTGAACTTGAGGGAGTTGGTTAGATAATGGGGTGGGGGGGGACTATGACTATGAAGACACTTTCAAGTGGTGTCATGCACTGTCTTGTTGGGCCATGTTTGGATTGAACAGAACACTGGCAATTACTCCAAAGAAGATGACAGGAAATGTAGCAAAGTTGAGATCTGGTGGCCCCTTTGACTCTTTAATGTGGATTAGAGCAAATCTTCCTGTTGTGGTTAAAAAACTGTGATGGTTGAGCCTTTGAGCTGTCAGAAGGTGTAGAAACGAATTGGAAGTAACTATTTTTATATATATACCTTATGGATGCGCTATGGTAATTTTGATCAGATCGTTTACAATGGAGACCTACATGTTAACTTGCACCTACAGACAGAGTTCCTGTTATCCTGTAGCGTGAATGGTGGATAAAAATATGATGGCAGACATGTGTACCTCTAGACATTTTTGGTTGAAACACAATATATTTTTTAAAGCTGCATCAATAGCTGACCACACAACAAAGGACATATTAGCACCTTGTAAATTTGATATGGCAAAGTTGTCAGCAAAGAGTAACATAAGCTTATTTATACATCCAGCAGACATGAAGTAATGTGTGCATTAATGTAGAGTTTTTGTTTCAGCTTATCTGTGGAATGTATGTCCAATAATCTCTCTGTTGAAATAGTCAAATGCAGTTTTTAAATGTCGTCCATTAGTGGAATTACTGAGGTTCAGCAATTCTCGGCTTTTGTGTGTGTGTGTGTGTGTGTGTGTGTGTGTGTGTGTGTTGGTGGTGGTGGGGAAGTTGGGACATATTTCCTCTTGGTGACATTCCTGAGCCTGAAGGCTGTGTGTACATATGTGTGTGTGTGTGTTGGTTTGGGGCTAGCAATGTGAAGCGTATTGTATTGTACTGCTAGTGTGTGAGGTCAGCACTTTCCTCCACCCCCCCCCTCCCTGTATCATTCAGCCAACCCCCCCCCCAACATAACACACCACCCACCCACCCTTCACCGCTAACAGGACAAGCCCACAGCGGAAACCGGAGGTCACCTAATCCCCCCGGTGACTCCCCGACCCGTTTGCTCAGGGCTTTCCATTGTCGCTTCGGTGCTCTGCGGCCTCGCTCAGCCACTTTCCTGATAAGTCATTTTGTTTATTGGTGCATTTGGTCTCGTTTTAGCCCCTTCCCTTAACCAGGAAGCAGACGGTTGTCGGCATCTAATGTGTGACCTGTGGGCTTGGCGCGGTGTTGTGTTTGCCACCTGGCTGTCTGGGTTTGAGCAGCGGTGTAGGGAAACGTGGCCAAATGATCATGACTGCGGTCCAGCTGAAGCCTCTGGAAGCTGTCTGTGACTTTCACGTCAGCCGTGATTGGTTTCTTCAAAGTATCAGCACATGTTGATCATGTTTTGTGCCTCCCTGACTCCACTGTATCGCTCCTTCAGTCAGTGAGTCCGAGTGGACAGAGGGAATGAGAGGAGAAAGGGGATCAGGGAATTTATTGTGTTTGTTAACAACCCCAGATGAAAGCCTAAGTGCAATTGTAAAACAGATGTAATGCCCTTACAGCTGCTCCATTGGCCAGCTAATCCTTTTGACTAATGATCCCCCCCCTCCCTTCACCCACCCCACACGCACACACTTCCATCAACCCCTACACCTTTACTGCCCCCCGCTGACCCCTCCCCTCCTCTACCTCAGTGACCTCTTGGCTCATGTTACCGGCTCACCTCCCCCATCAGAGAACCCCATTGTTTCACCACAACCCGACTCCCCCAAAATGCTAATGATATGTTGTCACCCTGCATACAAACAGACTGACATGACATATTGCAATTACGGGTCTGACTAACTCGGGAATGAAAATAGGGGGTGGGGAGGAGAATGGCAGTAGATGAAGATACAGACAAAGCAAGGACTTCACTTTCCTCCGGCTATAGCTGCCCTGATAAGGATCTGAACATTGTATTTATTTCTTAGGCATGTATGTTTCCAGCATGTTTTTTTGTTCAATGGCCATACTTCTGAATTTAACCTCCTTCCCCATGAGACAAGTCCCAGGCTGCTGCTGCAAGTCTTTCTGCCTCCTCCTCCTCCTCCCTTTCTTTCTGCGAGCATGTGTTTGTTTTACTTGGCCACTTACTCCCTGTAAGCCATGCACAGTTTAACTCACAACTACCCTGAGGCAGACATGACCTTTCTGCTTTTAAAAGCCCAGCGCCGGACTCGATTGTGAGCCCCTCCTCCCTACCACTCACTCCTCCGGTCCTGAGGGCGATTTGCTGTTGTCAAGCCACTATGTTACCCATTCATCCATCTATCCGACTATACATTCATCACTGTCACCATCTCATCCATCTTAACTTCTGCCGACAAACTGGGGGACCCCTTGGGGGGCTCCTACTCCACAGCCACTCGGGCTCCCAGAATGTAACAGGCCCCTACTCACTCACAGTAAACAAACACAGAGCCACTCAAGGAGCACGGGGCCTCTCAAATGACAAACAGTGCCTCGCTTTGCAGGAATAGGTAGTGAAAGAATGGCCAGTCTAAGTTTGTCAGATGTTTCAACTCAGAAGGGGCTGCGAGACACACACACACACACACACATACATACACCCCCCCCCCCCCCCCCCCCTTTGAGTTTTGCGCCTATGTTCATGTCAGGCCAACACACATTCAGGCTTCCTTTTCGGTTATTATTCTGTCTCAGGACTCTGGTAGTCTCAGTGCCGGTTCTTCTCTTGGTCACGCTCCCCTGTGTTTCCATGCTTTGATTGGCTGCTTTAGGAAGGAAGCGCTGCGTCAGCCTCACACTTCCTGCTTCCTGTTGTGTCCAGCAACAATCCAAAGCCCCCCTCCACCTTATCCATGGAACCAGGAAGTTTCCTTTCACTGGACTTTGCTCTTTTGTCGAGGAATCCTCTCATTAAATACCTCAACAGAGAGTCATCCAGTCTCGCTTACTGTCACCGTGAATCATTTGTTGAAGATACACAAACTCTTTCACCTTTTTTAATGGACAACTGGGCTCAAATTGAAGCTGCAGTGAAGGCACTCCGCTACAGGCCTCCTGTTGGGTGGTGTGCACTGGAATGCATCTTGATTATAGAGGCGGCTCAGAGTGTAAGGCCATCATCTCCACAGGCCTGACCACGATGCATTGCAGCCGGCACTGTAGCGCCAAAAAGAGGCTAGTCCTTCTCTATTCAGTTGCCATGTGGCATTTCGGCTATTCCCATCTGCAATGCTTGTGTGTGTGTATTTTTTTTTCTCTCAGCACTTGAATGGCATGGCATTCTCCTTGCCTGCTGGTCAGCGGTGAATAGCAATGTTAATGGGTTAGCTGGGAGCCTTTTTAGTGTGGACTGGGAGGAGAGAAAGGAGGGGAGGAAGGAATTTGGGGATTACGAGGCGGAGAGGTAGGGGAGTGAATCGGGGTTTGAGGCAGCAGCTGTTTCCCCTTCTCAATGGAGGAGTTGATCCTGGCCTGTCTCTTTTCTGTCTCCCCTCTTTTCTTAAGTCCTCAGCAGGGTACAGTATTCCTCTCTTTCTTTCTGGAACCTTCTGTTCCTTCATACCATCTCTCTTCTGCTTTGCCTGTGCACTGCCTTGTTCGTGTTAATAAGTAGCAATGTCTCTAAGTGAAACAGCTGGCCAGAACAGAGGGGAGATACCATCTTCAGGGGCGGATTGAATAACGTGCAAGCCAATTGGACAAGGCTCACAAATTCTTCTCATTCAGAGTATTTTTCTTTCTGCTATTGTTGTCATGCTCTACAGTTAATACACACCTCTTCATAGCAGTGCGGTCAACCGCAATGATAGACAAACCAGAATGGAGTCTAAGAGAAACTCATGGTCAATCAAGAAAATCCCCTTGACATGACTTAAATGGAGCGGGAGCCGTGTGCTCGCCGTCTTGTGTGTGGTCACTTGTGGCTTCCAGATGAACTTCATTCAACTGAACCACAGAGAATGGCAGCCATAAAACCGAGACAGTATCTTTGAGTGAATCTGATATTGTCTTTGTCCTTGGCTTTCCTGTTGAAACTGCGTGTTTGCCTTTGCCTGTTTCATTGCTTCTCCCTGGTCACTGGCATGAACTTCAATCTCTCGCTACGCATGCCTCATTTCAATTGGCTATCATGTCCTCTCCTTTATCTGATCTAGCTCTTGCCATTGACTTCCTCATTTTCATTCTCTCTGTCTTTTCCTCTCTTCCGTCTTTCTCTTTTGTTGTTCTTTGGCCTACATGTTGAGTCTCATTTGCATTGTCAATATATTATGATATCTGTCAAGAGCTGTATAAACGCTTCAGGCAAATGACTTAGTGAAAAGGAAAGAAATGTGTGTGTGTGTGTCTGTGTGTATATATGTGTGTGGCTGATTTGACTTGGCAGAGGGACATGAACAGGTGACAGGCAGCGGACATAATCCCTCTTCTGATGTCAGATTTACCCATGTATCCATGGGTGTGCTATGCATACATGTATGTGTATTTTGTGCATACACGTGGGTGTTGGTGCATGTGTGCAGTGCATACATGAAACGTGTGTGTGTGTATGTGCGCGTGTGTGTGAAAGTGTGATGGTGTGAGGACGTGAGCAGCAGCCGTTGGAATGCTCTTGCAAAGTTAAAGGGGGGCCGTCTCATTTTCACTCTCCTTTATGGCGCACTCTCTCAGAAATTTCACACCATATTAAGTTCATATTTCACCACCGCTATGCACAGCTGGATCCTCTACCTGCATTTCTTTATTCCAAGTTGGACGTGTGAAATTAAGTGTCATCTTATCTCGGTGATACAGTTTCAAATGTCTGCAAGTGGGTCATTGAAAGAAGAAAATATAATAGAGTGTTGAGGGCAAATGAATGCTCTGCTTTCAGCCACTTCACTTCTAATTCTCGACGCTTTCCTGAATTCTGTTGCCTTTATTTCTTTTATTGTAATGCAACTTTGAAGAGTGACTTACTGTCGTGGAATGTGGGATGACTGGTTGTGTTTGTTGAGAGAGAGATGGTAAGAAAGCAGCAGCAGAGGGGGGTTTGTGGTTGAAAAAGTAAAGACAAGGAGTGCCAGCGAGGCAGGGAGTCTGCGCTTTTGTTTCAGGGCTGGGCTCATGTGAGCTGAGTCTTAGCTGGAATGGTGTTTTAATGAGTAGAGTCAACACCGTGCAGAGCCTCTGTTTTCTCCCTCATATCTCTCTGTCACTTGTCCAAATTTGACCTTTAGCCTTAACATAATAACATGTCCATTCAACCTTTGTGTCCTGCATGCCAGGTGAAAAGTTCACAGCATTACTGATCTTTTAAAGAGCCTTGAATGAAGTGGAGGAACTGGATATGCACTGTGTCAAATAGGATGGTGCCTGAAGTCACTTCTGTGTTTGTTTCCCTGATCATGCAAATATTTTTTTGTCTTTGCAGAATGTCAGCCTGGCTTCTTCAAAGCCACAGCATCCGGTGACAAGTGTCAACCGTGTCCTGAAAACACCCAGAGGCAGGGATCTGGTGCTTTGTTTTGTCCCTGTATGGATGGCTTCTACCGGTCCCCAACTGACCCTTCTACCGGATCCTGCTCAGGTGACAAGTCCCCTTCATCTGTAATGAGAGCTTTGAATTAAGTACATTAAGTACATTAAGAATATTTGCTGTTAATGAACCACCAACTATTGTCATTTCCACATGTGACTGTCCGAGTGTAACTCAGATACTTTTGTTTGAATGCTGAATGTGTAGGGAATTTTTTTTTCTTGTTGCATTAGTTTTCCATGTACACATTAATGTGTGGTTGAGTACACCATAGTTTCTGATCCCAAAATGGGGGCGTGAGCTTGACTCTCACTTCTAAGATGTAGTTTCAATAGAAAGCCATTTCCCAGAATCCAGATTTATGGACATCCTGTAATCTGCAAAGCAGCACTCTTTGTTAAAAATCTTCATGTGAGAAAGCCCCCACATGTTGCCTCTTTGGGTTCCTCTTCCCTGTTTCTTATATCCCCTACTTTTTCTGACCTGTGTTCATTAGCCCCCCCATCCGCTCCACGAGACATTGTGGCGACCACCACCCAACTCTCTGCAGGAAAAATCCTCCTCTCATGGAGCCCACCAGAAAACACGGGAGGTCGAGATGACGTCACCTACAGCATTGAATGTCAGCGCTGCGAGGGTACTGCGTGCCAACCTTGCGGAGAGAAAATTCGCTATGAGCCGACTAATGTGGGCCTGACTGACACCAAGGTTTCAGTCAGCGATCTGGATGCACACCTCAACTACACCTTCACTGTGGAGGCACATAATGGCGTGTCACTGGTCGCTAGTCAGGGAACGTCACCGGGTGATAGGCCACCATCCACAGACACTCTGACTACATCTCTGCACTATACAGGTGAGTGAAGCTGTTATGAGCCAGTGGAGTGATCCTATCTGTGCTGCAGTAATAACAGATGCTATCTGTATAAGGCAGTGACAGTGCAGCAAGTTGAAATGAGGTGCAGGACTGACATGAATTTTTCAGATTTAATCAGTTCAGCACAGCATTATTTTCATACTTCTGGAGGTTTTTCACATCCCAAAGATACTGAATGGGTTTCGGTTCTCTGTCCTTAGATCCTCCCAAGATTACTTCAATGCGATTGGTTGAGAGGTCTGACACCACCTTGTCAATTTCCTGGGACACCTTCCCCCAACAACCGATCCATCCCCGGCCCGTCCGCTATGAACTTAACTACCGCAAGAAGGTTTGTCACTCTCTATGATCTATTATTCTACATTTATCGCTGTCTTCTAAGATATTTAGTTTAAATAACACAGAGGACAGAAACATAAACTGTCCACTAACTTAAATACTGAAATTAAATCTGTGTTCAGTGGTAAACTGAATTTCTCCGTGACCTCACTTCCTCTGTCTCCCAGGATGATAACCTTGGTGTGACTACCTACACCGTACTCCGTCTTGAGAAGAACTCTGTGCAGATCAGTGATCTGGCTCCTGGCACCGTCTATCTGTTCAGGGTTCAGGCCCTGGGCAGTGATGGCAACCCTCCAGGCACCAGCATGGAGGAACAGTTTGAGACCACGTCTGAAGGTACAGAGGAGAAACCCTGTGGTAAAAATTTCACTGGCTTTGTTCGAAAATGGGATTTCTCTAATGGATGTGTATGTGTCTTTTCCAGGACCCCTTACTCCAAACAACACAGCTGTCATCTTCGGTGCTGCAGTTGGAGGAGCAGCCATGTTGTTCATAGTGATTGTGGTCCTTTTCCTACGCAAACGGTCAGTAAATGCACCCCCCCCCCCTCGTCCTGCCTGTCTTTCTGTCCTGTTAATCAGTCAGAATATACTCTCCTTCACTGGTTTCCTCTCCAATTCTTCTGCCCTTCCTTTGTGGGGCGCCCAAATGGCCTTTGCATTCACTCTCTCCTCACCTCCCTCTGTCTCTCTTCCTTTAGCTAACTTTCTCTTTCTCTTTATCTGGATCTGTGTCCCAGCACTCACTAGGGAAGAATTTGTGTTCAATGCACCTTGTCATTGCTCAATAGTTATATTCTAGTGAGTGGTGGGGCCTTTGAAAGGAAATTGGTCCAGAGTGGTACATTGTTGGTGATAAGAGGCGCTTGGTTCTTTCTGTACCAGACCGCAAGCACTTTGTAAAGGTGACCTGTGCCTGTACTGTAGCAGACTGTAGCCCGTCTATCCACCCCCGCCTGCCTGTCTGTCTTTCAGTCTTTAAATCGGCTTGGCAAACAGAGTCTATCTTCAGTCTTTATCAAAGGGCCGCCTCTCTCTGAATGGACGCATTGCAGTGTCGGGATCCTTTTGAAAGCCTTAGAGTGTCTTAAAAATGATTACAAAGGTTGCTATGTGCTATTGATATTAAAGCAGGCAAATGATATATAGAGAAAAGTTCATTTATTGTTTGAAAGTGGGATATTAATGTGTGTGATTTTTATCTTTTTATTCAGGAAAAGAAACTCCCATACCAGGCAAGGACCAGAGGACACTTACTTCTCTAGTGCAGGTAGATAAAATGAATCTCTTTCATCTCTCTATGTTGTTCAATTTATCTTACTAATTTGTTAAGATATAATAATTTTCTTTCTCTTTCTCACAGAGCAATTGAAACCTCTCAAGACCTATGTTGATCCACATACATACGAAGACCCCAACACAGCCATCCTAAAATTTGCCACTGAAATCCACCCCAGCCACATAACCAAACAGAAAGTCATTGGAGCTGGTGAGTGACATCCCCACTGAGACAATCTTCTGTGGGGCTTAATGTTGGATGTTGAAAGATTTTTCCAATCCCCAAATACGCTGTTTATATTGTGCATTTTCCACGGCGCAGCAGGTTGACTGACAGTGGTTACTTTAGCGAGATTAACATCTAGCTAGCTGAAGTTCTCCTACAACAAGTTGTGACATTTTGTTGTGTGGCAACTCTTGGCTAGGGGATCTGTGTGTTTTGGCTCCAGTTGACTTGAACAATTACATAAAAGAAAGTATTGCAGAAGGAGTATTTTGGAAGGATATCAGAGTACTTTTGCAGGCCCTGCCCAAATCTTTCAATGATATGTTATTCAAGTGCGATCACCTTTAGCCTTTGAACTAATAGTTCCCCCACGCCCCTCTCTCCTCATGTGACAGCTGATTCCCATGCTCCCCCACCACAGGCCATCCACCAATTAAACAATACAGGCTCTCTCTCAACATGCAGCCTGAACACACCTCTGTGAGACAGCCTCAGGCAAAACAGCCACAGAGACTTCCTTATTTTCGTTATGTTGCACAACAAATCCTTGGCCGCCAGTAACCCAAGAAGATGAATCAAACACACATTTATCATCTAAATCAACCGTCTATTGATGTTGTGTCCCGCAGGAGAGTTTGGTGAGGTGTACCGAGGTATTCTGAAGGTGCCAGGGAGGAAAGAGGTGGCTGTGGCTATCAAGACACTGAAGCCAGGCTACACAGAGAAACAGAGGCAGGATTTTCTGAGCGAGGCCTCCATCATGGGTCAGTTCTGCCACCAGAACATCATCCGTCTCGAGGGGGTGGTGACCAAATGTAAGGACTTCTGTGAGTTTTGTTCCTTTTTTTTTCTCTTACAAACATTCTCTTAATATTCTCACTTGTTTGGTGTCAGTTCCACTATATAATTTGTTCTTTGTGTATGTGTGTGCAGTTAAACATGCCATGATTGTGACTGAATACATGGAAAATGGAGCGCTGGACCGGTACCTTAGGGTAAGACCACCACATACCATTTTGTGCTGATGGGTATTTCTGAGTTTCCAAGAAAAACAACCCTATAGGTCGTAGTTACCTTAGACACCATCTAGCAGTCATGGTAATTATGACCTGGAGAACTGACACAGTTCAGATGACTGATTCATTAATATAAGATGAATTTCTTAGTTAGTTAGATGGCAAAAAGTGGTCTTTACTGCAGGAGAACACTCTTCACTTCCTATTTCCATTTGCGAATTGGGGCATTTAAAAAAAACCTGTAACATGGTGTTTAATGTTGCCATGACAATGAAGGTTGCTTAAGTTTATGGGAGTAGTATCGTTTCGCAAACCCTAACCAACTGGTTTTTGTGCCTAAACCTAACCAGACCTAAACATAGTGTTGACACACCATAAAACAATAAACGATGGGTTGTTGTGGAGTGGAGGTACGTTTCATTTGAAGGACTTTCTCTAGTATGACCACTGCCACAGTGAAGAAAGACAAGCTGGGGTTTTTTTTAATCCAAATTTTGTTTGTGTCAAAAAGGAAAAACATGTCTTTAAATGTCTATTACATTAATTGATTGATGTTGATATCTGTTTTATCATATCGTATATCATATCATATAGTCCTGTGATGTCAGTGTCAGTTTGCTACCAGCTTGGTCACAAAACTATAATGAATGTGTTTTACCCTCAGGACCATGATGGCGAGTTTTCCTCCTTCCAGCTGGTGGGCATGCTGCGCGGTATTGCCGCAGGCATGAAGTACCTCTCAGACATGAGCTACGTCCACCGTGACCTGGCTGCCCGCAACATTCTGGTCAACAACACCCTAGAGTGTAAAGTATCAGATTTTGGCCTGTCACGAGTGCTGGAGGATGATCCTGAGGGAACGTACACCACAAGTGTGAGTAGAGCTTCTAAAGTAAAACACATTGACCTCAGTCACATCAAAGCAAGGTGCAGCCTTTTGTCTATTTTGGTTTTTAGATTCAGGAGTCATTTTTTTCATTTTTCTAACGTGAAGGATTTTTTATACACAGGGAGGCAAGATCCCCATTCGCTGGACAGCTCCAGAGGCAATTGCATACAGGAAGTTCACCTCAGCTAGTGATGTGTGGAGTTTTGGCATTGTCATGTGGGAGGTCATGGCCTTCGGAGAAAGGCCTTATTGGGACATGAGTAACCATGAGGTGAGTTTCAGTGTTTATAGCATGTTTTTACATAGCACTTTTCATGATTGTTGTATTAGAGCTACATTATACATAGTGTATTTTATATATAATATATTTATAGAAATACACATTTAAATGGTCCTAGCGGTGAGGAATACAAGATCTTTTAGTCACAGAATCAATTGCTTGCAGGTGATGAAAGCTATCAACGAGGCTTTCCGGCTGCCAGCGCCAATGGACTGTCCCTCAGCTGTTTACCAGCTGATGCTTCAGTGCTGGCTCCAGGACCGCTCCAAGAGGCCTCGCTTTGGAGACATTGTCAGCCTGCTGGACAAGCTGCTGCGGAGCCCGGACTCCCTGAAGACCATTGCAGACTTTGACCCACGGTAAGGCTTATTCACATACCAGACCATGGATTCCACTGCTGACCCTGCTGTAGCTGCCACTATTAGCAACCGGTTCTCTGAAACAACCGCTCATGTAGCATAAAACTCCAAAGTGATTTATTCTCCTCTAAGCAGGTGGAAGATTTAGGTTACAAAAATGAAGATTTGAGACATGACTGCTGTGAGCCATCAGCAGGCCTTGACTTCAAGTATTAAATTATGGACTTGGTCTGAGTCTTGTAAAAACAGCTTTAAGAGCTTTGAAAATAAAAAAACCAGGGATGTTGCATCTGGTATTTCAATTTAACACTTTAGTTGGAAGTGGGTCAATACTTTATATATTAGTCTAGATTAACTCAAAAGTTGACTTGGACATCTCAACTGATTTGGGATTTCACTTGGACCTGCTTCAAAAGACTCTGGCAACACCTTCATTTTTACTTTACCTTAAAAGGGGGTATTTTGGGAGGAAATGGGGAAATAGCTTTAAAATGGTGTACTGAAACCATTAAAAGGACATACTGACACCTTGCCTGCTAGGCTAATGAAAGAAATGTGTGTGCACTCCAGGCAGAGAAACTCTAAAGCTTTTTTGTTGGCGATTGTGTGTGCTTGAGTGAATATTTTCTCCTTTGTTAGGGAGCATTAAAGCCAGAAACCATGATGAAGGACAAGCGGCCGTGCTCATATCTTAATTGACCTAACTGCTCCAACTGGTTTTTAATCACTGACTCCACAGTAATTACAGTCCTCAGTCATCCGCCTTTGTTGTGGGAAAGCCTGTTGATTATTTGCATTTGCGTTTTGTCTTGCAGCGTATCCATTCGCCTGCCCAGCACCAGTGGCTCAGACGGTTCCCCTTTCAGGTCCGTGTCTGAGTGGCTGGAATCCATCAAGATGAGCCAGTACAGCGAGAACTTTACCTGCGCTGGTATCGTCACCATGGAACAGGTCCTGCAGATGAAGAATGAGTAAGTGGGACATGATTTCAGATTTGGTGACACAACATTATAAGTTTGGATCTTTTTACTTGATATATGTGATAAGATAAGTATGTTGGCAAAGCTGGAGGAACATTTTTGTTATGAATTGAAGCCATATAATTACAGAAGAATGTTTTTCATCCTGATATTAAATCTGTTATGGACTCCCCCGTAGTAGTTTATGTATTTGCTTTCCTAAAAATGTTGCTTTTTAACAGCCAGCAAAATAGTTTGCGCACAATATAATCTCCAACCTCAGTTACAACTTGAGAAATGTTTGAGATGGAAAAAGTAATAGGGGGGGAAGGAGAAGGAGTGGGCTCATTTGTGGTACACTGGCGATGGTGGCTTGTGGTTGCTGCAGTCCTTATTCTTCTTTCCTCGCTCCATTCTTTCTCTCATCCCTCCCTTTACCCACAGACTAGCTGCCCTGGGCAGCACTTTTGCTTGAGCCCTGAAAACCGCCAGTTTTCGCTGTTTAGGGCAAAGGCCTTTTGTGGCTTTTTTTCAACATTAAAGAAGAGAAGAGAGGAAAGAATAGCCTGTAGGGGCAACTACAGGAGATTAAGGAACTGAAATAGATGGATGAGATTTGAAGCCCCATGGCCGGCACATTTGTACTTCTAGAAAGATTGAAGAGGTGCTCTCAGAGTGTACCCCCTGAACTTATCACAGCATAATTTAGGGCAATTGGATCTTCTAACATGTGTAGGAGCACTAAGGGGGCAATTTAATGAAATGGACTCAACCTTTTGGAAAAAAAGGTTTAGTGAAGCACATAATACAAGGTTGTTTTGGAGCAATAACGAGGGCCAGAGCTTCTCCCAACCACACGACCAGCCAAAAGGAACCCCCCCCCCCTCTTCCTTTCCTTTCTCTGCCATGCTTTACGTACCTCAGTTGGTCTTGGTAGTGATTTTGGAGGATGGGCACACTGTAAAGCAGACGACAAACCCTTTTGAAGTATTTGTCATACAGAATGGTGTGATTTCATGGCCCCATGTTTCCATCTTAGGGCATCTGGTAGCACTCTTGGAAAACCAGCAGTTATTTACAACCCACCCTCTGCTTGCCAGACAAGTGATTCATGGTCAACAGGGAGAATCCTTGTTAAGTAATTAAAGCTGTAATTAAGGCTTTGACTTTGGGACTGCTGTGTTGCAGGGCTTTTTCAGGTTTGCATCATGTGCTTGTGAAGAGTGGAACCCCAAGTTTTATCCTTTTAATGCAGTGGATAAACTCAAACCTCCGCAGATTACTTCAACTTTAAACACACCGCACCTAGCTGCACGGATTTAGCGATCAAGCGAGTCAGCTCGAGGCTGGCGTTTCATCACGTTGTGGATGAGTCAGTGATTACTTCAAGACTTGAGCGACAGGAAGGATGTGTGTGAAAAGTCTTGGAATGAAGCCAAAGTGTAAATCCATGTGCAGCTCCTCTTACACACTGTCATGTCTCTCTTACAGGGATATTAAGAACATCGGGGTGAGGCTGCCCGGCCACTTGAAAAGGATTGCCTACAGCATCTTGGGTTTAAAGGACCAGACCAGCACCCTGAGCGTGTTTGCAGTGTGATCCTTACAACGAAGGGAATTGAAATTGGGCACTGAAGCAGGCAGCCCTTTGAACTCTAAGCTGAGCTGGAGCGAAACTGCAGGGACGGCTTTGGATCGGCAGCACCAAGAAAAATTGTGCCATCCTTTGGGGCCGACTGAATCAGACTAACTTACTGTACATTTTTGATTTCTTCATCTTATCCACATGGGAATGGAGCGAATACACAGCAATAGATGTATCAAGTAGACTGTATATTTAGATATCTATTTTGACTATCCACTGTTCTCTGTACAGTTACAATTCATGCATTTTTTTTCTCTTAAACTTCTCATTCCTGCTTCATAAAAATTAACAGACCTCTCGTAGCATCCTGTATCAAACACATAAGGAAAGCGCAGTAAGTGTGATAGCATGGGAGCAGTGGAGCCCAGCCCTGGCTCAGTTTGTGGTCGGTGCTGATGTCACGGCGTCTCCCCTTTAATTGGCACTTTGATCCATTTTCTTTCAGACCAATAAGGATGGAGCATCGAGAGGGCTGAAATGAGTTTGAGCTGGCCAAAACTTAAAGAGATGGCGTTGATACCAGCCTTCGACTGGCTCAGCTTAGAAATTAAGCTATAATCATATACGTAATGTTATATGAAAAAAAAAGGAGAGGATATATATGAGGTACTCTTTGTGTACAGATTTACTTTTGTTTTGTTTTGTGTGTGTTTGGGCGATAACCACAACCAGTAGGTTTAAGAGTTTTATAATGTAGCACTTGGATCAAGAATCATATGGTCTTGGTTTGTCTGAAAATTGCAAGAAAAGGGGCGATCACACTCCAAATCGTTAAAAACTAAAAGAAATGGTATTGAAGTGAGAAATTGTGTAAATGTAATGAAAGAATGACAGAATCTGTTTGTAGCGTGCCGCTAATGAAGAGAGTGGGTGAAAGTGAAGTTTGCCAAAATGCAAATACCCCACCCCCCCACCCCCCCACCCCACCCCCCAAAAAAAAGATGTATTGATGATGAGTCTTGTTGTGGTTGAGATGATTTCATACTTAATAATAGTTTGGTTTGCGATTTCAATGTCTCTTTTAGTTTTGTAGTAGCTAGACAAATACTCATTCATGTACTTTGTTGGCTTGAGTAACATTGTGACGGGAATGGAATTATATGCTTTGACAATTAAGTGCTCAACTTGTTCCGGACATACAAAGACATTTTAAAGTGCCTGTTTGTGGAACCGCAGTGGGAGTTTGCTTCGGCCTGTTTTTTTATGAAGCAGCTGTCCGGTGTAGTGGGATGAGAAGTGTGTTAACGGACAGTTTCCCCAGTGCTCTTAATTGATGACTGCAAATCATTGTGTTACTGATGTACACCTTATTTTACTTGAATTTTTACAGCATTTTCAAATGTATCTATGATTCTATTGTAGCTGATAGATCCATCTTTGGAAAAGGGATTTTTTTTGTTTGTTATTACTCTGGTTTACTGGTTGCAATTACATTTTGTACATTTTGTATGATTTCGCTATTTACCATATTAACAAACTGATTATTTTTTTAAAGTTCCCATCACTTTCCTCCAAGGCGACCACTTTCCTCACAATTTTGCTGCCTTTCTAAAAACTTTGAGAGTTCCTTCATCAAAGAGCAAACTCCTTCCTCTTTGCTTGTTGTTTTATACTGTATTTAATAGTCTATTTATTTTTTACTTGTATTTATTTATCCTGATAAACACTGAGCTGGGATTATAATTGAAGGTTGTTCTCTCATTCAAAATAATAAAAAAAAACAAATTCTATTGTGCCCTTTTTATTCCTGATTTATTCAAACCTGAAAATGCCTTGTGAAGCAATAAAGTCTTAAATTGAAATTGGCAAACGGCTGATGTATGATTGACACAAAACAGAGGAACAGAGGAATGCTTTCTTTTTCTTCAACTGTGCCAGGATGTTTACACTTCCACCTGGATATCCTTATAATGCTGCTGCTCGGCTTTCTGGAAACTCTAATAAACATTTGAGTGCTTCATTACCTGCAGGGGGAAGCCAGTGTTGAGGCATAAACACACAACACAACACAACACAACACAACACAACACACAGCAGCGCTTTTGTCAGCATCTCCTGCGTACATTTTTATTAGATTTGTATTCTCTAATCAAATCAACTAATCTAATTAAACCGTGAGATAAAAGTAAACTCATATTTAGCCCTGATGTCCAGAGATCACACTGCGATTTGCCGTTTGATTACTCTTGCCTTGGGAAATGACCCGCTGTGTGACACCAGATTTTCTTCTCCCATGAACTCTTCTATTGCGATACAGTCGAAGGTGGAGGTCAGAAATTCTCTCTTCCCACTCAGATAGAGAGACAGTGCAAAACTCTTTTATACTGGAGTTATAAGTAGGAAACCAAAAACAAGACTTTTTATAAGATGAAGTTATCTGACTGGATGGCCTCACATATGTCACAGTGCTGCATTTCTGCTCATAATTCTCAATGTCTTCAATGCAGTTTCAGCTGTGACCATATATCTATCAAAACCTGTGTGATATTATGCTAAAACCTAAGATTCTGAGATTATTAGCAACATTTTGGTTGTGCCTACTTTCATTTTCACCTCCAAATAAGGCAGTTTAACTAATCTGGTTATCTAACTTTGTTGTAGCAATGGCTCAGTGTTCCCAGATCTTATCAAATGCTTTAATGAGTACAGTGTGATTTTAACCAATATGACGACATGATGGCCAAAACTACACAACTAAGCCCCTGTTTACAATAAACTGGAGTTATCCTTTAAATCTCATGGATTTCCACTTGAGATTGGGGTGTGTTAGCACTCAGTCCAGCCCAGATCCCCAAATTCAACCACAACAAACCTGTATATAATGTAACGCCTATTTTTCTCATTACCTACATTAATGCTGCTTTTTCTCCCCAACACTAAACCACAGGAGATCAAAGTTCAGAAATTTTTATTTGGGAATTTCCAGCGTCTGAACTTGAAAGGAATGTAGTTCAGCAGTGAACAGGATCAAGCGTGTAAACGTAAGGTCAAATGTTGCGTTTGCTCCGCGTTGCATTGGTGAGATTTCCTGGTGGTGAGGCTCACACCTGCCAAAGAGGAAGAACCGTAGTAAAATGTAACCATACCAAGCCAGAGAATCCAACAAATCCAAACATGCCCCATGCTCACTTTGTGCTTCACCTTGACTGATCCACTTTGTCTTATCTCGCTCACTGTGACCTTGTAGTGGCAGGGAAGTCCCTGGCGCCTCGCATTTTTGAAAATTATCAGCTTTGGCTGATTGATGCAAGTGACAAGGCCTTAAATGCATTCCACAGATAAGAGGCACACACAAGAAAAGAGGAATGTCAATATTTAGGTATTGAATTAATCTGTGGGTCAACAGAGAAACTGCAAGAAAAACCCCAATGTAGACAAAGCATGGGAACTTGGATCTGCCACTAAGTCCCTCATGAGTCTTTGTCCTTGACTTCCAGCTGGCTGAGTGTTCTTGCCCCTGTTAAACCAATAGGATGCCTAGAAATAGTCCTGGCTTTGTGTGGTGACTGTAAACTGAGAAAGTCCTGCACCATTTTCCATCTCTATCCATCCGTTCCCTCAGTGTCTCACATCGTGGTGGAGTGTTTTTTTCTCTCTTTCTTCCATCCACGATGGAAAAAGAGGAGTGGAGCCACACCGTTTAGCTACTGATAGTACTGTTTGGATTTATGCAAATCCATGTTTGAGTGCATCCAAACTGACTGTTGGAGGAGTTTGGTTTATGTCCCTGTCGTCAGCTGTAATGTGATTATCCTCGCTCTGCGGGGGTTGAATGTGTGGAAGTTTGTGTCTTGTCATTAGGACTGTAAATGACAGGGATGCATGGAGAGACAGGGGAGGGGGGGCGAGGCCTGGTGGTGAGGGTTGGGGTGGAGGGGGTTAGCTGGAGATTTGAGCCATACCAGGGCTTTACTGCAGGCCACAATAGCATGTGTGGTGATTGTGTTGAAGGCTTGGCGTCCAAGGCCCCAGCCTCCCCCTGTGGACTGTTGTGCGTGGGGGCCGCGGCTTTCGCTTTCTGAGCTTTTCCCCTCCTTCTTGTGGCTTGTTAGATGTCTTTGTTCTCAAGGCAAAGGTCAATTTAAAAAGAAATACGGAAGAAGGAAAACATTACCATGGCACTGTTCATGTATGACCTCTCCCTATACCGCCGCCCTTCCATTTTTCTTTTATTTTTTTGTTTTATGTTCTCCTGGCAGCTCTATGTCATGTGCGGATTCGAAAACCGGCAACGCTGAGGAATTTACATCCTCGCTAATTTTAGCTATGGGTTCCTGACCAGAAAACACATCCTCCAATTTCTGTCTATATTGGTCTTCCTGCGTCTTTCCGCTGCTGTTTCTCTCACCAGCACTGCAGCACTTCAGGGCTCTTGCAGATTATTCTGCTCCTAAATCTCCTCCAAGCCCTTCAATTTTCCTATTTTCAGTGCATTCTTAGCTAAAAGATTTTATATGTTCTGATCCAAGATTACGCGTGCTGCCAAAAGCTCCTCTTCAGGTTTAATCCATGTCAAAACAAACTAAGCTGCTGGACTAAAATGCTTTAATGAACTTATTTAATAAGATGGTGTGGAGTAAATAATAAACATTACTGGGATCTATAGCAATTTCCCAAACTGTGCTGCTGGGATCTGTTTGATGTCAGCATGAGGCGACATGAGGGGGAGCCGAGAGCAGAAACACAAGCCGCTGTTGACATGAGCCTTGTCTTTCTGCAGACTCTTTGTATATTTTGAAATGCCGGACTAATTCACTCCATATTCCTGCTAATGACACCGCTGATGTCACTCAACACATAAAAATTCTCACTGATCCGTCTTTTACAAGGGCCTATAAACATGTCGGTGCTGCTATTTCCAAAGGTTTTCTTTCTGCTGCACTTTTCAAGACGGTTTTGTAGAGGAGACAATTATCAAGCTGCACAAGCAAAGACCAGTTCTCTTCAGACAAAACAGCTCTGTCCAAACCTAAAATCATCCACAAACTGTTTGTCTAAAATGTCTGATTTAAAACTGAGGTGGCGAGGTTGGAGGTCCCACAGTATGAAAAAAGCCACATTGTTCATATTCTGTATTAAAGGATCAAATATATTGAGATTTTTGCTCTTTGAGCTCCTGTGAGGTCTGCACGTGTTTTAATTTTGTTCATTTTTTATTAGAAATGATTTGCTCTTTTGCAACAATATCCTCTTAACAGTTCTACTGAGACATAAAATAAGATAGTCCAGCCAGTGTTTTAAACAAGACAGAACAAGATAATAAGACACACAGGATACATTCTCGTTTAAAGCAGGTACAGGGATGATGAATGTCTTCTTGTGGTTAAGTGTTAGTGCCATTACTGATTATTACTGATTACTCCATGTAATTACTGGCATGTCAGCCACTTGTAAAGCACTTTAAATTGTACTAAACTGTCCAAAAATAAAGTTTGATTGACTGCTTGATGTAACTGTTGTAGTAACATTAAAAGCAATGTTTCACATCAGTTCCATACAGGCTATGAACCACAACTCCAGAGAGTGAGCGTGGCAATAAGATGGCAATTGTTCAAAAATAGCAGTCTTACCAGTGGTTCATTCATCTTTCAGTCAAGAAGGGAAACCTTTTGTATATAAAATTATTTGTATTGCAATTAGATCCATTAGTCAACCTATAACTGGAATAATAAACAACATCTAAAGTGAAGGCAGCAACTGCTCCAACAATCCTCTTTCTGCAAGTCGTGACATGAAGATATGTCACTGTTCAACAAGATTTTCATTTCACTTTACAATTTCTAACCAAACCAGCTGTCAAGATATCCTGTGATCCTCTCATTATCAAACCTGCTCTGAGTGGAGATATAGAAGTTAAAAGCTATTGTATTTCTCTGGATCTCCACAGCATGATTTTAGTTTTATTTGAACATGAATAATATTTCCTTTCAGTGTATTAAAAGAGAAATGTCATTTCTAAAGGGCTAATCTGACAACATTTCACAGTTTAATAGAGAAGTGTCTGCAAAAATGTTGAGAAGCAAAGATCAAAGACCAATCAACAATAACGGAAGCTATGATTTTATTGTTTCTATTACGGAGGGTGAAGGTTATCTGGGTGGATTTTGTATGATCACACAATTTTGTTTATTTATTTAATTTTGTAAGGACATCCGTTTTGAGACTGTGACGTCAACCACCGGTTTCTGGAGGGATGTTTCATGTCTGGAGTTTTCTGCTCACTATTACTGGAGGATACTGGAGTCATGGAAACATACAAATTTTGATTAAACACCTGAACTGGGACCAGTCGAGAAAACGTATTCACAAAACAACAGAATTAACTTTACTGCCCAAGTATGTCAACATTTATAGGGAGCAATCTACACACACATACAGGAAAATACAAAAGTAGACACACAAAGCTAAACACAGACAAAAATGCTAAACAAAGATAAGCTAACATAAACATATATTATGTACAGCACAACAGCTAGACAACAAGCATGTGGGTCAAATTACTACAGTACTGTATAAACACTGTCGGGGTCTGACCGGTGCTACTAGTCCTACAAGAAGAACGGCAGTGTAAAGACTGCTGGAAGAAGAAATATTGTATGTGCAATGAAATAAATCATTCTACATACAAGAGTGGTTATTTGTACATGTATTGATGGATGGAGTGTATTTTATAATGTAACCAGATACTGAAAGAGAACCTAAATGTAAGCCTTAATATTTCCCTAATGGAGCAATGATTCTCAAAATCAACATCAGCAAACACATTAGAGAAAGTGGAGCTGATTAATGAGACCCTAACATTTTAAGAGGGGGGGGGGGGGGGGTGGAGGGGGTGGGTAGCGGGTAGGTGGGCGGTGGTGGCACTGCAACTTAAGTTACTTGAGCATTCAGCTTCCAGCCATTGTGGTGACAGCTTGCATAAAGATGTTTTTGTGGAGCATCATTAAAATTGTGAAGTTCACTTTTACCTTTTAACTGTATGGGTGGTATATGTGTGTACTTGTATGGCTTAGATCACATTTGATTATTTTTAAAAGGTAAATCCAAACCCCAAAGGTCAATATAACATTTCAACAGAGATAAAACGTCCATAAAGAAAAAAGAAAACACTAAAAATGCTGTGCCATTATTCCATTTCTCTCACCCAGCAGAATGTGTCTCTCTCTCGTTCCGACTTTACAGCTCTTCTTTTTTCTGCAGCGTTATTCTTTGTCTCAGTGCCCCCCTCTTAATTTCCGCCTGTCTGCATATGTTTTAGAGGCCATTAATCGTCCCCTGCACAACATGCACCCCAGCAGATAATTACGGTCATTAAACCAATTAGGGAGCACATGGAGGGGAGGTTTCAGTCAGGCCCCGAGGCCTCCCACTTCTGTTCTTCTCTAACAGGACGGCCGAGGTGGTCCGCCGAAGACTCTGGCAAAGCCTTAGAAAAAAGGGAGTGAATTACTTCACCCCAGCTCTGGATTAATGCAATTTCCTGTTGGTGTAGCCTTGAGAGACCTTGCCAATTTTGCTCCAGGCCAAGTAACCAGAGCCATTAGCCAGCAAAAGTCCTTCCCATTTTCACATCCTTTGTGCAGGGTGAAGCAGCCATTTAGGTTAGTGTCATCAAAATATATTTTCCTCAAAGCTTAGAGGACTATTTTGGTGCAGAACAGAAAATGAGAGAATGAGTTTAAAAGTGGCAGGAAAGGGAGGGAAGAGTGGTGGTCAATCTGCAGACAGTGGTTTTCAACATGCTCAGTCTATCATGTGATTCTTGTACTAATATTATGGTTTCATTATGTCTGACATAGTGGGAGTTCTGGCAGACCATAGCACCAAGCATACAACTCTGATTACTTACTATTCCTATTACATATGATATTATTGAGACAAATGCAACAAAGCCTCACAGTCACTGTCCACATGTGCAGGGAAGCCACAGAAAATGCCTCAGACTTCCTTAGAAAGTCTCATATGGTTAAGCATGTTGGATGACAAACTATCCTCCGTTGTTTCAGTTAGGTATTTCCCAGCATTCTTCATGTTGTGATTGGCACACATGTTTCTGAGCTCTGCAAACATAGCAAAAGTGAAAGCCAGCAAGGAACAAGGACCTCCATACAGGTCTTCTCTGCAGACTTATGAATGACACATAAAATTGGAATATAGATCTTGTCATGATTCCAAAGTACATAAACAAATCCTGCAGGTTGAAGCTAAGATCATTACAAGCACATTACAGGCCAAACGGAGATCCAGCCATGTGCTTCTTTGTCATATATTAATGGTGTGAGCTTTATTCATGAAAGTGGAGCTTCAGAAGTTAATCAATGACAGAAACCAAGGAATGAGAGAATTAGTAACTGAGGAGCTTTCCTGCCTGCTTCTGGTGTTGAGGCACCCTTGAACAAGGCACATTAAAGAAGCTAACATTTGCATGTGTCTTTTTCTTGAACTATTTTAGCAGATTAAAATTTTTCTTGGAACAATTTCAAACTGTTTTTTATGGTTTGTTTAAAAGAATATTTTGACATTTCAGGAAATTTACCTATATGTGTTTCTTCTGAGAGTTTGATGAAGAGATGAATGTGACTGTCGCTTACAGTAAATATGAAGCTGGAGTCAGGAGACACTTAGCTTAGGACAAAAAATCTTTGTTGCGTGTCATAAACATCTTTCTACAGATGTTTCCTGTCTCTCTCTGTACATTCAACTTTTTAATAAAGGCACAAATTATAATTATAATTATCCTGAAAACTTCCAATACCCATATTCAAGTTGCTCAGATTGGATTTGTTGAACTCAGACACTAAAATTTAAGATTAAAATTCAAATTTGATTAAAGCAACTCAGAAAGGAATCAATCTGACCAAGGTCTGTCAGAAATATGATTCTAATGTCTACTCTGTTTAAAATATGAGAGGAAGAACCATGTGCCTGGATGTTTAAGTTTCAGGTTTTCAACTTGAATTCAACCAATCCAATGTAAGCAGCTTGATTTTTAGACCTGAATTTGAATTCACGGTTAAGCAACT
This sequence comes from Scomber japonicus, assembly GCF_027409825.1. Lineage (NCBI taxonomy): Eukaryota > Metazoa > Chordata > Actinopteri > Scombriformes > Scombridae > Scomber > Scomber japonicus. The sequence goes on along the minus strand of NC_070581.1, from coordinate 10,359,199 downwards.
GGAATATATGTAGTGACATTGCTGGTGGTTAAATGTCACAATTAGCTTTTCAGTTTCAACACTGAATAGAAGTAATATGACCACTCTCATACTGAAGTGGCTGCTTTATATAAACTGCATATAAAAAGCAGCACTCAGAAAGTACTTTAAAAAAATTCCCTGGTTTCAGTAACCCATTTTATGTCTTAGGCTTTATACTCACCAAACAAGCCTTCATCAGAGCCTCATCAGGGCTGATTTTGTTTTTGAATGTGCATGTGATCCTACAACCCCAAGTAGAGTGACTGCAGCCAAACCATGTTGAGTTTTTATTTAAAACCTGATTTTTTCAGGGGTTTTTCTGACTGTATGAGGCAGCTCCAAGTGTGAAATGTGGAACTGTGTGAATGTAAAGCAGGGTGGGTCTATAAAAAGCATGGTGGTCTGTTGGCTTGACTTTTTTAAGGTTGTTTTAAGTGATTTTTTCCATTATCTTTACCACACTGACACAAACTGCAACAAAATGAAGTTAAAACTCCACAGATGTGGAATTGCTAGTCTTTTTACAATTAGTCATCAGACTTGGATTCCATCATGACTTAAACAGATAAAATAAAAACACTGTTCCGTGCAACAAATGCCAATATTTCATAATCAGCTAGTGTTGAAAGGCATCCAATTCCTATTTTGCCTCAAGGCACCACAGAAATGATTGTTGCTGAATGTCTGTGGCTTCCCAGTAAGGAGCATCACTGTGTTTGTGTGTATGTGGACTTTAAACATTCCTCCTCCTCCCTCTGCTCTCTTCAACTACCGGGCAATAACCCATTTTCATATCTATTCAAATTCAAGTTTTATTTTTGTTTTAAACAGAGTGGCAATCCAGCCACAGAAGAGGAACATAAGATTAGACACTGGATGTAGGAGCTGAACACTGGGATAAAAAGGTTTTTACATCAGTTGAATTCAAGTACAGATGTGAAAATCACAGCTGAAGAATCAACTTTTCTTCTACATTCAAGGTGAGAGGCAGGCACTGGCCCTTGGGAGATTAGGGAAGACTCTCCTGCTGAGCTGAATTATTGATGGATGGAACACTTTCAAAAGGACTTTTTCTGTAATCTCACAGACCCTAGTGGTCAGAGTAGCACCATGTTCACTGCTTGATTCACTAGATTTACAAGGGGTTAACAGAAAGTACTCTAAAACAGAACACATGTAAAAGGTCATAATATTAATAACATAAGGTGCATAAGGTGCAATGTACAGTGGCTGCACTTTTGCCTTTTTACCACAAGAGGTCAGACTGCTCCTAACCAGGTTTCCCTCTCCTGTGTCATGTAAAGTGGTGCAATATTGAGTTTCATCATCAGTAATTATGTTTAGGGTTATAAAATATGTTGATTTGTTTGTTTAAGAGGTTTAAGAATTCTTTGAGGGGGCGTACCAGGGGTCCTTGAGCTCTCCCACATGTTTCATGTTTCTTCATAATATTTAGGGCTCCTGAAGTCTCTTGCTGGGGTTCATGTGTGAGTGCCAACGGTCCTAAAAGAGGTTCCACATTCATTTGAGGTTTTTGTTCCAGATTTTATTTTGGATGTCCATTGGTCCATTCTTGATACTGGCAACTATTTCCTCTAGGGGAATCAGAAGATCTATGTTAGGTTTCTACTATGTTTTTTAAGGTTTCGTGAGGGTGATTCATTAGGCCTTGGTGGGTTTTTTTAGGGTTTCTCAGGGCATTTCAAAGGGGGGTTCTAACCAAGGTTTTAGGGTTTGTTGAGTTTTTTTCAGGAGCTCTGGAACTCACAAATGGTCCCAAAGAACTCAAGAAATATCCTAAGAAGCCCAAAAACATCATTAGAAGTCATTAAGAAATCCACAAACCGACTGACCTCTGGAGCCCCATGAAAGTGTCATGGCCTCATGGTTTTGGACTCTTTGTTATTCTCTTGGTTTCCAGAGCTGTTGAGTGCTTTTGTTCATTTGGTTTTACTTATTTATATTATGTTTATATTATATTTCCCTCCACACCTGCCCTGCACCAGGTTTGTTAGTCCTGCCTTGCCCTCAGTGTTTTTTCCCAATTTTCACATGTCCTGCATCAGTCTCATTAGCTCTGCCCTGTGCCCAGTGTCCTCCCAGTCAATCAACTCCCAGTCTGCCCATGTCTAGTCACCTGGTCCCCATCAACTTATTAGTTCAGTCAGTATTTAAGTCTTGGTTTTCAGTTTTCAGTTCAGTCCTTGTTGAATCTCTTGCCAAGTCTGTTGTGGTCACCTCAGTCAACTGTTTAGTGTTTGTATGCCTGTTCCAGAAATAAGTATCTTTTTCTGCATCACTGCTTTTTACATTGGTCTTGTATTTGGGTCCATCCCCTCTGCTCTGCCATGACAGAAAGCTGACAAGAACACTCTCAGTGACCCCTGGAATTCCATTTCAGGGGTCCTTTCTAAGGTTCCAGACTAATAAAATCTGATGTGCAGTCATGTCACTCAACAATTATCCTCTGAAGCAGGTTTCATCATGACAGATTTTTAAGATATGGAAAGAAAGTATCCATATTGTTAAGTGGAGACCTACTTCTTCATGACTCCTCTCCCTAAATATGGAGGACATCTTTGTGGATGATGTGGTCAATAAATGGACTTTCAGTTTACCCTCCCTTACATTCAATGCAGCTTCCAATCCCAACTCCAAACTTTACCTTTTTAAAGGTACAATATAGTTTCAGAATGGACATATTCAAAATTAGTCCATACAGCAACTGTTTTGTTTCTCATGCAGTGTTAACATCGTTATGTGAAACATGTCTGCTTATTTGTAGATATCCTTTTGAGTAACTTCAAAACACCCTCCCTCACCCACCCTTTTGTAACTTTTTAGATTGACTTTACAGTTTACATTTGCCAGATATTAAGTCTCCACATCTTCTATTAAATCTAATATGTGCTTTAAATGCAGGGTTGGTGGTTTGACAACCAACTCCTCCAGTCCACATGTTGAGGTGTCCTTGAATAACACTGAGTAACTACAAATTGATCCTGATTGTCAGGCCAGTGCGCTGTTGGTGTGTGTATGTGATTGTATAACAAAGGTTGAAGAATGCTACATAAGTGCAGTTTATTCAGCATTTGCACTTGACAAAAGAAACATATATTGCAGAAACATTTTTCATATTTTCATGATAGATGAGTACTTGAGGCAAGAGTACACTTCTTACTGTGATATATTATAGTCATATCCTGTGTGTCCAACTAGGTTTCTGGAAATCTTGAAAGAAAGCCTCTTCAAGCCTCTTCAGGAGAGAATAAAACCTGAGCAAAACACATCTCACAGCTTCTACTAATAAACAGGTTTCCTTGAATGTTGAGATCACTGTCTGGTAATTTGCAAACTTTATCAGCACCATCATCCCCCTGTCCATCACATCATGTTTCTGCATCTCCTTCCTCTCAGACCAATTAATCGGGGAGAAAAGCTTTAAATGTGTGGTGCGGCTTGGTTGCTATGGGAACAGGATTCTCCCTGTGATGGAGGAAAGAGCACTGTTGCTGTGGATGATGTCAGCGAAGCCCCGGTTACACTATACCAACAGACAAAACAGGGGCAACAAGGGCCACAGAAGGAGTATTGTATGTGATTGTATTCTTTCAGGTTGATGTATGTGTGATACAGCTAATGAGGTCACAAGAGAGACAGCGGGTTGCGGGTTGAGGTGTGAATAAGTGAATGAATGAATGAATGAATGAATGAATGAATTCTTCTAAATGTAAATCTGTGAGGACTAGAAATGAAAAAGATTCAGCTCAAAGCAGTGAGTTTATACAGCAGATACATCATACAGTAAACAAGTTAACATCATATATATTATTTTGCTTATTCATCTCATCAGTGGTTTCAAAGCCTTCTAGAAGCCCTGGAAACAAACAAAAAAACCCTACAAACTTTTCTTTCTTTTTTTAAACAAATGGCCATAATTAGAAGGGTGAATGAGTATTAGATAGATGATTATATACTGTAACTTTAATATGTAATAGTAAAATACAGGATATACAATGACAGTGCCAGCAATACACTTTATAGAAGCAAGTAGCATTATAGTTTACAATCCAACAAGCATTGATCTTGCAGGGATTAAAATAGAATTTGAATATTACACATATAGCTTCATCATCAAACCCTCCATCACCAGTGAGAGAAAGAACAGAGTAGGAGGAGAATAGAGAAGTAGAGGGGAGGGGATTCAATAACGTCAGCAAACAGGCATTCATACTTTCTCCCCATTTTCCTCTTCTCTCTCTCTCTCTCTCTCTCTGTCTCCCTCTCCCTCTCTCTCGCTCTCTCTCTGTCTCTGTCTCCCTCTCTCTTGCTGCCCCCCCCCTCCCCACACTTTGTCTGTGTCGCTCTCACCTCTCTCCTCCTATACAGGGAAGTCAGTCAGTGCATCAGCCTACAGCTCATCCAGCATCTGCTCTTACTTTCCCCCTGCATCAGTTCCTCACTTCTCTCTGCTCATCTGCTGACTGACACTGACACCCTCCCTTCTCCCTCTCTCTTTTCCCCTTTTATCCTCTCATTCCCCCAGCTTCTCATCCTCCTCCTTTTCAAGCCATCATGGTGAACAGATAACCGCCCAGCTGAGACCATGGGTACCTGCCTCTGCAAAGGTCACAAAGGTCAGTGCCACCTGTTTGTCCGTCCACGTCTATGTTTAAGAGTCAGATCAACCTGCATCAAGTGTTGACGACAGCCAGCAAACATTTAAGGTGCTGAACTGTTTCAGAAAGTTGCATCATGCCTTCCAGGGGTGATTATGTGTGTGAGAATCAAGTAAATTACAGCAAAAGTTTGAAATATTTATCATATGGCTGGGTTCAGGTACAACCCACTGACATCTTGACAACTGAGACGGAGGGTAAAAACCACCTGAAATATATTTCCATCATAGGAATGATTAGTATGTACGACACACATTCTGCAATGAAAGAATTCATCCAAAAACGTACTTATTCTGACTTACCTTCTTGCAGCTATTCTTGATGTGGGTGAATCTGTCGGGATTGCTTTAGAAGCAAGACATGACAGGGGGTTGATGAGGGGGATTGTAAGGATCAGCGGAGGACAACAGTGGCTTCAGGATATGACAGCTCCATCTGAAGCTCAGCTCCAACTTGTCGTGACTTGAAGATGTGACTTGAGTAGCAATTTTCTCTCTCTTTTTTGCCCTCTGTCACTGTTTTCATGTGCTGTTAGTGGAAAAGAGGGCAGTGTTTGTTGTATCTCAAAAGATGATATTCTTTAAGTATTCAAATAAACAACTGAAATAAAAGTTGATTTGAAGGAATATCAGCTCTCTGTGATATATCCGAGCAAGATCAAGCTGATATTTTGTCAGTAACATGACATTTAACATCGTATCATATTGTTGTACGTTATTCTCAACCTGAAAACTGTGATGCAGTCTGAAAATATTTTTGTGTGACAAAGTCTGCTTTTGTTGAGGAAGGGTCTCTTTTAACAAGGTGGAAGTATTGAACGCAGTGCTTTCAAACTGAGAAGAAAGAAGGAAGGCAGCTGTGAAGCTACAGACAAACAGATAAGAGAGCAGCGGGAGTGTGTCTGTGTGTGTATGTGTGTATGAGAGAGAGAGAGAGAGAGAGAGAGAGAGAGAGAGAGAGAGAGAGAGAGAGATTTAACCCCACAAAGACAGAAGATTGGCTAAGGGATCATAATAGAGTTTCTTGACCTGCAAATAGCATTTGATGAGGCCAGAGATCAGCTCCAGTCTTACAGCTCTGTGTGCCAGTCTGTGTATTTGTGTGTGTGTGACTCAAGTAAAGGGAAGGGTCCCACTCCTGTTGCTGTAGAATTTCCATAGCAACCGACAATTGTCTTGATGACACTTCCCAGGGGAAACCCCAAGCATGTGTTTGTATCCTGCATGTGTGTGTCTGCTGACCTTTATAATAATGTGAATTCTCCATTGCTTTGACCTGCACTTCATTTCCTCTTGTCATTCATAGGCGCCTCATCACCATCAATTAGAAAGCAAATAGGCAGAGTGTGGGCCGGTGCAAAGTTAAATATGCAGAGAGGTTCCGGTTAAATGACTGTATATGGATTCAACACTCTCTCTCTCCCTGTCCCTCATCCATTATATATGAGCCTCGCTAGACTCCTGGCCTTTAGAGACAACTAAGACCTGTCTGGAAACACATGCACAGTGACACGCACAAAATAAACCAACAGACCTGCACATTCATTCAATCTAACATTAGCGTTTGTGTATGATTTCCCACAGAGCTCCACCTTCCCATGACAGCACTGCAGGAACAGGCTGAAGAGGATCAGCCGTCCACGGTCAAGGTGAATAAAAGCTCTCTACTACCCCAATAAACAACATGTATTGGCTTGTAAGGTGTTTTATCACCATGATTACACTAGTACTGCCACAGATATAGTCCCTAAAAACTACTGATTTGTGTTTTGTTAATAATCAAAAGTAATGAACAGATAGTTTCTGAAAAATAAGTGACTGAAATTTATAAATTCAAAGCTGTGAGCTGTAAATTGGGGTAGGGGTAGAAATCTGAAACATCTCAAAATCTTGGCACATATCAATAAAACTATATGCCTAATTACAGATAAACATATTTTTGTATTGTGGTTATATCAAGCCTTTATGTGAATAAGACTGAAATAAGCAAAATGGTTCAAAATGGTTGTCATAACATGATGGCTTGAAAATGTTCTGGATTTCTTTAAACGCGAAACAGCATGGCTCGGATTTAGCTTGTAATTGAATTATCTTTCTATAATATGTCTATTGCAGAGTGAGATAAGTGTAGCTGTAAGCAGGAACATCGGCTCCATTTTACAGTTAATACCTCTTTCACACATAACATGTTCAGTCAGCAACTCAGCCGGGCTCCATTACACTTTATGCAGGCATCTGGAGCCACATTTCCTGCTGTTTTTTACCAAGATGATTCATAAACTGGAAGCCCCCCCCCCCCCCCCCAGGCCTGTTTGTGTGTTGTGAATATCAATATCTGTAATTAAAACTTCACCAGCTCTTACTAATGTTCAAATATGAAAATACCATAAGAAAGGGTGGAATAAAACACTTAGCCTCGCTAGCCTACTTCAGGTAGAATTAGTGTAATGTTTACTCTTTTGACTGTTGAATATTTGTCATTTTTACTCTGCTTTGCTACAGCTAATGTCATCCAGCTAAACAGTAGCCTTCATATTTCTAGTGTGCCATTAGAAACAGGTCAAATGTATGAAGAACAATTAGCTTACATTCATAACATTTTGTTTTGTTTTGTATTACGCAGGTTGATATGTAGCTACTTTTAGCTAGTTTTGCTGGCTAGCTGGGCAGCTACTAGCAAAAGAACATGGAAACATGTATATAAACTGCTTAGGTTTATCCAAGAGTTTTACTAAAGTTGGACTGCAGTTGCACTCGTTTTCACATATCATTACATTTATATGTTTTATATGCCTATTATCAAGCATCAAATCAAATAAATGTGCCAAATAATGTTTTACAATCACTAAATGTCAGCTATAATTATAGTACACAACAACTGTAAAACATGTATGAAATGATTATTGGTTCAGTTTAGTGAAGAAGCAGTTTCACAGATTGAAGATTGTGGAATGTCAAAAATCTTCTTGGTTTCGCAGTGACCTCAAATCTGCCAGTAAAGCAGCAGTTTGTTAGTGTGAAAAACAGGAACAACATTAATTTGCCCAAGAGAACACATTTCAATTTCCTCATGCTAATTTTACATTCAAGTGACTCTTGTGCATAATTGTATCGTCTGTAAAACTTAATTTAGACTGCACTTGACAGTTTGAACTGAAGCCATGCCTCATACACTATAATGTATAATCATGTACTCACTTGTAATCCCATTTTGCCTGCACCATCTTCTAAAAAAGCTCTCAGATCAAGAATGCTTAACCAAGAGAAATCAATCAAGAGAGTGCAGTTTCTCTTTCCATATTGAGTGCAGCTACTTTGGTCAAAACACCATAAGGGATTGAATTTAAAATACCCTCCTTTGATCACATGCAGTTCATTCAGGCTGGGTGTGAAAACTGCAGGATTTCTATACTGTTATTGTCGTTATCACCATTTTTCACACAAAAGAAAAAAAAGTGGGAAATGTGTGGTTGTGTCATCACACATTGGCTGTGATTGAGGATGTATGAAAATGTTCTTATGTGTGTGTCTTTGTATGCAAAGCAAATGTGTGTATGGCTCCAGGTGATTTGAGTCTTAGGAATATGAAACACATTCAAAACCCAAAGGAAATGTCAGAAATGCACAGGAGACAAACTAATATCTAAAAGCTATATTTATTAAAATAACCTTAAATCAAAAATATGATATTCTCCCATTTCATGTGCATCATATTGTGCAGGATGGACAGACCCCCTCCAACGGCAATGTGGCAGATAAAACCAACCGCTACGACATTGGCGAGCTGGCCACCTCCTCTTTGATTGGTGAGACTGACTGGACACACACACACACGCACACACACAGATTTACTTCATGTTGTGTTTCATTACGAATCAAACATATGAGACTGGGACAAAAGCAAGCTGGAAAATTGCATTAGTAACCATGGGAGGTCAGTAATGTAATTTCCCACCTTCTTCATGCCCTTTCTCTCTCACACACACATGCAAAACAATCAAGGCACAAGTACATAAACATTTTCTTTTCCTTATTTAAATTTAGTCTCCACCTGTGACCCAGGCTTCATCTTCTCTTCATGCCAACTCTTTTCAACCCCTTTTCCCCATTCTGTCACTGTCTGCCTCATCTCATCTGCTTCCCTTTCTATGGAGGTTAATCATCTGAGTTAATGTGTTATGCCTTGCTGAACTTCTTCCACTGAAAGCTCTTTTAATACCCTGACAGTATAATTATGAAAGCAATGAAAACCTCATGAATACGTTAGACAAATACAGACGTTCAGGCAGACAGCTGAGAGGCTGACACCTGCTCTAGGATTGACAGAATCAGTCCAAGAAAAAAGAAGTGAAAGAAGCTTTTTTAACATTTACTCGCACTTAATCACTTGTCAGTCATTATTTAAATTGGCAGAGTGAGTTTTGGAGACTTGGACAGTTGCAAAATGTTGCTGACAATCCAATTACTCAAATCAGATCACACTGTGGACAGTCACATGTTATTATACAAATGTAAACATATGTAGAAAAATACCATGCAGACATTATTGCTGCTTTTTTTTCTTTATATATAATTATGTTTGATAGATACAGTATATCAGGCTGATTTGATTTTTTTTTTATCAGAGGCTCCTAGAAACTGAAATGGGTCATCACATCCCACAAATGCAATAATGCTGAACCAAAGAAATGAAATAATAACAGCTATGTTGTTCTGACAGCTCACTAGTGGGACTAAACATGTAATAAAGGTTGTGCTACAAGGTAAAAACAGGGTCATTAAAATCTAAGGGGTTTATAATAAATGTATTTATTAGTTTTCATGCTAGCAGGCTCTAGGGATGACAATATCCGCCTGTTGGTTGGTCATTCGGTCAATCCACCACTCTGGTTCAGAATATCTCATTAACTGTTCGATGAATTGCCATGACATTTCCTATAGACATGCTCCTCAGGGATGAAACCCATTGACTCACTCGACTTTTCACCAGGCACCATCATCTGTTCAACTTGTTTCTTTTCAAGGCTGAATACTCGAACTTGGTAGACAATTTACCTGCCATCAGCAGCATTGTCATTGTAAGCATATTACCTGCTGTAGCCTGCTGACACCAGCATTTACCTCACGACAATAATTGTAATACTGTAATAGTAAGAATGTCTACACAGGCATAGAAAAGGCATCAGGCATGATCAACTGAGTGTAGGTCTTATGTGTTTTAATAGCAGTCAGAGTCCAGCATCAGTGTAGTTACAAAAACTACAAGCATAGAAATACTCTTTGGGTTGGTTTTATGTATGTAAGGCATGAGCTGTTATGTGGCCTGCAAGCTGTATCGATGAAAATAGAAATATATCAGACACACAACATGGACAACTGAAAAACATGGTCCAAACTTCTCCCTTGTAGCAATGTTTTTTCATGTTTAATGGTGGTCTCTTACAGATGCCTTGGCAAGTTCACAAAGATAAACACTGGGAAATCAAACCAGCCGCACATTTTGGAATTATCAGAGAAAACAAATTATACTTTCTGAGATTATCGGCCCTTAAAGTCCCACATTGTTTGAATCCTAATTGCTTTTTTCGCCTTAGTCTCCATGCAGCTGTGGTGCTTTTTATTGTTTCAGTCGACCACTGCTTGAAATCAACACTAGCTGCTTGCCAACTGGCAAATGAAAATACTTAGCCTATCAATTTCAGCTCTGTAAGGATGTGATTAAATGGGATTTTCTTGAATTATTCCCACATTGACTCGTAAATAACAAACAGGGAACAGAGTCATGCTTCACATAATGCAATATATGTCTGCTTTTATGGAGTTACTTAGTCCTGGCTGACTCTGTGTTTACTGTGAACAATGTGGTAAACAAGTCTGAGAAATTAAATTATTTCTAACAGCGACCAGGGAAAACCCACATGTTTGGACAAGCGTTTTCATGAATGCTAGCCTGAACTTTCCCATATATGGTGAGAATGTATCTACTGTCATTATTTTGAATTGGTTACTGCTATTTATTTCAAAGTTTTCAAAAAGTGTGTAACACATTTGAGTGGAAACTTTATGCTTCAATAGTATTCAAATAAATTACAATTCTTGTTTTCCATAGACCCCCACCTTAAAGCTAATATAATCTATAATCAATAATCTATGTTATAAAATGGATCAGAGAGTTTTTTTAAATTAGTGAATTTCATTTTGTTCACTTTCTATGCAGTGAGGAGTTATTTGTTCCAACTGAAGATCAAATTAAAAATTCCTAATTAATTTGGTCGTCTGAAGCTGATTGAGTTGGTTTATTAATATGGAGATTTTTGTTTTGGTGAGATTTATGCAAGATGTTTGGCTGCTAAGAGAACTAGAGAATACTGTATCCATCATAATAGGACATTTCTTCGATGCAAATGGAATGCCTTGAAATGTTCCCTATTTGAATTCATTGATCTGAACATCATGAGTTCTCATATGGCCATCATGGTTGTTATTGTTTAGTTCCTTGTAAACCCATATAGGCTGGGTACCAGAAGGGTGTCTTTCAGCTCATTGTTTTGGTTTTAGTGTCTGCAAAATTACTTTTGGTTTGGCCTCACTGATCTTAGCAATGCACAGCAGGCAGCAGACAGCTGTTTTCAGCAAGCTCTGATAAACCTTTGTACACTATTTGCCTAGATCATAGGGGCACCAGATCAGAAATCACATTTATGTCATTCTGCAGTGTTAAATTTGTAGGACTCAGTTAATAGGTTCACACTATCATCTTTATAATGTGCCAGTGCTGTGGTTATAGCTTGTTTCCACTGCCTCAGTGACAATCATTTAATATAGGCTTAAGAACTGTGCTGCAATCTAACCATGAAAACTAATGAAAATGTTATAGTTATCCCACACACTTGCATGCTAAACTTTTTTTCAGATGCGAACATCCCCTCCCCACAATGAATCAAACGATTTATAGTCAGATATTTAAAAAACCCCAAACATTTATATATGGTTTATGTTGGAAGAGTATCAGGCTTACATAAAAACATAGTAGCACAGTAGCACAGTCAGTAGCCCTGCACTTCTGAAAGTGTCTTAGTGTTTATTAGCTGAATTATATCTACATATGATGGCCAAACTTATATGATTTGGTCATGTAAAAGATTCAAGATTCAAGATGTTTATTGACACTCCGGTTGCACAGATAGACCAATATGGATTTTTTTGGCTGGTATGCTCCATGGCAGAAAACAGTAAATAAATATGCAAAAGGCATATAAAATGAAAGGAATAACAACAATAAAAGAAGTATATACAATCATTAATCACATATTGCACAGATGGTTAGATTGCCTGTGTGTGTGTGTGTGTTTGTTATTTACTAAGGAGTCTTATGGCCTGCAGGGAAAAAACTATCCCACAGTCTACTGGTGCGTGACTTGAACACAGCTGTGTGAACAGTAAGCTCAAAATAATCCATCTGAAAAACAAATGGGATGTTCCTGCTGTGTGCACATTACTCGAATAAATGCACACATCGCCTCCTCTCCAGTGACAATAGTTAGCCAGCCTAGAGCAGAGCCTCATAACAGAGTCGTCACAGTATGGACGCAGGGTGAGGCAGCAGTGGGTGTCACAGTGCAAAGCAAAAGACAAAGACGAGTCTCTAGGTGTTGAGCTCAGATGAAAATAACACGTTGTGATGTTTTTCTCAGTTTCAATTAGCTCAGGCTGCCAATTCTCTTGGCTCACTTCTCTTATTTAACTGTATATCCACCTCTGGCTCTGAAATATGCTTACCTCCTCTTCTGCTTCTTATTTTTCTCATTTCCAAGCTTGTTACCCTGTTGACCTCTCTTACTGGTGTTCATAGTTTTCTGCCTTTCCCCCTATAGTTTCTTAACTTAACCTTTCTTCCTCTTTGTCTTTCTCCACCTTTGCCTTTTCAACCTTTCCTTTTTAGTTCTTCCACATCTGTTTAATTTTCCTGTTCCCTGCAGTCACTTTCATTTCATCTCTTCATTTTTAAGACCTTTCTACTCTTGTCTCTTTTGATTAAAAGAAATGATGGCTTCTTTGCAGTTTTGGCCATCATTTCGCTGGGTTATTAACACTCTTATGATGAGATACATAGACACATAGAATAAAAGACAAAAGACAAATAGAATTTTTAATTTAGTAGGCCTATTACAAATTATTAAAAATGTCTTTGTTTTTCATCAAGCTCTAACATGTTATGTTGTTTTTATGATAAGTGAGTTTATTACAGTACTGTAGAATGTACATTGCTCTCCAAAGTTATCTTGGGTGTTACAATCTGGTTTTTCATATTTTCCAGCTTGTTTTCTATGGAGCATTACATCAGAAGGCAGCAGCAGGTCATGGTTCAAGTTATGTAAATCAGGAGTACATGCTCGCCTTTCACTTCTCAATTATGCAAATATATGTCGAAGCTCTACTTAGATAGAACCAACCTCTCCTTTTCTTGGTCTCCTTTTTCCATTTTCATATCCCCATTCCTAACTGTGGCATTTATTCGCCCTTCTCTTCCTTTTGATCAGTGCCTCACTCTACTGCACACCCTTGCATGTAGCCTATCACTTTATCTTTTACTCAAATTATCTCCCCCTGTCCTCTGCTACAACACTAACTGTATATCATATCTTTTCAGCCATGTTACAAATTATTTAATCAACTTTATCAATATGTATCCCTCCTTCTCCTCACCTTATTTAGGTCTGGTGGCCACGATAAAAGAGCATATCACCCAGCCGACAGCGATGGCCCAAGGGCGCGTTGCTCACCTGATTGAGTGGAAGGGCTGGGGAGGAGGTGGCGAGGCCAGAGGAGGTGGGGGCAGTTGGAGCAGGGCCCGGGGTAAAGGAGGTGGAGGATGGGGGGGGATGGGGGCCGAGCTGCAGGAGGATGAACAATTTTACTCCCAAATGACGGATGAGATCAAGGAAGCTCGCTTCGCTGCAGGTGAGACAGAGACAAATTTAATTCATGAGAAACAAGATGTGGTCAGTGGAGATGAAGTGACACTCAGATCTCTCTGGGCATTTTGTTTTTGTTCGATTGTGCAGGAGAAACCATCTACAAAAATCAATAGACCTTACGACAGTGACACAAATCTAGTGCACTTATTCGATTTGTTTGTGACGTTGGTAGACTTGGTTAAAAAAAAACAACAGGGGGCTGACTTCCAAGAAAAGCAGCATAAAATGTGTTTGTGTGGCTTTTGTTCCTCAGGAGTAGCAGAGCAGTTTGCCTTGGCTGAGGCAGCCATGAATGTGTGGTCCATGAACGACAGCTTGGAGCAGCCTTCCACCAGCTTGCAAGGTTTATCATGAAGGATCATCAGCTTTAAAAAAAAAAAAGAAAAAAAAAAGTCTCTCATTTTAATTTCAAATCTCCTTAAGTGGTCTATTGCAAACTGTGTAAATCCCCTTGAATCCAAAGCTCAAGTCATTTATCCATATATTGTATATTTAAGTTCATTATATTTGATTTAATATTTGATTGATTCTTTTATTGTCCCTCCTCCGCAGCACAAAGCCACTTCCTGTCTCAGTTCCTGTTAGACGGTGGAAGCGTTGGAGTTCCCCAGCACCTGTACAGCATCCATGCCCAGACTTATGGTGACAGCAGAGTGCCCAGCCTGGTCCCCCCACCACCAGTGGACTCCATTTCCCAGATGTCCAACACTCAGCTGCAAAGAGATCGTCCTTTTGAGGGTAGAAGCGCTGTGACTGCAGAGGCTGCTGTCCGACACGTAGACAGCAGCTCTCTATCTGAGGATGATGTTTTTTATAACTAGGCTTAACGGGAAAACAAGCCAACAATCTCGATGGCAATCTGTGAGCCTCAGTAAGAAGACTTGGGTCTCAAACACCAGCAATGACTGACACAGACAATCTGCTAGATATCTCAAGAGGCACTTCCTCAAATGGCTTGTCTGGAATGTGTTAACAGCTTGGTCTTCAGACACAAAGACTGGCAGACTCCAAGTTGTATTTTCTCTTTGGTTGAGGCATATACTTTTGTGAATGTACATAGTTCCACTGTTGCATTTTAATTTTTTATTAAATGTACATCAAACACTTTCATATTATGTGTAGGACTGAACTGTGAAGAGTTGAACAATGCTAGTGTAAATATCTTGGTATAAAACATAGATTTTATTATATGCTGTATGAGGTTTTCAGTTCTGTTTTTGATCCCTTTTTATTTTATGTTGACATATTAAATAATGAAATCTGTCAGTGAAGATTAATTTAGTTAAGGGGTAATAATGTGCAGTCCAACCAAAAGCTGTCTGAGCAGAGTAAATATTACCAAAGAAATTCAGAATGTTGTCTCTTTCAGATTTCTCGTGGAGAGAGAGTGTGCACCCAATTATCTGTCTGAGTCGCGACTATGATTAGCTATTATTCACAGTTTTCTGTCTGAGAGTGATTTGTGCAAGGGAGCGGTGCAGAGAAAAGATGAGTGTAGGAAAACAAAAAGGGAGAATGACACAAAACCAGTGTGCATGTAGTGTGTTCCTGCATGTATGTCAGTATGTGTTTGTGTTTGAGGCCGAGGAATGATTGGTGAATGGAGGTGTTAGTGTTATCTGTCATGGCCCTCTTTTAGCACAGGTTTACATAGAGTGAGGCTGTGCTGTGTAGCGCATCATTGATCATTTCACCTTTTGTTATCTCACGCAACTCTGAAGGGTGTTCAGTTGAGGCAGCCAAAACAGAACAAAAGGCTGTGCATGGTTAGTGTGATTATATCCATAATGAATCAAAACTCTGCAGCAGAACAATCACCTGATTTGAGTTTTAATTAGTGCTGCAGTGAAGCTAATCGGAGAGGGAAATGTGACAGTAGAAGACTGAAAGATTGTCAAATAACACGGACACGCTGATGCTGACAAGCTGAAAGTCACTGCATTGTTGAGTGTGGAGATACTGTAGATCCATCAACAGGAATCCAGCAACTTAACAGGGACCACAGCAGCTTTTCCCAAGTGGGATTCACTTCAATTTAGAGACCAATGTTACACTTGCATTCCTTTGAAAATGACTTGCTCAAATTAAACATTAGTCATCCCCTGAGATAATATTCTTAAATGAATAAATCCCTAAGTGCCATTTATCGCCTTGAAAAATTCCTTAAAGCAGAGATTCCCAAAGTTTGGGCCACAGCCCCTTGATGGATACTGCAGGTGGGCCGCAAGAGGTCATTATTAATTAGTTGATTAATTACATAAAAAGTTTGAAATTACCATAAAATATTTATGATTAAATATGTAATAATAATAATGATGTTATCATCGGCGGGGAATTGTGAACTGGTGGAATGCCTCATTATTGCTGGGGAAAGTGTCCAAATGGAGCATTGGCTATCAGGTGGCAAAAGGAAAGCTGTTAATGGAGAAACAACTTGAGTAAGCAAATCATCAGAAGATCAAAATGAATCCACGGAAAGAAAGATTCATAGAAAGTACTCAACCACTGGAATTCGTGAGACCAGAAGACAGTCCCCTGCCTGTCTGTGTGCTATGCTCAGAGATGACAGCAAACAAGGCCCTGAAGCCATGCAAGCTGTGCTGCCATCTAGACAGTATTCATCAAAGCTTCACAACTTTTTTTATTCTTTTAAAGCAGAGAGAGTATCTCAGCTGTAGGAAAGCCATTGAATCCACTTGTCAGTGGGAGTGATTACAGCAAGGCAGTGGAGGTATCCTACCAATTAGCAAAGCTGATCACAAAAACATTTGGGTTGTGCTATAGCCCTGGTTTCACGAATAAGTGAAACTTCTAAGAAGTTTGTTGTTTGCTGATGCCTTTTGCTGTCTCCAGGCAGCATCCACTGAATAAAGTGATAGCCTTTTCCTCCCAGGTCTGCACTTGGCCATGACAGGCTGTGGCTGGGTCCCTTGACCCCATTTGATTGAGCCTGCCTATCAGTTTACTATCACACACTGTAAAGCTGCCTCTAGTACCCGGAATTCAGCTCCTGAACAGGTGCCAGCAAGGCCGGATTGTACCAACTCTTGTTCTCATTAATAAAACAGGGTTGCTGCACAACCCAAACGTTTCACTTCATTTTGACCTTCAGTTTGTACTGACTGATTGTGTACTCCCAACTCTTGCTGGCACAAAAGGTTCCTGCAGGCCCGAAAGAGGTGCATCTATATGCCTTGTAACAATGCCCAGGAAGTAGCCACACTTAGAGTTGGTTAGGTTGAAATGCCCTGGAGCACAGAGTCTCCCATTATCATGGGACAGTGACTCCCATCCTAGATCAGTAAATGATTTTTGAAACTCTGAATACATTCATGGTTCCCAATGAAATAGACTGGGCAAAGTGTGTGGAAATAAGCACTGACAGAGCCTGGGTGGGGAAACACACTGGAGTAATGAAAAGGTCAAAGACATGGATCCCCTGGATACAGATGTTCAGTGTAGTATCCACAGAGAGGTTCTGGCCACAAATATGTTACCCAATGTGTGTTAAAGATACACTTAGATCATTTGTGGGTGCTCTCACAAATAAAAGAGCAAGTACAGGTCTAAAATTCAACAAACAAACAGAATAATCTTGTCATGTCACTTTATCAAACATCTTGATATCATCTGAATTGCGTCACTTCCCCAGCTGATAATTACTGCGGCCACTAGATGGCAGAGACGTGAGTGAGGATGAGTGCTTTTTTTGTGCCAATAAACACCTCAAAATATTACAAGGTAATATAAGGTGATAGATTGTAATAAATGTTATCAAAGCCAATAGAAATTATGGCTAAATATGCAAAAACAATATCATTTGTATATCTGTATATCTGTCTTCAATTCACGAGCATGTTCAGCAATACTCATGAGGAAAGATGTTTTGAAAAGAGTCATTTGAGACCATGAAAACCATATAGATACTCAATTTCATTTGTCATTTCTTGATGTTTTTGCTTCAGGCACTACTTGAACCATATTTACCCTATATGCTTTCTGAATATTAATAATCACACAAAAAGGCTCTGACAATAATTTGAACTGCAATCAAGCTGAGCAGGAACCTCGTTACCAAGGCAACTCTGCCATATCCCTGATAGACTGTGAAGAAGCAATTTATCAGATTTAGCGTAGTCCCTCCTTCGCATATAACTTTTTCACATAATGCATTAGTACCGTAAAAAGACATCTGACATTAAAAATGGTGGAGTTCCACTTTAAAGTTACATTCAGAATTGATATTCTAATTGCTCTGATGATATATTTTTGTTTGCAGGGACATGATACAATTGCAGTGTATATTGGTACATTCTGTCAGTCATGCAGGTATGTTGTGATGTATTTTTACATTTCTGGGGGGCAAACCCGGAAATGTTCATATTCTACACAAACATGTGATGTGATGGTTTATCTATACTTTCAGTGGTCTGTAACATAAATTTGTTAGTGTACTGAAATAAATAAAAAACGCCTGCATGAAAGATTAAAAACTCCATCTTAAACATGGCTTACTTTGAAGCACAGTCACACAACTTGTAGTTAAACATGCCCCTGCAGGAGCCAACAGATACTAAGTAGATACTTACTGAGAAGTGAAGTTTAGCAGGAAAAACACACCAGAGGGGTTACATTGTGTTAATTGGTGTACAAGCTGTTTTGCAGGCTTTTGTGTTCATCCCCCTTGGATGTTATTCTGGGAAGACACACTTTTAATATTGCTGTGTCACAAAATGTGGTTCAGCAAATGAGATAGAGTGCTATCTCCTCAGTGGGCAAGATCTTGTTAATTACCATAAAAGGCAAGACAATAAGCTCTGATAAAGGAGCTTGCAACTAATGACAGTTTTGTTTGTGTGGAAACATTTCTATGCTTGGGGAATAAAGAAATGTTATCATTATTAGAGCCGGGTAATCAGACAGAGATGGATTCGTGTTAAAAAGGTCAAGGGGTGCGTTTATTTCCTGCGTGTCCCTGCTTAGATTTCTTTGGCCAAGTCTTCTAATATTCTCTTCATCTAGAGGAGAAACAAGAAAGAGAAGCAGTGAGAGAGAGAAAGAGACTGCTTTGAATCCATGAGTAGCCATTTTGCCTTCGTTATGTAAGGACAAGGCACACAGTACCAACAGAGGAATATAACAGACAGACAGCATGAGTCATTAAGAAAATATTATGGATTATACTTGTGAGTGTGCATAAACACAACACATGCAAACATTTATTACCTCTGGCCAAGAAATAAGCCCGACTAGCCTCCCTCTGTCGGTGACAAACAAGGTCTGTGCTCCAACCAGACTCAGCATACTGTGGGCCTGTGAGAAACATGACTGAAGTGACTGATTTTTAAGAAAACAGTTCTCCATTTTGTCTTTGTGTGTGAGTGTGTGACAGTTTTTAAAAGAGGATAAAAATCGATGCAACAGAACCAGTGATATTGTCTTCTTTATTCTATGAATTCTTCGTCTTTTAGGTGTGTTGTGCTAGCAGCAGCTAATGTAAGAGCTGCAAACAAACCTTGATGTGTAAAATTGGCGGATTACGGAGCTGGGAGTTGTTATCTTAGTTTAGCATAAATACTGGAAACAGTTTGTCAGAAATATGTCTAACAATACATTTAAAGCTCAGTTATTAACATTTACTGAGCTTTAATAGTAATCAAAACATTTTTCATTCCTTTCTTGTTTAATCTGCCTCCCTACCTCCTGAACGGTGCTGTGTGGTGATAACAGGACCGAAGATGGATGAATGCAACAGACCTCATCCAGATGTTTCTCCATAGTCTGAAAAAGGGCACATACATATTCACATTTGCATGCATTTTCCCTTAGATGCATTTTTGTCATGCAGTAGCATTCAGTAATAGTTCAGAATTCAGAAATCATGATTCACAGCTTCTATTCCCTGAAAAAACATATTCTTTAGTGTATATGAGCTGTCCATCAATCCATAAATCTGGCATTTAAAATTCATTTTGATAAGCAGCGAATATGTCTTTATCTATCACTAGATTATTTTTAGATTTATGTATGGAATGGATGTCAGCTGTCATAAAATTAGATTTTACGTCAGCCAGCTCATCCTACATGCACATTTAGCTCCCATCCTCCTTTTTTAAAATTCAATCAAAGTCAAATGGATTTTAAAGACATGCTCTGGCTTTTAAGCAGCATCAGGTCGTTCACTCCTCTACCTAACTCTGCAGCTACTTGATTCTGATTCCATCCAGCCTTTTACCTCAGTCTTACAGTACTGCAGGAACATCAGCAGCTCTGATCGGAGAACAAACCCCAGTAAAATCTGCGACTCTTTAAGAGAAGAGAGGAGAGGAAATTAATTTTCTTTGCCACAGTCAGCGCTACAGTTTAGAGTGTGTGCAGCGCTCTTGTGGGCTGAGAGTCGTCTGTTGGAAACACAAAAATTCATCCATGTGATTGCTACTGAAAGGCACAGCTGGCCAACCGACTATTTTCTCACACCTGTCAGCTCCTTATTGAGACACTTTCACTGCTGAATTGCAACAGCTTTTGCTACATGCTCATCATTTCTCTCATCACTTTCCTCTCTCCTTATAACAAGCTCCATGTGGTGTAAGTGACCAGAATGTATCTGATGTTTTCTCAAGGATCCTGCTGACAGCCAAATACTTTGTTCCAATATTGCATACCCTAAGACTTTGTGTGAAGATTTAGACAGAATATGACTAAGCCAGCAGTTTGGGGTAAAATACTATCAAATATCTTTATATGCGTACCATGTGAGTCCACCACAGGTATTTGTATTTCAGTGCTGGTGTTGACAGCCTGCTGAACCTCCACTGGCCCAGCTGCTTTCTGAAGCTGCACCGCTTTAGCTCCCAAAACCTGTCCGACTGGTGTAGAGGGAAGCCTGCCAGAGAGATGACTCGTGTTACACCTGGAACACAAGCTGTTGTGTGGGTGAAATGTTGGTTAAATTAAATTATAAATATTTTGAGGGGCAACTGGATTTGCGAGATCACACAATCACACAAGAATCCATCTTGTCTGGACAGTGGTTCCAGTGGAACCAGTGGTTCAGACCAGTCAGCGTCCTATGAGGATTCTTGTGTGATCTCAGGAATCCAACTGCCTCACAATGTAAGATGGTGATAGATAGATGGTTCATCCAATCACCTGTCAAGTATTTTTTGAAAGTGCCTGCCCTTTTCCAAACAGTTTCCAAGGACATATCTAGCTGAATGACACAATTTTATGTTCGGACACAAACAGGAGCAAATATCAGTTACATTTTGCTGCAGTGTATTTTATGATACAGGTTAGAAGCCGAGACAGAGAAGTTCCCAGTGTTCACATAATCACAGAGTAGGGCATTTACCATTTTTGTTTAAAAAAAGAAAAGAAAAAAAGAAAACACTTCCAAAACATATTCATGTAATTTAAGGTATCTAACAGATATTAAAATGTCCAGTTCCAGTTTAAGGATTGAAATCAGTCTGGCTGGTGAACGGTTTACTAAGACAAAAACTTCTTGCTGCTATCACCAGTTGAGAAATGTATCTGTTCAAAGCACATGTTCATTTCATTCACCTTGACATTTTATGTCTTGATTACAGTTGTAAGACAATTACATTTATTCTCACATTGCTGAAAGGACTGTTGACTGTTACGTGTGGTATGCAGGTGTGCAGCTGCACTGTTGAGTACATGAAGCAGGGCAGTAAGTTGTAAATAGGCAAAGCAAGAGGCATGCTGTCAGAGCACAGTGAAAACAAGTTATTAAAGACTGAAAAAAAACATTTAGTGAGGTTTCATGGTTTATTTAGTGAATTCACTAATGCTGTTAAATGTTTGCATATCTGCTAAGCTAAACTACCCTCCATGTGCCTCAGTAATGCTAGCTGATGCTACACATTGCCATGTTGTTACAGTTCATTGACTGTAAATATGGATGTATAAAGAGAACTGGATACATATCATTCTTATGAAAGTTGCACAATGACACTTGAAGCCAAAAGATCCACTTTCTGAAAACATACTACATATTCTCTATGGACCAAATGCACCAGAGACTTCTGCTGGACAAGACGGCTAACTTCTAGTTTAACACTCCAGCTAACTTGAATGGGGATAAAATGATAAAATCATGCCGATCTGAACTTTCAAAATGTGATCGGACCAAATGGATCAAATTCTGACTGTGAAACAAGTCATTTCACAGGGGTTTTGATGCTTACTTAACAGCGATAAAGATGAAGATAAATGTATTGATCCCACAGTGGGGAAATTCATCGTTACAGCAGATCAAACAGATACAGATATGACAAAAAAACATTAAAAAAAAACATAATTATACAACAATAATAAAATTTAAATTTAAATTGAAAACTAAAAAAGGACCTTAAAGTGCAAATGTCTGACTGCAGTGGGAGAAGAAGGACCTGCGGAAGTGCTCCTTCTTACACTTGGGGTATATGAGTCTGTCGCTGAAGGAGCTGCTTAAGGCCCTCACAAGCTGATGCAGAGGAAGGTTGAAGGTGTTGTCCATGATGGTGGACAGTTTGGCCAAAACCCTCCTCTCCCACTACCTCTATGGAGTCCAGGGGGCAGCCACAGACTGAGCTAGCTCTTTTTATCAGTCTGTTGAGTCTGCTCTTGTCCTGCTGAGAACATCCCCCTACCTAACACACCACTGCATAAGAGACCACAGATGCCATTACAGAGTCAAAGAAGGTTCTCAGCAGTGGTCTGCACACACCAGATGCAAGATGCAAGCCTCCTCAGCAGGTGTAAACACTGACCCTACTTGTAAATAGAGTCAGTATTATCTGACCAGTCCAATTATTGTTAAAGTGGACACCCAAGTACTTGTATGTCCTCACTCTCTCGATATCTAGTCCCTGGATGTTCACCTGTGCAATGCTGGAGGGTTTTCGGTGGAAGTCAACCACCATCTCCCTTGTCTTGCTGGCGTTTACTTGGAGGTGGTTCTGCTCACACCAGTCGACAAAGTCCATGATGACCTTCCTGTACTCAGTCGTTCCCCTCTGATACACATCCCACAATGGCAGTGTCATCAGAGAACTTCTGGAAGTGCCCAACACCTTTTCTGTATCCAGTTCTCTTTATAAATTCATGATAAATATGGACGTAGTGTAATACATGCTACTTCTATCACTAGCAGCTCAATTTTTGCATTTTATTTTTACAAAAATACCATCAAACACTGTATACCCCAGTGAAAAGTCAAGAAGGTAGGAAGGTATGAAAAAATAGATACTGCCTAAGCCTACTTTACAAGAGAATCAATAAAGAAGACTGTACTGTATCTTAGCGTCCTTGGTGTTTTGACTGACACCACAAGGGGAATTTCACTATTTGGCAATCAACACCTGTACATCACGCATTTCAGTTGTACTCAGAAGTCTGAATTTTCAAATGGAATGCACCCTGAAGTCAGATTTATTACTGGAAAAGTCAGATGAACCTCACCAGCCCCAACCTTAAAATCCAAGATGATAGCCCAATGCATCAACAGTGTGAAAGTTGTTGTAATATCCAATCCCACTCAAATACACAACAAAACAAGCAGGCCAAGTTCACAGAAGTGGTCTCAGGTTGCTTTCAGTCAAACCCTGAATGGTTTGATTGCAGTTAATGCAACACTAGATGCCACCTGCTAAAAACGGAGAAAAACACATCAAACTGACTCACACTTTGCATAATGGGATGCTTTCATACCAATTTTTTTTTACAGAAGCCTACTGTACAAAGTCCAAGAATCTAATTAGCTATCCACAGCCACATTCCTCCTACATTCCACAATCCTACACCATTCTATTTGGACCACCACCAATGATCCCAACGCCTCCGCAGCAGCACCTGGTCTACCCACCACTGCCCCATGCTCCACAATCAACAGTCCACCCATAGCAGGTCATGAAAGCTCCATGAAATGGCAATCAATGGCATCAATTGATGTCTCCACTGTTTTGCATATAGTGTTAACAACACAGCTCAGCTATTCTTCAACTTATGAAATTGAATCATTGAGTTATTTTACAAATTTAGACCTATTTTAATAAAATATTTCACTGAAACCTATCCCAGTACATTCCTGGTTGATCAAGTCTGTCATTATAAAATGTGTTGGATTGGTAATAAAGAGAAAACTCATTTTAATAATAATGTTATTGTTCAGATTCAGTCTTATTGGTTGAGTTAGACCTGTGTTGAGGACCTGAACTCCCTAATTAGAAGTAATATTGTTCAAATCTTGTCACAAATCCACCATGACTCCACCCTGTCTGTTGTGTGAGTGTATGTGTATTTTCTGCCTTTTGTGTGGCTTGGTTGTGCTTGGTGTGTTTCGGTTTTGTCTGTCTGCTCGTTCTCTCTCTCCCTCTTGCCTGCTTTCCACACACCTGGTCTGCCTCCCCAGACAACACCTAACTGTAATCAAGCACCATAACTTTATAAGAAGCCAGCACAGGCAGCCAGTCCCTGCCAGATAGTCGTAATACTCACGGTAGAGAAGTGCCCATTCTAGCTCTGAAAGTCGTCCTAACTGCCAGTTACGGCATCTTAATTCCTGTTATTTCTGTTCAATTAAGACTGCCTGCCTGGCTGCCACCCACCCTGCCACCCTTTCAAGACTATCTCTACACCTGAGTTCTTTGGTGAAATAAAGACTGTTTTTGCTACTACCAGCTAGTCTCTTCCTGTCTGCACCTGGGTTCAGCTAAAAATAGTGACAAGCCTATTCTTATACAAGGAGGTTAATAAACCATATAACATTTGTTTGTTAACACTGGATTTGTTATATGTTGGTCATCATTACAATCCATGCATCACACATTCATAAATACAGATATCTTGACATTAGATTCTAGAAAAAATATATTTCAATTTTTATTCTACAAACTACATCTCATTTAATGTACCCTTCTATTGTCCTGCAGTGAGCCTTGTCTCACATCACTTCATTGTCGTCCTCATCTTCCTCTTCACATTTTCTCCATGAAGGAATTGCTAATTGTGAACTCCACAAAAGTTGTGAAGGAAACAACATGCTAATAAGATTTGGCCGACCAGAGTAATGTGGGCATTGCATAACTTAAGGAGTCAACTCCATCAGTCTTTGAGGCACCCGAAAGTACGCTCACACATGCATGCTTGACTAAGGTGATGATTACAACCTGCTCATATTATTCCTCTAACCTCACAGTAAGGTTTCATGACCCATGATAGCAGAAGGTAGGCTGAATCACCTAAAATAACAAGCAACACATTAATCCCTTCAAAGGTTTCAGTCACTCTTGGTAAAAGTGTGCCTCTGTCGTCTCTACTATACAGTCCCAAAGGGGCAAAAACCTTGTTGCCCAACATCTATGTCCCAGAACTTAGGTTTGTCTTCCACCACACCTTGCTAAACAATTTGATAATGGCCTTTTCTATTAAAATAACAGGAGGAGCTCTGATATTTAATTGTAGGTCATCAATAGCTCCAGCTACTTGGGGAAATTTCCACTTATCACAAAAGCCTTGCGCTATTAATCTGACTTTGGCAGCAGAAAGTTGTGTGGTGTTTTGATATACTGTGGTTTCAATATTACATTTATAGCCATTTATGACAAATTGTTGAGTTATAACACAGCATGTGGACAAGCCAACAACAACAGGTGTGAAAAATAACAGTGTTTGCTAGTCTCCAGATGCAGATTGCCACTTGAACCACGACAGGCACTAGCTTTCAATCAGTCTTTGTTTTTACTCACCTGGGGCAGGCCTTTATCAGAGAGGGCAGGTGTGGGAGCCTCTTGCTGATAGAGAGGGCATCATAGAAAGAAGGACAGTGCCCAGAGCAAGTCAGGGCATTGGCCAGTAGTGTGGCAAGGAGGATGGGAACAGCATGGCTGAACTGGCCAGTTAACTCTAAAGCCAGGAGAGCTGGGGACAAGGTGTGAGTCACAGCCCCGGAGAATGCTGCAGCACCTTTAAAGCAGAAAGCATATTATAGTTGCTAGTTGACATTCTAATGATATATCAGTGTTTTAATACATTTTGTTTAACATCATATAGAGAGCTATCTTGTTTTGTCTACATCAGATATACAAAATCCAATTCAATCAACAATCTACATACATTTTATTATTTATTCATCTGGATTGACAATGAAATATTTGCTTGAATACGTAAAATAATTACATGTGAAACTGTGTTTAGACACTGCTAATATACAGATGAGATAATACATCATTATTTAACCAATAGATATTAATCAGGTTTTTCTACCAGCCAGTGCATAGCCCCCAGGATTTATAGAAGCCCACTGCTGATCTGAAGTCAGTCCAGTGGAGGACACGTAAGCCACTCCTTCACCTAGCAAACGCCCAATAGCTGCCCCTGGAAAACAGAAATCAAAGCAATTAATTGAAGTTTTTCTACCTTTATATGTCCCTTTACCCTGCCCAGAAAAACCTCCCTCAGTTTTCACATTTTGGTGAAAGTGTACAGCGAGACAAAGTCATTAAAGTTAAATTTAAACTAATTCCATTCAAACTAATCAAAGTCCTTTCACTTTACTCACCGTAGATAAAGACTGGCATGAAGTATCCAGCTGGCAGAGGCAGCGTACAGGCGAGGACCAACATCCACAGCTGAGAACCAACAACAGAGACACAGACTGTCTAATCTCTCTTTGAATCTGAATAGTCACAACAGCTTTACTTGCACATGCTGTACAACAGATGGGTCACTATCAATCTGTGTGTGGGGAAATGTTTGCAATGCTCTCAAATCAATTTCACACAAATAAATACTGAATTATGCTCGTTTACATTTCTCATTTGCATGTGGAGAAAAAATGATTGAGGTAAGTGACTCATCTAGAGAGTTGACTAAGTGGGAGGGGATTTCTTATAGAACTAAATGCATTAGAGATGGTTTACTTAAACAGGTGTTAGAAACTCAATCAAGAAATGTCTACCAATGTATGTGCAAGTGTTGTTTTTTCTGTCTACTCGTGCGATAGTAAGCTTTTCCTCTCTCAGAAGACAAATAGGAAATAATAGATATCGGGTCGTTGATCTTGTTTGATACCAGTGACTCAGCCATCACTTTGCCGGTTGCTGTGATTTCTATCTGTTCTAAATCCCGAAATCAATCCTTTTTACTAGCAGTGTTGCTATGAGTCAGCATCAGGTTGTTGAAGACATTTCAGCCTCAAAGGTTAAACTGCCTTTAGCTCTTTTACTCTATTGTGAAAATGTCAATTACTGTATGCCAATTATGGGTCAATATGACCCAGGAGGACAACAGGAGTGGGTGGCCAAACCTAATGCCTTTGTTACGGTTCCTGTTGGTTATCAGTGCACGTGGACAGAGATAAGAGTTTCCTTAATTAGCCTTTGTTTGTACCTTCATAAGCAGAAAGACAGCCAAAGAGAAATAGATAGGACTCCCTGAGCTCCACTCCAACAAAGGCTCAGGCTCCAGTTGAACAGAGGCATTGTGGGATTGAGAGAACCACTGCCTGCTGTCTAGTAAGGAGGTGAGGAGCTGCTTCATGGTGTACTGTGAAAGAGATGACTGTCATTCAAATCACTGTCTGAATGCAAGAAGATATACAGTAGCATGAAAGAAACATTCTTGGATTGTTGCATTTTATCTATATTTTTCTTACGGAAAACAAATCCAGTATGAAAAAAAAGAAAATTAAAAGCTTGTATGATGACTGAAAATGACAAATAAGTCTCTAGTTCACGGTCAGCTTGGACAAAATAAAACAAAATAACCCTCTTCCAGAATAGAAAATAAAGACCATAAAAACAATCACACTGTATAAGCAAGTGAAAATTATGTGGCAATTTAATCTGATTATCAGTAGTTCTAGTGCACTTGTTGAGGGCTATTTTCTGTAGCTGATTAATGCACATTTGGTGCTCTAAAGTGAGTATTTATGGCATCAGCCTCAACTCAGAGGAAACGTCAGTGCCCACATTTATTGTCATGAAGGAACATGTGGCCCAGTGCAACAGGTGGTTCATTGATGTGTTTAAATAGAACATGGTCTTGGTCTTTTCATGGGTTTTGTTGAGAATAAGACAAAAGAGTAAATGCACAAAACATCTTATTCAGTGCTGCTCTAACTCATTGATTATGTATTTATGACCTTTACATTCTGCGCATGCACCTTAGAAGCCATATATTGACCAGCAGAGTGTGGAAACGTCAAAGATGCCAGAAGGAAGACCACAATTCCTGAATACAGACCCTTCCTGCAGACAGACATTCACATGTACAATCACCATTGTTATAATATCATTTTCATTTAGGTCATTCTGAAATTTCAATAAGCTGAAATCATTTGACTGCTTCAGATTAACCATTAACACTAGGAGCAGCTGTGGCTCATGAGGTAGGACGATTTGTCCACTAATCAGACTAATAAGACTTGTGGTTTGATCTCTCACAACTCCTCCTGTCAACATGTTGTCGTGTCCTTGGGCAAGGAACTGAAGATGCTGACAAGAGAGCAATACATACAGTATACATGGCAAAATAATGTGCCAGCACCTTGCATGGTACAGTAGCTTGCAGTCATCAGTGTGTGAGTGTGCTACGCAGCAGAAAATGGTAAAGCACTTTGGATAAAAGCGCTGGATAAATGCAGCCATTTACCATTTTCACTAGGCCTGCTCTAATCTTTTCCAATCAAAAGGCTCCCTGTAGCATTGTATACTTAGATCTGCATCTACTACAAGTGCAAAATATATTTAGAATTGTCACTGAGGATTTTTAGGACATTTCAATGTATCTTGACAGGCACACTCATTTATCATATTTTGTGCTATACATCATTTATTTTTAAGTTGTTTAACTTTGATGTGTTATTGTGTTATGTGGATAATCCTGACCACAAACACCATGTTTCTGGAACATTTAATCTGTTTGAATATATAGTCCACCCAAAATCTTATGTGTTATGCAGCTCTTGACTCATGTTTGCATCACAATCTGGGCCTTCAAATTGAAAAGACTGAGCTCTCACTCTGTCGTCAATATCTTGAGGAGGATTGGGTTTGTCTTGGTGAATTGCAGGATCCACCGATGGCAGAAGAGGTAGCAGCGGCTCACAGCTCCACACAGCAGCCTGTGCAGTCAGAGACAAGAGGCTTATTTTAACCCAGGCAGCAATAGACAGATGTTATTAGACTTGTGGAAATCATGATGATGAGGAGGAAGTCAGGAAATTAGAGGTCTAAGGAACGAAAAACCTATGAATGCTAATTGGAACTGTAATGCAAAAATAAAACACAGCAAAACTGGTCACAGAGTTTCCACTGTGACTCATATGAAAATAATATTTTTTTTTAGTATCCCCATTAGCACCAGTGCAAGCATTGGCTATTCTTCCTGGGGTCCACCACCCATACAGCCAAGCAAACCCATGCACTCTATATCCACATAAACACTAGAAACAAAATAGCTTATCTCATTGAATTAACAATCAAGTACATACGGAAGAAAAACAAAATTGTCTTCCATCAACAGACATTAAGCCAAACACAGACAGATAGAGAACTTGTTTAACTCTGGAGATGCTGTCAAGAATAAACTTACCCCAGCAAAGCAAACAGCAGAATCTCCAGCGGGAAGAAAGGTAAAGTAGTGGGGAAATTAGTTTTGAACAGTGCCTGAAGAGTCTCTGTGGACACAAAACAAATTGGAGTAATCCATCCAATTTCCCCAACAGCCTTTTAAAATTGAATCGTCCCTCACCTTATTGCATTACGTTTTTATTGAAATTTACAGTCTGTCACAATAAATATTTCAACAAAAGTCTGCTAAAGCTGGCATTCCCAGTTATTGTCATGACAGGTTATTAAATAGCTGTCAACAGCACTGACAAGCTGAAATTACCAGAGTATTGCATTAACTTCAAATTTGCTTTACAGTACATTTACTTTCTTCTTCTTTTTTTTTTAAAGTATTGTGTCAGTTCACCCTGAAATGGTAAAACCAAACTCAATGTAAATGCTGCTGTTTAATATGACTATGTTTATAGACAAATATGTACATGAAGAAAAAAAAGATCTGATGCTATAGATCTTTTTCAAATAGTTGGTGTTAATTTCAGCGTATACCCTATTTGGCCAAAAGTACAGTATATGGACACCCAAAAATTTCAGCTTTATGTGATTATTGAACATTTAATTTCAAAATTGAATTAATATACTGCTGTAACAGGTCTTCTGGGAATATTTACACAGAACGTGTGGACAGGGTTGGGGATGGGTTCACACTTTTTCAAGTTTGTCTTAAAACAGTCAGGAGCCATAATCATTCCTTCTATTCATACTAACCATTTGAACATTTCTACATAATGCACTTACAATGTATGGGATGGGGGGGTGCTTAAAGTTGATCTGAAGCTAATATGAAGCTTCAGTCATCCAAATGAGTCAAATCAAGTAGATATCTTTCAACATTACAGTCTTTTTAGGGTAAGGGTTAGGTTTAGGATTAGGATTAGAATTTTTTCTCGCTGTGATCATTCCTTCTTTTCTTACTAGGTAAAAGATGCCCTTCGAATGTGCTTTCAGTGTAAGTGATGGGGGCCAAAATCTACAGTGTCTCCACACAGTCACTTTGTGCAAACATGTTTATCTAGAGTTTATCTGAAGCTTATATGAGGCTTCAGAAGTCTGAGTTAGTCATATCAAGTGGATATCTGTCATATTTACATCAACATCATCACCATCGTCATCATAATCATCATCATCACCATCATCATCATCATCATCACCACCATCATCAACATCATCATCACCATCACCATCACCTTCATCAAATTCTCTCTTTATGTTTCCTTGGACAGTGTTTCTGTGTTGAGCTGCAGTGGAAGTATAGTAGCAAAAAGAGGGAAACTAACACTAACCCTAACCCTAACCCTTAGCTTTATGGACACCTGACTGTTCTTTTGAGACACACTTGAAAAATGGTGAAGCTATCCTTTAACTCTTAAGGCATGATATGTAGGTTCCCTTTTTTTAACGTCAAAGTGTCTGTGGTGAATGTAACCTTCTCTTTGTTGACCATGAGGGTTCGAGAGCTGGTCAGGCCTCCTTTACCTCCATCTCCACTCCACACTGAGAACAGGCGGAAGGTCAAAGCCCCGCAGGCGACTGAGAAGAAACATGGGAAGTAATTCTTCAGGGCAAAGTGAGAGGACATTACTTCCACGCTGAACAACACACCTACAGAAGCACAGGAGCAGAGGGACAGAGGAAGGAAAGAAATAGATAGAGATGAGAGTTTTCAAGCATTAATAAACAGTCTAATGTTTTATGTAAATTGTAATAATGCAATTTTGAGTTTATCATACACTACGAGCACTAATGGAGTTTAAGTATGAGTTACTGAAACCTGAACATTGTTAGCAAAAATGAAATAAACAGTGAGATGAGAGGATTAGAGAATATTAGGCAAGAGAGATGATCAAAGCCTAATCGGTGAGAGACAAGGAACATATAAATGTGATAGAGGAGCAGAGGTGTGAGGGAGGATAAAAGGGAAGACAAAATATGTGAAGCTTACAAGAGGAAAACGAAAATGAAAATATGTTTGATAAGAAGACATATATGAAAATAATTGGTTCCTAATTCTGAACCTTTACTGACTCTCTCACCACTAATGGGAGCTCCAAAGCAACTGGCTACCCCGACTGCAGCAGCTACAACCAGCATCTCCCCAGCTGCTTTCTCCTAGAAGAGAAATATGCTGTAATGCTTTGTTTCTGTAATGACCTTTTTAAGTATTTGTGCAATGGGATGAGGCCATCAGGTCATAAAAGCTGCATTATTGTATTTTTATCCAGTTGGGAACAGTGAAATCAGCCATGAACCCAACATCAACAAATTGCCACCTTGTAAAGTTATTATGTCAAATATTGTTACTGTCAAACACTTTTACACTTTAAACACTATTACATGTCACATTAGTATTTACACATCCAGCAGACATGGTGCAGCATTAGAAAGCTTCTTGACGATAGCATAGTGTTGACAAAAAATGTCTTGATTTTTCCTGTTTGGTTCAGCACCAATTGAGCCCCTTTTTGGATGTGCATACCTTTCCTCTACCTCAAAGCCTACTTACTAGGTTTTTCTGGACCTTTCAACTGCATCTCACAACCTTCATCAGTGAAAGAACTACTGTAAGTTAGTAACAGAGTTTCCAGGCCAGGAACCGCAGAAAGTCCAGGAAAGCGTGATAATTCCAGGTGGTTCGTCAGTAAGAGTAACCATTTTTACAAAATCATTTCTAACATCAAGATATTTAGTTGATTTCATAGTTTAAATCAGGGGTCTCCAAACTATTCCACAAAGGGCCATGTGGCTGCAGGTTTTCATTCCAACCAAGCAGGAGCACACCAGACTTGATTCATTTAATCAGCTGATCTCAGTCTTCAGACAGCTGATTGGTCAAATGGTGTGCTCTTGGTTGGTTGGAACTAAAACCTGCAGCCACATGGCCCTTTGTGGAATAGTTTGGAGACCCCTGGTTTAAATAGTTTTGGGTAAAGTGGGTGAACACTACTTTTGAATTATTTGGACCACTGTGAGTTTACCTCCTTATTGTTTTGTATAAGAGTGCAGAGATTGCTGAGGTAG
The DNA here is from genome assembly GCF_027409825.1 of Scomber japonicus. Taxonomy (NCBI): domain Eukaryota; kingdom Metazoa; phylum Chordata; class Actinopteri; order Scombriformes; family Scombridae; genus Scomber; species Scomber japonicus. The sequence goes on along the minus strand of NC_070581.1, from coordinate 10,326,869 downwards.
CTTCCCACCATGGTGGAAAGATGCACAAATGGACCCTGATGTTAGAGACAAATATAGAAAACTGTTCATGCAAGCAACAAAATAGACATCACATAATAAAAGGATGTCTGCATATTTTGTATGTAAAGCAGCTATACTAAGATGTCTCTCACCACTTTGCCCAGGAATAGAGTGCTACCAGCTGCCAGTGTACAGATAAGGCCCAGGAACTTGGTAAACATATTAGTGAGGGACAAGTAATGAGGCATTTCAATGCCGGCCACCATGGTCCTCACCTCTGGTATCCCCGAACCTGAAGGAAAATGAAACCAGATTATTGAAATGCCCAAAGGTATTAAAGCAATCAACAAAAGCTGTTCCATCAGAATATACAAGAAATTATTTTAGTTGTTTTATTTATTAGTGGCAAGGTGATGGGATGGCAGGGACTTCCAAGGACAATCAGCACAAAACAGATTGGAAGTACATTTGAAACATTATTCAGTTTTTGATTGGTGAAGTTGTTTCATTATACCTACACAGCTTGTTATCAGCTTTGAGGATGCTTATTTTGGGAACCATATAAATCAAACCTCTCTTTCACTGTTCAGGGTTTAAAATCTTTTCTCCTTGGCAGTAGGCTATAATGCAGTGATGTGTACAAATGGAGTAAGACCATAAACCCAAACAGGAAGCTGGTAGTGATAGGCAAGGCAGGGGACTTTGGTCAGTAAAGGTGGAGAAAAAGTGGGATACTTTCTGAGAGTAGATCTATGGTTTCATTTATATTATATCACACCAAGCCTTGGTATATAGACACTGCACAAAAACATATAACATACACCAGGCATAGAGTTCTGTTTCCTGGAGACACATTAAAGGTGAGACAGATTATATCATAGTTGACTTTTTCATACTGACTTTCAAAGATGATATCACACCTGACTTTTCTCAGTGCCATTTACTTTAAATAGATAAAAACTGCTATAAAAGAAAGAAAAATAAAAAATTCTTAACAATACTTTATCTAATCTTTTTCAAGACTACTTGAAGATGGAAACCCACATGATGATACTGATACTGGATGCTTTAATGCACCTTCAGCCTTTCAACATCATATGGGATGCCTAGCCTATCTGATGTTCATGTTCTAGCCAATGAAACCCATGGAAAGTAATAAATGACAGTGTCATGTCTATAGTTCACTCAAAATTAGACCAGTCAGAATTCCTTAATTTAACTGGCATTCATTGATACAGGTATAATTTGAGATCAAAAAGCTACAATAAAGGTATTAAATCTGCATTTAGCATCAATAATTGAATACGTACACCTTCAATAACTTATTAGTAGCCACTTGGGGGCAGTGAAAACAAGCTGCAAACACAGCAGTGACATAGCTACTGCCACTTTATAAGATGATTTGCCTGACTAACAATTATACATTTATCAGATGTGGAGAAACAATGGCTTTCATTTGGAGTTGTGCTTGTGTCCATCTGACAAATGTAAGTCCAATATTAATTTTCCCGTTATCTCTGTTTTGCTCTTGTTAGGTGAAAATGTCTCTTTTTTAGCTTTTGTGTCTGTCATTTGATGTAAGGTAGATATTGTAAGTTATTTTTCATTGAAAACAGCTGCCTGATGTGAACAAAACAAAACAATGAGAGCAGTGAGTTGAGAGAAATAACTACTTTTAGCATATATCTTATGTTAACTGTCACACTGGCTTGGTTTGAGAGGTATTTTAATGTTTCTGTGCTGTTTTTCTGCTCAACAGAAACATTTTATCTTTATTAATATTATAACTAATCTTATTATTTGATGTGATTCTGTAAAATCCTGACAAGGTCAGCATGGCTCACCAATAGGCTATGTAGGTCTGCCTCTTAAAAATGAACCAAAACTTTTATTTATTTATTTTTTTGGCATACTGTAAGTATATAATTGTGTTGTCAGACAGACCTGTGGAGAAGGGACAAATGTGATGGGAAAACGATGAAGCAACAGCACAGAGGCATGATGGGTAAAGAGTCCAGCAGAAGAACTGCAGCAGACTGTTGCCCTCCAGCTTCATATAAAGCCACTGATGAGCTGCAGGTGAAATGAGAGAAAAACATTAATCATCTGTGTTCTTAGCTCACTCAGATTGAAAGGCGTGTGTGTGTGTGTGTGTGTGTGTGTGTGTGTGTGTGTGTGTGTGTGTCTACCTCTCAGTAGCTTTGTTACACTGAGGTCCATGAGAAAGCTGAGGATAGCAGTCAAAATGCCAAGAGCAGCATAGCCATACCACTCTATTCTGCACACTGTTCCCAAAAAACACCTCAGCTTCAACAGCCACTCTGTGGACACAGAAATATTGGTTAGCCTCATTTAATCTGTCTTTGGAGATTGTCTGTAAGACCACATATCTATTTACTTAGATATTTTCACACAGGCTTTCTTGAATTAGAACTGATATTGAACTTTAAAAAATACATGTAGCCATTCTCATAAAACGTTCTGCTTTCTTTTCCATTGTTCATTACCCGCTTTTGGGAGCTTTTAGAACAAAATCATGGCATTGCTCATAAGGTGATTGGTCAAGCAGAAAATAGTAACTGTCTTTAACTACCGCATCTTTATTGACCAGCACAACAGTATAATTGAGAATGCCTGTTGGAGAAACAAGGCTGTCAAGGTCATTTTAGTGTTTTGGGAGAGAAGGCCTCCCAGAGAAAGCTGAAGTCAGCGGTAAGAAATGAAAAGCTGTACCAGAAGATTTCTTGGAGAAAGTGAATAGAAAGAGACTTTCTAGACATTTGTGCCACGTCGCTGTCTGTCCAACTTCTTACCTCACTCACCAATCAGATTACAGATTACAGTATGCTGTATGTGCAAAATTAACAGCAACAGATCATATTTACATATAAGTAAATGGATAATGGACGTTAATGGAATAATCAGCCACTATTGAGGAAAACAGTTCCAATGTGTATCCCCACGACTAATTTGATAGCATTGCATATCATCATATTCTAACTCTTATTTGATATCTTGCTTCAGTTTTGATTAACATTGTTTATGTTGTCCTTTACCTCAAAAATTATCTATTAGTTCTCAAATTAAGGTCAAACAAAAACTTAAATTCTTGTATGATATTACATGCATGATGAAGATTGGTCCCAAAATAGCTACTCTCTGATGTATTGATTAGGTCAGTATTGAACAGATTCTAATGATTTTCCACTCAAGTCTGACCTTTGATAAATCCTCGGGACTTTCTGCATGGTTTCCATGGATCAGCTAGAAGCGGACTGTTATTATGGGATGTGTCTGATTGATTTTCTCGCTCCCAGTTGTTGTTCTCTCTGTTGGCTTCACTCCGAGGAGTCTCATCCAGTCTCTTCATTTTGTCTATAAGTGTTACGTCATTGTGTGATTAATACACAATCAAACAAATACACTGCATCAGTGAGGATAAACAAATATTTATAGTACACCTAATACAAGCAATTATTGTTTATTTCTATAAGCACTGCAAGATAAAAATAGAAGACGAATAGACTTACCTACCAGTTGCACTGCAAATGTTCGTATGGTTATGTGTGTGTGTATGTAATGAAGGTGCGTTGGTAGCATAACTGACCTCTGTAAAGCTATTAGCATAGAGGTGATGGGGCAGTCATGGTTCGATGAGTAGCTAATATTAACCCTTTGGAGGAACATGTGTAAGTGCCCTTCATCTGACTTTATCACAGATATACAGAGAGACATGTTCATGCTTCTCAGCCTTTCAAAAGAGTTTTGGTGATATTATCAACAGTACTGCAGAAAGGAATGAATATCATCATAACTGTTGCACTCTGGTATAATCCCGTAAATGTAGTCAACATCTGGCACTACTAGTGATGATGTCAACAGCCCTGAAAAAAAGCAAGTAATTGGACCATGAATAGGGATTGTTTCATCAACCACTAGTACTACAGAATTGATCCTTATGCATAACAATATATCCTAATAATATAATATTATCTATTGATCTATTGATATACACACATACATACACACATATACATATATATAGATATACAGATATATAGATATATTACTATGTATTAAGCAGTTCCCATGTAATCAGCAAATACTTCAAAAAAGGAAATCAGCATATTTCCCTACTATTTTCATAGCCTTCTTAGTGATTGCAATGAACATGTAGGTCTTCATATAGAAAATGCCCTTTTTTTAAAATCTAATTTTCACTTATTCTTTGCTGATTGGAACTCTACTCTGATTGTCACCCTACTGAGAGATTCTCCCTCATCATTAACACTAACAGCTTGATCAGTATGTAATGAACTTTCCCAATCTGAAGTTATAGTATATCTGAATGTGAATAGTATAATGGTCAATACTATAAAATCAACTTTTTACTATCATTGAGGGAGAGTTTTAAGTTTTAAGCCTGCTTTAAACAATAGTCAGGTGCCTGCATAAACACTGAAAAAGGTTTTCTCTAACCCGCTAGTATGAACAGGAGGAATGATTACAGCAAGAAAAACCTGTAATTGTTCATTTGGGCACCTGACTGTTGTAGAGTTTTCAACCCATGTACTAGCACATACAATGCATAGTGGTGTGGAATCCATCTATTGAATATATTGTTATATATCCTTGTTGAATTTTTAGGATAAACTTCTTATTTTGCCTCAGACCAGGACAGTCAAACACTATAATCTTCATCAGTATAACAACAGATAACTGGATCTTTCTACCTATGAGACAAACACACTATTTCCAGAGAACAGATTAGTACAACATCGCCCACTTGAAATGGATAAATATGCTCTCCTGATAGTTTCGGGAATCTACTTGACAGCTGTAAGTGAAACTTTCTCAACATTTCTGTCATCATAGTTTTGGTCAGGTTCTTCCTTTCAACTTGAACGTAGAGAATGATTAAGAACATGCAATTGCCACTGAAATCCTTGCACTGCTGCAAGACTCTGAGTTATCTTTGCCACAAAAGTTGGGCCTCTGTTGCTTTAGTTCCTGTGGTATACCGAACCTAGGAATATTTTCTTTCAGTAGGCACTTGACAACTGTTTTTGCATCCTCTCTCCTAGCAAGATATGCTTCTACCCATTTGGAGAACATATCTACCAGGACTAACAAATATTTGTAGCGTTGGCAACTTGGCACATGTATATATATGTATATAATCTGTCCACTTTATGAAATTTGTGTGATGCCATGATTCCCCATTGTCCTACATGTGTGGGCCCGTGTGCAACATGTGCCAGCAGATGAGGACAAACAGGCCAACCATTGGGGTGGAGCCACAAGTCAGACACTGAATCACAGGCATAACCTTTATGCAACCAAATGTTTTTCTCCCTATCATCAGTGCGGTTTTGCATTTCCACAACATCATTAAATGAAGGTACACTAATTGGATTCGCGGGTTGTATGGTGGTACATTGGTGTACCATGGAGGAAGAGGAAATGGCAGCCTGTCTGGCTATAGAATCTGTAGCATTTCCACAAGTAATAGGCTCAGACCCAATAGTGTGAGCAAAACATTTGATGATTGCAAAAAGGCCTATAACAAATCTGCTAGCAAAATATGATGATGTATTGGCTTCCTAGAGGTTTTCAAAAATCGTCTCATCTTCCACAACTAGTCTACACCAAAACCATACCAAAAATCAGTGTAGATAATTGCAATTTTGTATTTAGCTACAATACAAGTGATATCATACAACTTGGCAGCTTGAGCTGAAGTACCACTAGGTAACGCTCATGCTTCTAAAATGATCCAGTCATTCACTACAGTATAGTCATCAAGATGTTTGATATCAGATGGTCTACAAGCTCAGTCATTGGTGTAGACAGAGGATCATGTCAGAATTAGATATTGTCCCCCAAGTCTGGCCTTGGGGATGTGCTAATTTCAGTTGTGTTAATGCAATTTTGATCATCTTCTGTATCAATTAGAGGAATGAGAGTAGCTGGATTCAAGAGTGGTGAGCACCTCAATGATATGTGGGAACTGGAAAGAATGATTGTCTCATATCCTCAGCAATGTGCAGCTGTCATAGAAGAGGTGTTCAAAATGTGCAACATTTAATGAGGGACATGCACAACACAATCATGAGCCAGTATGATGCAAGATGATTTTTAACCATAATGGCAACTGTGGCCACTGACTTCAGACAGCCTGGCATACCAACAACCACGGGTGACAGTCATGATGAGCAGTATGCAACAGGGCAGTAATGTGACCCATGTTTCAGAACCAGGATGCCCAAAGCAAAGCCATCCCTCTCCATGTACATGCAAATTAAAGGGTTGATGATAATATAGCAGACCCAAGGATGGGGTTGTGGTTAGTGTAGTTTTCAGATCCTAGAAGGCTTTGTGCATATTTTCAGTCTATTGCACAGTAGGAGGAGCTGATTGCACTGTGGCTGCACATAAGATAGAATCCATAGCGGCATAATCAAAGACCTAGCAATAATTTGCCAACCCAAAGAATGAGAGCATCTTCTTTTTGGTCTTAAGAGGATGCATGTTGGTCTGGAGTTTCACCCTCTCTGGGGATGGGAGGCACTGTCCGTCCTTCAGAATGTGGCCCAAGTACGTCAATTCAAGATGACAAAATTACAGCTTAGCCGAAGACGCTCTGTGACCACATTCAGCCAGAAGCACAAGAGAATGACAAGCTTCCTTTGATGAAGCTATCAACAGCTCATCAGCATGTTGTAGGAGGGTGCTTCTCCCAGGAAACTGCAAATCTTCCAGGTTGCTTTTTACCGCTGTTGCGGTTGTTGTATAGTGTAGGACTCTTGACAAAGCCCTCCACCAGGTGTATCCTGTTTATCTTTAAATGGAAACAGATTCTGGCTGTCTGAATGCATAGGAATTAAAATAATGCTGAACACAAATGACAAATGACTGTGTAGTGTGCGGAATTTGAGAGATGTCAGGATCAAACTGGTGTCTGGCTTGCAGATCCTGAACAAATTGCCATTCATTTGGACGGTTTGACTCTGGAATTGCTAAAATAGGAATTTTGCATGGGCTGATGGTTTGAATCAACACACCTTGATCCAGTTGGGATTGGATTACACCTTCAATTCCTGTGATTGCTTTTGGAGGCCAGTGGTCTTGTTTAATCATTGGCAGTTTAGCATTAGCCTTGAGTGTGAGGTGCAGCAGAATTTTAAAATGCCACATGATTTTTATGTTAAACCCATAAACTGGCTGGAACTTCAGAGAGTTCTGAAGGGGGTCCATAATGCACTGAAAGGGGATGCTGTTGCACCACAAATGTACTTTGGGGTAATGAAATTTGATCACTTAGCTGTAACATGTACAGTCCATCACCCAGGCTTGTGATGCATGTTTGAGAACCTGTTAAAGCCTTTCTCAATGACTGGCATCGAGCCACCATTTCCCCAATATGTGTTGGCTCATAACATGGATTGACCGCTATGGTGACATGTGGATATGAATTATTAACATTAAACAATTTACTCAATTTAAATGCTGTTGATGTTTTAGCAATTTGCTGAATGTTGGGCAAAGTGAAGGTTTGTAACATGTTATAATCTGGTATCATCCAGCAATACAGACAATCAATAGTGCATTGTAAAGATTGGGCTGCCTATGTAGCTTTGTCATCAGGGATGGTTAGAAATAATCCATCTGGAGCACATCGAATGGTAGAATTCAGTTTACACAACAAATCATGTCCCATTAGATTGACTTGACTCTTTTCAGAGATTATAAAAGAGTGTTGTACATCTGAATCTTCAACTCTCAACTTAGATTTCATTGAAATTGGCTCTGCAATAGGGATGCCTGCAACTTCTACAGTAGAAACAAAATTAGATGTTGGTGTACACACTTGCTCAGCAGCTTTAAGAGCTGAAAGAATTGCTCCACTGTCTACCATAAAACAACGGTAATACCATTAACCTCAACTTTCATGGTTGGATCTTTAGTGGGATGAGTAGAAAGCTGAATTGTTTCTGTTTTTATGTGCTGGTGTTGCTCCCAGGTATCTGGTGGAGGAAGAGGAGGGCGGGTGGCTGGCAAAGCAGGGTAACCATGATTTGGGTCATAACATATGCCAGGATGATGTAGGGCTTAACTCTTACTCTTTCACCCAATGGCCTGGTTTGCCACAGTTGTTACAGTTTCCCCTTTTCTTTTTCTTTTTGTTAGGGTTCTGTCCACCCCCCTTTTGATTCTTACAGACATTGTTTACATGTTGCATCATTGGCTTAGAGCTTGCGTTATTTGTTGAGAAAACCTGACTTCTGTAGATCCCCATTAATTTACTTATTGTTGATTTCCAACTGATTTCCTACCAATCAGCAACCACAAGTTTGTAAGCTGTGGCAATGTGTGGTTTCAAGTTTTCCAGGAATGTTTGGATGGCAAACAGCTCATTATCTTCTTGTTTTATGCCTGCATGGGTGTCCCACACCTGGATAAATCACTGGCTCAATTCAGGCAAAGATTCTTTACTCCCCTGTAAACATTGAGTAACAATTGAAAAATCACTGCGATTTTGTGCACATTTCAAGACAGCTTCTTTTGCTTCCCAGTTAATCAGGTTTTTGGTTGCAGGCCATTGGCCATCCTCTGTAGGATCAGGGAAAGTTAATTTATCCTTGCACAAAACCTACTCAGTTCCATGTGTGAATGTTACCAATTATCTTACATCAGGCACCAGACAGTTGTATACGGTACAAGCCATGCCAGATATTCATCTGGGCGACTAATTGGATTAGGAGCTTTCTTAGTCATATCCAAAATTTCACCTGGGGTCCAAGGTTAGCAAACAGCCATATCATCAATTATGATTTTAGGAGCTTGGTAATTTACAGCCTGTGCTTGTGTTTACGATCTCGTCTGAGCAGCAGAGGGAGGGGGAGAAGGTGCTTTTCTCTGACCTGCTATCTTTATCTCTCCTTGCTGTACAGAGGCAGAGGTACTTGCTGCACTGTGCTCAGCTTGGACAGACCCCTCCTCTTTGGGTGCCGCCTGCACCGCAACAGATTCTAAGCCAGAAACCTCCTGACTCTCCTCACGTCCACTTCGCTGTCTCTTTCCTCCCAACTACAGCGGCCGCAGCATGCAAAATTAGATCCTCATCTGTGTGTCTTTTCGCTGTCCCTGTCTCATCTGCCTTATTACCACTTGACAGCTTCGGATAAAGAATATATTTGCTTGTCAGACACTCCAGAAGTGGAAAGCCAGCCTTAACTAACATGGCTGTTTGTAGGGATTTAGCGTCACCCTGGCGCTTTGCCCAACCATGCATCATCGCCCTAGCACATGCCTCATTATTCTTAGGATATAATTTCTTGAGCTTTGGTCTTCATCACAACTTTCATCAAGGGAATATGACACACAGCAACATACTTTGTCCACTGCTCTATCACATCCCTCAACTCCTCAGACCCCCACCTTGGGCACCTCTCATTCTCACTCACAACATCACACTGCTGATAAGCCACACCGGACCGCACTTTCATGCACTCTTTCATGCACTCTTTCATGTATTTATAATCCCAGGATGGATGACCTTTGCCAGGGTTAACATTATTTTTAGCTTTTTGCAGTTCAGTCTTATCAAATGACCCCTCTAACCCTATTCAGTCTTTGTCCATTCCACATAAGCAAAGTAAAAGGAAACACATACTTCCAGGCTTCTTGTATAGCTACCTACAATTCCTGCAGGCATGTGTGGAGAAAACATTGCTTTAAACTGTGATATGAGATCAGGAACATTGTGACTCTGTGACTGCTTCTCTGTTTGCTTGCTTTACCTTCTACATCTGTACTTTAATCATTTATTTCTAATGAATTAACTACAGATTCATCTCCAGCCTCTGCTTTAGACTGCTTAGTATTATCCATTTTGAAAGCATTAAACACATACACATCATAAAACACTGCATCGGCACATATTCACAGCATTTGCACTAAAACATTGAGCATAATCTAAATAGAAGCTCCAGAAGCATCACAAGTCTCCATATTTGTTCATTGTCTTTTTTTCTTTGCAGTGGTGGTGATTTGAGAAAAGCAAGCTACAAGCAAAACAGAACCCCCTTTCCCAACAGAGTGTTATCTGTGGGTCTTTTCTCTGTGGAGCACAGCCTTGACACTGCCCCAGAAAAGACCACCCTGTTGTGGAGTTGCGGGGGTTTGAACTTTTGATTTGAGCTTCCACTAAGAGGTTGATAGGGCACATTTTGTCCCGAGCAACGCTCTCAGAGAGTTCAGCCAGGACATCGTACCCAAACACTGAAGCTCTGACCTTATCCAGGCTTTAGATACTCAGCCAAATTGTAGAAAATACACAGGAGTTTTAATTCCCTCAAACAAAGACTTGGCAAGGCAAGTTAAAAAGAAACTTTGCACGTACCAGTCAGTCATTTTCTTGGAATTGTTAATCATGACACCAATATGTCATGGAATAGTGGAGCTGGTTAAGCCAAAGTAAAGAACTTGTCAGGAGACTGCATGTGTCTTATGCAGGAACATTTATTGAAGCTCGATCAAGGAGAACAGAGTTACAGTGCAAGTGACTCACTGTGCAATACCATTCAATTCTGCCATCTACTTCTGGACAAGAGTATTCAAACCCTTCAACAAATCCCTAGCCCTTACTACCGCCAATAAGGTTATTCTTCACATCTATGCCTCTATTGGTTATTAAGCTATAAACAACACACTATACTGATTAGAGTTAACTTAAGTCCTGTAGTCTACACACAGGTTACCTTAAGACTTGCTACCTTGAGACTGTCTGCACCAAAGCACCACACAGCTCCACCTGACCTTGGTTCCCATATGAGACAGCCAACCTTATCAAGAGGGCTGCATATTACAAATATTTCCCACCACAACATGGACAGAAAAATAAGATGATGATGGTGCCTTTGCAAGTAAAATGGTTCCATAATCGTTGCGGACTTGTGGTTCCCATGGAAACAACCTAATCAGGGGACATTTTCTAAACAATATTTCAACACCACAGGGATATAGCAGCCAAATAGATGATTATAGATAACTTAAAGGTACGCTGTGGAGTTTTATTGTCAGCAATCACAGTTATGTTTACATAGTGTTTCTACGCTAAGCCCATTGCGTATATCTTTTGAGGCCTCACAAATATGTGCAATGTAGCTACCTCATTACACATTTGCAAAGCAGAGTCTTTTGAATAATCAGTGTTTACTAGCTAGCACTTTGCCTTTGCTGGCATATTGCTTTTTTTTTTTTTTTTTTTTTTTTTGGCACCATTGGCACATTTATTGTTGCCCACACATGTTGTCATAGAGAAGTTCAAAATCCTGCCTCAGATTTTGCCACTGGTTGTTATCATCAGTATTGGATTGTGGATGCATTGCAGGTGTTATTGGCGATGCAGTCAAGTTTTTTTCCTGCTAGGTTTGCACATATAATTGATTTGCCTTGGTGTTGTGGTGCATGAATATTAAAAAATAGGAGGTCAGAGAAAAAAATACTTAATTAAGAGATAAAACAAGAACCTTCAATGCCTTTGCCGTCATGCAGTGGGAAATTGACATGTTCCATTCAGTGATGGACGTGAGCTGTTCTGTTTGTGGGGAGTATCAGTGATCATGCCTACACCCCTCATCCAAAACATATCATGTCTTGTGGCTGCTTCACACTCTGGTCTATTGAAACTTTAGTTTTTTATATCAGTGTTTATCATTGTTGTGTGACCACATGATATTTGAGTGCCGGTAAAACCCAGTAGGTGGTCACATTCTGCTCAGGGGCTCAAAAAGGCTTTGGCGAGCCTTGTCAAGAACTATAATTTCCTGCTGTTCTTGTGTAATTATGCAAGTTTCATCATGATTATCTGCTCTATATTATTACCATGAATGTGACCACCTGTGTTTAGTGTGATTAACATTTTACAGCTCAGATGGATATAACAGATGTCATTGCCGTGACTTTCCTCGTGTCAGTGATGACTTCAAAGACATTCATTTTTAAAGCTCCCGTGGACAAGAAAAAGACTTTTAACATGAAACAGTACTCAATCATCCTGGTCAAGGTCAAGGTAATCATTGTTCAGATACTGGACACACACACACACACACACACACACACACACACACACACACACACACACACACACTTTAAATAAGCACTTAGTTAATGTTTATTTTCCTTTAGTTCCACCTCCCCTTTAGGCTTTTAATTAGCACTTGTGTTATTTAAGAGATTTGAAATCTGTATTCTGTCAGTGTCAGACACACACACACATACGCACACACACACACACACACACACACACACACACACACACACACACACACCCATGCATATACGCGTATATACACCATGGAGGGGTACTCACATACAGATGGATTTTCTCTGTATAAAAACTTGTCTCCATGGGAACAGAACACCAAGGTGAGACCCAGGCAGCAGTTACTTACTCTCATTAACAATTACTGTTGTGTGCAGACGAACTGATAAGCTTCTGCTCAGACAAATAAGAATTTAAATTATGTAACACAGTTTCCAATTGTCAAAAATGAATACATTTAAAGCTTTATTTGAGTGTGAAAAGTCACTTAATATTCTCTGGTTGTATTTAATGGAATCAGATAGAAAACCAAATCTATATAAAAATTTAAATGTACATCTCTGATTTGATGTGATTTAGAATTCCTTTCCTACTAATATTTTTATGAACCCAGGGGGAAGCAGACAACAGTAGGCCCAGAGGTGGATTTGTGTTGACTAGATCTGGGGCTAAGCCGAGAGTAGCTACTCAGAGCCAGGGCCAATTTTTTGACATGCGCAGAATTACATTTTACTGCATTGTATGACTATAGACAAACATTAATTGATATAGATATTAATAGCATATTAAAAGCACATTGAGTTGCCATTGTGTATGAAATGCGCTATATAAATAAAACTGCCTTGCCTTGCCTTGCCTAATAAATAAATAACAATAAATAATCATATCGAACGATAAACAAAAAATATTACATTTATTTTAACTGCATTTCACTTTGTAACCCTGCCTGAACTGAAATGTCTTCAGAAATTTCACTCTTCATCAGAATTGTTTGTAACTCACTCTGCAGCTAGTTGAAGTGACTTCAACCAGATTGTTTTAAATAGATTCTGGGCTTTTGGGAAAACATTCAGGGCTGCAGTTCCAAAAGCCACCCGCTAGCTCCACCCCTGAGTAGGCCTCATGTGATTCATGTTTTGAAAGTGTTGGCTTTCATTAAATGAGTTAGTTATGTTGTAACACATCATTTAGACACAGTATGTTTATCGCCATCAGTGACCAAAAAATGAAATAAAGCAGCTTTACATGAAATATGATGTGTAAAGGTTTTACAATATGCTTTTCAGGAGATGTGCAGGATTACCATATGAAGGTCAGTGAAGCTCCCAGTCTTATATTGTTATAGTGGCTTGTTATAAACTACATTTGCATACAAATCTGTCCATCTACTGTGAGATGACCTTTCAACTTAGCCATAAATCCCATCACCATATCTACGGTGGGATTTGTCCCTCTGTCTGCAATATTATGTAACACACGGCAGCTGAAGTCAACCACACAGACTGGCAGCACGTGTGTGTGTGTCTCAGTATTATTTGCGAGCAGATAGGAATGCACACACAAGTACACACATATAGAGGTGGTTCAATGTCACTGGTGAGACAACATGGATTACAGGATCAGATTCCCTCTCTGACGTATCTTCCTCCCTCTCTGTTGTCATTCTTGTTCGTCATTCTTCTTCATTACATTTTGAACTGGTCACCTGTCAGCCAGTGTACTGTTTCTGTAGTTGTAGCTCTCGTCTTCCCTTTGCAATCATTTATGAATAACTCATTTCAAATTTGCATTATTTGTGAGTGAAGTGTCTGTGCTTGTCTCTTATCACTGCTCCTCATCTTCATCCAGCTCTTGTCATCTCACCATTGGTGCAGTTTCCCTACACCAACAGCTTTTTCACTCTCTCCCCATAACGTCTCTTGTGCAGCCTGGTTCGGCTTGGCTCTTAGCTCAGGGAGGGTTTGATATCAACACCAGTGCTGATGGAAAGAAGCTTAGTATGTTTTTATATGACCAGATTTGCAGAACTGTAAAGCTTACTCACTTACTTAACAGAAATCAATCAAAATATTGGCTCACAATCATATACGCTGTTATAACTGTAGTTTATAAAAATGTCACGTAGCAGTCTGGGCTGGTCATGTGCCTGTTGATTAGCTTCAGCATTGGACTTCTCTTCCCCTCTTTTGATGCACTTTTGCTGTTTGAACAAAACGCCTGATACAGTTTTTTACAGATGGATCCATAGTTCATTTTGTCAAAGTGTTGTTTGAAATTCTGATTGAGTTCAGCTTTAGTTCTCAATGGGCCATGTGTATTATTTTTAACAACACCAACACCTTTGGCTGGTGCTAAATGTCACAATTACTTTCCTTTGTGACCGCCATTCCTTTTGCTTCCTGTCAAAAAATTCCCATGGCTTGGTCACCAAACGCTGGGTCTCAATATGACAGCAGAGTTTACATGGTCTCATAGGTTACTGTTAGCTCGCAAATAACACACTGTAGCAGTGGATCATCTTCAGGACCAAACCATGAATATCCAAACTTTAAATAATTATCATCATACTTACCCCGTTTTCACTGAAGGTACTAAAATCAAATCATTTCCACACATAGGGATTAATAAATTGGTTATCAAATCAGTTAATGAATCCCTGAATACATAAACAAAATTACAAAGTAATTCATTATTTGAGCTAAACAGAAAGGCTAAGTGACTCAACTAATCCGTTACCTAACATGTAGAAAGGGAGTTGCCATTTTAAATGCCAGAATTAATTCAGTTGGCAATTTCAGTTATATTTATTAATCTTTGAAAACTGCATTTTCAAATGGATTTTGAAATTCCATTATTTATTAAAGAGTTCATTCATGTATTTTTGAATGATGTACTGATTATTGTTGTATTTGTAAATCCCTTTTTTCATTTGAATGCTCTGACGGATTATTATTTCATTTGCTCATTCTTTTTATAATTCCTCTTTTTAATGCAAATTAAAATATAAAATCATGAGCTATTTTGTAATTTAGTCTATATATTTATGGACTCATTGATTGATTTGCAAACCGATGTGTTAATTCTTGTTTTTTATTGTGCCACTAGTGGTCCTCCGTATAAGACACTGTCTGGTTGATATCTAACTTTGAGGCCACTGTGAACCAACAACATTACATGCTGTTACCAGGGAGGGGAGGAGGCTCTGTGTGCTTCCTGGCAGGGAGGTGGTGAGTTGCTGGGCTGGATTTAGACCTCCAGTAGGGAGCTCTGGGCTTTATACTGATAAGACTGGAAACACATATCACTGTGCGGCTGTCGTTTGTAATGGAGGATAACCTTTCAAACATGGCTTCAAAATAAAAGACAGCAGAATTGTCTTGCCTTACTATGAATTCCAATTTTAGGATGATATTAATGGCAGATATGTTATATTGTGATATTGTTTATCATGTGTATGGGATTAAGGTTGGGATGTCAATCAATGAATCATTGATTTGTTATGTGTCTTATATAGGCTATGCATAAATGAAAAGCAACCTACTTAGTAAAGACCAAGCAGAAGCCAAATACATACTGTCATGATAACACTAATATAACAGCCCCATACATGGATATTAATGGATTATCTGTCAGCAATACCAACTAGCAAATTAGGGAGAAGTGCAGTGAATGTTTTCTAAGCATGATGAGTCCAACAGATATTATTAGCCACAAAGCAATGTCACTACTAAGTCCACTGCTCCCACTGATGGCTTTGTTTTCAAGCACATTCTTTCCATCTTTGTTTTGCTCCCAACTTACCCTCTGAGATAAGAGTCAAGGCTCCTTTTTCACTTTTCATTTCATTTCCCTCTCCCTTATCCAGCTCAGCGGGAGAAAACAACATTTTCTAGCTAATCATTTTGTCTTAATGTTGCGTGTTCAGGAGTTTAATATAAAGTGAGATTACATTAATAAACAAATGATTTCAAATGGGATATTAGTATAAAACGTCTGATGAGACAAAACCTGATCGCCCAGCTGTAAAAACATTGGGTATTATGTCATTTAATGGCACAGCCATGTGAAGATCCAATTTCAGGACAAAAGCATGGCACTGAATATTAAGAAAGGAGTGAAGTGATGGAGCACAGGGAAAATTAAAGAGAGTAGAGGGAAGCTATTTCAGGGATGGCGTGTCTGGAATGACAACTGTTGCCTCCCTCTCACCCTGTTCTTTCTCTACCTCTCTCTATCAAATCCCCCTCTCCCCTCCACTCTTAACTTCAGGCCCTTCAATGCCCAGAACTTTTCCAACCACAGACGCTTCTCTCAGTCGCTCTGTGCGTCTCATGATAAATATAGACCACTATTACCCTTTCCCAATGAGCTGTGACACGTGTACACACCTCCCAATCATGCACAGGGTCATACAGTATATAAAGGCCCTGGATGAGTGGCTGCATGACAGTGGGAAAAAGTGGGAATAGGTGATCTCATCCATCTCAAACAAGTAATAACTAAATTGAAAGAAAAAAGAAGCAGGAAAGAAGATCTGTGTGTATTTCTTTTTTACATTTAAGCCACTGGGAGCCTCCCAGAGCCGCGAGAAGAAACGATTCTCTCCGCCTCCCTCCTTCTCTTCCATTACTCTCCTCCTCTGACTTCTCCAGCACTCTCAGCCATCCATGAGTGGGACCAACTCTTCTGCCTATCGATCGGAGCGTAGTTTCCATCAAACTTCATCTTCGTCCTCTTCCTCTGGTAACCCACACATGGAGAAGAGCCGGGGACTGTTCACTGAGGACTTTGGCTCCTTCATGAGGCCTGGAAGCAACGCCTTGGGCTTTTCCAGTAAGTTGGAAACAATTCAATAACTGATCTTGTTGATAGAGAAGTGATACAAATGATAGTAACAGTAGGTCAAAGTGACAGCTTTGACTGTAAAATACATTTATATATCTGCTTTGAAGCTATTTGTTTGTAGTGCGGTGTTTTCCTCCATAAAGTGGTGGCTAAACATGTCCAAGGTGACAGTTCAGAGGAGTGACAGGCAGGCAGGACTGAGTTTAAAAGGCAAAAAGACTCTGGAGTGGTTGATGTGTTTGGACAAATGATCCCACAGTAAACACAAGCGTAGTCATGGTGCTGTTTGATGGAGTGCAGGAAGTGTAAAATAAGAAAACAGATGAACCTTTAAAAAAAAATCTCCTTTTGGTTTTCTCTTCCAGCTTTTTCAAGCATTTATGTATTCCTTTTAAATACACATTTATACACAGCAGACGTTTCATTTTACAGTGGCTGGTTCATCTTCCAGCTAAGTAATGTGTGGAGCTGGTGTGAATTGTTCTGTGTTCACTGTTGGTGCACACAGACGTGTGAATGTGTGACTTTTGATCTTTAAATGGACTCAGAGTTCATGTGCTCCATGTGTCATGTGTAGAAGAGAATTGTTTTGGAGCCATCACAGGCATCCATAGGTGCAGCACATGAGCACATGAGGGTGTGCAGCTAAAGAGAAAGCAAGTCTCACACACACACACACACACACACAGAGAGAGAGAGAGAGAGAGAAAGAGAGAAACACACACACTCACAAGGCGGGGAATGCTGAATTCACTGCCAGCACTGTGACTTCACACTCTGAGTATCTAGGATGACGCCTGCATAAGGAATGACCAGATGGTTGCCCGGTGACTATTGTACACACACACACACACACACACACACACACACACACACACACACACGTACACACATATTCAGACACAAACACACACAGTTGGAATGATGTCACATAGCCAATCTACCCTGCATATGTTAAGAGCTAATCTGACTCACACACTCATTTCCAGTTCAGTGGCGTGCTCGTGAGGTCATGTTGCCACGTACTTCCTCACTGAGCTCAGAATCACTTCAACAGACAGCGTCACTGACCAGACATTGTAACAGGCCGCATTAAAATATTACTCTTGTTTCTTCACTGTATCCTGTTACTGCCTACCACTGCCATGACCTTGATTCTCCACAGTTAATTAAAGCTGTCCTAATCCTTATTTTGATCAAATGACTATGTGTAATGCAAAAGGTGCCATAGGTAGTGACAAATCCACAAAGAATTATCACCCAACTGTGCAGTGCTCCTCAGTTCTATGAAGCTTTTTGCCTCTTCTAGCTCATTGCTCAAAGAGATAAATGTATTAAGGAGAGGGACCAGAAACAAAAAGCTCAGCATACATCAGTAGCCTTACATTCATCATGGTGGACACAAATGATTCCTAATGAATTCCTAATGTTGTTCCATGTCTGCGGAACATCTAAATAGAAAATGATTTGCCTCAACTTGTTCCCCATAACAACTTTAACAAATGATAATATGTTAAAAGATGGTTTCAGTTGGTTCTGCTACCCCAAATTCCTGTTATAGCTTTAATCTAAATACAATATACAGCCAACCATGTATATGTATATCCAAAAATTAAACATGGTCATCAATATGCCACAAACCTTACTTCTGTTCTTTAAACAAAGCTGTTTAATGTACAGTAGAAGCTGAAGGCAGACATTGCTTATTTCTCTTTTTTTAGTTGGTTTCCATGTTTGTCCATATCTGTTCATGCTTAAAAAGAGACTTTATGCTCAACAGACCAGCACAGAAAGTAACACAGACTTCAGACTTCATGGATATGGATATGTTCAAATGTCTTTGGGTAAAGCAGGGGTGGATAAACTTGAAATATGAATACAAGAACCACATTTCTCATGTTTTCAAAGACGTGGATAATAAAAAAAAACTGCGGGTAACTAACAGCAGGCTAAAAGTAAAATTGGGTTCCCAGTAAATACACAGATCCGGGCCAGCTTGGCCTGCTGGTATGTTTATGACCATTCTGTGGGAAGACACAGCAAATGAGAAAATAATGAGCATGAATAATATTTTATTTCAGTTTGGAACCTACATCATTCAACAGGATGGTTAAGTGTTGGCATGAAATACAGGAATGAAACCAAGCAAAAAATAATATAACATGTTGCACTATTTTAAGTCACACATTATTCTGACCTGCTTCCTCATGAATGCCATCTGCATGTATACACTTCTATTTCCTCCTCTGATCTAATGTCCTCTTTTATCTTGTGATGGTTTCAGGTGGAGCTGGAAATATCAAGACTCTTGGGGATTCTTACCAGTTCACAGTTGATGTCCAGGACTTCTCGCCTGAAGATGTCATCGTCACCACATCTAACAACCAGATTGAAGTTCGTGCAGAAAAGGTAGGCAGCCTTCCTTTTGATTTGGAATAGTAACATCAGTCTTGAAGGTATCAAAACTATATAAGTCTTTCTATAATAGAATTCTGTTGCCTTAACCCTTTCATGCATGAATTATGATAACCTCAGCCTCCTAATTTTTTTTCATTTCTCTTTAAGTATGGTCATACATATTCAAACTTTATTTTTTCTTTCACCAAATGATGTACTATAAGATTTTAATAACATAAATCAATTGATCTACAACCAAAAACATTACTGCAGGTTTAGTGCTAGTGTATGGGATGAAGCTGAAGTGTAACTATGCCATCAAAATCCTTTCATACATAAGAAAACAGCTTTTGAATAGCTGTCCACTGCAGTAACCACTATGCGTGAAAGGGTTAATGGATATCTAAATGTGAGCAGAAGAACCACTCATCACAGCATTTATTTCAATTCACAATATATCAAGTTATTTCTAATATTCTTTCTTTGAACAGTTGGCCCAGGATGGTTCGGTGATGAATACATTCACCCACAAGTGCCAACTACCTGAGGATGTGGACCCCACCTCGGTGACATCCTCATTGGGCGCTGAGGGGACTCTAACAGTCCGGGCACGGCGACATCCAGCCAAACATGAGCATGCACAGACCTTTCGCACCGAGATCAAGATCTAGAGAAGGATCAACTGTCTCATCACAAACCCCTTTTCTTGTGTTTTTTTTTAATGCCACTTCCTCTATTTCCTGTCCTCACTGATGTCATTCTACATGAAATACTCTGAGAGTCGACTCTGTACTTTATAAAAGATGCCACATCCTCACTTCATGGCTGAATGCCTGATGCTGCTCATTTATATTACATATTTCTGAGTTGATTCACCCTATACAGCAGTAATATCTCTTGCATACCAATGGCTCGTACATGTATAGCATTCACACAAGGTTATACACACACAGACACACACACACACACACACACACACACACAGACACAGACACACACATGCACACAGTAGTTAGGTAACAGATCAGTTCACTATTTCACTTCTGTCCTCTAACACTATTCTGAAACGTAGGCTAATACCCACATGAAATTGATGGTTTCTCATTAAAAATAATTTATTGTATATTATTATTTGTGTGAATAAAATTCTCCAGCTTTGACAATAAACATCCTGCTCTTTTGATTGATGTTTGGCACAACAAACTGTATTTATTAAAAGTATGGGGCTTGGAGTTTGAGGTTTGAGAGCTGCATCAAAAAATGTGACAGTGGAAATATTAACTGAAGGATCAGAAATCAATGTTTGGATTTACATTTTTTTCTATGGTGAAAAAAAAAAAGATAGGAAAAATTGTCTGTAAAACCCAAATTCCTCATCTGCCATTCAGACCGGGTATAATAAATTGATATTTTAGGACACTGTGCAATGTCCTATGTTAGATCTTGAAGCAGGATATTGAACTGAGGAGCACATGGACTTGAATTTTTATGTCCAAGTTTGCTACCAATGACGACACAACACTTGCTACAGTATCAGTCTGTGAGGATGTAGCCTCTTCTAGCCTTCCATTTAAGAAAATATGAAGTCGTAATACATTTATATTGTCTGAGAGTGGTGCTCAGACTCATGTTTGACATGTTCAACAGAATATATTTTGCAAGTATGATTGGCCCTTACAACAATGCCGACATATCCTGATAAAGTTCAAATTAAGACAAAGTAGGCCTGAAGGTGAATAAGCACTGAACACAACAAAGCAAACTACTCTCAAAATCAATAGGAAACAGAGTAGCATTCATTCACTGTACAAAAGATAGAAGGTGCTTCTTTTCAGACTTCTTTGGAGTCATTTATGATGCATTTTTACTGCTTTCATGAGAAAAGAAAAGAAAAAGAAAATAATTTCACAGGTGCTATTCAGACACAATGATTTAGAAGCCTTTGTAAGGTAGCCAGATAATTGACTCCATGCTGTAGCCTTTGTATTACGGTGTGCTTTTCCCTGAGGATGACCGATACAAATGTGGGATTAAGTCAGTTTAAGGAGATGGATTAAACAAATGTTTTATTTGACACAGTAACACAAGTATAAACTGGTTTGATAAAAGCCCCAAATAACATTTTATATGTTGCTGGTGGTGGTTGTAGTTTCACATAGGTCCACATGGATTTGTAAGACATTTGTAATCCCTAACAAATTGAAAACAGTACAATGGTGCAAAACTGTGTACATATAGGTATCCCACCAACAAATTTGTCTTCAATTTGTAAAAATGAAGAAGGCACAACTAAACATCTGTTTTATGAATTTCAGTACACATCAGGATTCTGAGGAAAAAAGCATAGGACCAACCATTCAATTAAGGTGGAAGCCAACGATGTTACTAGACTACATGAAAACCAAAAAGTTCTGGTTTGAACTTCATGGTTGAAGTATTTTTAACAATAACAAATATGCACATACAGTTATCCTCCATTTTATTAGCTACAATTCTATTAGGGTATTTGTCTATCACCTTGAGCCTTTGTCCTGTTACCATGGTGATTGTATCAACAAACTGAAAGTGAGCCGTGTCCTTTATGTAATCTTTATTTCATTATGATGCCTAAATGCTTTCTGTTATTATATTAATGTCACACATGTCGTAAGCGATGCATATAAAGTTATAAGAAAAAAACCTATAAAGGCTATATATAAACTTTATTATTGCCAATGTTACGCAGCAGAGCTCGAGCACCGCCACGCGGTTATCATCAACACCGCACGTGTTCGCAGTGCGCGTGCTCCTGTGACACATCCGGCTGGTCCGTATCAATCGATCAGAGAGAGGAAGATGGCGGCCAAGGGAGAGCAGGGCAGGAACGGATCGATCACCGAAAAACTCGATTGGGTTTATTTTTCCTAACTGAGCCAAACAGTCCGTAACAGCGCCTGGTCCGGCTGTTTGAACCCGGAGTGAGGAGGCGATAATAAGGAGGTAATTCAGCTGCTGGTTTCTGTAAAAATGGCGCCTCGGCCGAACGAAGAGAGAGAGCTTTCTGTGAAAACAACAACAGATAGAGAGAGGCCCGAGCAGTCGGCCCGCCATCTTATTCCTGCACAACATGCATGTTAAGGCACGCTAAATTAATCCCGGATAACAAAGCCGCAAGGATGGAGGCATTGGAATCGATGTATAGCACTGTCAAACCAAGCTGTCAAAAGTTTTAGAGAAATAAAGTTACAGTTATAGAAAACATTTTGTCCAATGTTTAAAAATCCAGTATTTAGTTGTTGTAGTAGCGTAACCATCGGTACGTTAGCCGGAGCTTTATTTCATTTTGCCACTGGCGTAGTTTTAGTATTATTATTATTTCCCAACACGTTACGTAACGTTATTGTAGTTACGTTTCGCCGTTATTAAGGCACTTATCTCGGTTGCCATTTATGTTTGCTGGTGGTGACATTTAGGAATAAGAGCCTTGCAGTGTATCCACACATCATTGCAGACACCACTGTAAACCAACCATACAGCACACAACACAAATTATGTAATTGAAGTTTTAAAGTGGCACAAAGCAGGAAAGCAAGTGTGCGTTTAAAGATGTTTTAAATTGTGAAATGTATTCACATAATCCATAATAGGTTCAGACTTACTGCTGTCCTTTAAATGCCAATAAGTACAGACAGGTGACAAATAAAAGGAAAAACGGTAATGGTCTGAATGCTTGACTCCTACAGTGATGGGATCTGGAGGTTCTGTTATTCTTGCTGCCATGGTTTGGGTACAAAGTTGTTCTGAGTGATCACCTTTGGCCTAACATTAAAAACATTGTTGTCTTGATGGGAGTGTTCTCCTCCAGGATGACAATGTCCCCATCCAAAGGAGACAAGGGATCGCTGAATGATTTGATGAGGATGAAAATCACAGTCGCCAGAACTCAACCCAACTGAACACCTATACCTAACTGATTTTGGATCGACATGTTAGACAGTGCTCTCCATCACCATCATCAAAACACCAAATGAAGAAATATCTTTTGGAAGAATGATGTTCATTCCTCTAGTAGACTTGTAGAATCAATGCCATGGTGAATTGAAGCTGCTCTGGTGGCAACTTATGATGGTATTTCCTTCAATTTGTCACCTTTCTGTATGTGGCAGAACACTTTTTAAAATAGGGTTAGATAGGTTTTACCAGTCACTATGCAATTGTGAGAAATGTGGCTACTGTTGTAACTTAAATAATGCTGTTTCATATATTTCTTGAGGGCTGATGCAATATTTTCGCTTAAAGTCTTCATTTATCAGCCTGCTGACCTTTTCCAAACTGACACATGTGACTTCTCGTCAGCAGTGCACACAGCCAGTACCAGTCCGCCAGCCTCAGGAAGCCTACAACACAATGGAGTTCCCGTGGCACAGTGGGAAGGTCCTGGAGCAGCTTAACCGCCAGCGCAAGCAGGGCCTGCTATGTGACTGCACATTTGTCGTGGACGGGGTGGACTTCAAGGCCCACAAAGCTGTGCTGGCGGCCTGCAGCGTTTACTTCCGCACCCTCTTCCTAGACCAGAAAGATGTGGTGCATCTTGACATCAGCAATGCAGCAGGTGGGTTCCAGTGAGGCCGTGGACTCATATTACATTCTTTCTAATCATGTGTTTAATTGATTCATTTTAGTTCATGTTGCAACACAATGCTTTACCTCAGTACTAGTAAATGCAGCAACTATTGTATTACTGATTATCATTGCAGGTTTGGGTCAGGTCCTGGAGTTTATGTACACAGCCAAGCTGACTCTAAATCCTCAGAACGTAGAAGATGTGCTGACTGTTGCGAACTTTCTGCAAATGCAAGAGATCGTAAATGCTTGCTCTGCCTACCAGTCAATGGCAAATCCAAATCCGTCCCTCATAACACTGGATTTCGCTGTTGGTGAGTCACATAGCTTTTAAAAAAAAGTTTTCATTATAAATACATGAATCCTCTTTACATTTTAATGACTTTATCCTTAATTTCATAGTCTGTGCCCTTAATTTTGCAAATGCTTAACAAGGTCATTTGTTTGATGCTAATGTAGAAAGGGGGAGGTAAGGTTAATAACATCAGTTGCTCGTAATTTATTACGGTTAATTTAACTACCTCGAGTGTTTCACCTCTATTGCCCATGTCCATAGTATGATGTTTCCTGTATTTCCATTCTCTCACTGGTTGTTGCTGACCCTGCACTAAAAAGAAACAAGAAATTTGAGGTTAAATTAAAACAATTCTGGTAAAGCCTTTCTCTCTTTTGTGTAGAATTGATCAGTGCTACTCTTGTTATCTATTGCTGTTTTTGCCAAGCCATTAACACAAACTGATTGAGATTCAACATTTTAATTTGATTCTACAAGTCTTAAATGCAGTAATTGTACTAAAAAAAGGAACGTCCTCTCCATCTTTTCTTTGAACAAATCAGAAGATAAAACAGGTGAAGGAGAGCAGAGGGAGGAACTGGAGAGAGACCTGTCAGAGGTGGCATTACAAGCAGAGGAGGGTTCTAGCATCCCTATAGAAGATCCAGAGCCCAAAGAAAGTAAAGACAGTTTGGAGGAAGATGGTGAAGTCGTCTCTACTGAAACACAACAGACGGCTTCTCAGCCGAACCCCGCCAGAACCTACTTGGGCCGAGGACGACCCCCTAAAACCACAGCCCTCTCTGCTCAAAAGAAGATAACTGTAAAGAAGGAGGAAGCAAGTGCTACACAAGATGCAACTGAATTTCAGGACGATCCCTCTGACGCTGACTACATGCCCAGTAAGTACACATTTATAGAGAGTCTTCAAGTCTGTCTCATCATGGCAGGCCGCAAGATGCATTACAGTTTATTTGACCATTAAAATAGGAGAGTCTTTCCTATTTGTTTACAGAATCTCCTCTCAAATCTGCTGGCAGCTCATCCTACATGAGCTCTCGGGGGAGAAGAATCAGAAAACCTCCTCGACGAAACTTCCCACCCGGTGAGCAGGCTGTGCTCTGCTGAGCTTTCCACTGCTTCTGAAATTTGTTGAAAAATCAGATTTAAAAAAACTGTATTTCAGACAAATCAATCAAGTAATTTGATCAATTTAAAAAGACATATGAGCATCATGTCTCTTTACGTGTTCTCTGTTGTTGCTCCTATAGACAATGACTCTGAGGATGAAGGCACATCCAAGGTAAAGACTAAGCCGAAGGTGGAGGAGCCGGCAGAGGAGGCCGACTCAAGGGAGCACAGCGATGGGGAGGCCGATGATGAGGAGGCGGCTGTGGAGGAAGACGGCGAGGGCAGCCAGCAGGGGGATGGTGTCGATTCGAGCAGCGAGAGGGACGGGAGGCAAACTCAGTCAGCGTGTATGAGCAACCGATCTGAGTCGAAGCCTTACAGCTCCGTGACGCACAAATGTGAGGTGAGAAATATCAGTGTGTGTGGAGGAAGGGGGGGAAACAGAGGAATTCAAATGCATTTACAATTTTAAACTTTAGTGGTTGTGTCATGTTTTGCTGATGCAGGTGTGGAATAGCACCAGTCATCATTATCACACTAATACCAAACAGCTCCAGGCACACTCAGCTGTTTTGCTGTTCTGCAAAGACATATTTGCATAAAGGCAAATTAGCATATGTTACATTTGCATTTACATATTTTTATAATAATGTTTGTATGACATTTTATCCTCTTTCCAGGACTGTGGGAAGAAATTCACCCACACTGGTAATTTCAAGAGACACATGCGTATTCACACAGGAGAGAAGCCGTTCACCTGTCGGGATTGCAACAAGGCTTTTTCTGACCCAGCAGCCTGTAAAGCCCATGAGAAAACACACAGGTGAATTCATTATTTAATTCAGAGACGCGTAGTTTACATCTACTCCTTTTTACTAACTGAGCTCTGCCAAGTTTCTATCTTAAACTGAGCGCTTGTCACCTCGCAGCCCCCTGAAGCCGTACTGCTGTTCTACTTGTGGAAAGAGCTATCGCCAGATCAGCCTGCTCAACCTGCACCGCAAGCGCCACACAGGGGAAGCACGATACAGCTGCGAGGTGTGCGGCAAGCTCTTCACCACATCAGGCAACCTGAAGCGGCACCAGCTGGTGCATAGTGGCGAGAAGCCGTACCACTGCGACTTCTGTGACAAGGCCTTCTCTGACCCCACAGCCAAGATGCGACACTTGGAGACACACGACACAGAGAAGGGCAACAAGTGTCCACACTGTGACAAACGCTTCAACCAGGTAGACAAAGTTTAGCTTTTCTATGAATAAACATCAGCCATAATGGTGTCACTCCTTTCTAAAACATACATGCATCAATAACTGCTGCACTACAATACAACGGACATCATGCTATATATATCTATGTCTATATGATCATATTGGCATATTCAGGTATCTTTCTATCAAATTTGTTAACTTCTGACCTGATGGTTGTGTGTGTGTTTTTTGTTTGTTTTTTTTCAGATAGGAAATCTGAAAGCTCACTTAAAAATCCATATCACAGACGGGCCTCTCAAGTGCAGGGAATGTGGCAAACAGTTTACCACTTCAGGTAGGAGGACTGTATGTGGCACATTTCTTGTCTTCTCCTTTTATACAGTGATCTTAACTTGTAAGACATTTGCTGAGGTTGAGCTTTTTAGTAAAGCAATGAACGGCACTCAACTTCTTAACAAAAAGAAATTGTTCTTATTAAAGAGCTGTCCTGGTGCCATGCTTGTCCTTCAGACTATTTAAGATCAATACAGTATGACAGCAGAGACCAGCTCACACTCTCAAAGCAGGAGGCACAGAACAAATCAGAAAAACACTCAGTACTAGTAGACATATAAATATAGAGAAAAGTAATAGCTAGATTTGTGTTTTTACTCAACAGATTATATAGATGATAAATAATCCCTACTGTTGTCACATGATTGCAGTTAAAGTTAGTAAGCAGATACCAGTGCTGTTAGCACATCTGTTACACAGATATAGTTTCCTCTTTATACAAACCCGTTACATGTGAGCCAATTACCTGACTTGTGAGACTTTGTGGTTGGAAGGATTTTACAAGGGGTCGCTTTGTTCTCAGTAACTGACATGTAGCACAGAATCATCTGGAACACAGACTGAGCTTCAACTTTAAATGTACAGACCCTATATGAAATATAAAGTATCGTATAATAAACTCATCATACCGACATTTTGAGATATTTAAAGGTTAATTTTACAATTCAGAAGAGAGGCATAAAGTAAAGATTGGCATTTATTGGCTAGATTGTACCGCAAATCCAGCTGCTTTCAGTTAGTCTGCATTTTGTCTTAGAGTAATGGACTTCTCTAGTTTTCTGGGTTTTTAGGTGTTTTTTTTTTTGCTTAAAGGCATTTGGCCTAACCTTTGTCTGTTGGCGTCAATTTTTCAGGAAATCTGAAGAGACACTTGCGGGTTCACAGCGGGGAGAAACCATACATCTGTGTGCACTGTCAGAGAGCTTTCAGTGACCCTGGAGCTCTACAGCGGCATGAACGCATCCACACAGGTACTGTCATATAAAACGACTATAAAATGTGAAAGCACGTAACATATCTTCATTTTATCAGTCTGAAACCCCACATGTTTTATCTACATCATACTATGGAACAATAATTCATGTCTGACAGGAGAGAAGCCTTGTGTCTGTCTTACCTGTGGCAAGGCCTTCACCCAGGCCAGCTCCCTCATCGCTCACGTCCGCCAGCACACTGGAGAGAAACCCTACGTGTGTGATCGCTGCGGTAAAAGGTCAGATTAACCTGCTCATTATTCATACTCATTTGTTCCTAGTGAATATAACTTGAAATTATCCAACATGGACATTTCAACACTGTCAAAATGTAACCCACTGATAGAAAATTCAAACTACCTACAGCTCATACTACTGAAGGATTTCCAAGGTCCATTCACCCAAATTACAATTCTCAATGGGGAGGAGGAGGGGGACTAATGTCTGTAAACTAGCCCTATGAGTAATGTGCTGTGTCTTTATGTTTCTCTCTGAGCAGGTTTGTGCAGTCCAGTCAACTGGCCAATCACATTCGACATCACGACAACGTCCGCCCACATAAGTGTCAGATGTGTAACAAGGCGTTTGTCAATGTGGGAGATCTGTCAAAGCACATCATCATTCACACAGGTAAAATTACAGTTAAGTAATTATGGGGAGTCAGGGGTGGGGGGAAAGGGGAGACTTCCTTTTTGCCTGATGAGCAGCTCATTCTTCTTCTTCTTCTACTGTCTTGTTGTCTTAGGGGAGAAACCTTTCCTGTGTGATAAATGCGGCCGGGGGTTCAACCGGGTGGACAATCTGCGCTCCCATGTCAAGACCGTCCACCATGGCAGGGCCGGCATGAAGCGGCTGGTGGTCGCCGGGGGCAGCTCAGACGAGGGGGCTGACGGGTGTCCTGGGGCATGCACCTCTGAAAGCGAGATCAACATAGTTACCGTAACCACAGAGGACATCGTCACCCTGGCAACAGAGGCCCTGGCAGCCAGTGCTGTAGCTCAGCTAACAGGTTAGACAGCATCCCCAGGGCGGTGTTAATTTTAGGGGAATTAAATAGTATCACTGACAAATGCTGCAGATAACATCCTATGCAGACGATTAAAGAAACATCAGGATAAACAAGGATAAGTGACTGATCTGTTATTTGTCTGTTTACAGTAGTGCCAGTGGCTGCTTCAGTGTCTGCAGACGAGACTGAGGCTTTGAAAGCTGAAATCACCAAGGCAGTAGAGAAAGTGCAAGAAGCAGGTAAGAGTGCAAGAATGTCACCACATGAACTCCAACATTTGTATTTGAATAACATCTAATTGGCCATCAGAAAACCATACAAAGAATAGACTCAGAGATGGTACTTTAGAGCATAAAAGGAAATCAGGCATGGTTTCAGATAAAGTACAAGTCTGTGTGGATGTGGCTTTAGGATACCATGCTAGATTTGAACTCATTGCAGAGTCTGTTTGGTTAAATAGTGCAGCAGTATTATTGTCATCTGTCAATATGCTTAATAGAAACAGCAATAATTTTATATCTCACTGAAAACACATGATTTCCTGTCCTTGGTGTCAAGAAAACATTCAACCTAAATAACTTTTGCATACACACAGAAATAGATGCTAGAAATAGAATCAAATCACTGGAAGAATCCTGACTTAATCCAAAGAAAACAAATGCTTGAACAGACACAGGGCTTCAGAGGCCCTCTGTAAATAACATTATAACATTTGATGATTGATTTTCAACTGAAAACAATGGAATTAACATTTGTGTCACGAGTGTGTGACTTTATTATAACATGATAACAGGTTTGACAAAAAATAAAAGTGACATGATGTTGGGAAGATTTCCCCACAAGATCCATTTAGTAGCTGTTTTGGAGCTTTTGATGATTTTGCATGATCTTAATCAGCATATGGAATTTGCCCCTTAAAGGCTTCTCATTTATTTTGGCCTAAAAGCCAGGGTTCCATTGTGGAAATAGAGGTCAAGAAAACAATCTTGAAAATATTTTATTACTGTCATGGATTATCTTTATCAAGTTTTAAACCACTATTGTATGGTTTGGAGATGTTAGGCAGAAATAATGTGACATATGAAATTATTGTAAGTTGGCTAAAATGTGCAAAAATACAAATATAACATTTCAAGTAACTTTAATTGTGGAAATCTTGAGGATAAATTGATAGGATAAGAATTTTCAACTGTGCAGTTGCTGTGATAACATGCTAGCTGTTGCCAAATGTAAATATGATATATATAGCTGTGTTTAGTTTTATTGAAAGCCACATTGGTTTTCAGAACCTTTCGTGTGGACATTTCTAACTTTAAAATGGAACAAGAAATGTGGATGACTTATTTAGTTTGTCAACTCTTTTTCTGTTTCCAGACCCCAACACCCAGATCCTCTATGCCTGTGATTCATGTGGCGATAAATTCTTGGACGCCAGTTCCCTAGCTCAGCATGTACGCATCCACACAGCTCAGGCCTTGGTCATGTTTCAGGCTGATTCAGACTTCTACCAGTACACCACAGCTACTGCTGAGGGGGACACTGCCGCAACATGGCAACCCACAGCTGAACAGGTCATCCAGGAAGGGGAGCTCATCTTCCGTGCCCAAGACGGAGAGGGATCAGAAGGAGGGAAGATTGGGGAGACACAAGAACACGGGGAAGGGGAAGGAGAGGTGATTTCTGAGAAGGGAGATGAGGATGGAGATGTGGAAAGCCATAGTGAGCTCCAGGCAGAGGAAAAAGATGAAGCTGTAGCAGAGGTAGAGGAAGAAAAGGCAGAGGAGATGGAGTGTGAGAGTCAGGCATAGTGGGGCAAACTTTTGACAAGCAGATGAAATATTGTTTATAACAGATATCTAACTTAAACAGAAAGAGATGTAATGAGCCTCAGAGTTTGAGAATCCCATGTTAAAAGTAAACCTTACTGGATTCATAACATACAACACTTCAATGCCATCTCATGAGTTCTGGTCATTAATGATGTGTTTTGTACTCCTGAGTCCTGATCCAGCAAACAAGGTGACATCCAGTGATTTATATTATTGTGAATCCTTTCAGAGGTGGTTATACTACTTGGCATAGTTTCTTTATTTTTAGACTGAAATGCAGGACTGTGCATTGTCCTTTGTATAGAACATGTAGATCCCAATTGTCTTAACTAAATAACAGATTTAGCTGTTATTTTTCCATTTCGCTCTGATAAGATGTGTACATTTTCCTTAAACAGTCCAAATATTTTATTGTACTTAATTGAAGTATTTTCATGGAAAACATATGATACAGAGATTATTTACATGAACATGTATATGGGTACTAAAGATTTAAGAGTTGGGGGAGATTGTTACCTCCTTTTTCCAGGCGTTGGATGCCATGTGTTCATGCTCTGGTAAATATTGTAAATGCTGTGTATGTATAATATTTGTATATTTGTTATGTATCCTCTAAAAAAAAAGTCTTAACACCTCTGTTAAAAGCTTAAAACAAATATGGATGATGATGAAAAAACTGGTTAACAATTTAACATTTCATACTGTTACCAGACAGCTTTTTTTCTTGTGTTGCAGTGAACTTGTCACTTTGGAAATCATGATGCAGTGTGATAGTTTCATGTGACCAATATTTGATGTCATTGTTTTTCCTTAAATTAACACCTGCAAGATGTTTAGATATGCTTAGATGTCACTAACGTTGCTCAGAGCCACTGACAGCCATCATCAGATCAATAAAGCATCATCACACAAACTGACCAGTCTTGTGTTGTGCTGTGTTTTTTTTTTTTTTTCATAAAGATAAAAACTGTATGTCACTCGTTTCTTTAAAGTTTACATTGCTCATGAAAGTCCAAGAATAAGGTCAAGTTTTGAAAGGTGCTGTTCTGGCACACAAATAAAGGAAATGTGTATGTGCAGGAACAATTCAGTTTTACACATTCATTATTTTTAAATGATTGAGCCAAACAAGTGGCAAAACGGGTGGGAATAATATTGTAATACTCCAACCATGGATGTATGAGATCAACTTGTATGTGTGGTATTCTGAATCAGTATTATAATAAAACTGTTATCCCATTGGTGGAATGGCAACCAGGACGACGCGTTCCTGTTTGTGATTGGCTGGATCGCGGGGTCAAAGTTAAGTTGGCTGCTAACGCTGACGTCGCCTTCTGCAGCAAAATGGCCTCGTTGACAGCAGCCGTGCAGACGAATCGGTCCGGATCTGTATCAGCGTCAAAAAAACGGGCCGGAACAATGACCCAAAGGAGGTTCAGACTTTTGGACAACACTGTCCTTTTATGTTTATCGTTAGCCTACATGGTGCACTGTGCTTCGGCTGACGGGAAGACGTTGGTTCTGCTGGACAACCTCAACATCAGAGACAGCCATTCAATCTTCTTCCGCAGTCTGGCAGGTCAGTGCGGGATTTGAGATGTTTCATTTAGAAATACCCTTTGAGAACATGTGCTATATTAAAAAATGAACAGGTTGTTTGCAGGAAACAGAGCCTTTGGACTTATTGCACTGAGCTTTATGTCGCTAAGAAAGGCTGCTAACATTAGCTTAGCTTCGGCATGTTCGCTGTGCCAAACTTCATTCAGGTCTTTGATAGTTAATATGTTATAAATAACATGTCACTGTCACGCCTGCTTTATAACTGAAATATACAATGTAGTGAATCGATACGGGTCTACTCTTTAGTTCGGCTTACTTCCAGTACGCCAAATAGTAATGTATTCTTTCTTTCTCTATCAGTGTCCCCATTAGCACTAGCACTAGCATTGGCTGTTCTTCCTGGGTTCCACCTCACACAGTCATGCATCCCTCAACACAAACAAACCAGCTCATCTCTTTGAATAAGAACATACAGAAGATAAACTAAAATATTCATATAACATTTTCAACCAAAGATTAAATTATCCCTGATTTGATGGAGGGAAAATTTGAACATAGTTTTTATATTTAAAATCTATATTTTAACATAGACAATTTATGAAGTGTTTGAAACCCAACATTCCCATTTGAGCAGTACAATTTGATCATGTGTATGCTAGCTGACATTAATCTTAATAAGGGATATTTGTATTGTGCATGATAAGTGGGACACTGTTTTTGACAAATTATGATCACCAGTGATAAACAACAGATTCATGATTTTGCAAATACATGTTTATAAAATACTGGTGGTGTCATTTGACAGAGATTATAATTATTATAATGTAAACTGTGATATTACATAGTTGATAAGTAATAATTTTGGTGCATGCAGAGTTTAATGGTATGATCCTGTTAGATGCATTTTATCGAAGTTACTGCAAACATGCATTACAAGTGTGCTATTGTTTCAGTCCTGCTGATAACATATCTTTCCTTTTCAGATCGTGGCTTTGACCTCACATTCAAGACAGCTGATGACCCCTCCCTATCTCTGATCAAATATGGCCAGTTCCTGTATGACCATTTAATCATCTTTTCACCATCGGTTGAAGGTAAATTTCACACCTAACCCAATTCAAAATCAATTTATCAACTTTTTATTTAAAAAGTATTATGATTATTATGGTTTTGTTTACCTTGTTGAAAAGTCATTATTTGTGGTCATTTGCAGACTTTGGAGGAAATATAAATGTGGAGACTATCACATCCTTCATTGATGGTGGAGGCAACGTCCTGGTTGCTGCCAGTTCAGATATCGGTCAGTTGATTTCCAAAAGCTCTTGCTGTAATATTATACTATAAAATGCTATAATAATGTTCTGTATTAACACTCTTGCTGTTGCACAGGTGACCCTCTGAGGGAGCTGGGTAGCGAGTGTGGCATCGAGTTCGACGAGGAAAAGACTGCTGTCATTGACCATCACAACTATGATGTGTCTGACCCTGGAGAGGTAAACAAAATGGTGTTCAGACAGCAGGCACTTCAGTTTGTCTGACAAATCCAGTCTTTAGTCACTGACACAAGTGATCTTTCTTGTTTCCAGCACACCCTGATTGTTGCTGACCCAGAGAACCGTCTGAAAGCTCCCACCATTGTCGGCAAGCCCACCAACAAACCCGTTTTATTCAAGGGCGTTGGGTAAGCACAACTTGACAGGATTAAATGTACCAAAAAATGACAATGAACTGAAACTGAGCGTAGATTTGATCATAATTATTTGTCGTGGTTTTTAAGTTTAATGCACTTCACCCAAGCATTCAGTATGTTGTTACTGTTTCTTCAAGAGGCACAAGTAAAAAATATTGAATTACCGTTTTACTCCATGTTTACACATTTTAAATAATGACTACATTAAATAAAAGAAATGCTATTTTAATAGTTTGAGCAGCTACCCACTTCACAGGATATTGTATGAACCTATTGAGTAATGTTTGAAGATTCATTGCATCACTCACTGCAAACTATATGAAGTTTGACTAATATGCCACATCTCCCCTTTTCCAGCATGGTGGCAGACCCAGAAAACCCCCTTGTCCTGGACATCCTCACTGGCTCTTCAACCTCCTACTCCTTTTTCCCTGACAGACCCATCTCTCAGGTAATATTGGTGGAAAAAAACCCTGTATCCTGAGCTTAATAAGGAGTATCTTTATATGCTGAAGTTCTGCCAAGATAGGCAAGTGGGAATTTAATTACAGAAGGGCTGGATGGCTATTCTATTTAATGTTCCTCATCTGTAGCTAAACCTGGAAATCCAGTGTCTAGATTGAACATCAGAATCCATAGATGGCATTATATTCTCTATATTAGAAATGAATTACAGAAGATTAAACATCGTTTTACTTTGTTTCTGACTAATGGCTTCTATTTTTTTACTCTCTTCAGTACCCCCATGCTGTTGGAAAGAACACCCTGCTGATCGCTGGTCTGCAGGCCAGAAACAATGCCAGAGTGGTTTTCAGTGGCTCCCTGGATTTCTTTAGCGATGCCTTCTTCAACTCAGCTGTGCAGAAGGCCACTCCTGGCTCCCAAAGGTAACATTAGACCTCACCTTTCCATCGTATGCCTCCTCTTTCAATATCATGGATCTTATTACAAGTGTCATCAGGGACATCGTGGTTACAGTCAGTCTCCTTTTCCACTCCACTCAACCATTTTACGGCAGGTGTTTGCAAGTCCTTACAGTTCAGTGTTTGAAATGAACTGTATGCTGCCTTAAACCTGCAGCTTTGTGCATTTTAAAACGCTTCTCTCTGGTGAGAAATGTCCCCAGTTATGCATACATTTGAACTTCTCAAGTGAATTCTACAAATGAACTTGAAGACTGAGGAGAAACTTAACTGAGGAGAATTCTTTCAATCGATCTTTCAAACAATCGATTGTTTATCAAATTTCAAATCTAAGTAGTTAAACTGTACTGTGTAAGACTGTAATGACTCTTGGTGCAGTCATGGATGGGATTTTAAAAGCCAACTCTGATAGTTGTTATGTTTTTTGTAATTGGCAGTATTTTAAAATAAACCTGACAAATAATCTACTGGCAGAAATTGAATATAATATTCATAATTAGGTTTTCATTAGCGTATAACTAACTCATCACCTATAAGTCTGTCACGATAACTGCGATACATTGTCTAAGAAATAATCGTGATAAATGATATTATTGTCATTTGAAGAGCATTTTATACCACTGATATAAAAGCATAATAATGCAATGGGGGTGGGGTTGGGATTGGAGAGTGGTTGCTATGCTTCTATAAAAACACAGACTGCCATTATGGGCCAGGACAGAGTTATTTACCTTTAGTTCCATATAATCGGCACTGCTCGCCACTGTAATCTCCACTCAGGACGTGCACAGTGAGGAATGAAGGCAACTACTTGCTTAGCCACTGTGACATGAATACCCTCTTAGCTAATGCTATGCTCCTCTTGCTAATGTGAAGTGTGGCAATATCGAGGTCAAATAAGTGATCAAGGTCATGTCCATGTATCATACGATAAGTCATCCATATATAAACATGATGATGTCGATAATTATGTTATTGTACAATAAGTCGATAATGTCATTATTGTGACAGGCCTAATCACCTAACACTGAAATTGAATATTGTTATGTTTTTGGTAGTTTAGAATGAGCCCTTTATATGAACATAGGGAGCAGGTCCTCCTCCATGGAGCCCGCCATGTGTCACCGCCATGTTTCTACAGTAGCCCAGAATGGACAAAACAAACACTGGCTCGTGAGGCGGCCCTTTATGTTTTTTGCGTGCTTCATAGCCGCTATAGGTTTCTCCGATATGCTTTGAAAGGGAGGGTAAGGGGAGAGGGATTAAACTGGTTGCAGTCTGCAGCCTTACCACCAGATGCCACTAAATCTTACAAACTGTGCCTTTTAAAAAAACGGATCTAAATTTGTTTATCAGAGGTGACACTCTCACTGGACTATACTAAGATTAAGTATTATCAAGGTATCGGTCTGCTGTGGTTGAACACTCCTGTCCTTCTTATGGTCTCTGGTAGGCACGAGCAGACAGGAAACATGGAGCTGGCTGAGGCTCTGTCTCGCTGGGTGTTCAAGGAGGCTGGAGTGCTCAGGGTGGGAGCCGTTACCCATCATCCCGTGGGAGAGAGGAATCCCCCTGCAGCATACACCATCACCGACCTTGTGGTGAGTTTAAAGTCTCTGACATGGAAGAACAATCATCCCCTTGAAGATATTTGCGTTTATTTGAATTACATGCTATATAGTTTTTAACTTATATTTATCACTCGCTGAAAATCTGTCTCATGCAGGAGTACAGCATTGTCATTGAGATGCTTTCTGAAGGCCGCTGGGTTCCTTTTGATGGAGACGACATTCAGCTCGAGTTTGTGAGGATTGATCCCTTCGTCAGGACTTATCTCAAGAAAAACGGTATGCTGTGTGTTTTTACGACAGTCGACAACAACTAAAATGTGCTTTTTTTTGTGATGACACCCTTATAAATGAGTCTCAAACTATAAATGCTGTGTTGTATTCCTACCAGGAGGAAAATACAGCGTCCAGTTCAAGCTGCCTGATGTGTACGGAGTCTTCCAGTTCAAGGTGGACTACAACCGTCTTGGATACACACACCTCTACTCCTCCACTCAGGTCAGTTCATCAGAATTGCTTCAGTTGGGACAAACCAAATAATCTCCAGACAAGTGAAAATATAGGGACAACAATACTACAAAAATACATTTCTTTTACTATTTTTTTTCCATGTTTTGTGTCATCACTTGCAGTTAAGCTGACCAGTAGGACAGTCATTAGTTTACTTTACTTCATTGTTTTTATTGCATTTGACAACCACTCTCTGTAGAACGAGCTAACCCTTACAATCATATTTCATTACCACAGGTGTCAGTGCGTCCCCTCCAGCACACTCAGTACGAGCGCTTCATCCCCTCAGCCTACCCATACTACGCCAGTGTCTTCTCCATGATGGGAGGACTCTTTGTCTTCAGCATAGTCTTCCTGCACATGAAAGAGAAGGAGAAGTCAGACTAAATGCAGAGGAGAAACAGCGAGGATGGAGAAACAAGATTACACAATTGAACTTGAGATGTGAAGAGTTGAAATTGAATGTCTTCACGAGTCTTCACACAAGGACTTGGACTGCAGTCCTCTATAAAAAAAACAAACAAGGTTTCTGTTCGGGTATGTGGGCACTCAAGTAATTGGGTTTTGAGGCCAAAGGGGGTGCTGGCTGTAATGCAGTGGTTAAGTTTCTGTCTTTTGTTGTTTTTTTGTACTTTAACAATCACTCAAAGGCCTGTATGTGTTCTGAATTCAGTCAGCGTTTGTATGAAGTTGCTTTACATTTGATAAAATGATCAAATAAGTAGACCACTTGCCTTGGAACATGAAATACATCATGAAAGACATCCATCCATTAAATTTTGACCCCTACTTTCACAATTGGGAAAGGTTATTGTGATTAACTACATGCACTGAATATGCCAACTGTTGATTTTTTGATAAGACTTAAATGTGTTTTCAAGAAAGTTTGAGTCATCTTAAACAATAAAATATTGACATTCCACTCATTCCTGTCCTCTGTGAATAGGTGTTGTTTGAAGTCCACAATTCAGTTAAATCTGTGTGCTCAAGGTGTTTTCTTAGTAAAACTACACACTGTGACTGTTGCCTACTATTGTAGTTAAGTCATAGAAGATTAGTATTGGAGAATTCATGTGAATTTTAAGAAACTACCTGTCAATGACACAACCATTTATCCATGTTGCAGTCAGTGGGAGGGTTCAATAAATAGTGTTTTAGCTACTTTTACATGATTCATGTAGGTGCATGCAGGTGATTGAGAGGATGTGAACCTTTGAAAAAAAACAGGTTTATTACAATAATAAAACAATTAGGCATCATAATGAAATAAAAAAAACATAAAGTACGTAACTTCACTTTCAGTTTGGTTATAAGATCAATTTGTTAACCGGTGAAAGGCTCAAGGTTATAATACAAAATAACAGCCAAGGTAGGCAATAAAATTCGATTTCAGCATACTAACTGTGCATGATTCTTATTCTTTTCAAAATTGAATCATAAAAATTTCTAACGACGAACAAATGACTTTATGGATGCAAAATTAATAAATATGAAGGGAAATGTTATAAAAAAAAGTCTGATCGTTCTGTTTTATGTTTTTATTGTATAGTATCATAGACATCCTTGGCTCCATAGGCTCCCAGTTTAATTGAATAGCTGGTTTGAGTGTCAAAATATCCTCATTATTTTTTCCAGACTCCTGATGTGTACTGACATTCATAAAACAGCTGATTAGTTGATTCTTCCTCCTCTTCCTCCCACACTACAACACAGAGCACTGAGGATAGTGGTGACGTCACACACCGACGGGGGGAGTTGAGCTGTAGCACAAAAAGTAACGTGAGACAGCTGAGACTTCAATCAAATTAGCTGAATGTCGCTGTTAGGTAAAATACGCGAAAAGGTAACTTAAAGTAGTTAACAATAGCGGACTAGCGGAAAGAAACGGAAAGTATGATAAACAAATTTAGGCTAAAACTAATGAATGGTTGGATTCCTGAAACTTGCTAGCCACCCTCAGCCCGTCCGCCGTAAAAAAAAAAAAAAAAAAAGTCAAGTGGCTACCCGAAGCAAAGCAACATCACTTGGCTAACTGCTAACCGTGTCCGTCGCTAGTGGTTGACCTAGCACACCGCTTACTAGCCATAACCTGACAGTTGTTTATTGACACTACTGTCATTTATTCCGTGTCAAATTGACAGCGGAAGTCGTGTCGTTAGTTTGAAAGACAACTGCCTTTTGAGCGCAAGATGTTAGCTAGCTAAGGCGGCGTTAGCTTTAGCAAAACAAGAGCTCTGCTTTGGGAGTCAGCTGACAGACCAGTGATGGATCAACTCAAAGTGAAGGACCGCATATTGGAAAACATCTCCCTGTCCGTCAAGAAGGTGAGTGCCTATCGGTTGGTGAGCACATTTAACAAGCTGATTATTGTCATATGACTTAGTGTAAGTGTGTTCACATGATTGAATTACTGTGGCTAACATAAGGTAATCTATTGGCAACTTTCAAGTCGAAGGGGCATTGCCAGCCTGCAATCTTAGAAGGGCCTTACCCTCACTGATGACATTAATTAATGTATAAACTAATCCATACAAAATATCAGTTTACTTTCATGTTTACATCTGCCAGCTGTCACGTTCTAGTTTCATTTTGACAAAGGAGCACAATAAATGGCACCAACCCTAGTGTTTGCTCACTGCGACATGTAAACATACCTGCAACCTGTAACGTTATATATCGGGAACATATTTGCAACAGAAGGGGTTTGCCAGTAGATATTTGTTCCTAATTCCCATCAAAGTTATGAAATATTTGACTTCTTTTTGTTATGCTATACCTAATATTGGATAACTTCCCTTCTAATAACAATCAAAGAGTATTGTTAGCTGTTATCTTGTTCCTCCTCTCCTTGTTTGCATGTTCACTTTACAAATGCATGTACATTTGAGTTCTATTTCCCATGGGCTTCCTCATCTCTCTCCATTATTCCCCATTATAAGTTCACCAGACTCATAACCATTATGATTGCATCAAAAAGCTCAACCTTAGTGCGTCAAGAGCTGAGTAGTGAGTCTTACTTCCTTAACCCACATTAGTCTAAGTCATTGAGTCAGTAAGTCAGCCCTTTAACCCATTTATTGTTTTTATCATTATATCAGCATGCCTCAAGGTTTCTAAAGAGTGTGCCGCATTTAACTCAGACAAACATTGCTTAGTCATGTGGACATACTGAGTCTCAAGGCTTCTTTATCCTACACTTGGGTAGGTTGTTCTTCAGGGTTCTGCAGGTCACTGCAGGACGGCGGAAACACACATAGCATTATCTGTATGAATACATGGTACCTTTCAGTATAGCTGTACTAAGTTCTGTATGTGTCGATAGAAATGTGGAATTAATGTAAGTGATTCCCATCCAGTAAAATAGGTAGGGTGTAAGGCAGCTAGTAAGTAAAGTGTCAGGAAAGTGACATATTTCTTGTTGTTTTGGCTCTGTACACCAGCACATTGGATTTGAAATGAAACCATAACTTTAAGTCTGAAAGTGCCACCTTTCACTTTTAATTATCTCCACAGGAGTTTGACAGTATAGAAATTCTGGCTCCTTTAATACGCTGTCTCCCAATTTAAGGAGAGCAAAAGGACAGCTTGACTTAAAAAAAAAGTAATAATACTGAGAACTTGGCTGTAGATCCTTTGTGGTCTCAAACCCACAGACACCAGTTGACACTTGGTATATTTCCTGTTGATGGTCTGTCAGGCATGTGCTTCAACCAACTTGTTTCAGGATTCTTTGTCAGCAGTCTTTTCTTCAGCAATGGATTTAGGTCAGGTCATCAACTTTGCCGGTTCAAGAACATTCCACAGCTCGGCCATAAATTCCTGGGTCACTCTGACTATATGTAGTACTGCAGAACAATTGTTTCCCTGCACTGTCCTAAACTTTAGGGACTATATATATATTTGTCTCTAAAGATTCCTAACACTCTTAAACACTCTTATTGTCAAACTTGCTCATAGTCATCATTCTGTTCCAAATCCAGAGTACAGAGCCTAGCCTAAGCAATCAAATGACAATACATTGCCAATTCTACAAAATCATTGATAGGAGTTGTGTTTTGATCATCAGGTTAGAAATTCATTATGGCCAAAAAAAGAGCTCCAGGGTCTTGTAGAAGTAACCATGCACACTGCAAGGTGTGTCCCACACCAGTAGTAAATTGCATGAGAAGTGATGAATTGCAGACTGGTTTTACGTGTATGCAGCATAAATAATAAAAACACTCCTCCAGATCTGTGCACCCAAGCCAGCCAGTCCTGACAAGTTCAACCTGTGCAGAAAATAGACACTTTAATAAGTATAATTTAAAGAAGTGTATGATAACCTTTCGAGTACAATCAGTTCTTTAAAACAGAAACCGTAGTGACATTGTTACCTGAAACTGAATGAACAATTTCCCTCTTCTCTGCAAAACAAACAGCTGAAAGTTGTGTCTCTCTACAGTTGCAGAGTTACTTTGCGGCCTGTGAGGATGAGACTCCAGCCATCCGGAATCATGACCGCGTCCTGCAGCGTCTCTGTGAACACCTTGACCATGCTCTGCTGTATGGGTGAGTGGCTTACTGGACAGTATACATGATATATTTATAAAAGTGTGTTAATGCACACGCAGAGTCTCACAATGCATGCTTTTTGGGCAATTTTGAACAGTTTTTAACCTACCAATATTTTCAGTGTAAAGTGAGTTTTCTTCTGTCACTAGCCTCCCCTGTCCCCTTTGTAACTCATGCACATGATATTGACTTTTTTCTGCACTGTAGGCTGCAGGACATCTCTTCAGGCTACTGGGTCCTGGTGCTTCACTTCACCAGGAGAGAGGCTGTCCGTCAGATAGATGAGCTTCAACACATAGCAACCAACCTTGGTCGAAGTGAGACATCTCTATCTTTCTCTCTCTCTATCTCTTTTTCTCTCTCTCTCTCTCTGTCTGTCTGTCTCTCTCTGTCTCTGTCACTGTCACTGTCACAGTCAAACACCCTCACGTGTAGAGTACTTGGGGAATAATAAACAGCACCATTCTTCCCTCAGTGGGTTATATGCATAGAAAATGTTTACTTTTCTGTGTAGGTCGGGCATGGCTGTACCTGGCATTGAGCGAGAGCTCTTTAGAGAGCTACCTGCGGCTCTTCCAGGAGAACCAAGGATTACTACAAAAGTATTACTTCAAGTAAGTTCAAATACCAGTCCTCGGACACTCTCACAAATTGATGCTAACATGTTTAAGTGCATTTCAGGAAATACTTTCTGTTGTTTTTTTAGACACTGCTTAAGTATTTTTTTGGTCAACTCACACGAAGCCACCTGATTTCCATCTCCTCTAGGAATGCGCTGGTCTGCAGCCACGACCACCTCACACTCTTCCTCACACTGGTGTCAGGCCTGGAGTTCATTCGCTTTAATCTGGAGCTGGTTAGCATATATTTCATCACCATATCAATACAAATGCTCAGCTCTTAAATGAGTTAGTAACATGTCTCTAACATTCCTGCTGCGTCTCGCTTGCTCAGGATGTACCCTACCTGGACGTGGCCCCATACATGCCAGAATACTACAAACCCCAGAACCTGCTGGACTTTGAGGAAAGGCTGCCAAGCTCTGACAGCATGTCCCTGCATTCCTTCACCTCCCTCACCTCTACCAACCTG
The DNA here is from genome assembly GCF_027409825.1 of Scomber japonicus. Classification (NCBI taxonomy): domain Eukaryota; kingdom Metazoa; phylum Chordata; class Actinopteri; order Scombriformes; family Scombridae; genus Scomber; species Scomber japonicus. The sequence continues at coordinate 10,284,263 of NC_070581.1, read as the reverse complement.
GAGTGGGATGACAGTGCCATAGCCCCCTCAAGTGAAGGTAAGGTGCAGTGGTTTTCTGTAACCCCTGTTTAATTTGATCCCTTAGGTTGCTTCATAGCCAGTGTCACCCTGCTCTACAGTAGGCCTATCAAGTATCGAGCATCAGTTCTATGTGCTGCTATGCCTCAAAATGGCTCTAATGTGGACACTTATTATTATTATATGGAGTAATTGTGATGTGACTCTCTTGCTAATTGCTGAGAATGTCAACCGTTATTTTCAGGTTAATGATGTGATCAGGCCCTGCACGAGTGCAAGTACACACTCATACGCTTTGGCACAAATTCATACAGTGATGTCACGCTAATGGCATGATGTTAGATTGATCCTGCCAGGCACTTGTGAGTCACAGATACCAAAGTGCATTTTATCAAATGGATCCCGTTTGCAGAGGCTGATGGTTACAGAATGTTCTCATTGGTGATTGCAGCACTCAATGCTGAATGCTTTCCCCATCACTGTCCACAAAGTACTGAGGCAGTTCCCCTGTTTTAGTTCCCACAGACTATTCTTTTTTTTTTTTTTTTTTTCCATGTACCACATGTCATGCCATTCTGTTTCTGTACCATTGTCTCAACCTCCTCTCTCCTATCTCCACTCCATCTCTCTCTAATGTTGAATGTTATCCCTCCTTTTTTTAGATTATGATTTCGGTGACATCTTCCCCGTGTTGCAGTCAATGCCAAGTGCAGACTGGGAAGGTGGGACATTGGTCAACCCCTCCCCTTCCCGCCTTTCCATCCCTCCCTCTCTTCTATTTGGCATGACCACCACACAGTTTGTGCTTAATGCATGTTGGGTGCGCTAGCCAATAATTAGACATGTTAATATGCAAAATATAGCTAACTGGTGAAAAATACTGCTGATCTTAGGACATGAAAACAAGCAAAGGAATCAAAGTTACATGGATAAAAGTCCCCTTAGCTTTTGGGAAGATACATTCAGTTGGCAGGAATGTTGGTTTTGCTCTTAAGTTCTGTGGCACATGACTAAAAATTTACAGGTACTATATTTGGCTTACTTTAAATTAGGTAATATGCGGTTATGATTATGTAACTGGATTTGATGAACAAAAATAGGTAGCCAGTAGCTTATTTTATAATTGTATAAACACATCTTTACAAACTCTACCTTTTTAAATTTGAACTGAAATAAATAATAGCCATGTAAGTTTTTTGGACTTATAGTTCAAAATTAACTTTTCAGGGACATGTTCAAGGCATTGTGTGGAAACACGAGGGATGGTCTGACTAAAAGCCTTCTTTTGCCACATATTAGTATTTACATTTCTGGTAAAACATGTCAGCAAAAATATAGGCATCACCATATACATTAATTTGGGTGGTAACTTTGGGCAATATGGGAATTGGGTGGGTACACTGTTATCTGTTGTCATATTGTGCATGTTTTACTCATCAGGGGAATGACCCTAATGCTGACTCCGCCTTATTGTTTACCACAGCAAGATGAATGCCTGATGTAGCTGATACTCACCTCATCCAGTCTGTCTTCAGTGAACTGTGTATCCGTCTGTCTGGTGGATTTTTTTGTCCTGTCTTCTTCTTCCTGTGTGGCACTGGCCTAGATTCAGCTAAACTGTAGTGTGAGCCAAGGTAACAATCAAGGATGGTTGGTCAAGGTGAAAGAGCACCAATTATCTTTTTTTCTGTATTGTGCTCTTTGCAGTAAGCTGCAATATACCCATGCAATATGCATTTGTCTGCTTGACTGTTAATACTATGGTCTAAATTTTAAATGAGCATAAAAATAATCGTTAAAAGCAAAGTCCATTTCTCTCTTGTATAGAAATTGCTGGATGCTATCACATGAATAAGTAAAGTTGTCACAAATGACAAAAGCCTTTAAGAATTCCTTCAAATGATGATATTCAAATATTTTGTTTATTATGACTCATCTCTAACTACAGAAGTGATGCTTGACCTAGGCCTGTGCCACTGCAAAGAAAGCTGCTGCCTGTGTACCTTCTTGATGTCTTACGCATTGCATTTTGTGCCTCTCTGACCCTGCTGATAAACTACAAAGAACACTGCAGCCCCTAACATTTATGTATGTGCTCTGCTGATGAAGAAATACACAAAGTTTTTGTGACATTGTCTCACATTGTCAACCTTTCATTGGTGATTAAAACAGACAAATCATCCATCATATGTATGCCTAGAAATGAACGACCCTAAACTACTTTCTAAAGTAAAACTTTCTGTCTACATTTGCCACTCAACTTATCAGTGAGGCAGTACCACAAAATGTTGTGTATTTCTATGACTATAAATGATAATGTGGGCGATTGCTACCTTTGTGGTAACTCACTGATGATCTTCATGGTAGAGGGTGACCTGACCGACCAGGCCAGCTGCCCGCGATCCAGTGGCTCTGACCCCCAGACGGTCATCAGCGACACAGTGGTCCTTTCTGCCGGCACCATCAAGGTGAAGGTAGCTCATGTTTCTCCACACAGTCCCACATCTAGATACAACCCCTTCAACGAGGACTCGGACACTAACACCACCAACACCTCAGCCGATGTCACGCCAGTTCATGTAGCCAGCTGTTACAATACCGTCATCATTGGAGATGACACAGAGAGCACTAACAACGAGCTGGAAGTCATAAGGTACAATTAGATGTAGCGTCAGTTGCTGGTTCACATTCTGTCCGCTTAGTTAATCAAATTGTATTTAGGACAGTCAGCTAACCGGTCTGCTTTTCTAGGATGGCCAGACGAAGGAAACCAGCCAAGAAGCGACGTGGAAAGGGCTCTACAGATTCCAGCAGCAGCATCCACAACTCAGTCTCCTCTGAGCATATGGAAATGGACAATAGCCTCCAGGGCTCAGATGATGTAGATTCTTTAAACTGCACAGTAATTCATCTTGACACTGAAGGAGAATTGAGAAGAAGCAGGGCAGGAACTGAGGTTGTGGAGGAAGGAGATGAAGACGGAGTAGAAGGCCTGCTACGGCTCCCTGAGATGACCGACACCTCGATGGATAATGTGGGGCAACCCCTCCGTGATGTCATGGACCGGCTCAACGGTGTTCTGGATAAGGAGGAACCCTGGGATCACCCAGAGGAGGAGGAGGAAAATAGCAAAGGCTGTGATCAGGGCCCGGAGCCTCCTGCACAGCAGCCCTTTCGAGAGGATTCAGGCGGGAAGCCACCTGACCCAGCCTCACGAGAGACATCTTGCACCCCTCTTGCCACAAGCCCCGACATCCTGCAGGCCTCTTCCGCACCAACAGACTTATGCTGCTTTACCCCCAACAGTCCAGACTCTGCTCCCACGGGTGGTGGCCACCATGACTCTACAGAGCATAGCAAGTCGCAGACTCTTTCAGGTGGCCATGATGATGAAGGAAAGGCAAAAGCGCCAGCAGGACAGGAGTCCAACATGAAGAACGGAGGAGATGATGTACAAGAGGGAGAGGAAACAGACACAAATGCACTTACTGCTGAGGAGGCCGAAGAGCAACTACAAGAAGAGAAGCTTAGTCCCTCAGAAAGTTCTCATCCTGCAGAGTTTAAGTATGGACTCCTTACAAAATCAATCTTTTGTTGATGTAATATTGCCTCATTGTAATGTGTGGTTAATTTTCTTCACTATTCATATTTCAGGGTGGATAACAATCACTTGCTTCTTCTGATGATCCATGTATTCAGAGAGAATGAGGAGCAGCTCTTCAAGGTGACAACTGAGACACTATTCTTTATTCACTGTGACACTACTGAAGTTAGATTTTTAGGAGAAAACTTCAATATATGTGCCAAGTATAAATAAACGTTTTCTTTGGCCTGTTATGAATAACATTTAAGTTAATTTTCTGAAAAAGTAATCCTTTTTCACTCATTAGTCAGCCAGGAAGTATGGTAGTTAAGTTATGGATTGACTCATAACTTGTTTGGACATTGAAGAAGTGGTTTGGCAATGGTTCCTTTTTGGAAGTGTTGCAAGCTCCAATTTGTCAATTGCTTTTACTCAGACTGTAGTATTGTATGTGTCTGATACTAGTTTTTTTTTTTTAAACCCAAAATTCAGACTTTTAAAGGTATTTACATACATTTTAACAATGGGGGAAAAAAGCAGATTGGTTAGAATTTCAAATTAGCTAACTTTTTTTTTTTTTAAGTATCTGACCCACATAGCATAAATAGTGAAAACCGCGACCTGTGTGTCAGACTCTCGCAGCTGCTAGTTTGCTATCATTGTAGCAATACTATGCTCATGCTATAGCACAAAAAAAGTATTTTCTTCCACACCTGGATCTCTGCTATGTGCTATCCAGTCGCCAGAAACACTGAGTATTACGGTTGCCAATACTTGATGCAATTTGTCTTTCTGTTTTCAGATGGCAAGGATGAGTACCGGCCATATGGAGGGAGACCTGCAGCCCCTTTACCTGCTGCTGACTGACTGTTACATCTATCTGCTTAGGAAAGGTCAGTAGCTACAAACTCAACAGCTTTGACTGAATTTTCTTATAGTCAAGTCCTGTCAATTTAATTATATAATACATTTCATACAACAAGTGTAGATTCAAGGTGCTTCCAGATAAAATGCAAAAAAAATAGCTAAAGATTATACATGACAAAAATATGAGATAAGATCATATAAATAGAATAGAATCGATCTTTATTGTCATTGTCACAAGTACAACGAAATTTTAAAGTGCTCACCAGTCAGTACATCATTCATTCATAATAAAGAAAATAAAAATAGAAAATAGAACAATAGAAATAAATAAAAATGAAAGAAAAAGATAATCAATAATAAATACTATACATAAAAACAGCCCAAGTACATCCTGTCATTGCACAGCCCTATTCCAGTCCGTTGTAAACAGTGTTAATTAGCAGCATTGAGTGTAGTGATAGCTGTAGGATAAAAGCTGTGTTTGAATCTGTTTGTCCTTGTTTTAACTGATTTGAATCATCTGCCTGATGGCAACAGTTCAAACAGAGAGTGTCCAGGGTGAGAAGAGTCCTTTATGATATTCTGCACTTTTTTGATGCAACGAGAACTGTGTAGTGGTTCCAGTGTGGAACAACTTAAAGCAATAAGGTGTTACATATGTAAAAACATTTAAGATGACACAGTATTTCACTGGAAAGGGAATGAGATAATAATTATTATTATACTGATTCTAAAATAAAAGCCTGTTTATCACATATATTAAAGCTAGCTAAAAACATCACCTCTTTTAAAAGAAGCCACTGTTGTAGCAGACCTTAATTCATGTGATAAAGAATTTCCAGAGAGTAGGACCATAATGACTGAAGGCACCATAAGCTGATTTAGAATTTATTTTCGGGATAGTGAGGAGACCTTTGCTTGATAATCTAAGGGATCTGTCTGGCGTGTACTCAGTGAGCATGTCAACAACACAGAAAGGAGCTAAGCCAGTCATAGGTTTAAAAACCATTACAAGTATTTTGAAATCAATAATCTGTTTTTACTGGGAGTCAGTGAAGAAAGGTTTAAATAGGAGGATGTGTTCAAACTTGTTGGTTTTAGTTAATATACTCTGGCTGCAGATTCTGAATGAGCTGAAGTTTATTTTATACTTGCTTTGTCTGTCTGGCAAAAAATGCATGATAGTATTCTAGTCTATTCCTTCCTATCACAGACTGTGGCAGGAAGCATTTAACATACAATATATTTCTGAGATGATAAAAGGCAGTCTTAGAGATATTACATATGTGCAGCAGCCAAAATGCCACCAAATGTTTGGGGGTGCTAACAAGGTTTTTACAGGCAGGTGAGTTAACAGAGTGAATCTGGTGTCTCAAAATCATGGGAACTAGTAAAAGAATCTCAGTTATGTCATCATTTAGATATAAACTATTGTGGCCATCCAATATTTGATATCTGCAATGCATTGAATGAGGTCATCCATTGGGCTAAGGTTAAAACAGATATGTATAACTGTGTGTCATCAGCATACAGCTGATATGAATTATTGTATTACTGAATGATGGACCTAAGTGGGAACATAAACAAATGACACAGCAGTGGACCAAGAATTGACCCTTGAGGGACTCCACATGGAATGCTGACGGCAACTGATTCAAAGTATCCAATAGAAACAGAAAATGATTTTCCAGTAAGATAAGAAGAAAGCTAATGTAAAACTCTGCCCCTAAGGCCTAAACAGTGTTGGAGGTGCTGAAGAAGAATGATATGGTCAGCTGTGTCAAAGGCTGCACTAAGGTCAAGAAGTACAAGAATAGAAACTTAATGGTTGTGTGAGCTAATTTTAAAATTGTTAACAACTCTGACCAGGTCAGTTTCTGCCCTGTGATTAACTCTAAAACCAGACTGGTAAACGTCAAATAGTTAGATGACAGATACTACATGTGTAATTGTTTGTATTCAATTGTTTCAAGAATTTGAAAGGTTTGAGATTGGTCTGTAGTTCTGAAGAACACATAGATCGTAATTACTCTTTTTCAATAATGGTGTTTATTGAAAATGTTGGAGATCTAAGGTGAAGATTCCAGAGAGTAGGGAGACATTAAGGGCATTAGGCATTGGGTCAAGAGCACAAGTTGTAGAGTGCTGACCAGATGTATCTGTACAAAAACCAGCTCTATGTTTGGGGATCCAGGCAATGTTGAAAAAAAATACAAAAGTGAATTGAAGCCCCAAAATCTAGAGTGCGTTTTAGAGTTATATCAAGGCCTTTAGAAATAACCAGGTAAAGAGTGTTAGAAGGGGTGAAGTCATATGTCAGGACATACTGAGATGAGTTTTGGTAGGCACAGTAATTTTATTACACAGGGGAAACAAGCCTTGACCTCTTAAATTGACCATTACCATGGAAGCTCCAAGATCCCCACAGATGATTATGAGATGTGTGACAACTGAGTCAAATCAGTTGATCTACACAGTGGTCTAGCAAATAGGAGCAAGGTTATTTTGTAGTAAGAAAGTATGTCATTTTTGGCATGTACTTATTGCATGTCTTGGATGTATTTTTGTTATTCTCCACAGGTGCAGCTGAGAAGCCTTACACAGTAGAAGATGCTGTTTCTTATAATGAGCTGGACTATCTCTCAGTAAGTACATGAAGGATTTTCTATTTTCTCCCATTAGTCTATGGGTTCGGCTGCTATTATTTTACATACGTGTTTTTTCCTTCAGTTTCATGATGTCTTCTTATGGTTATCTAAAGGAATCTTTCAAAGTTTGTTTATGTCACAAACACAACATTTGTATAATCATGGTGATAGTATTGCGGCGCCGTGCCGGATCTCCGGCGTGACTGCGAGGAAAAAAAAGGGGGGGGTTCGCCTAAATGTAACAGACATTTTTCTGGATCCAAGAGAAGCACAGCTTTCACTCTCAACCACATTAACAATAGGTCTACTAGCCAATCAGAAGTAGGGCGGGGCGGGACCTGGGTGTGGACAATCTGGCAGGCGCTTCACATGCTGTCGAAAGTGATCCCCATTCTGTTGTAAACTGTTTGTTTATTCTCTATTTATTTCTCATTACTTATTTTCCAGTTCCTTAAGCACTTTATTTTTTGTTGTTGTGGAACTGAATGGTCTTTTTTTCTGAAGTAAACTATATTTGTTAGTTTTCTATTTTTAGATACTTGTAGATTTCCTGTCATTTATTTAACTTTTAGTTGTTTTGAAGGAACAACTTTAGGATTACAGTATTATCTACAGTTCACTGTTACAATGTAACTGTTTCAAAACTGCATTTAAAATAAATGGTGCATATTTTGCACTTTATCAGTGTCCTTGTTCATGCCCTTAAGTCAATGGTTAGGCTACTAATCAAATCTGTTTCTACTTTGGAGTGCTATTGCCACCTACTGACCTTTTTTTGTATTGCTGTAGTATAATCTGTAGTCAGAGTATGCTAAGAGCAATGTGACAATATGGCAGATAAGTGGCGAGATAGTTAAAAGGGTTATTTTCAAATAATGTTATATATGTATATATAAAATGGTGCCACACCCCACCTCCCGGGGCACGGAAAGGCTCAGGATTCTTTTCCACTATCAGTCCTGTATAATGCTTCTCACAAACAATGTACACTCAAGAATAAGGTGCCATGTGGGATGATGAAGCCTGAGGTTAGTTTTATGTTTATGTTGTAATGCTGTTTTCCTTCAGGTGGGCCTTGACCAACAGACAGTGACGGTTGTTTGCACCAATAGACGAAGAAAATTCCTGTTGGACACGGCTGATGCCTCGCTGACTGTGTGAGTGTGCCAGTATCTTTGTGTCTGTGCCAGCCTGCTCTGGTCCACTTCTTGTACCCACAGCTACTCTGAGCTGAGTGTTTGTCTTCAGTTCATTTCAGTTGACAAATGGACACAGACAGAAACTAAACCAAAATACTTTTGGGATGAGGTTTATCATTCAGTCCATTATAGTCCATTACAGTCTCAACAGCAAGATTAATGTTATCAGCAGCACACCACTTTCCTCTCTTCTTCCTCTATCCTGTCCTCTGATAAGATAAGACTCTTGAAGCTTGGTAACCAATCACAATAACAACCGGTGACCATGAGACTTAATGTGCTGTTAAATTAATATTTTAAAAGCCGTTTTCCATGGGAATATTTACTTTATAAAGATATACAGGAAACATCTTAAATTGCATGATTTTGTCATCTAATCCTTCGCTCTCCTTTGCTTACAGCTGGTTCCTGTCTATTCTCAAGTCAGCCATGGTTAAGGGTTGTCGTGAGCCTCCGTATCCCTCCGTGCTGACTGATGCCACCATGGAAAAACTTGCTCTCACTAAGTTTGTCTCCCAGGAATCTCACTGTGAGGTAATGATATCTCAAACTTCACATACAATTGTTCTTCATTGCATGTTTGTTCTTTGCAGAAAGTATAAGCCTTGTAATCCACTACTGTAAATGTCACCTCTGTTTGAGTCCTATGACTGCTGGATGTTTCATGTGGCCATATTATCTTCGTCTTTTTTGAAATCCTAAAAAGGTTTGGGTGTCAAAGCTTTTCACCCATTCCTAAAAAGGCTCCATTTATCACTGTTCTATTCTTGTGCTGACTTTCAAATCAGTGGTAAACCAATGCTTTCTTTTTTCTCCAGGTTTACGAAGTGTCTATCCAGCTGTATTCACTGGTCCACTGGGAGGATCCTATGGACATGAGTTTGTCACCCCAGGGTGTCCCAAGCTCTAGATTATCGTCCAGCACCAAGGAGGGGACTGTATATTACCGGTCGGGAACCACCTACCTGGGTAAAGAGCTGTGGAAAAGCTGCTACCTCGTCCTCAGGTAAGGGCAGGTCATCAGTCCCCTTCTCAACTGGTATTATTATGCACTACCAAATATATATTTATTTATATATATATATATATATATATATATGTGTGTATGTATATATATATAAGTTCCACACTAACTCTGACATGTTAATCTGACATTAAAAGTGTGTTGCCATTTTCACTTTCCCTTACAGATGCAGAAAGTCTGAATGTCACTTCCTGTTGTAACATTTATGGACTTTGCGACTGACACCTAAAATATTGTATTCTGACAAAACTATTTTGGGTTTGAGCGCACAAAAATGTAGATCACATTTGCCACAACCCCTAGTACTTAATTCCCCCACTTCACACTTCGCTTTAGAAAAAAATGCCAAACATATTAAAAGTGAGGTTTCCTTTTGGCATTTCACTGTTTTCCATATCTGCTTTTTTCCAGACATGCTGAAAGCCTGAGTTCTGTTTGTGCTCCCTTTATAGAGCAAAGCAGTTTAATAGATTTCATGCCAGTCTGTCCAGTGGTACATAATATAATATAAAATAAATGGTAGCGGCTGATGGTTTCTTTTATTACAGGAATAATAATATTTTTAAATTCATGTGGTCATAATTTATTTATGCTTTGCATCTTTATAAGGAGCAAGACTAAAATCCTAAAAGGTACACTAGAGGCCCTTAGAGGCTCAGACTAATCATTACAACATTGACATCTTTGATGATTTCAGTTACACCAATAAATAAGTGTGGCCTCAAAAGGTAGGATGAAGGAACCAAACAACCGACACCCCTCTGCCACCATCTCAACAAAATAAAACTTTATAATGTGGGTTGTTGTTAAATTGTATAATTTTGTTAGATGTGAATGTTTTGTCCAGGCTCTCTAAATATTTTATGTTACATGATTTAAGAGCTTCTGACCAGTTGAATAATAAATAAATATTTATTATTAATATTAATAAATATTTTCCTTATTTCCTTGCAGCAATGGGATTCTGTACTTGTATGCAGAAAGAACTGATGTGGCACCCGTACTGTCAGTCACCATGGGGTAAGCTTCAACTTGCTGAACGTTTACACTGTAGAGTTAACCTAAACAACAACATAAGGGGAAAGATGGAGAGAAAATATGTTTACTGATATAATTGAATGCTCTTTATGCCGCCTCATTCCTTATCAGCGGAGAGCATTGTGGAGGCTGCCGTCGCTCTAACAGCACAGAGCGTCCCCATGCCTTCCAAGTCATCCTGACAGAGCGCCCCCCACTGGAGCTCAGCGCCAATAATGAACAGGACATGGCTGACTGGATGCTGGTGCTCTGCCAGTCTGTCTCCAAAGGGGTAAGGAGGGAGACTCACATTGTGCATACACCCAGTTTTTATCGAATATTAGGAATATAACATGTTAGATGGATGTGGGGAGACAGCAATGGGTGCCACACAGTCTGTTCATTAGTGCACGCAGGTTTTAAACAGTCAATAAAAAGACCTATATTCAGCTTCAGCAGACTTATATTTAGCTTTGTATTACATGATGTAAGCCTAGATACTTTACAGCAATCAGTCACATGTTCTGTCCATTCTGTGCCTTCAGCTGTTACAGAGGAGTTAGTCTGTCTGAACTGTGACCATTTTTCCAGGAATAATGCAAACATGTGGGAAAAATAATTCAATCATGTTGAAATGGAACAAACAGTGCTCTTGTTTTAGTGATAATAACACATAAAGCATTCTTCGTGATGCCTTACACATTATGCTTAAATCAAGCTTTGGTGGGAAGCTCATTAAACTCAAGTTGAACTGACTTTCCACACAGCTTTCAACCAGAAATGACCTAACATAAATGACAATAATATTGACAAATAATCCCTGCCGACATGCATTGTAAAGAATGTTTCCTCTCTGAAAAAGCTCATTGTAAACAAGAGGCATCAGAATTTTGCTTATATAAATTATTTTATGCACAGTGTCAATCAATATAGATTAATTACCATCTCATCTCTAGGTCATCCCTCAGGGTGTGGCGCCCACCCCTTGTATCCCATGTTGCCTGGTTGTGACAGACAGGAAGCTGCTAACTTGTCATCAGGACTGTCAGACCAGCTTCTTCCGTTCACTGGGCAGCGCTGATATCTGTGACGTCACCACTGTCTGCGTGGAGGCCAACAAGGAGTACTGTGTCATTGTAAGTGGCGGTCTCAAGGTGTTAATGATTAATGAACCGGTAATGTGTGAAGTAGCTTTCTTCAAGGACCTTTTTATAAACTTTTACACTAAGCTTTTGCCCATTCTCTCCCTCTGTTTTGTGGGTAGGAATTTGCAGCGGATCGCTCTCAGTTCCTCCCTCCATGGGTCTTGTATTTCAGTGGATGTGAAGAGAGAGATCGATTGCTGGAGGTGTTGGACAACACATGGAAAGCCGTTTTCCAGGTGAGAAGATAGGGTGATGTAATCAGAGGTTTAAGAGAAAGAAATGCTGTGATATTACAATAATTCCAATATTTGCCTTTCCAAAATATCAGAGCTTAAATACAACAACTGCTGCCATTGGCTGTCAATCTGATTGAACTGTCATGCATGTCCTTACTGTTCATAGGTTGACCTTCCCCACAATGAGATATCAGATCCATCAGTGCAGAAGCGTTGTGGTGAGGCCCTCGCCCTGATGAAGAGCGCCTGGCAGCGGGCAGACAGTCTGGCCCGAGGCAGAGCCCAGCGTGAGCCCTGGTGCTGACATCACACACTAACCTGTGGGTAGCCACTGACACAGACTGATAGTGAGACAGTCTGATTTAGTTCTGGCATACATGGATTTAACGCTGTTACTGTGTACAGTTGAGACTTCTAACTTGAAAGACTGAGAAACTAATGGGATATGGTTACTGGTTGTTGTACCACAGCAGTAAACCAGTGACACACCTCTAATTCACTGATTAAGTGTTTCTATTAAAGAAACATCTGCAGGAGTAACAATGCATACAGTAAATCCCAACAGAGTGATACATCACTAAGATGTTCTCACATGAAACGAAGTGAATTAAACCTCCATCACAAAGTTACAACAGATTTTATATCAGCAGAAATAACTGCAATGTAGAACAAATATGCTGAATCACTGGTTGACCTTCAGTGACAAATGGTGGGTGATCCCCTTATTTCGGCTGGTTTTGGGGAAGCTTCGGTGTCACATCATGTGATGTGTGTTTTCCTGCAAAATTGAGTCATTGTTTTAAAATGAGCACTGAATAGAGATTTCCTCTTCTAACTGTTGACTTTGAGGTGAAGACGGGACTGAGAATGATAAAACCACATTGAGGAACATGAATGTAGACAAGGATTCAAAGTTAGATAAGGATCCTACAGCTTCCCTGCACAGTGATTTCTTAAGAAAATTCAATCTGTATTCTTGTGGTGTGTATATATAGCGAAAGCCATATATATATGAAGGGGGGAAGCAGCTGCTTGTTTGCCATGTGGAAAAGTTCACTACTTGTCTTGCACAAAACAAAAACTAAAAAATCAGTAATGCTTACTGTGGCTCGTACAATATGTGAAAATAAAACTCACTCCTCGCTTTCTAAGAGTTCCAAGATATTCTGCTGAACTTTAACTGTGGTACAATAATAGAGCAAGCGTGTAATCACTAATGGTTGTTGATGTGTCGGATATTTGGTTTTGGTTTGGCGAAGGTCACGTACTGAACCTCTACACTGAATTATTATAACTTAGTTTTTTCCTGAGAGGATGGGGATCTCAATATGATGTGTATGTGTGTGTGTATGTACATTCACACACACATACAGTTGTAGTTGGAAGTTTACATACACCTTTAAACAATTTCACAATTCCTGACATTTAATCCTAATAAACATTCCCTGTCTTAGGTCAGTTAGGATCTCTGCTTTATTTTAAGAATGTAAAATGTCAGAATTATTTATTTCAGCTTTTTCTTTCAACACATTCCCAGTGGGTCAGAAGTTTTCTATTTGGTACTGTAGCATTGCCTTTTAATTGTTAAAATGTGGGTCAAACATGTGTGATAGCATTCCACAAGCTTCTCAAAAAAAGCTACTGAACCTCTGGCTTGTTCCTCCTAACACACCTGGTTTAACTGAGTCAGGTTTGTACGTCCTTGCCCGCACACTTTTTTCAATATATCCTCTTAATTGTTCATCATGATGCAGGTAGGGCTAGTGCAGTCTGTCAAATAGACTAATATTTGACAGACTGCACTAGCCCTACCTGCAGCAAAGCACAACATGATGCTGCCACACCAGTGCATCACAGTTTGGATGATGTTCTTTGGCTTCTTTTCCTCCAAACATAACGACGATAACCATTTTTGTTTCAACAGACCAGAGGACATTTTTCAAAAAACTAAGATCTTTGTACCCTTGCTAGCAGTGTTTAAGGTTATGTCACTATAGGACTTGTTTTACTGTGGATATAGACACATTTGTAACGGTTTCCTGCAGTATCTTCATAAGGCCCTTTGCTGCTGTTCTGTGATTGTTTTGAACTTTTTGCACCAAAGAACGCCCATCTCTAAGAGACAGAGCGTGTCTCCGTCCTGAACGGTATGATGGCTGCAGGGTCCCATGGTGTTTATACATGTGTACTTTTGTTTATACAAATGAACGTGGTACTTTCAGGTGTTGGGAAATAGCTCCCAAAGATAAACCGAACTTGCAGATTCCTGGATTAATGATAATGCGATAATCGCGATAATGAGCTAGTTGTCTAAAAGCATTGTCAACTTCGTGTAAGCAAACTTCTGACCCACTGGAATTGTGATATAGTGAATTACAAGTGAAATAATCTGTCTGTAAATGATTGTTGGGATTGTTTCATGCACAACATATATGTCCTAACAGAGCTGCCAAAACTATAGTTCATTAATATGAAATCTGTGGAATGGTTAAAAAATGAGTTTACCTAAGTGTATGTAAATTTCCGACTTCAACTGAATGTATATTTCTCTCTTGCACTGTTACATGACATGCTCATGCTCGTTTCCTCGATCTGAGATCTTGCTTTACCAATTTAAATCTTGTCATGAATTCTATCAGGAAATGCAACAGACTTGCCTTCTTCTCCACTGTGTAGAGACGAGTGGAGGCTTCCATGCAGACTTGCACATTGTTCGCTGTTTGTCTTTTTTGAATGGTGTCAGTTGTTGTGGTTTTATGTTGATATATCTTTTTTTTTTGTCCATTTCCATTTTAGAGAAAGTGGGAACAACTGTAACTAAGTTATTCAGTGTGGTGAATAATTGGAGTGGTGACAAAAATATTTTCTTGATATAGATGTTTGTGTGTCTGCATTAGCAGTATACTTCCCCCGTAGTGTGGATACTTAGAGAAGAATTATGGTCTGTGTGAAAAAACAAACTGACTGCATTAACAAAGGAGAGCTACCAGTTGTCTTGGCTTCTCCATTATATTTTGATCATGCCATTAGCTGTCATATAGTGGTATAGGACCATGTTTGAGGTTTATAATACCCTTAAATAGCCTTTCAACTTAGAGCAAGTGTAGCATCTGTTCATAACAGATGAATGCTTTTAAATGACCTGTAGTACCATATAATATTAAGCTTTACTTCAAGAAAGAATAAGAATTAGAAAGCAAACACTTTTTGGTTTCCCTACTGTTTTGGTCAGTAGATGGAAATGCATGCGTCCTTGACATTAATGCTGTTTAATCTACTGCAGTGTGTAACTGCATCGCAAGGCTCAAATAATTGTGAGGTTTCTTTTGCAAGGACAATATTGCCTTTATGACAACCTTGACTAAATTGGATGAAATGGCCAATTTGTTGAAACTAAATGAATCACCTTTTTTTTTTCCTCTTTGTAGTTGCCTTACAGCGTACAATATGGCTGACTTTATTCAAATACTTAAAACAATCATCAATGTTCATGTTGTGGTTCTGGTTTCTTTTGTGAGACAAGTCAAAATATGTGCTGTACGTAGGTTAAAGTATCAAACAAACACAGAAGTAATGGCAGTCATGTACAAAAATTCAGGTTTTGAATTCATACCAGTCTCAAAAACTTCTCAAACAATACCCAGAACCAAACATATGTCACATATATGTATGTTTGCATAAATGTATGTCTCTCTCGGCATTAATCAGTGCTTTAAGCCTTTTCTAAGTGCCACTTGGTCTCACTTATCTTCCGTTCCTTTACAAAGAAATCTAATCTCAGGTGAAAAAGGTACTTCACATCCAAAACCTTACAAATCACCATGTGTTTTTTTTAATATTACTGCTGTTTTGTCTAATTCATCTTTTTTTTTTTTTTTTTTAATCCCTGTTTTTATTTTGGGTCCTTGCATGCGCCATGGAGCATTATTAAGTTATTTTGCGCACAGAGAGGAGGCTGCAAAGTGATATTAAATGGTGGAAAAGGTTTTACCTAAAAGTCCTTTTAATAATTCAGTAGATTTCCAAACATGATTCGTTGGCTGAGGAGTTGGAATCGTTTCCCCCACTGATTACTGAAGGGCTTTTTGACCCGGGAGAGCACAGTTGCAATAGTTGGACTTACTTGAAATGTTTGTTGGATTAAAAAAAAAAAAAGAAAGACATTTACTGCTTGGAGGAGTTATGGCCCTTGAAGTGTATATAAAGGAAAAAGTCAAAGTTAGTCTTTCTAAGCAGTGTTTTGAATGTGGGACATTGCTGGCCAATGATGGATGACATCTTTTAAGCGATACATTTGAATAAAAAGAAGCACTCTCTGATTTTTGTTCATAAATGTATACTGCATGTAATATTTGTATTATGTTTAGCAGTTTTATTGAATTGTAAATAGAGCACTAATCAAATTTAACTCACTCACACATACAGACGTGCATGTCCGGAGGATTTTATACAGTTCATAATGGTAATACATGTACAAAAAACCTTTGTGAAATGGATGGCATAACTGAATAAATTGAAATGAAACCTTGACTCCTGTGCACCATTCTCTGTGCTTTAACATCTGCATTTCTATTACAGGTCAAACCAGTGAAATACAATGCATTCAAAACATAAGGACAGAGTAGGGATGTCTGGCAGATCTTCACCGACTGCAAAGATGCATGAAGAAGGAAAGAAGTCTGAAAACATAAGGACAGTCATGTTAGAGCAGGTTCAGAAGATTCTCAGGTAAGGGATCAGCTGTGTGTAAGGTGAAAAGCATCCTGTACTTTTTGCTCATATCAAAACACTGCTTAATTAGTGTCTTCCAGTGTAGTTTACTGTAATCTTTCAGATATAGTGTCTGAGATACATTTAGTTTTTACAATGTCGCAGTTCCTCCCAGTCACCAGTAGAGGTCATATGTAGTTTCTCTTGAAGCCTGTTTCAGACTATGATCAGGTGTGTGGCCTATCTGGGATATATTGGAGTGCCAACAGCCAGCCAAGCCTTATCATTTAAACATCAGCAGCTGACCTCATGAATGTTATTGAGGCTGAATGGGAGCAAACCTGCAACTTATACGGTCATGTGAAAAGCTTTCCCAGAAGAGAAGAGTAGAGGCTGTCATAGCAGCAGATTATATGGCCATGGTTTAAATGTTGAAAAGACACTCTTGGGTTTATATGTTCAGGTGTCCGTTTACTATGTATTGTATTCATTAAAGGTACAGCTACTGAGCACCATGTTCTTCTGTTATGCTTTCATATTAACTGTATTTCCTGTTGAGGCACAACTAGGACAACCTCTTACCTTTTGCACCTTTTCACCACAGAGGCTTCACCACAGCATGTAGGTTGGTAAGTGCCCTACTTACTGGGCTGTTAACAAGTTATTCTGTGTAAGACCACGTCTTTTCTTTAAACCCATGGATTACTATTTATTTTAAAATGTGGAAAATGCTGAAACTTATTTGATTTGATCCACTGCAGCATAATCTTAATTGTTTCAAAGCAAAAGCAAATAGTGTACGCCTCACCAGCTGTCATCTTCGGGGTTATTATGTCATTTGGATTTTGGAGCACTTTGCTAAAACAACAGAGGTGGATATTTTCTGTATGGAAACCTCTTTTTGTAAGAATCAATTAGGAATTTTTGAAAATGTTTAGAGCATTTACAGATGGTTAGGTTGAGTTAAATGTATGTTCATTATAACTAAAGATATTAGGAACTTTGGTGATTTATAGTGGGAAAAAAAGCAAAGACAACATTCAACACAGCCACGAGCCGTTAATGTTCACTGCCTCTGTTTTTATTTATTATTTTATAGTTACTAGGGCAACAAAAAATTACCACTTGTCCTGTCTTTTTATCATTTTAGTAACATAATAATATCACCATAGGTGTACTTGTGCTGTTTCCATGGTTTCAACAAGCATTAACTCTTCTCCTTTTCTATATTGTTTTCTCTACACACAATACAGAGCTGGATCGAAAACGATTAAAGGAAAGTGTTTTAATCCTTATTTCCAGGAGCGCTGTAGTAAAAGGGCTCAATGGGACCACGGCACGAGACTAGAAGCGACAGTAAAGATGTAATGATATCAGCCAGCATCCAGGGAACTGAGCACAGCCTAAGAACAGTAAAGAAGACACGAATGCCTCTTTCAAATGATTGCAACAAAGCAGCACAGATAGAAAAAGATGCTGAAGGTGCAACGCAGAACGATCCCAATCACAGAATGATTCAGCAAATATCAAGTCAAGGACGAGAAACACTGCCAGATTGTTGAGATAGATTACCTTTGGGAGGTACAAAGCAAACTTAAGAATGTGCTCAGCAAATTTCAGGGAAATCTGCCTGTTGGACTATGAGGTGTCTTGTATGCAGAATCAACACCTCGTCCTGAGGTTGGGGTTATAAGAAAGCTCATAGTGTTGGAAATGGAGAGGGTTCATTTTCTGGGGAGCATGAATGTGCTCAGTAAATGTCTGTGCATCTTTGATCAGTTAAGAAAGAAGTACTCTGGATATGAATGCTGATTTGTGATAATAATAATAATTATGAAACACAAGTCCATTCAGACCACTGTGCAAGATCATGTTGTGCTTATTCAATATTTTATCAAACATTCACAGAAACAGACAGACTGAAACACTGAGCCCCCTCGCTTTCTCTCCACAAAATATTTATTTCACAAAGAAACTACATTGGCACATTTTGATATTTCAGGTATTTTATGTATGATATTACACATCTTAGTGTTTATAGTAAGTTATTTGACTAGACCCACATAGAACTTACTTCTTTTATTATCATTATTAATTCCTTTCAAAAGTAGACTTGGAATCTCAGTTACAGTAAAACTGCAAATTGACTGAGACCTCTATAGTGGTGTTGTATTGTGTATATATATAGATTGACACAATCACCCCCAGAATTGCAATATTGCTTTGCAGTGAACTCTGATCTATTAATTATCCAGACAGCATATTTCTCCCCATTAAATGGAACTAGTGTTTAAAGCTAGTTTAATGTGCTTTCCCTCATTGACTCTGCTCTCCAATTTCTCATTTCTCTTCTTATGCAATTTTAATACCTTTCTGTCCGTTAGCTATACACTTGCCTGCTTCTTCCCACCATCTCCCTTTCCCTCCCCCTCTTTGCTTATCCTTTCACACTCTTTTTACATTCTGCTCTGTTTTGACTGCAGCAATGCGGTCTACTTAGAAGGAGGAGGAGGAGTGTTGGAGAAAAAAAAAACATGTCACCTTTAGTGCTGATGCATGTGGATGGATTCATGTATATTTGCCAACAGCATTTGAAGGCTCAATCTCAGTGTCATGCCCGTGATATCAGGAGGGGTGGAGTTCATTTTCTTGTTCTGTTAATAATTTATAATAACTGTGTGAACGTTTCCAGACCAATTAAAAGCAATGTACGAAACAGTTTGCATGGATGAAGGAATACCCAATAATATCACAGAGAATCCCCCCTCACATGTTTTATTCTTCATAATGAGCGTGCTAGTGAGAGCTCTGGTTTTACTCTCCTACCCCCTGCTTCTGACTGACTATTACATTATTTATTATGTGGGGATGTGCGCTGTACTGTATATCCTGATGCTGAAACGCAGAAAAGTGCAAGTTGCTGCCTGCATGTTAGGTCCATTACGGTATTCCACAGCTTTTCTAGCTGTGGAGCAGAGGAGCATGACGGATGCAGAGATAGAGAGGAGGGAGAGGACAGGGAGAGCACATATTGCTGCAAATCCAGACTTTATAAGCAGCCTCGTCTTCCCCACAACAAAGGTAGAGTATCAACCTATTTTCTTTTTTTTTGTCTTTTCAGTCCCTTCCTTCAAATCATGTCTGTAGTCGTAGTGTGAAATAATTAAGCAATAAGCAGAGTTTTTTTTTACAGTTTAATTTCATGTGAATGCTCAGTATGTGTATCAATCTTCAGGACATTTTGTCATCCTCACATCATGTTGAGGAAGGGCTCAGAGCTGCTGAAAGGAGACCGAGATGTCCTCCTGAATCTGGACTATGGGGGTGAAGCCCAAACCACAGACAGCTATGGAAGTCTGCAGAATGGGTGTTTCATCCCGCCCAGATATGTAAGCACTATTTTATTTTATTTTTCCTACGAACCCTACATTTACTGCAGTATGTTACCCTTTCATATATGAATCACATAAATATTGAAAATAAGTGGACATTCACACAGCAGCCATTGAATACCCTGCTCCCCTGTCTCATCCCTTCACTGACATCTCTGAGGTGTTGCAGTGTATCTAGAAGGGTTTTTATGCTCTGTGTGATATGTGCCAGGAGTATAAAGTATTATGAGGTGCAGTATATTACTTGCCAATTAAAGATTATCTTTTGGTCAATCATGACTTTGCTGTAGTGAAAGACTGTTTTCAAGCATGCTGTAAAAAGCTCAGTGGTCATTTTCCGTCTCATCTTTCTGGAATCATTATTGCAAAGTAGAGGCTTGTATGCTGCTAATGGCATGCTGTGTAATGGCAAAGGAAATTAACTATCCATATCTAGTACAGTGGGTTTACATGTAGGAAATTGAGTAAAGGATTTAATTTGCAAATTTCAATAATAGCTGAACTGCATGAACACTTTCAGTTCTCAGCTGCAGCTTGTGATGATGATGCGGATAGGGATGATACTGACCCAATCGATATTCACTTCAATACAAGAAGTACCCAGCCGGTTCCACAGACAGGGAATTACTTCAGAGATGGAAGAACCAAAATTGGTAAGCAGCATCAGCAGCTCACATTGTATTAGCTGTCATAACCTCAGTGATGGATGACGGAGTGAGTCCCTCATTTAACCTTTGTACCTGTGTGCTTAATGTTGATGATGATGTTGGCTGTAGACTTTGTGCTGGTGTGGGAGGTTCGCTCTCGAAGGAAACGGCGAGGCAAAGGAAGGGACAGGGATGAGGTGACCGGTGAGGACGGGGAGGCTGCGCCCGCCGAGGGAAATAGCAGGTCTGAACGAAGGAAGGCACAGCTGGCACAGTGGCGGGAGAAGTTTGTTCAGAATCTAGAGGGTGCTGGATTGCTGATGGAGA
Source organism: Scomber japonicus (assembly GCF_027409825.1). Classification (NCBI taxonomy): domain Eukaryota; kingdom Metazoa; phylum Chordata; class Actinopteri; order Scombriformes; family Scombridae; genus Scomber; species Scomber japonicus. The sequence continues at coordinate 10,263,450 of NC_070581.1, read as the reverse complement.
AGGTACTGAAAATTAGACTGAAGATCATTTGTCTTATTAAAAGTTCTCGGTCTGCTCAATATTGATTTTTCCTTATAAGTGAACATCTTACCTTTCTTTCATTTAGGAGGAAACTGCAAATGAAAAGAAAACAGTACACTTTCTGAAACTTAGCGCTCCTTGGGATGTGATGGTGTATTATGCTGAAGAGCTCTGCCTGAGAGCTCCATTACAGGTTAGTGCAGTTGTTTATAATTATCACACATTTCTAATTTAAAGTTATAATACTTAGATTTTTATACTGTCTCTATGGATGGCAATGCCAGTCTCTCAGTCAGGTGGTTGGTTGGTCCACCATTTTGCTCCAAATTGAAATGGTCCAAAACTGAAGCTCAACAACTATAGAATGGATTGTCCTGAAACTTTCCAGACACATTCACATGCCCCTCAAGGTCCCTTAACTTTTCATTATTAGGTCAACATTTGAATTTGTTTAATACTTTTATGGCTAAATAACTGCAAAACTAATGACATCCCTTTAGCTTCAGCTGTGTTTTGTGTTTAGTGCTAATTAGAGTACCGTAGCTTGCTAACATGAGCATAAGCATAGTATACATGTTAGCATTTTTGAGCATATAAGCACGTTGATGATGCTAACATTTAGCTCAAAGCAGCTCCTCTGTGTCTAAACACAGCCTCACAGAGATGCTAGCATGGCTGTAGACTCTTGTGTGTTGTTATTACATCAAACTGCAGCTTTTATTGTTACTAATGGAGTTCGACTTTCCTGGGTGAGATTCAAATATGTTCCCCTACACAAAGGATTGACAGGAGTGTACATCACTACAACTGCATCATAAAAACTGCATCACTATCTACTGGAAGGGATGCAGAGGATAAAAGTTGATGACAACTCAGATAAGGAGGACATTGTTAGCTGTCTTCCTTCTTATTCTTATTTACAAAACCTCTAATCTCAAAGTTTGTTTGGCTGCACTGTTAACAGATGTGGGTTGCTCTTCTTCTGTTGAATTATTGACAGTCTAGCCACTGAAGGCATGTTTGCTGCTTCCACAGTATAGTTTCTGAGACATTAACACCAGCTAACACCAGTAACCACGAGAGTAACTAAATCAACTGAGCCTTTAAGAATTATAACATTATAAAGACATCGATGATAACACTGTTATGATGCTGAATGACTGTGTGTTTGGCTTCCAGGCACAACCAAATGTGGACTTAAACGCGTCTGCTCGGGTACTGAAAAGACTATGCATACCTAACGCAATGACAGAGTCAGTACCAAACAGGCCGCTGGATTATTACACATGTGCCTTTCGCAAGTCAAAGATGAACAGGTGAGTTCTGGTTAACTTTAGTAATAACAGGATCAGTTTACATTGTTTTACAGTATAGTATAATTTGCTAACTGAATGTCTGTCTTCTTTAGATTCCTTGGCTGTGACAACCATGAAACCTACTTCACTAATATACAGAGACACCGTGTTGTGAGTAACTGGACTTCTTCCACATTGTATGTACTCAGTGAAATTATTCTGTCATGTAGTGAGAGTTTACGTATTATTTCAGGTGTATGAGATTCTTGCCGGGACGGTGTACGGCAAAAGGAAGAGGGCAGAGGTTGGCGTGGACAGACTTGTAAATGAAGGGGCGTACACTGCAGCTTTCCCCCTGCACGAGGTGTGATATTATTTATATCTGCTTTGAAATCTGTTGTAAAAACCTCTGCTGCTTTCTCCCTTTGATTCAGCATGTTTTATCCCACAGGGCCCTTTTCAGCTTCCTAGATATGAAATCCGTCCTGACGAGTTGAACCAGAGGCAGATTCTTTACCACTACTGGGCCCGCTGGTGGAAATGGTACAAGTACCAACCACTGGACCACATCAGGGAGTACTATGGAGAGAAGATTGCCCTCTACTTTGCCTGGCTGGGTAAATATGAATTTTTATTCACACAGACAATTTCTTCTTTTTTTTGATCATGAGAAGAAAGAAAAGTCAGACCTCCTCAAAAATAAATTGTTTGTCAGGTAAATATGAAGTTGAATATCACCTTCAGGTTTTTCAAATAAATTCAAATAAATTATCAAAATAAAAAATAAAAATGTAAAAACAGCAATTAAATCTGATTTTCCTGAAGGTGACATAAGTGACTTAGATTAAATACATCTGTAACTTGAAGGCTCCAACAGCTGGTTTGTGAATTTTGTGTTCGGTGGAGTGAAGGTCACTATGAAAGTAAAAAAGATCCTGTGGTCCAATGCTGTTGATGCTTCTCACCCTGGAAGGTTTGTAAAAGTGGAGAGGTCAAATAAATGCAGCAAAATACAAATAGATCTGTGAGGAAATCCTGCAATACTCTGACAGGCAGCTGAGACTTATGTGGACATCTGTTCACTAAGACTAAATGCTGTAATTGCTGCTAAAGGGGCCTCTACTATTTACAGAACATCAAACTACAGTTCATGTTGAGACAATAAATCTATAATCTGCAGCACGAGACACACTCCTTCTGAAATCCCAATCCAGTCTCTTCATCAAGGATATTCCAGCATTAAACAGCGGTGCTGCAGTGTAATTGCACATAAGCTAAAATCTGCAGCCTAAAGGAGCTTTATGTCTCTACAGGTTACTACACAGCCTGGCTGCTCCCTGCGGCATTGGTTGGCACCCTGGTCTTTGTGTCTGGAGTCATGTCCATGGGCACTAACACACCAGCGTGAGTCCACACACTTCACAGAAATGTTATATTATTGCATAACTTTAAAAAATGACAAGGAACTATATGGAATGTAGCATTAACAAAATGTATGCATGAAGAGCTAAAGAAATCAACATTTTAAAACACGATTAATGAAGTGGCGATTATGTGACTGTAACATTTAGTTGATGTCAAATTTTAAACTCTGCAACAAAGCTGGTCGAGTATTCTCTTGTGACTCTTTGATACTTATGCTGTTCTTACACTAAGTGCGATGATGTCACTGATAAACGTTTAAGCAGTTGTTTCACAAAATTAAAACGACAAGTAAAATAAGCGAACAGTCTATAATTCACTAGGTGTGTTTGTGGTCACATTCCACTCATTCTCAGTCAGGACGCATAATGAGGATGTCTATAAAGCAACAGTCTCAAGAAAATCCTGGGAAATGAATGGAAATTCAATGGGGTATTACCATTCAATAGCACTTTCAAAGGCAGTTTGTGAGTTATATGGTGAAACAATTTATTGGCAAGCAGCAGCAACTGGGCGCAGTTACTTTCCGAGGTCTTGTCGTTAGTGAGGTTGCCAGGTTTGCTACCAACGTGCCTGCACAAAGACCAAAACCAAATCCTGTGCTTACTGACCCAATCTTGTTTCCATCACCATAGCCATAGTCTGGCTCTGTACTTAACACACAGACATGAGATTAGTATTAATGCATTCATTTTGCTCCCAGAAAGAAAGAAAATAAGTGTATTACCCAAATTGTTGAACTATACCTTTAAGGAATTGGCCAAAATATAAAACTGTGCTGACACACTTTCTCCTTAATTGCGTTTAAACAAACACAGTTTTAGATGCAAATACATCAAAGCCCAGCCTGTTCTGCATAAAAACAAACCTCATAATTATACAGGCCACATGGGATATGTCTGTTCCCAATTCATTACACATTATTCAGCACCACAGTGGGTTATACTGACACAGCACACACATGTACTTTCAGTGTGTCTCCCCTAATATTGCAGTGTGTATTATAGTGTTTAATGTGTATTACCAATCTGAATCCCCCTACAAAGTTAGAAGAGAGTTTAGAGAGAATGGAAGATGAGTCAATATCTTAGAAAACAGTCAAATGTCTCAGATTCATGGAGTTCATTAGTTCACACTGTAGATTAAAGCCATTGATGAGTGGCGACAGGGTGCAGGCCAGTCTGCAGGAAAAATAAACTGCAGACGTCTCGTGGTAATGGACAATTAGTGTAGCTTAATCTCCATCTATATGAATATAGAGGAAAGGCATCTCTTGATGATTCCCGGATTTATTTTCAGACGTGTAGTCATGGTTTCAGTAACTCACTGAATAACTCTAATAAGGGAAAATGCAGCTCTATTCCCAGGTAGCAGGCTTGCACACTAATTTCAACACCTATTATCTGATGCTTTTTCTCATTCATCCAGGAATCAATATACACTGTACTTCTGTGCATGCAAAGTCTATTAGAGTTAATCCCTTCACATTCATAATTATGACTACATGTGATTTAAGAGCAAAATATCTATATTTCTGTTATATCTGCTCTGCCACCTGATTCATCCAAATCTGAAAAGCAATCCTGGTTTGAGAGCTTTAAAATGTGATTTCTCTATTGTAAGTAATCTCTGTCTATGTGTCTGTCAACAGTAAGGAAATCTGTAACAGCGGAGCTAGTTATCAGATGTGTCCTCTCTGTAAAACATGTACGGCCTGGAAATTGTCTGAAATCTGCACCATGGCCAAGGTAATGACCTTTCACAACATTTTACTGAAACTAAGCTGGTTAACTTAAAGCTTAAAGCTGATATTTGTTCCCAAATTGATGCACTCTACCTTTCTACCTTGCAGCTGGGCTACCTGTTTGACCACCCAGGCACAGTCCTCTTCAGTGTGTTCATGTCCTTCTGGGCAGTAACATTCCTGGAGTACTGGAAGAGAAAGATGGCCACCCTGGCCCATCACTGGGACTGCATGGACTTCCATGAAGAAGAGGTATTTTCTTTGATGCTATATTTATGGTAGCCTAAGGGAATAGGGTGGGGTTCTCCTGGCACTGGCATGAGGTGCATTACTTTGTCTTAGGTCCCCAGATATACAGTAGTTTGCAGTTGTAGTCTCCTCAGAAAACCAGCAAAGAGCCTATCCATTAATGCTGATATCATCACTGGGTTCCCTCAGGAGCGACCTCGGCCAGAGTTTGCAGCTATGGCACCGAGTATGGAACAAAACCCAGTGACTGGAGTCAAAGAGCCCTACTTTCCAGAGAAGACCAGACTGTCCCGCATGTTCACTGGCTCCATGGTCATCATTATGATGGTGAGACACTGTTTAAAAATGATTTTCAGGTTTATGAATTCAGAATTACTGTAAATGGAGTATTTGAGGTAACAGAACATTCTTTCCTTGTGTCCTTTTAAAAGTCTGTGTAAAGTGAGAATAAATATGTGTTTTGAGTTTGACATACCACAGAAAAGTGTGTTGTTAACCACCCTGCCATATTTGAATGATTAAAAAAATCGCCAAATATATGACATTAGGCTTTAAAGTTGTGAAAAAATCAGCCTTTTTCTCTGCTCCCAAATGCTGTGGGAGTGCCCGCCGAGTCCGCTGAAACCCCGCCCCCTACTAAGTATCACCTGTCAGTCCTCTACCCGAAACATGGATGCTACGTCTGAGAGCTTTCTGCTGCTAACTCAGACAGCTGCTAGCTCGGCAGCTAACTCAGCTCCTAGCTCGGCGGCTAACTCAGCTAACTGGCTAACTGTAGACTGTAATCATACAGTTTATGACTGTAATAGTAGTAGTGTGCGCTGAATATATTTATACCTCTACAGCAGCAGGGGCGGGTTTATGCTAACGCAGCGGTGATTCACACCCACCACTAAATCCTGAACACAGAAATGTTGAAACACAGTTTGTGAAGCATAGCTCCACAATTTAAATCTAAATGGTTGAAATGCTTTTTACACCTTTTTTAGAAATACATTTATGATCTATTTAATATGTTTAGAAGAAAATGTCTGAATTCACTTTACACTGTCTTTAAGAGCTTTAATACATTTTGTAGGAATATGTCAATGTTTATATGAGCAGTTATTCATGAATCAGGCGTTGGCAAGTCAGAGGCACCAATCTGTTCAATGCAATGTAGATTGTTTGATTATTTTGATTGGAAATGATCACACGCCTTGATTTATATTTGATGCAACATCTTAATCAGATCCCATACGAGTATACATACTTGTATGGGATCTGATTACAAAAATGAGCACATGTTTTGTACATGTACCAAACATGTGCTTATATTTGTTATTCTAAGTCATTCTTATTGTACGTAGTTTCATTGGAGAGTCTCACTGTCTTTTGAGATTTTACTGGTGATAAAGAAGTGTGGAAGTTTACACCTGTGTGCTGTTCCAGTGAATCCTGCAGTGGTAACTGAGCCCTTGTCTAATAATGCATCCAGGTCATTCACCCACAGGGCTGGATATGATCTGATAATCTCCGTCATACACTGACGCTCAATCCAGGATTAACTTGTTCTTGAAAAGGGATCTGAGGATCAGCTTTCCCCCACCCTTCCTCTGACAATACTGACGAAGGTGGAAAAATTAAAATGGTGCCATGGCACCAACACGCACAGCCTGTAAAGAGGAACCGAATAGAACAGTATCCATGATCACTTATCTGGAAAACAAACAAAGAGGAGTGACTGAGATTGAAGGGTAGCTTTCTTTTTTACTGTTGAAAATAAAGCAAGGAAATGTTTCCTGCTGAGATAAAAAGTGCATTTAAACTGCTACTAATATATGTACAAAGCATCATCTCTTCCTTTTTTAGAGCCTGTGAAAATATTGGTTATGACTCACTGTGGGATAGCCTTGGAAACATACTGTATATTATGCTAATCAGGGCTTCCCATTCAAAGCAACAATTTGTAAGGAACCATCATGAAAAAGTATACATTTTAGGAAAATTACTGTAATTGATCTCCATGCAGAACTGTTGTTGTTCCTACAAGACCTCTTATTATTTATCACTTGGTGTTATCAGTAAAAGGTTTGCACATGTAACCTCACACACCTTAACAACTTAATCCCCAAAACTCAGTGTATGCTGCTATTAGTCTAGAAATCATTCACTAAGAGTCAAGCCTGATTTGAGCCTGGCAGCAAGCAGACTGAACCAGTCAGCAAGCTGTGGGGAGTGATGATGATGATGATGTTGCTCGCTGCACTTTCTTTGGCAGTGATGGTGTGCAGGCAGTAAATCTACAGTGGTGAGAGTGGGGAAACCTGCATGAATCTCATGAGCTGCTTCAGAGAGATGTTGTAGTTCCAAAGTTCAGTACATTTTCTGCTTTTTTCCCAAAATGAAAATCATCAACTCTAATCTTTTAACCCATTATCCCTGTGTCTTCCCTCTCAGCTGTGTGTGGTGATGATCTTCCTGGTGACGGTTGTCATGTGCCGCGGTATCATCAGCATGATGATGTACCATACTGGGAGCCCCGTCCTGCGCACAGAGGTATATCAGAGCTACATGGAGCTACAGATGGATATGTGGATTTAACTTTTTCTGTTTTCATTTCATTTTGTTGTAAAGGTTGTGATGTTCTTGTAATGACTTCTACATGTAGCACAATATAGGTCTTCATTATCTCCTTCATGAGCTTTACATCTTGCAGGTGTGTGTTTATGTGTGTATGCATACTGGCTCTCCATACATGTGTGTGATCTCCTCTCCAGGCAGGTACCATTGCCAACATCTCCAGCAGTATTGTAAATCTAGGCCTAATCCTGTTGATGGGCCGTGTCTACACTGCACTAGCTGAGCAGCTCACTAAATGGGGTAAGAAACAATAATCACTTTCAAACACCTCAAACTATAATACTGTACATTGATATCAGCCTCTCATTAGATCTCCACTAACTAAATGTCGAATTTAGTAACAATCCAATCAACATTTCTCTCTCAATCAAGTGGTTGACAGACAGATTGACCAGTAGGCTATTGCCATCCTTTGGTCTCTCAACTTGGAACTCCCAGTTACAGGGGGGAATGGCACAGATATTAAGCTTATATGTTTAGTGCTGCTGTTCCAAAATGGCGTCCCATTCATTCTTATGAAAGTTGTTCAGAGTTGTTGTGTCAGTGCTTCTTTAGACTCTTGAAGTTTAAAGGATAGGACTATTCTCTTTGTCATAGGTTCAGCCATTGCTTTCATTGGTTAAGATAACCTTTGGTTTGCCATGTTAATTGCTTAGATTTCTGAACATTTCTATGAAAAGTCAAAAGGGGAAGAAACATGAGTAGTCACATGATCAGACAGGTTTTCAAAAATTCCTGTTAGCCGAGCATATTTGAAAGAGAAAACAATGGGAAACACTGAAATGATTACAGTGGGCTTAATGTGTTTAACACTGTGTGTTCTTATTTTCTCTGTGGCAGAGATGCACCGAACACAAACCCAGTATGACAATGCCCTCATCTTCAAGGTGTACATCTTCCAGTTTGTCAATTTCTACTCGTCACCTTTCTATGTGGCTTTCTTTAAAGGAAGGTGAGACCTGAGTCAGTCACAACTGTCACATGAAATATAGTGTGAGAAAGAAAGTATTTACCTTACTTCTCTGTGTGGGCAGGTTTGTTGGTTACCCTACCAACTATGGGACCTTGTTTGGGATGAGAAATGAAGACGTGAGTCTCTTCTTCTACATCTTAACCCTCCTATTGTGTTTTAAAAGGAGTGTGTTCGTGGGACAAATTTGACCTATGTGTAATTTCATTTGCATGCATGAAAAAAAAGCAGAAATTATTATTATTATTATATTGTGTGTGTATGTAAATCTGTCCAGAAAAGGCTGATTTTGGGGTCAGTGGTTAAGATTAGGTTAGGTCTCCGGAAAGTGAATGTGAGTCTATGCAATGGCCCCAAAAATTACCTAGATCAATGTGTGTGTGTGTGTGTGTGTGTGTGTGTGTGTGTGTGTGTGTGTGTGTGTGTGTGTGTGTGTGTGTGTGTGTGTGTGTTCGTTCCATTTTATTCAGTAGGCTATTGTGGAGGATGTAATGAAGCCTTATTTTGATCAGAAAAATATAAAAGTCTCTTTGAAAGTATGAACATAATAGGAAGGTTAATCTGGAAATTCCACAATAAATGTCACAGGGAAAATATCACAAATCACAGATCCTTACATGGAAACATTTGTTTGTTTGTTCTGTGTCCTTATATTGCAGTGTGGTCCTGGTGGCTGTCTCATTGAACTGGCTGAACAACTCTTCATCATCATGGTGGGAAAGCAACTCATCAACAACATTCAGGAGTTCATTATCCCGTATGTGTCCTTCAGTTGAAAAATATTATGTTGTCTGTCTCTTTTATCTCACGGTTTCTTTGCTTTTACTTAACAGCTTCAGGAGACATTATAAACCACTGCAAAAAGAGGCCTTTACAAACTGACTGGAGTGCAATTTACCAAGTTAAAATGATTACTTTCATGAAATTGAATTGTACATTGTTGTAAAGATAATAGCTATCATCAGTGTGGCTTTAGATATATCTGACAACAAGGATCAGCAGAACCAGCAAAATTACAATTTACCTGCATGACGTAATGCTTTGAAGTGTTGCATCAGATGGTTCTGCATCCTGATTGCAGAGGAGTTTGTCCAATACAGTAAAGCCCACTAGTGTAGCTCTGTGGCACTAGAGCCAAGGCAGGATTATAGAGGACTTCAGTAAACAAAGTGCTGTCACAGATAGTCAGGAAACCTTTGAAGAAATTTTAAAGATAGTGTTCCTTGACGTTTTGACCACTAGTAGCGCTGTAATTCAGTGTTACTATCATTTCTGTTCTTAGGAGCCTTCCAAAAAGAGAACTAGAGGGTTTGTAGTAAGGCATCGTTATTAATCATCATGTATTTTTAATCCCAGTAGTGACGTCTTATATGCAGCTGCCGTTGGACTGATAAGATTATATATTGTAGCTGGCACACTTGGTACTTTCACTTGAATAGCTGGTGGAAAACACCTGCTTTGACCTGCTGTGAGTGTGACAGAGCTGTGAACAGGATGTGGGTTTTTTTGTTTGTTCCTCCGGGGGGATCAGAGACAGTTCAGAGAGGCCTGTGTCATTGCCTCAAAAGATATAAAAGACTGTGTGTGTGCTATTTTTGTGATTGGTACTGATTTGTATTACATATGCAGTGAGTGTTGAGGCAGTTATGTGTTACGGCAGAGGAAGAGTGTATCAGCTGCAAAGCCACAGGACAACAATCACCCTTTGCTTGTGCAGTTTTGAGTCCATTATGACGAAAATAAAAACCCATCATCAATACTCTAAAACTAATTCAGTTTTCCACATAATGTAATACATGTGGACAATATAACAGAAACAACCAAAAGTATGTAAACAGTAATCAAAGGTAGTGTGAAGAAATTCAGAATTGCATGTATGTACACAGAAGAGAAAACATCCTGCCAGCTGAGCTTTTGTGGTTTTGTAGGCCCAGTTACAAAATCACAAAAGGCTTTTTTTAAACACTCTCTGCCTTTCTGCTCTGACAGTAAAGTGAAGGCCTGGCGCCAGAAGAGGTCTTTGGCTAAGGTGTTAGGGGGTAAGGCATCCCATGAACCTCAGCGCTGGGAGGAAGACTACCAGCTGGTGGAGTGTGAAGGCCTTTTCGAAGAGTACCTGGAGATGGGCAAGTATCCTCTCTTGCTCTATCTTGAAGATATAATGTTACTGGTTCTACAATAAATTGCATTAACAATTCAATAAAATACAGTATGATGAACTAAGACGGACTGTTGTGCTGCAGTGCTCCAGTTCGGGTTCATCACCATCTTCGTGGCTGCGTTCCCCCTCGCTCCGCTCTTCGCCCTCCTCAACAACTGGGTGGAGATCCGTCTTGACGCCCACAAGTTTGTGTGCGAGTACCGCCGGCCCGTAGCCGAGCGAGCCCAGAACATCGGAGTCTGGTTCAACATTCTGGAAGCCCTGTCACACCTGTCCGTCATCGCCAATGTGAGTCGACCGACAATGACGTTACAAGATGCCATCATTGCAAGCATGACAGTGTGGAGTGTCATGATAATACCAGATAGATTTTCAACATTATGTCTTGTCCCTCCGCAGGCTTTCCTAATCGCCTTCACGTCAGATTTCTTACCTCGCCTCCTCTACCAGTACAAGTTTGATAATGATCTCAGTGGATACGTCAATTTCACACTGGCTTACGCCCCTCTTAACTACTCAGATGACCCCATGTGCAGGTACACAATATGTTGATTGTCCGAATGAATCTAATATAAGAGTGGCAACACACTTTTTGTCTGAATTTCCATATTTAACCTCTCAAATATGTTTAACTTCATGTCACTTTTTGCAAATCCTTGTTTCAAAATGTCCACATTTCAGTTTTCATCTTCATTTTCATGACATTTTCAGGTCACAGACTTGACCAACAGAGGGTAGTATTACTGATGTTTAACACATTGCTCAGGTTTCTTATGTGCCACTCCTACATATCATATACACCAACTATTACATGGTGAGTTCTGCAGTAACTGTGTTGTATTTTGTTTTGTTTTGTTTTTTTTAGATATAAAGCATTCAGAGACAACAATGGAAACTACTCACTCTTCTACTGGGAACTCCTTGCTGTCAGACTTGGTTTTATCATTGCTTTTGAGGTATGAAGGAAGCTGCTTGCCTCTCTGCTGCTTTATTTGTTGGCTCATGAGGGCACATTTGTTTCCTTCTGCTCGTTCAAGTGATTTTAATGTACGTCATTCATTTTTTATCTTTCACCTACATCTCGTCCTTGGCTGTGCCTCCATTCCCAGGTGCATATTTCAACCACTGGTCATTTGACCCTCTCTTGTTGTATTTTGTACGTTTTTCAATCCAATGTGATACTTACCTGAATCAGTAGTTCATTTCATTTGTTATTTTGGAGCTGACATTCTCGTGTTTAAGCAGTTGCATTCATTTTCACTCTGACTCCCTACATTTCTCCCTTCGTCCTTCAGCTTCTCCTCGCTGTTATTTGTTTACACTGACATTTCAGGCATTTGGCTGACATTTTCACAAATAGAGTAAATGTAAACCCAGACGTCCAGAGTTAAGTAGGACAAGCATTCTGGGTTAGCAGTTTTCTGAACAAACATGTCAGTGCTAGGAAAAGAGCAGGAGAAAGGAGAGGGACACAGTAGAGGGGATTTATAGAGCAAGTAGTAAAGTTTTTGGCTGCCATGGAAATTTGGGAAAATAATGGATATTTCAGAGGTGTTTTTCCAGAGAGGGGCATCAATAAGTACTCCAGGATATCAAAGAATATCAGAGCATAGTAAATGGAGCTGAATACAATTTCACCAAAATGGGAATCCTGAGGTACAAAGACAAAGTAATTCAGTAGTAGTACATAACGCGTGAAAGACAGGAAATGCACATATTTTCACGTGTGAAGTGCAATTAACTGTAAGTTTAATATTGATATGATTTGTGACAAAAAGGCAGTTTTTGTCAGTCTGACGAGGAGGTTTAAATGTCTCTTTCTTGCGTCTCGCTTGCGTCTCTCCTCCAGCATGTAGTGTTCTTTGTACTGCGAGCCATCGACTGGATCGTACCCGATGTCCCCGAATCCCTGGAGCTGAAGATGAAGAGGGAGCGCTACCTGGCCAAGCAAGCTCTGACCGAAAATCAGGAGGCCCTGTTGGTGAGTCGAAGCCGAGGTGCCGTCCCTGTCTCTCCAGACACCTCCAGCCCAGGTCAGTAGAACATGGGACACACACACACATAATAATGCAGTACAACACACACATCCGTAAAACCTTACATTTCAGCTTTGTAATTGAATATTTAAGGAAAAAGATTTTAAGAATTTTTGGATCAGGGGATTTTATTGCCAGGGAAATGTACCTCTGTTAAGCTCACATAGACCCTATTTTTAAAGAATTACAGTAGTCCAAGTGAAGTAACCATTTGAGAGCAGAGATATCATAGGTTGGATTGATATCAAGTTAGAGGATATCAACCTTATCTTTGATCATATCTAGAAACTTCAACCATATCTCACTGAAATATTTTCTTACTTAACCCCGCCACACAAAGATTTCAGTTTCATGTGCTCACACTCTCAGTTTCCTGACTCACTTAGCTAATCTGTTGGTCATGAACCCTCTGTATTGTCTTTGTCTTCGACTGTGTTTTATCTTAGTTTATTTCTTCAATTGAAATAAATAACTCTAATTATATCTGCTGCTACTCAGATGTAATAGAGGTAAACAGAACTGATGCTTCTGAAAAACAACATTGGAAAAACGTATGTATGTATCTACAGTATTTATAGTTTCTAATTATTTAGCTTAATGATATCTGCCCAAAATATCACAATAACATGTACTGTATGTTGTTGTCCCTATGGTTCCACACAGGTGATCATTGAAACAGTGCAGCAGTAGTAAACAGTGATAAACCTGTCACTGACACTGTTGATTCCCAGAAGTAAATTCCAGATTTTAAAGGGTTTTAAAAGCTAACCCACCCACATACACACCCCCACACATTTCCAAAGCACCTGCGGCCCAACTAGCTGTCATAAACACAATACACTGTAGGCAACATGATCATTAAAGGTAATCTATGTGGGATCTGACCTAAATATATCAGCATCAGATGAATTTTATTACATCCATACAGCTTGTGGGCTGATGTCTGTTAGCCAAGTTAATACTTTCTTCTGTCAGCACTGCTGTTGATGTTTAATTTCAACATACGGCAGAATGATTTCACTAGAATAAAAAAAAAAATCATTACATTGAAGCAGGAAGTAAACAGTAGGCAGTAGAACAAATTCAGCATGTCAAAAGTCAAGTTTTGTACCCGAGCAACACAGCCTGTTACAACCACAGTTTCCTATAGAGTGTATTTCCCTCCTCATCTGTGTGTGTGTCCCTGTGCTCTGACCCATGCTGTTGTTGTATGTCTCGTGTAGTGAATGTTTCCGGAGGAGGACAGGTGAGTACCGCACAACAAATAAGTAAATGTCAAGAAGAATTGATCACATTGAAATGACTCATAGTTATTATAACACATTCAACATGCATACAGTACCACAACACAATCAAATTTAAAGTCACAAAATGTGAGGGAACAGAATATACCAGTTGTTATTAATTCATACATGTGATGAATTATTACTAGGATCATGTTTTGGAGATGTGTGTTGTGTCCAGAGTCATTGTCTTCTGGTGGGGCTGCCTATGTTTCAGTTTTAGAGCTGATCGTCTTAGTTGCTAAGGAGGGGTGAGATGTGGGGAGACTGCATGCATGCTGAGGACAAAATTTTACTGCTGCTTAACAAGGGCTGATTGATACAGTCAGTGTATTTTTCAGTTATGTTTTGGCATAGATATGTTTTGCAGTAAAACACTTCTCTTCTCCTGTGCTTATTATTGAGCTCTTTTAAAGCACTTTACATTTTAATCTTTCATTTGCACTCTATGTCCTTTGAATGATTTTAAAGCTAATTATTATTTTATGCTGCAATCTTATATTTAATGCTCTATTCTAGCATTTTATTTCTCTCTTTCTATTTTTCTCTCTTTGTTTTTATTATTAGTGTGGGGGGTGGGGGGTTAATTGTATGTCTTAATGTTTCTCAAATTGCATGTTTTTCTGTTTTATGTAAAGCACATTGAGTTGCCATTGTGTATGAAATGCGCTATATCAATAAAACTGCTTTGTCTTGCCTTGCCTAGTACAAATCATGAAAAAGTCACATGTAAAATTATTAAATTGAACTGCGATCCACTCTATTTCATCACCCACAACTCTTCAAATATATTTATTAAAAATCTTTTGTAAAGCTTTAATTTGGACGGCACTATTTTTTAAGACTAACACAATATTATCTTATTAACAAAATGTGACACCACTCAAATTCAATAAATAGTGATACTGAATTGCCCAGCCCTATGTACATCACAGCGTCAGTAGTATAAATTATCCTATGTGCCTGTGTGTTCATTATGGATACAGGCCATGGTTAGCCTAGCTTAGCTTAAGTACTGGAAACAGTCTAACTCTGTCTGTTAGCATAGTTGATACTTTCCTCTGCCAGCCATCTCCCCTAGCCCCTTACCATGCAAGGCAGCTGGATTCACAAGATCACACAAGTATCCATATTGTCAGACTTCAAGTAATGCAACAATCAGCAGCATGAATAAAGCTGCCTCACAAGGTAAGAGGGTTATAGGAAGTAGTGTAGTCATCCAATCACCTGACGAGAAAACCTATGGTTGCTGCGAAACTCACAAATAATGTAAAATACCCTCACTAGAGCCAGACTTTGGTTTGTCTGTTCTGGGCTTCTGTAGAAACATGGTAGTGCAATATGTGGGCCTCCTTGGAAGAGGACCCGCTCACTATGTAGATATAAAGGCCTCATTCTAAAATAATAAAAACAGTTTTTGTTTTCAGTTGATTATAAGTCTGTTCTCCTAGATGCCACTAAATTCTACACACTGCACCTTTAACCAGTAGGCTAGCAGGGCACCCCTTGTGTCTGGTTTCTTTCATTTATACATGAACAGAAACATAAAAGAAACACAATTTGTGATTTGAGAAGGAGGTATGTGTGCAGTAGTTTATCCATCTGGCCGATACTTCCTTTGCTGTATCTGATTACTAGATAAAGTTGGAAAGCACAAATTTTAGTGTTGGTCTCTGTAGAGTTACGATGAAACCACACACATTACTGTTTATGTTAGAAGCTACAGCATGTTAATTAGTCACCTTTAGAGGTATTAGAAAGTGTTTGTTTGTTTGTTTGTTTTACGTTGACCATAGGTTTCCTCCTGCTTTGAGTTTTTATGCTCAGTTAAGAAAAATGGATCCTGACTCCAGCTTCATACTTAACACACAGGCATCAGGTTCACATTGATCTTCTAGTCTCACTCCCCAAATGTTGCATACAGTAGTAGTTGAGGCAGTATGTGTTATTTCCAGTGTCGCTTTTACATCAGCATGTGCCACAAGAATACAATATAGTAACGGTAAGCGATAATTCAGTACCTGTTGCAGAAAAGATTCTTTGTCAGCTTTTTTTCTCTTTCCATGCATCTTACAGAAATCAGTCTGACAGAACTAATTCTCTCCTTTTTCTCTCTGTTCCTTCCCCATTCCTTCCGTGTCCAAACCCAACTGCACTGCCTTCCCTGAAGCAAGTGACGCGTCCTTTGGAAACATGAGTTAGGACTCCAGTGTGGAATTGGAGTGGTTGGATGGAAGATGGGAGTGGGGGGGGGGGGCATAAGGAGGAATAAAAGACACTCCTTTGCATCTGGGATAACATTAGTGAACTTTTCCCCTAAGTAAAGACTGTCATACTGTCAACATTATGATGAGCAGGTGTGTATTGGAGGCTAAACTCACTTAAACCAACGATTTTAGGCTGATGCACTGAATATTAATACTAGACCTATGCATTTGATATCTTTAAATGTTAGGAAACACATTTGTTGCTCTGAAAAGGACTCACAATGCCCAAACTGGGAATTTATCCAACAGTAACTTGGTCTAAAAGGAAAGGAAGTCAAATTTGTGAGCAGACGGTTTCCTAAATAGCTAAAAAGGTAATGGTTGGCTAGAAAGTGTGGGCCCAAGACCCTGAGTGGGTCCTCTGGGGCCCAAGTCTGTCCAGTGTCCTCTACTATGCATCACAGTATTACATTTGTGTTAAATGCTTTTAAATGACAGCAAAGGGGCACTCCAGTGATTTAGTATTGCACTCTCATAGAGTTTGGGGACAATGCAGCAGAGTGGCCAAATCAAACAGTAGCATCTTTCGTAGAGTTGTGCAATGGGAGGAGTTATTTCACACATCCAAGGTTCTGGAAATTCATTTTCTGCAAATAGGGTTGAATCATCAGTACAATACGATAAGCAGCTGTATTGAAAATAGCTGGTTCTTCAAGTCAAAGATCCACTTTGCAACTTGATTAGACCCTCCCTGCCTGGTAAATGCCTATGAAACTCCACACCAGTCTTCTCCCTTACACACTGTGGACTTCTACAGTTTTAACCCAAGCTGAGATAACCCTGTTTACATCTTCAGGGTTTATTTTGTCAACCTTGAATTTCGACGACTAGTTCTACCCGGAACAAGCTTTTTCTGCAAAATCAGCGGAGTGCCCCTTTAATTTGAGTTTACACTTGTGGTTCTTTACTTATTATGAACAGTGACTTGAGAAGTTTAATTTGCTGATACACTATGATCTTTTATTTCCTGCTAACATTTTCAATGCTTTTATTGTGAGCTTACAGAACTGGTATTGTTATTTAGATGATGTGGTGTCTTCACTTTGAGATGAATGTACAGTCTGAGACCACTTCCTCATGGGACAGTGGTGTCAGACTGTACCCTACCAAATTTTTGGACCCTATTGTATACATGCGCACACATACACTGTACTACTGTATATATAATGTTGTTTACTGTGCATTGATGCTGAGCATGTCTGTCTTTTCTACTTGAATCCTCGGCACAGTGTTTATATGGAGGATTTTTGAGAGCTGCTCGTGTACAATGGTGGAGTGAAATAGTGTGTTGATATAGTACATATTTTGTGTGAGCTGTTTGCATTTTAGACCTTTTAGACCAGAATAAATCTAGTTTGATGAATGCAAACGACTCCTCAGTGTGGGACTCTGAAATGCTGATGTGTCAGCAGAGTGATTCTGTACTCACTGTGCTAAAGAGATGAACTTTAAACGTTATCATGACTCCCCATCTACCTTCTCCACTTTCTCACTCTTCTCTCCATCTTGCCCTCCCTTCAGAGAACGTAACATTCTCCAAAGAGCAGAGAAACCTGCAGACAGATAAAGAAGACGCTGATTTATTAGGAGTCAGAAACAGACAGGTGTTCTTTAATGATTTCTCTCTTCCTTTCCCTCCTCCCCTCACAACTCCACCAAATGGCTGTGGCCTTGGGCAACTTCTGACTTATACTTTATCTTGCCTCCTCTTCTCCTCCTCTTCCTCTTCACCCTTTTTTCACCCTTATTCTCTTCTACCTCTGTCACCCTTATTTTTTTAATATATACTCTCTTTTTCTCCCCCTTTCCTCTCTCTTGGCCACATTCATCTTCTGATTGTTATGATTGCTGTGCGTTCCTCTGCCATGGCCTGCAGGAAGAGTGAGTTAGTACATGTCAGTGAGCACAGGTATGCACTGCGGACACCGGCTGGCTCATTCACTGACTGCTGCAGTGAGGAGGGAGACGCTTGCATGCACAGGCTGCAAAACAGCAGCGAGGTAACAATGCAGCAAACAAGGAACTGCAGCGTGGCATGCGACAAAGACTCCCTTGAAAAAGTCCTTTTAAAAAGTATGATGCACATAGGTATGGATGGGAGATATGCTTTAACTCAGTATTACGATATCAGTGAGCATATTTTTCCAGTACTGATCATTTCATGCAGATACGACGCCACTGAATGTTGATAATCATCTTATCCTGCAGCCTTTTTCAGATATTTGAAAAGATTTGCATAAACCGTATAAGAAATTAGATCAGGACAGGCTCAGTTCATGTTAGCAACTCTCTTAAAACCTCATTAATTTGTTCATGTGGTAAGAACAAGTAACCATGAAAACATGGCATTGACATGTCTTATAAAGTTGCAGAAGGTTCGAGCAAACAGTTCACACATCCAGCAGAAGCAGAGCAACCTTTGCATTCATTTGGAGTTGTGCTTGTGCCCACCTGATAAATGTAAGTCCAATATTCACTCCTTTACATACTACAAGCCCGTATCCACAATGCACTCTCCTCTTAGCTCATATAGTATGGTGCTTAATTAGTCTCAAAACCTGCACACATGAAAACCAGGTGTGTGCAGCTGTTACGCTTTCATGAAGCAGTATCCACAAACAGAAAAACATCCTTGGGAAGGAATATTACTTGAGAGGGACTTTGGAGACTTTGGAGGGGGGTCTGCTCCTTTAAGTGTTCACTTAGAATACTGACCATGGCCTTTGATTGGATCTTTGGTTTGATCACTGACACAGTTAAATGGACACATACAATTACATTTAGTGGCTAATTCTCTGTTTTTCCATTCCTGATTCAATGGTATAACATAGTCTCTGATAACTCCTGAGGGAAATGTCAGACTCTTTCGCAGTTTAAATGCTCCACTGTGTTCACTTGCCAGCTGCTAACAAGAACTATCAGCCATTTAACACTTGGTGGTAGCACATGGTGGGGTTATCAGATCTGTTTTAACTGACAACAGTTCACTCCCTGCTGTGGCTGCAAACAAAGCTGATGAGAGCAGAGCTGCAGGCTGGAAAACCAAAACAATGAGGCTAAAAACCTCAGAGCAGAGTAACTGCAGACTTGGGTGAAAATTTCCTGCAAGTTTGTCACTAAGAATGAGACTTTTCACAACTCGTAGTCATGTGATCCATTGTGTATATAAAAATAATGATTAGTGCAGCTTTAAAGTTACTTAAGGGTAAATAATATGTTATGGGTTTAACAGCTGTGTTGATCAAACCTGACGCAGGTTATTTTTGACTTATTTGAAATCTTATTGAAAATCCTACATTTTGTTCTACATAGACTATTTTAAATTGTCATCAGCATAACCACTTAAAAATATCTTTTCTCAGTGAAAATCACAGACAACTCTCAAGCATTTATATATGGAAGCCTGAAAATGGAATAATCCAATTTGCATTTTCACATACTCATATAGGCGTCCTTCATATTAAAATGAAAATGGAAAAGCTCTTTGATGTTTAATCTTCACAGTCATACCCTGCTAAACAGTGGGCAATATTCAAACATTCATTTCAATTTGAAAATTAAAATGCAGCATAAACAACGTAACCTGATTTTCCATTTATGCAAACAATATTTAATGAGCAGTGTTTAAGTGGCATCTATCAGCACTCCCTGCTCCTCCCTGTGTATCTTGGCTCCACATTTGTGAAAAACATAAAAGTATTTTGTTTTTCTGTTCTGGGCTACTGTAGAAACATGGTGGTGCAACATGGCTGACTCCATTGAAGAGGACCCACTCCTTATGTAGATATAAAAGGCTCATTCTAAGGTGAAGACATATTTATGGATTCCATGTCCACTGCCACTAAAATCTACACGCCACACCTTTAAGTCACAATTAAAATTAAAAAAGTAATTTACTAGCGATTTGAAAATGAAAACATTTGACATTTAACACTCAAAGACAACCAGCTCTACACTACACAATACTCATATGTTTAATCATATTTGAAAATTAAAATGCAAAAAAACAATAGCCTAATTTTCCATTTGTGCAAGCATTATTTAAATCACAATTAAAATTTAAAATGTTCTCACAATTTGAAAATTAAAACAACATTTTATTATTTGTGGAATTACATTTTTATATTCAGGCTTACATCATCATTTTAATATAGTCCCATGTAGGCTTCCATATGTAGCGACCTGTTTTCCTCTGAAAAAAAGGGGGACAATTAGACTTCCGCCACTGCTGAGTAAACTGCTGTCCCGAGGTAACCTATCCCCCCTGCCCCCATTCTTTTCATGTTTGATTAGTGAACATAGTTGATACAGCAGCAAACGGGGAGAACTGAAAGAGATGAGAGTTCAAGCATGCCTTACCAGCTTCTCTGTCACCAGCTCTCAGTCTGACATTCAGTGTAATCTACATGCAGGCACTCACAAACACAACAACCAGCATACACAGTGATGCATGCATACACAAAGACATCCATGCAAATGTACACTTTTGTTTGCACAGATCTCGAATGTGTGTCTGTAAATGTACACCTCACACATTCAAATAACAAACAATACATGATGACACACAATACATACATTTCTGCTGATAAAGTAGACCCCATCACCATCACATGGACACACACATGCACATTTTTTACTCCTGCACACTCCAAAATTTTTCTCTCCCAAGTTTCTGTTCCCTCCTCTCTCTGTCTTAAAGCAGGTGCTGAAATGAGACACTAAATAACTATTAGTTAGTGGAAGAGCGAGAGAGGGGGTGGAGAATAAGAGAAAATGAGAGAGCACTTCCCAACAGTAGCAGAGAGAGAGAGAGGGAGAGAGAGAGAGAGGGAGGGAGAGGGAGGGGAAAGGAGCGAGAGGGAAGGGAGAGCAGAGGAGCTTAGAGAAGGGATCTGCATTGTAAGTAGCTCTGAGAGCAGCAAGTGGTGGCTGTTTGTTCAACCTGTTTTTGTTTTTTTGTGGAAGCGAACAAGGAAAAAGAAGCAAAAGAAACAGGCAAAAGAAGCTGGAGCACAACATTTGAAAAGTCTACCCTGCGTTTAAAAAAAAAAAAAAAAAGCTGAAGAAGAGGAGAAGGGAGGAGAGAAGCCGGGAGGAACACAAGGCAGCAATGGATAGCAGAGTGGCTCACCCTGACCCTGGGATGGCCTGGATTCACACACTGCTGCTGGCCACCATCCAGCACACACACTAGGCTGCTAAACGCCAATGAGGTACAGTACTGAAAACCAACAATGGCAACTCACACAGAAAAATGAGCGAAGCAGATAAATCTACACTCAAACATTTCATCTTCATGTCAATACCATTGTTTTGTTTTGTTTTTTTGCTTCAAGTGGGAGAATTTTGGTGCTGCGAGTGAAAGTTGAGCTGTGTGATTTGCACGCTCTACTTTGTGCTGTGCACTTGGAGAAAGTGGTGCTGTGCAGCTTGTCAGGTGCATTGCTGTTATCTGACAGCATATATGCACTGTAAGCAAAGCTAGATACTGTTTGTATGTGGGTTTCAAGAGACAACACGACTCTGAGATGGGTTATCAGGTGGCAAACACAACATTCATTGTTCGTCGTGGATGTTGTGGATGTTGTTTTGTCTACTAACAAAACCAGCTCTTTAGATAAAGCTCAGAATATAATGCACGTGCATTGCAGTTGTATGATTGGAAATAAAAAGCATTATTTCAGTCTTAAATTTGACAGTTTTACCATTGCTTTCACTTTCCTGCAACACTAAAGCTGCAGATAACCAAGTATCCAGCTAAAATAGATTCCGCCGGAGGCTTTATCAGCTTCTCTATTAATATATTCTCTTGGAAGAAGTCGCTGTTTGCATCAGTAATGTTTCCTGCGGCTCCCAGTGCAGAGCAGAGTGAGGTGAGCCTTGAATGTGATGGTTACAGTGCAGCAATGAGTTGTTGCAGAGTGGGGCAGGTAAGTGCATGTCTGGAGTATGTCGGATGAGGGGTTGTTAAAAACTGTACATGGCTGAAACTTGGCGCCGCAGCTCACACACACTCTCTCTGCTCTCGTCTGCTTGACATTTTGGCATAAGGCTCAAACACCCCCCCACACACACCCCCCCCACCTCCCCAATAGCTCCAGGCGAGAATACAACCATTGACAGACATTGAGTGCCCCAATGTGTGTGAATGTTTGTATTGGTTCATACATTCAGATTCACATGTGTATTTCCCAGACTCAGTGCAAAGTGATCTGGGTTTTCTCTCTCCCCTGCCACATAGCTTAATTGTTCACTCATGTGGAGCCAGATTTGTTGGCACCACTTCATTAGGCATAAACAATAAGACATTTGTGACATTCAGCAGCCAGCCTGTCATTTTTTTAATACAAGGGAAGCTGATCCCTTCCTTTCATTGTGACGACTGGGACTTTTTTTTGTCAACGTCTTTCAAACTCCTTCACCAACAAGGTGATCTGAGGTGATGGCTGGCTTTCTGTCTGCTTCCTTGATGACTAAGTGTCATGTGACCTCACAGCTGCTGCTGCGTGGCTGCATGTATAGGTAGTCATATTTTGTCTATAACACAAATAGATAGCTGTGGGTGTTTTCTGGATTATCTGATTTACTATGGTATGTCTGACTTGAACGCACCACCTGCACATTGGATAGACATGTACCGGCAGAAGGCATAAATCAAGACCTTGACCTGTTTTACAGGCTATAGATCTCCTGTATCATGGCGGGCATCTCATAAACATATCATATCATTATTATTATTATTGTTATTTGTATGTAATTGGAGAGAACAACAAATCTAGTATTCCTGAATCCATGCAGCTGGGATTGAATTTCTAATTGTTGAGCATGTAAATGCGGTAGATTTGATTTCACTCTGCATGCCTGCTCATATCACACACAGATTTATAACTCACCACAGGGCCCCTCCTTCTTTTCCCACTTCCTCCCTCCCCCCGTATGTCTGGAGAGCACCTGCCCCATCACCTGCCAGTCAGACTGTGCTTGTGTGTGTGGGTGCTGTGGGGAAACGATCCAGGATGCCACACCTCACCCTTCCCACACCTGACACGTCGTCCCTCACCTCCCCTCCCCAGCTCACTGTGTGCATGCACATGCGACCTGTGCTGCCTATGGTGTGTACATGCACGTGCCCACATGCTAAGCTGCTCACCTGAATGTGACTGTCTCTGTCCTGTCTTACGCACTGACCTCTTTTCTTACAGCCAGGCTACAACCATTAGGTATCACTGACTGTAAGCGCCCTGCTCTTTAAACATCACTGACACTGACATTTTTGAGCAGACAGGGTCACTTTTCCTAGCTTTTTGGCTCATAGCCTAAATAGCAGCGGCTTTAATAGCCCATAATAGCAGCCCTCGCTCCTGCACGTGTACAGTTGAGTTTCTTTGTTTGTCTCCTGCCTTGGCTTAACGGTCAATTTCAGAGGAATGAGCGTGCCGAGTCATCCAGGGAATGTGGAAAAGTGTCTCTTGTGTGTCAGAGGGTCTCGTCTGGGGGGGGGGGGGGGGGGGGTTGGGCACCTCCAAAGTTGGACATGAACTTGACTATAAAAGGGACCACCTACTGAGTTGTGCACTCAGTTAATAATGATACAGTAATGTGTTTGGCTTTGATTTGGAAGTGGGAGAGCTTCTACCCCCACTTCGAAGGCACAAATCATTCTTTCTTTTTTTAGGCAGCAGCGCACAGGATCTGTCATTTATTAGTTAATGTCAGAGAATATGTGGCTGATACGTGAAGGTTAAAGCAGATGAGAAAAAACTTCAGCCTAGAGGCGATGTGTGCCGAGCCCTGCACACCTGTCTAACACTGTAGCCCTCAGGTTGTTTCACACTGCGGCTCGGCCAATACGACGCGGTGTGTGTTTCACATTTGTACTCATGCGGTATAATATGTTTCTTCACTAAAAAATATTGGGTTTTTGAGCCTCTTTGCGCTTAAGGGAAAAAAAAAATCTAAATCTTAAACCAGGTGTTGCTCTCACGTTCAGCAGCAGCAGCTCTTTAGGGCGTTTGGCTCTCTTTCAATTCATCGCTTTAATCCTGATGATGCTGCTGGAATTCAGACTTTTGGTTTTTGAATACTTTATAGCTTCAGCTCTGGGCTAAAAGTAGAATCATTTCTGGATGGTCAGCTCCGTTGGGTGTGTTCCACTTTAACACGATCACATTTCAAAACAACAAGCAGCCCAACGGATGGCTTGTCCATACCTGTCCAGATAATAAAAGCGAGGAGGGTGGTGATGGGAGGGGGGGGATGTTGTGAGGAGAAACTGCTGGTGCTCAGCTGGGGAAAAGTAGAGCAGAGAAGTCAAAAACATAGAGGCAGAGTGTACAAGTGAGCACACAAGCAGATGGATGCAAGAGATGCATCAGCAATTTGTTGTGAAGTAGGTCAGGCTTTTGAGAGCTCAGTGGCAAAGGATCAGATTGGAATCAAAGTGCTCTGATTGACAGTTTGAGTCCAGAAAACCCAGCATCCTCTTTTCTGATGAATTTAGGCCAAAACATAAAAACAAGCTGAAAGCAGGCAGAACAGCACACATATGAACAGCTCTTTTCATGGGCTACTGGTATGATCAGTGGATGAACAGACAATTGTTAGCAGTTAAGTGTAACTTTGTCAAATGATGAGGATGGTGTTAATACTTAATGACTTCCCAACCTCTGTAGCACTCAGCCCCAAAGCCCTCTGGTCCTGCTGAAGACATACATCTTTAAAAATAGGTCACAAACATAAAAAGGCAAAAGTATTTCCTGAAACAGCTGGGCACTGTAGTTCTTAACAAAAACAGGAGGAAATAGTGCATTTGTTATGGACTATCTTCAGCTGATGATTAATACTCTTGGTGCTCTATTGTGTATTTACAGCAGCAGAATGGTGAATGTATTGATTCAGTATAACATCGGCCATGTTCGTGATAATGAAGGAACTCCCTGTGCAACAATTATTACTGATGGTGGTTTTAATTGTTTTTTGGACAACAATGGAGCTCTGTGGCACAGTGGTATAATATAGATTTTTGGTAACCAGAAGATACTTGCTAGTAGGATGAATTAATTGTTGGTTTCTGTGTTTGTATGGGATTGATTGAAATGTAGAAAACCAACAGCCCATTCCCTTTAAATGCTTAAAAGTTGTTTATCAAGCAAAATTTCTAAAACATTTGCTCATTCCAGCTTAAATTTGAAGATGTTCTGCTTTATATTAGGTATATATCATTATGTAAATTAAATATCTAACTGCTGGTTGGAATAAAATTTGATGACATCACTCAGTGCCCTGGGAAATGTCAGAGGAATCAATTATGGAAATTAGTTGCAGCCATGAAAGCATCTGGTATCTATTCCTGGAAAAAAAAAGATTTGGGCTGCATGCAAACATTAAATGAACTTGTGCTGAGTTAGTAGTAAAATTAGATGGATGGTGGAGTCAGGTGTGTCTTTTAAAGATACTGAGTAAAGGAACACAAGATGACAGTGCTAAATTTTCTGAAAAGGTTTCCTAATGTGTTGGATTTAACTCTTCATATGTCAATGTAACCTGCCAAAACATCCTAAATCAGCACTCCTTTTCTTACGATCTCATTGCATACAGATAACCATCATCTGTCAGAAGGTACTGATTATGAGCTTTTCTGGATTTACCGCGTGTTGGATCCTTGGCCCTCCATCGACTTGGTAGCTTTTGTGACTTATGACAAAGCACCATAATTAGATCAGGTTATTTCCATAAGTTTGTCAATAGCTCCTTTGTGTCTGGCTATGTGTCTCTATGTCAGCTTCATTCAGCTGCAGTTGTTATGGTGAAAGAGTAAAGCTGGGGTGCACAGGGGGGAAGGGGAGGTTAAAGGTCCAAAAGCCTTGGCGTTTACACGTGAGATGGTCGCCATTTTTTCAGGCTATTAAATGAGAGATTGCTATTTGTCCATTTCTGTTAGTGGGAATCCCCCACCCCACCCCCCGTGGGTGGGACAAGGTCAGGAAAGGCCTCTCTACGTCTTGTCGCTTTCAATCAAAGGCAGATAGCGTCTCACATACACACACATTCACATCCAGATGTGCCCTGTGTGTGTGTATGTCTTTGCTTTTTGTGATTGTAAGCCGGGTTGTCAGCATGCATCTTTATAATGTCTTGGAAGGTCGTGGGTATGTTGCCTCAGGCTATAGTAAAGGATTAGGAGGACCCACACCATGTGTAAACATTCGGGTAACCCCCCAACCCAGCCCGCCTCCTCCGTAGCCTCTGGGGTGCTCACCTGTCTCAGTGAGGAACGAATACCAAGAAACTGCTTGACCTGAATTCACTCAGCCATGATCGCACCATTGAGGCGTCTGATTTTACAAACAAAAACGCAGATTAACGTGTCACCTTGACATCTTTTGCGCTTGGAATTCAAATTTTACTGAAGAGTTTCTTTCGATTGGGTGATTGAGATCAAGGCCATTAAAATACCAAGAAGATAACAGCCTGGCTTTGCATTCAGGTATTCAGAGTGTACATTGAAAGTCATGTGCGTTGCCAGCAGCTAGGTTAATCCCTCTAGTCTATCCAATCACACATCTATAAGAAGAAATGTAAAGCATTTGAAGAATTGACACTGTAAGCACAACAGTACCTAGGGGAAAGTTTTCAGACGGACTTGCTAATGTGAAACTTTATTATCATACGGTTCAACTAACAATCAGCTAACTATAAGGGACGATACATGAGATAGAGATTTTACCATCATAACATCTAACATCACTTAGTTTATCATTTATTGACAACAAAAACAAGCATAAGAGCTTATTGTATAATTTTATCAACATGTCCCCAGTTACCTTTAATTGTTTCAACTCATCTAATTTGCATCAAAATAGCTGGATGGAAAATCAGAACACAAGCTTGCATAATGTTTGTGGAAAATTTGAGGTTTGCATTTCTAGGTACTGTGGTTTGAACCTGCAGCAACACACAATAACTACATTAACTCAGTCTTCACTTTCACAGAGCTGATAGAAAAATGTTACAAAATCTGGTTTCACAAAACAGGGAGAGCCCAGAGTTTTCCCAGAAGTGACGCTGAATGATGTCGTGTCTTGTCTCGGCAGACAATGCTGGCCTCTTTAGTCTACTGCTTGGCAATTAGTGGTCCAATGTGACCAAGTTAAACTGTGATCTCACACACACACATGAGCTGCTCACACCACACTGTCAGGACACTCCAGTCTGTCTCACCAAACACACCAGACTTACGCACTTTGCATGGGGGGGAAGGGACGGATGCTATTTTCCAAAGGAGGTTTCCTTTTTGTTTAAAGAAATAAAAGACCACATCAGTGTTATGTATCCTGAATTTCTTCACCCGCTCCTCAAAACTGCAAGCAACTTTTAAATAATCCATCAATATGAGCCTTTACTCCAGGTATTACAGGTACAGGTTGGTCATGGTAGATGTCCAGATGAGTGCAGTTAACTCATGTTGTGAGGCTGCAGTGGAAATGCACGTTTTCAGATTAAGGTTGGTTAACCATTGAAAACCACCACTGACCCAATGACCTGAAAAGTGTGCTTGGATTAGTGTCAGTCAGCTGGTCAGAGAGGGAGTTCATGTTGACGGTATGATGATGTGCAAGCCAAGCACTGGGATGTTACATCCAAGCACATACCTTATCAGCCTGGCAGAACCACACCAAGCAAAACAAAGTAGACTGCTGTTTCCATGCTAAAGAATTTCAGCAAAATAATTTTTTCCGTTATTTATTGACAGTAAAACCCACATCCACATGCAAGGTAGTGATTGCCAACTCTTATCAACTCTTATCAGCCAAGCACAGAGTGGTGATTTTCCTCCACAAAACATTAAATCAATGATACCAACACATTCCCCGAAATTAAAAAAGTAAACAGGATATAAATGTATGCCTTCACCTTTATGAACCACAAACAATTCCAACTGTAAACCCATTTGTTTTAACACCCTCACCCTCTCCCCCCGGCAAACATCAAACCAACTTTAATTATGCGATTACACAACATTTGGCTCTGTCATGGAGCTGAATCCAAAGTGGATTCATGCTCATATTTATGTGATACACTCCATTAAAGGATTATTCTGAGTCCTTCAAGATGGAAAATGTTTAAGATTAAAAGTGCTCCTCGTATGGCTGCTGGCATTAGACGCATGCCAGAGTGCTATTCATTAACTGTATGCAGACACGTCGTCTTAGAGCAGCCTAGTGAAATTACAGGGGAAACACTGGCAGCAAAGTCCATAACAGTCACAAATAACACCCCTGCTATGACAAAGGAAATTACACGTCTTTGGAATTGAAATTTTAATAGCGTGATATAATTGTATCAGCGCGAGGAATGTGCCGTACGTGTAATCGGATGCTTTCATGTTTTGAGGGATGTGGCTTATAGTCAGTTTTTGGGATCTTTGAGGTTTCTTGATCAAATGAGCTGATAACTAATTCTCTACACAGACTTGATTTATTGTGTGTTGATTTATGACAACTTGGCTGTTGATGGAGGATTAAGTGAACATTCATGCATTAAGTTGTATTGTAAGTTGAGATGATTGTGGAAACTGAAGCACAGGTTTTTTTTTTTTTTTTTAGGCAATACGTTATAAACTAGGAACTAATTTAGATTTGACTGCAGAGAGGAACAAATAAAGTTTACAGCAGGATTACAATATAACCAGGCAGACACCAATAAACTCATTATGCAACCGTGTTCTGGTCGTGTTTATATGGCTCAGTGGTTGCACTATATGACTGGATCAGTATAAGCAGTTCCCACACCCTCTCAGGTGTCCTGTGCTCAGGGCAGCCTGGCCCAGGCACACAGATAAAGGCTGCCTTTGTCTACAGCAGGGAACAGGTAACCATTTGTGCCTGCACTAGTGTATGTGCGTGTGTGCACTTGTGTTTGCGTGCAGACATGCATGCAAACGTGCGTGTGTGTGTGTGTGTGTGAGTGTGTGTGCGACGAGAGATAGGATTGAGTGGGCTGCCTACGGTTGCCACAAGAACAGGTGTGGCTTTTCAACAGCCTCATATTCACAGCATACTGCACATGTGCGCTCCATAAAGACGAGAGTAAACTATGATTTTCAGTCTGTGATTCTCCAGGCAAACAAACACCATCATGAACAAAGTTATGCTTTCAAGAAAAGGATTAATTGATGCTTTTATCCTCTTACGGGACACTCATATACTCATGTTAATTACAGGTGTCCAATTTAATTTGATATTACTAACTATAATGTAAAATATATGTGTCAAATTAAGACTTATAGGGAGTATAATCATTAAACTCTAAATTACAAATAAGAAATGCATGATTGAGGGGTATCATTTCCCAGAATTATCTATGACAAAGGACCTGCCGAAAAGAGATAAGAAAGTTAACAATTAACACTCACAGACTATGACCTTGTCTGTGCCCCAAATTACACACTACGCTGTATACTAATACTATGTGTTTTGAGAGTTTGTAGCAGTTTACAATGGAAAAATGACTAGCTAAAGTGTGGCTAAAAACACAGGCCTGCACACTAAAACACACACACACTAAACTTGGTAGATACTACTATCCCACAACGCAACACACAAAGAAATGGAGGAGCTGCTCCCAGTTAAGAAAACACAAAATAAAACAAATAATACTTTGTAAGTTGTCAGCTAATGTGGCTATGCTAACACACCTCATTGCTAGGTAATTGCTACCCGACCTACTTTCACTAAAACAAAGCCTCAGGGCTAAGACATATAACCTTTGAGAACAAATAGGCAAGGTCTCTTCCAAGTGAAAACATTTTTGTTTTTTTCCCGTTACTTCACCTCAATGTTATGTTTGAGCTTTACTGTACAGAATGATGTTTGTGCAAGTTTGACATTAGAAAACTTTTTTCACACTCAGCTGCATGAGAAGGAAAGATTCTCTGTGCTCACTTTAAATGTCAGTTTGAGGCTTGTCCTTACGATCATGATTTATGACATTGCTACTATTTTGGAGCCAGTCATGGTCCACTAGGCTATACAACTTCTAAAAGTGATATCAGTTACCTGCATTCTGGATTTTTCAATTGTCCTTTTAAGGATTTTTAATAAGGTAATTGAACTTATTCTGCTAAAAAACCACATCAGACACAATTTCTTGTTTCAAGCAGTGCATTTTACATAGATGTCTTAACACACAACTGGAAGGGGATCTCCATAGTTAATACTTTTTACTTTTTGCCCCAAAAAAACAGCACAATTGTCCACAGGCACCAAAGAGTAACTACAACTTCTTTCATCACCAACTGTCACTAACTGTTCTGAATAAAAATGAAGTGGAGCATATTTAAAACAGTGGTGTGATGACTATGTTGGTTCAACAGCGTCTGATAATAGATACTGTTCACAACTATATTCACACAGGAAATTTGTGAAAGCTGTCAAAGTAGGTTATAATGGCCAGGCTACTAGTTATCTGCTTCACAAAAACACAAAGCTTCATGATTATATGACGTAATGTTTTTATTGCTTGACGTTTTCTTTTGGCGACAAGGTGCCGCTATAAATTAATAAAATAAAGTGGGTCTGTGACTGTGTGCTACATATATAAAACTAGTTTACTCTGCACCCCTCCATGCACATGAGACTGTGCGTGCTGGAAGGTACCATCAGCACCATTCATTTTACCTGGTGTTTAAGTCAGAAGTTGAGGATTACCTGTTCAGGAAGCAGACCCAGATCCACTAGTGTGTGTTTAAACAAGCTGTCAGCAGAGCGGACTCTCTGACAGACACTCACTGTAAATGTTCAGTCGGGCTGACAGGAAAGTAGACCAACAATCGGAGTGATAGATGAGTACAGATCTCAGGTGAAAGGTGAGAGTACTGAGGATGTGCCGCTCTTCCTCTGTCTGTCTGTCTGTTGTGGTATTCTGTCTGGAGTGATGTGTTTCTGTGTGTGTGTGTGTGTGTGTGTGTGTGTGTGTGTGCGTGTGAGTGTGTGTGTCTAGAGATGTTAAGTACAGGGGCTGAATACTGCGTGAAGAGAGGTCTTTAATTAGAGCAGGAAGACACGGCTCAGGAGACACACTGCACCAGACTTAAGTGTGTGTGTGTGTGTGTGTGTCCACAGTTGTGTTTGTGTGAAGACCGGTTTGACTGGGACACATCCTGCATGTGTCAATAGTTTCAGGGTCCATGTCACTAACACTCCAGGACTGTCTGTGTGTGTGTGTGTGTGTGTGTGTGTGTGTGTGTGTGTGTGTGTGTGTGTGTGTGTGTGTGTGCACGCTACACATCCTAAATGAATTTGAATGAATCCCAAACAAGTGACATAAACTAAACATTTCACTCAGACTGCCTGAATATTTTATGAAACATTCATTACAAGTGAATATACTGTGTAACACTTCATTGAGTCTGTGGTATCCCATGGCAACATTAAGCCAACTTGGTAACAGTGAGTTGTGTTCAGTCATCCTTATTGATTGCTGGATAAGTGGTTCATTGTTGTATTTTTTTTTATTATAACAGTCATTTCTTGAGGAAAGTTTTCTCCCCTTTGCTTCTCTGTTGGATTCAGACATTTATGTAGAAATCCACAAATGTTTTCAGCATTTTGTCCATATTATCAATATTACAAGTGATCACAGATAACATTTTAAACAGGTCATATATTTGTGGTGTTACTCACTTATAGTATACATATCCCTATTGCTGAAGTCACAGACCAGAAATTGAACCTATATCATTTATATTCATGTAGTATCTTCATGTATCTGTTTAATGGATTTTCTGGTGGGGTCAGTGCATGTGAGTTTAGTTCATTTAAATGCTTACAAAATATCTCTGATCACCTGGATTTCATCACTCAACAGATTATAATCTTTTTTACTGTGGAAATGGGTTATAAAACATTTGGTTATAGGTTGCAAAAGTGAATTATTAAATTTGCTTCTAAATGATACATCAAACACAATAATGAGAAGATAATAAATTTATCTAATTAAAAATGATATATTGTCTTTAAATGTTGAATTTCAAAATAAAATCACAGAATCCATTTTAATAAGGCTTGTAAACTTTACTTTTTTTGTTTTAGTTACAGTGACCAGCTGTTTGTTCATGACATTTCTTTACCAAAATATATTGATACTTCTTCATGGTTGCTGTTTCTGTTACATTCCTGTTCCTTCTCCAGCTTGCAAAATGGAATCACTGTGTAAGATGATTATGCAGTAAATTATGTTCTGTGGTAACACAATCAGCATTGTCACTCTGTGTTGAGCAATGTGTAAGTTTTTTGTTTAGTTTTAGACTGTTGGTGTTGCAGCTGTGGAAACTGTGACTTCATATAAGTTTTGTTTTCTCCCTCTTCCCTCTGCAGCTCCCATGTGTTCGTTCAGTCATGCTCCCTGGTTATGGATTCTCACCTTTTCCTGATTTCCAACCTCATCTTCACGCTTTTCGCTGTCGAGGAGAGAGTCCCAGCATGTGGATCCCTGGCTCGGGAGAGTCCCCAGCTCTGAGTGAGACCCAGGAGGACAGGTCTCTCCTTCACCCGTGCCACCACAAGCACGTCGCTGTGTGCCAGCAGGAAACTTTGGCTTTTATTGAGCTACAACCACCAGTGACTCCTAAACTAAACGGTCATGGCTGTCCGAGGCCGACTGTTATTCCAGACGCACAATGCACAACACATCCCCTACCCATCAACGGTTACAGCCACACACTGAACGAACTGAATGATATGCAGAACAGCTGCCAAAGGACAGACAATGAGCATGAAACAAGGTTGAATTTGAACTCTTGTACACCTACAGATGACGGTGTGCTTGAATGCCAAGATGGCATCAGGACTTCTTTGCAGGAGCAGCCTGAAAAACCACAAACTGTCACAACAGTATGTCGTCCTCTCCACTCAGCTCTTAGCCTCCCTCTGTCGTTTCCTCTGTCCTCGCTATACACAGACAGAGACTCCTGGGATTCTCAGTTACTCTGCTCCCCATCCTCACCTGAAGGCTCTGAGTTTCAGAGCCCCAACTCCAGGAGGCCACAGAGGAGAACGTCACAGGGGTCACTGAAAGAAAAGTCTATCCGTGAGTGTTGTGCTGTTTTGACTCTTGATAAAAGTTCACATTACAAATTAAGCTTTACAACATTTCTTCTCTTCTATTAAAGTCATTTTCTCGTTTCCAGGGCGTAAGATGCAGGTTTATTCCCCAGACAGCGCCAGTGATGAATCTCTCAGCAGCCCAATCCTGGATGCAGACTACATCTTCCCTGGACCTTTTGCATCTTTCTTAGAGGAGGACCTCAGTGGATTATCTTCACTAGAGACCATGACAAGTCCTTCATCCACAGGTGGTGCTACAGATCTCCCAAACCTCAATAACAATGATATTTTACATCTACCTGTAGAACCATTGCAAATAATAGAGGACTCATTACCTGGGGTGGGGGAAGACTCATTACCAGGGGTTGTGGAGGACTCATTACCAGGGGTAGAGGAGGACAGCGGGAGTGTAGAGACGTCAAACGCGACAGGGGGCAGCTTTTTGTCACGTGGTCGTCAAGGGGAACATGAGCGGCGGCGATTCTCAGCTTCAGAACTGATATCCAGACTTCAGCTGACCCAAAGGAAGAACTCCTTCACCTTGAAGCTTGGGAAGTCGCTATCTGCTCGGGTCTCCTCCAAGGACCGACAGAGCTCCCACAGCCTCAGCCCCAA
Organism: Scomber japonicus; assembly: GCF_027409825.1. Lineage (NCBI taxonomy): Eukaryota > Metazoa > Chordata > Actinopteri > Scombriformes > Scombridae > Scomber > Scomber japonicus. The sequence goes on along the minus strand of NC_070581.1, from coordinate 10,229,660 downwards.
CCCTGACAGTGAGTACACATCAGAACCAACATCTTTATAACTTTTCATCAATACATTGTCCAAAACAACCCACTGGATGATAACAGGCAGCTTCTAAGGCAATGAGCTTGGTGGACAGACCTTCCCATTCCTTTGGATAAGACAGTGTTTCCATAGATAGATAGATATGTGTTAAATTTAAGGGATAAACAGCAAAAAATTACCTTTATTTGAGTATAGGTCAGACCTTGTTAGAATCTGTCTCAGAAACATCACCTAATGTCAAACCTGATGTATTTGCTCTGTTGTAGGAAAAAAACCTGCCATCAGCCTGTGGTGGAACAGGTAGACAAAAATTGCATATTCTAATACAGTGGAAGAGCCCATAATGACTTCATCAATGAGTCCACTGACCAAGTTAATCAACTACACTTTTTAGAATTGATTTCCGTCATTGATCAATCAAAAGTGCCAAACATTTGCTGCTTTTGTCTGTTTTAGCAATTAGACGTTACCTGAGGCTCTCTGAAATTGTGATGAGCATTCTTTCACGGCTGTCTGACGTTTTAGAAGGGCTACTGATTAATCTCCTCTGTAATTTGGAAAAATAATTAAGATATTAATCGATTGTGAAAATATGCAAAGTGTTGTACTCTGTGGGGGCCTTGAGATCTAAGATGCTGCCCACGTAATTGCAAGGTCCCTGATTCAAGTCTTGCTGCAGACTTAGTTCCATATCATACTCCACTGTGTATCTAATAAAGGCTATGAAATGCCTGAAAGTATTTAGCATGTTTTGTAGATTGTTTAAGAAGGTACAAGGAGGCCTTTAACAGTGAAAGATGTCATAAAGCCATCTCAAAACATCCAGAAAGGTTCAAACTGAGAATAATTTCATGAGTCTTTGATCACTTGTATTTTCCCTGGACCTCATTTCTGCACTACTTGCTTTTCATTTTCTTTAGATAAATCCAACTCCAGGCACCGCAGCTCAGGAGGTTCTTGTGAGAGCGCCCCCCACAGTCCTGTAGGCCCTGATCCTCCACTGCCCAGCAGTGACAATGGGATGCCTTTGCATCGGTGGAGCTCAAAACTCGGGTAAACAGGGACTGAAAATACTTAATTGCAAAAACAGTGACGATTAAATTATGTGTTGTAATGTCTTTCCACATTTTCTTCACAGAATGCGAAAGAAATCCGTAGACGAGGACTTGTGCTCACTTTCAACTGGGACTAGTTCAAATCGCTTATCACGGTTTTTGCCTAGTTGTAAGTTTCCCTGAAATTTTAGTTTTTTCCATTATTTTCCTCCTATTACACTTACAGTATTTAAACTGAGACCTGGATGCCTTTTCCTGCAGCGATACTGTACCAAGAATACAGTGATGTCGCCATCAACAGAGAGATCCAGAGGCAGCAGGGGAAGGAGCCAGGCACAGAGGAGGAGGGGCTCAGGTACGAGGGGTCAGACGGGACCCCTTCTCCATCCAATCTGTCTCCATCCAGCTCCTTTCGTTCCTCACGAGGCTCGGCTTTTGCACTGTGGCAGGACATCCCTGATGTTCGCACCAGCGGTCAGCTCGATAACTTCAGCAATGAGGAAAGGAAATTACAGGAGGTGAATAAGACACTTCAGATCTTCTAGTTGTCTTTGTGTCTTATTCTTTTCTCTGCTGGACTGCCTCAGCTGTTAGTTCATGTATTGTAAGTGTCTGGAGCTAACAATCTGTGTCCTCCTTGATTCAGGCAAAGTTTGAGCTGGTGACGTCTGAGGCATCATACATACGTAGTTTGATAATCGTGGTGGACCACTTCATGTTGTCACAAGAGCTCGCCGAGTGTCTCGGAGCTCAGGATAAGCAGTGGCTTTTCTCCAAACTGCCTGAAGTCAAAGATGTCAGTGAGAGGTGAAGTGATGCTAATGTTCTTCTTTTACCCTCAAGTCTTTGTTTTCACACTTGAGTCACTCTGGCTCCTTCTCTGAGTGTTTTTTGCTCACTCATTGCCTGTAGGTTTCTTCAGGACCTGGAGCACCGGCTGGAGGAAGACATTTTGCGTTTTGATGTGTGTGACATTGTCCTGGATCACTGCCCAGCTCTGCGAAGGGTTTATTTACCTTATGTAACCAACCAGGCGTACCAAGAGCAGACATACCAGCGTCTGCTGTGAGTAACTATTTTCACTGTATGTCTGTAACACATTAGCTGTTGGAGATCTGAACAGATATATACAGTGCACATTCATAGCTGTAATGCTTTAATCCAATTGTTTCGTGCTGGATGTCCATAATTTCCTCTAAGGCTGTTCAGGTGTTATTTTACACCTGCATGACTTAACTTGCAGATGGCTCATCTTGAGTAAGCTGAACATTTTTCTCAGGGTATAAAGCATGCTGGAATTTCCACTTAGTTTCACTGAAAGACATTAAAATGTTTATCTAAATGTCCACGTCTCATTCTCTCAGGCACGAGAACCCTCGTTTCCCTGCCATCTTGGCCCGTTTGGAGGAGGACCCTATCTGCCAAAGACTTCCTCTGACCTCTTTTCTAATCCTCCCGTTCCAGAGGATCACTCGTCTTAAAATGCTGGTGGAGGTACACAATTAATCATTCACTGCAGAGCTCATGTTCACACTTGAAACCTAATTGCGAGGAAGTTTAAATGGGGTATTATTGGAACCGGCCAAGCAATTTGCCGTAGCAAGTTCTCTCCCAACAGTGTACAACAGGAGTATTGTTTTTGCTCTGGCATGTCTTCAAAAAGTTCTGTATTTTTCAGAATATCTTAAAGAGGACGACACCGGGATCTCGAGATGAGGACACTGCCACAAAAGCTTTTAATGAGCTAAAAAAGGTAGTGATTATCATTCCTAATAGCCAGTTGGATGAGTACCAGTATTATCACTGGCGAGGCTTTACAGTAATAACCATGTTGGTATGTGTCTTCTTAGATCATCAAAGAATGTAACTCCAGTGTGCAGTCAATGAAGAGGATGGAAGAACTCATCCACCTCAATAAGAAAATTAATTTTGAGGGAAAGGTGACTGATATCCATGTGAATTGTTTATATTGTATTTAGAAATGTCGGCCCAGGAAATCTGCTGTTAATACTTTCGTTCCGTCATCAGTGTTTATATTTTATTCTGTGGTTCTTATCCAGCAAGTTATTTCCTTTCTCTCTAGATCTTTCCTCTGATCTCTCAATCACGCTGGCTCGTGAAACATGGTGAACTCTTGGAAGTGGACACTCAAATGATGAGTATTTCGGGATCAAAACTCAAGTTACCCACCAAGCCTGTGTACCTCCACCTGTTCAATGATTGTCTCCTGCTGTCCAGGAGGAAAGAGTGAGTGACATGCAGTAGATACAAAGAGACCAAGAACCAACATCTTTCACTAACTCATGACCCATGGACTAAAAAAAAAGACAATTTACAAAGTATGTTTTCTGTAAAAAAATAAGTTCAAATTATAAGTCTTTTAAAATACAATGCTTGTTAAATGTAATTTTTTAAAACCTTAATTTAGTCAAAGCGAGCTTCTTTTGTAGCAACCATTAGCTTAGCTTAGCTTAGCATGAAGACTAGGAACAGGCAGAAACAGCTTGCCTGGCTCTGTTTAAAGGTGCCAACACCTCCAAAGCTAACTAATTTATACATCACATCTTGTTTGTTCTATCCATACAAAAAACAAAGTGTAATTAGTAGGTTTACTAGTAAAGCTTACTATTTACTGTATTCATTTTGCATCTAACTTTCAATAAGAACATGAATAAGCATGTTTTCCATCATGTTAAACAGTTCTTTGAGGAGACACTTGAAAAAAGTTCAAACCGATTTTTAAAGTAACAGTGTGTGGAATTGATAAGTTTTTTGTGGAAAAACCAGATCAGACTTTATCAGACTATAAGTCAGAGCAGATAATTTTTATATGACTTCAAACATCTCTGAAGGGAATTTCTAAAGGGCACCTATTATGTTAATTTCCAGCTCTATATTTTTATTCTAGGACTCCACTAGAGTAGCTTTTTATGACACACAGTTCAAAAAACTCCTTATTTATCTTATACTGACCCTTTCTGCAGTCACTCAGTTCAACCAAATCAAAGCTGTGTTAAGTTTCAGTTGGTGCAAACCCAACATTTCCTGCTTTATTCATTTTAAAAGCTTTTACTTGGATATTTTATTGTGAAGAATTTACAAGTAATTAAGCATGAGCAGAAAGTTTGAAAAGGAGTGTTCAGAGCAGTCTGAGGCCAGTGCTTTTCACTCATAGGGTTACTTCTACATATGTTTAGCATCCGACATTGTGATATAATACTGAAAACAAGGAAAGCATAATAGGTCCCCTTTAAAGGTTCACCAGCTAAATGTGAAATATTTAGACACACATGTCCACTCTTAATCTTTATCTTTTTTTTGCAGCACATGGAAGTTCATGGTGTTCGTCCATGCCAAGATAGGAGAGCTTAAAGTTAAGGATCTCAGTCAGAAGCTGCAGGGAATCTCTGGCTTTATCTTCCACCTGCAACTGTGTGAAGGCCAGCAGCTCAAACACCAGATTCTGCTCAAATCACATACTGAGTGAGTAACAACACTCTGTCAAGGCATTGTCTACAATAAATCAGCTTTAAGTCAATTTAAATCAGCTTTAACATTTTGGCTTGCGGCTTAAAATAAAGTCTACCTGGGATCCCTCATTTCATGACCCCCAGATTAATCCCGAACCCCCAGGTTTAGCAGATGTTACTCTAATTGTTCTGGTTTTGTTTCTACCAAGGAGCGGGAAGCAGAGATGGATCACAGCAATGTTTCCATCTGATCCACGGGAAGACATCGAGCAAGCCAATGAGAATGATGGTCAGTACAGAGTTAAAGGTTCTCCATGAATCAGCATAAACCTTTTAATCCTTACATGTATTTATTTGCATGTCTTTTCCTTTCAGACATACCGCAAGTTCAGTGCATCAAAAGCTATCAGTCCCAAGAGCATGACGAGTTAACACTGGAAAAGGCAGATATTCTTCATGCTAAGATTATCACAAGTGATGGTAAGAATCTAGAAAAGGTCCTCTTAAATCAACGTAACTTATGAAATACATTTCTTTTGTCCATAAAAACTTTGGTTGGTGTGTCGACTGTCTGTCCGAGTTTTAAACTAGGAGTAGATGTTTATGTGTATTTGGTTTGATTATATCTAAAGAGTGTTTTACATTACCAGGCTGGGTGGAAGGCATCAGACTGTCCGACGGGGAACGGGGCTGGTTCCCCAAAACCTACGTGGAGGAAATCACAAGTCGCAGCGCACGCCTCCGCAATCTCCGAGAGAATATCCGCATCAAATGTGTCACGCAGAAACTAGAGGGAGAAGACTGACTAGTTTTACTGCAACTTGTTGTGTGTCAAAGGTGCATTTCAAATTTCTAAGCTACATTTTTAAGCTTCTGGGTCATTGTTTTAATTTTAGATGGATGTGGGACCTTCATATAGTGTGCACATGCTAAAACATTTTTAAGCATTGTTTGCATTTGTTGCTAAGCCTGGTAGCAGCTTTTTCCTTTAGCATGCTAGCTGTGAATACATGCAAGTGCAAGGCTTTTCATTCTCCATTACATTTTGCATTTAAAAGGCTTTTATACAATGAGAGTCTGTTGACAGAAGTTCAGATTGACATTTTTTTTGCCACTCTGCAGCTGCTAAACTTTGGAGATGCAATTACTTTATGCATGCTTCCTGTGAATGTATCTCATGAAATGTAAGATTTTCTAGCATTTCTATGATAAATTTGGTACAGTATATACGCATGCACATTTACCAGCACAGGTAGTAAATGTAAACACATCCAAAGATAAATGTGTGCATTTCTCAGTTCATGTGAGAGGATAACAGCACAAAGCTAACTCAAAGTCTGCACTACATTTCTTTTTCTATCATGTCTCATGTGGCCAGAATCTCTCTTTGGACTGTCTTAGGCAGTAAACTGATCTTAGTGAGGTGCAGGAGATTCATTCATGTAACATTGCAACATCATAAAATCACCCCGAGGCAGATCCTGCTGCTGAGCTGCATCAGGACACATCAGAGGCCTTTTATCTTTCTTTTTTTTTCTTTCTTCACACTGAGTTCTGCTTTACTTTTGGAAGGCAGATAAGAAATGTTGCTCTGTTATAGAGTAGTTACAAGAAATGAATGCCTGATGCATGTTTTGTGTTTAATTCCATCCAATAGCTGGAAATACAACAAACAGATGATTTACTGCTGCAAGTTCAAAGATATGGATTGGTAAATTGCCTCTGAAAAGTACAGAAAGGTGATTAAATACTTTTAAGATGATTTTCAGGATTCAAATGAAAGGCAAAATATCCTCTCTACAAGACCTCACTACATAAATACTTAATTTCTTTCAACCCGCTAATCTGATTAAAGGATTAAGCTGGCAATATTTTATATATTTTTTACTGTCAACAAATCCCATGAAAAGACTCAAACCAACAATGAATTTATAACACTAACATGTGTTTTCTAGCTACTGTATGCATACAGCTCTATTACTGTCCAAAACACCATTAAAAACACGTCAGCTGTACTGAGAGACACGTGTAAGCACACACTGTGGTTTATTTGTCCCACATACCACACACTTCTGCTTCCATAAATACTCATTGAGCACCAAATGTGTAGAAATCTGCAGCTGTAAATAGTTCCCAACAAATGCACTAGTTGCTCCTGTGTGAGTAACCTTAGGCAAAAACTACAGTGCCCAGCTGCTTCAGCTGTTTATACTGAAATGTATGAAACTATACGTGGGAGCCATTGTTGGTTTTTGTCTTTTCATGCTATGGCAAGAAAAATGTAAAATAATACAAGCATTAACCATCAAAAAACATGAAATGGACGCATGTACAAAATCCACTTTGGGACTTTTTTATATTGACCACCTGTGTGGTAAATGTGCAGCGTCACTTCTACAGATTTAAAAACTTTGACTGGCCCCAGTTTAGCACCAGTAGAATAAAAGCTAGACATTATTGTGTTACACTTATAACACAGGATAAAATCTTACTGTTATACACTAAGCACTGAATTACATTTAGGCCTACGTCAACTACAGCATTCCCCTCAGAAAGTGTAAAAATCCACATATGACCAATAGCACAGTGTAACTGAGCTGACACCTGTTGTAACAAACCACTATAATCAACATCCAAACATAAACTCTTCCAGTGGCACATGAAATGTTTATAACTCTACTTTTTTTTTCTATGTCTACTTTGCTAGTTGTAATTTAAGTGGTTGCTGTTGCAGCATGTGTATTTATACTCCTCTAGCTGGTTGTTCTCTAAGGAGATTCTGATGTAAATGTACTTTTCTGTAGATGGCTACATGTATAAAGAGTAGAAAATGGTTCATTTACATTTATGACTGTAATTTATATTAATAAGAATCTATAATTATGATGACCTTCCATAACTATAAACTTTGCAGTCAGATTAATTTCTAATATCACAATGAATATAAATACTGTAATAGACTGGATGTTTACTGGGTCTCCGCACACTACTGTAAATGTTTAACCATTGAATAAATACAGATACTTCCATTTTATGTTGTGTTGAATAAATGAGTCTTTTAAACACATTTTAAACAGTTTATTGTCAAAAAGTAAGCCATTCTGTATCATCATGGTAAGCTAATATGTACAGTTCCTTCATTCTACCTTACAGTTCTACGGTCACTTCATCTAACATTTCTTCAGCTGTGGTCGGATCTTAAACTGGGTCATGGCCTTGTTTCCGTTTCCCCCCACATGACAGAGAACTATTAGAAGCTCTTCAATCCTTGCATGTGACAAAATCTCCCAAATACATCAAAATGAGTTTGAGAAGTTCTCAGAACCTCGTCACTGCTGTTCTTCCATTTTGTGGCACACATAATAAGTAATATATACATACTGTGCTATCTTCACATTTTGTTTTAGATTTGTAATGACTGAGAAATTTCCAGCTTTTCCACATTTCGATGAGTCAGCTGCATCCATTGATGTGATATTGGCCGGCTGTAATCATCTGTTCTTGGGACTCCTTCCGGCTCCTCTTCAGCTTTGGCATGATTGGAGGTGCAGCCTGACTCACAGTAATGTTGCTACTTCTGTCTGGCTGCGGATGAAAGAGAAAGTCCCATTGATGCACAGCAGCTTCACACATAAAGTAAGTATGGTTTAAATATTTCTTGCAAACACAAACTTTAAAACTTAAATTTTTTAAAAAACTTCCTTTCCTGAATCAAGAAAAACCGTGACTGACTTTAAATTGCAAAAAGTAGTTCCCATGTATCCCATGTTCAAATGACCATAACTTGCTGTTACTGCACTAACACAGCTTCTGTGTTCAAACTTTTTCCAAGGAGCAATCCCGAAACAAAATTGCCAAAAAAAACCCAAATAAACCAGAGTACGCTTTAGATCTCAAACAAGTTTGTACAAGTTGATTTTCATACCAAAGTAAACCAGTGGTTGCCTGGAAGCAAACTAAATTACACAAAGGACTGTAAAACACTACACAGTACAGTTTGCATGCAGCAGTGACTACAGCATGGTAACATTTGCAATGAGTAGGTCAAAGGTTCAAAAGTTGGTAGGGTTGTTAATTGTTTAATTAAAAAGAAAATATGTGTGTGTGTGTTTGTGTGTTCTTTCTAATTGAGCTTAAATTCCAAAAGGATCAATCTGAAACGGTACAATCACAAAATCTGAGAAATGCAAATTTTGGTTGAGCTGCTCACAACAGATCGATGCCCATCTGCCTACTAAAGTGATACATGCATTTTTTTTTTTAAATGTCAACAGATCTTTGGATTGGTTTCATACTCACTGAAATGAAGAATGTTGATTGATATTACAACCTGAAAGGTGCATTTATCAATATTTTTATATTTTCAATAGATCAAAAGCAGTTCCTCTCATCTGTGTGGAGCCTTTTGCCTCTTGTAGTTCCTTATTTCTGTTTTACGGCCTAAAAAACACCACTGTCATCTACCTCTTTACCAGAAGAAGCAGAAACATGAATCCAAATGACAGCTCATGATGCTCCATGTTTGCTGGAAGTGTAATTTTTTCTAACATGTTAGCTGTGACAACTTTATAAGTTCTGTGCCCGAACTGGCCAAAAATAACTTCATGCAGCTTTAAATAATGTTAATTTAATCTTATATACATATATATGTATATATATGTGTGTGTGTGTGTGTGTGTGTGTGTGTGTGTGTGTGTGTGTGTGTTCAGTTTAAAGGACCATACCAACATTTTAAACCACTTTATGTTCCCCTAAAGATGTCAGAAAACACATCAGTCTAACCTGTTGTAATTGAAAGATCCAGTTTTGATAATCCTCCAGGCTGTTACAAGATACCTGCAGGGGTTCCACCATGTCACCTACAACACAAAAGTTATTGTGTGAAATGTGTATTCTTCACTGCAGATTAGTTGTGTTATAATGCAATCCAATGTTTAAAAAAATATTGATTTGTATACCTATGAGCTCAAAGTCAAGGCGTCCAGACAATGCAGACCTGTCCACGGCTCTGATGCTTTGTCTAGCCAGCCTGCCCTGTTAGAGAAGAAACAGAAGAAGAAGAAAAATCAGTTAGTGGACAAAGGTGCAAGAATGTTTACCTCCATATAATTACACTATGATTGTACAGGATTTTAGCTGCTAATCATATGCATTCATAAATGCATTCAGTGATGTTGCAGGCTGCTGGTTTGAGTTACTTAACATTCCAGCCATGCTATATGTCATGTGTCAAAAGAACAAACACTGTGCCATGATTACTGGGACAAGCAGTAATGCCACAGTGGTTGAGGAGGTATTATAAGGGATTTTCCCATAGAGTCATTTTACACTACCTCATATCTTATATTCAGCCGCTTGTTGTCAGCTGACAGCAGCAGGACGTCTTGAGGGAAGAGAACCATCAATCTTTCTTGTGGTCCCTGCAAACAACAAAGGCAATAATTATTATTGTATCAGCTGTCAAATACAGTTCAAACCACTGACAATGATATATTATTTTACAAATTCACATGTACCACAAGTTATGTTTTAAACAATGACTGCAGATTATTGCAAATTGTCTTACTTTTGCCATTTTGTCCGTCATTCCTATTGATAATGATCATTGTACTTTATTTAATTGCTATTTGCTAAAGTGCCGACATCACTGAAAATAAGTCAGACGATCATACAGCTTGTGAACAAACTCCCAAAATGATTTGAAGTAAAAACAAAGGTAAATGGAGACCTTAACCATTCATGTGCAATGAGAGCTTATTATTGACATTTTGGGTGCGCTCACTTTCAGTTTTATATTCATAGAAGTGGTTTCAATGATCGTGATAAGACTTGTTTACAATCTGTCTGCAAGTGTTTCTTGCACCATCAGGCTTCAGTGTTGCAATGTTGTCATCAACTAATAAACTAAGCCCGTAGGTAATAAATAAACCTGAATTATCCTTTAACATCAACAAATCAATCTGCACTCTACAGTGCCAGCAGGTCAAATCCTGATTTGCTTTGTGTTTAATGACTCAAAAACAGAAGGAGGGTTCAGCCACATCCAGGTTAACAGATACAATCTCATTGCAACAGAAGGGAAATGAGCTTGTCAGAAATGTGGTCTTGATTTTGAGATACTCTTGAGATCTTCGTGTCAGGGCAGCACTAAATAAACAATGACTGTTCTTAGGCTATGGATGGAATAACACAGTAAATTAGCATGTTCATTTTAATGCTGTTTTGTTTTTGTATGGAGGTATATGGATATAATTCAGATTTTATTACCCAAACAATATTTAGTTATCTTAGACAGCCCTGAACTATACAACAGTATGCATGTGTTAATGTGTTAAAATCATTCACTTTCAGTCTGTTATTTCATTGTCATAATTGTCACAATAATTGTCGACTGATTTTTTTTGTCATCTCTGGTCCTCTATACATGTAGTGGAGCACCTGGCAAAGACTAACATGCTTTAATTAAAATATAGATATGAATCATACAGTGTCAGAGAGTTATTTATTACCTGTCTCTGAGTGTTGATGATGTGGACGAGAGACATGTACTCTAGCTGGCCCATGTGCTGTATGGGCGAGCCCTCCCACTGCAACACTGGAGCCTGCATTAAGTACATCTTCAGCTCCTCTCTTTTCCAGTGCTCATCACAGGGTAACTACGGGGGGAAAACATGTGAACAATGTATTAACTATAACTTAACCTGACAGCTTTTTCATATGCAGCTGTGATCAGATATACAGCAGTGAGTTATTACTAGATAGGACAGAGGACAGTGGGAAGGACTCATGGGTTGTTTCGCCGACTGGTACGTTATGTCTTCTATGTGATATATCCATTTCTGTAACTCTGCAGCACTGGAACATATGAAGACCTTAGCATCCACCATCTGGCCTGGATAAAACAATGAACAGCATATATTAGTGTCAGAATTTTACACTGTGTAACCAGGTCTGAGATGAACTTGGTTATTTCCAGGGACTCACTGCTGATCTCAAACATGTGTGGTGAATGTGACGCGTCAGGGGCCACAGAGACTGGTTGGAAAGAAAGTCCAGAAAGGGGAAGGATGCCCTGCGAAATAATAATAAACAATGATAGCAGACAAAAGTTAAGAAACAGACCCAAGATATTCCCAAGAAGAACAACACACTTTACAAACAAGCACTTATATCTGTATTCACACTAGTGTAGTATCACTCCCTGCCCAGTTACAGTTGTCTACTTATACTGACATTTTAGTCAGATTCATTGCAGCTGCTTAATGGTGTTAAAAAGTATCAAATTCTTTGCAGTCTCTGTTTGCCCCAGTTTGGAAAAAAGAAAGAAAATTAAATGGGCAGTCTACTAATTTTTCACATCAAGATCAGTTTATGCATCATGAAGAGTCATACCCAACCTGAAAATAGATCAAAGTGTCATGTCTTCTGAGCTAAAGGTTGGAAAAATAATCCTTGATCATGTCATCTCAGTGTAGGGTTAAAGACTAAACATGTATAACACTTTGGTTTGAAGTTTTAAAGATGTGGACATTTACCAGGCAAAGGCACTACTGTGTTTGATCCAGGGCATACTTTTATTCATCTGTTCTCCTAAACTTTATAGACATGCAATACTAAATCACAGGACTTACCCTTTAAAAGAAAGATTTGTATACTGAGAGCTGCATCTTTATTTACATTTTTTTAAATGAATTAAGGACCGGGTTCAAAATGTTACCCATAACATATTTCACCTTTTACTTTTGACTTTTGGCAGCGAGACGAGCAGTAAACACAACATTTGCAAGCAGTGGCCTTTTTCCACAGACAGCAGAGAGTTGGGTGGTAGGTTTCTGTGGATTTGCCACTATAAGCAACACCTATCACATAACAAATAGCCATTTTGTTAAAATACACTTTTAAGTGCACTTTTAAGTGGCTTTCTGCTTCCCTGTAACAACAACCTACAAACAAATCTCTCCTGCGGTGCAAAAATGAATTCACTTTAGTTTTTTGTTCTTGTCCAGGACCATGTTTTTTTATGAAGTAGTGTAGTTTTTTCTCAAATGTATTTTCTTGTCAGCACTATTTGACATTGAAGTAAAAATAATACCCCATAAGTGAAGTCTTGTTCAGAGTGGTCCAGGAAGAGGAGCAGCAGGTGGGAGGAGAATAAAACCAGGAAGAGTTCCGTGGTTTCCTGTAAGGACAAATGAATCTGTGACAAAGGTTTAACACCAAAAAAGCAGCAAAGCCAAAACATCATTCAGCATTGAGTGTTCGCTCCTGATGGATTTGTAGGCTCATTAACTGTTTGATCATACAGACACACAACAATATAACTGAAAGATCATTTTGGGATGATAAACTCAGTTTAAGGTATGGTGGAGCCACAACTAGTACCTCCCAGCTGACTCCCTTGAGTGTGGTGCCATGTTACCTCTTTGTAGCTGTTGTAGAGAGACACCAGAGAGGAGTGGATGATGTCTCCATACATGTGAGGAGGTTTGCCTTCCCAACCTATGATTGGCTTTTGGGAGTAAATCCTGTGCTGTAGCTCCTGTCTGCTCCTGCCCCACAGCACCACCTATAGGCACAAAACAGCATCAGCCCACATTTGTTGATTTGATCATTTTCAGAGGATAATGACACTTAATAATAATAATTTGCCTTAATAATAATTGACTTAATTATTTATCATGTTTCCTATGTTGTGATGCTTGGTATGTTGCTGTTCTGCATTCTGTGGAACTTCTCATATTATCTTCTAATATCACAGGATGAATGTACAGTATCACCATGTTTCCCATCAATGATGAGTCAAGTGTAACACAACAAACTGGAGTTTGTTTCATTGTTGCAAATCTCCAGTTGTTGTTTTTTAAGCAAAATGTTGTGCAACCAGGGGAATTTCATAACCAAATTAAAGATCACTGTCTGGCTTCCTTGGGTTAAATACTTGAGGGCTGTGTTGTGTAATTCAGTTTGGGGTTTTTATACCTTGATACAATTTCTCATTCAAGTGGAAAAAAAGTGTGAAACCTTAACTGAACTAGTGTTTCCTCTCTCCTTTATTTCCTGTAAAGTTTGAATCATACCAAACAGGGAATTCAGGATCGCTCACTTTGGTCATGGAAGTTTCTACAGTGTGTATGCAGAGTGTGTCTCAACACAAATAACAGCACAGTGTGGAAACTGTTGACTGGCGCATCTTAACACACCCAAATGTGTTAAAGTGTTTGCCAAAATTAAGCACACACTGTGAGTTTCAGCTCATGTCTTCTGCTACCACACACACACGCACACATGCACACACACACACACACACACACACACACACACACACACACACACACACACACACACACACACACACACACACACATAGAACATATACTGACGTCTTGTTCCAGGTGTCGTACTGAGGGGTAGCGTGGTGGTGGCTTCTGTGGCTGCAGGTCATCTCCGCTGCTTCTCAATGACAACTGAATTCTGGTTTCTCCCAGACTCCACACCCTGAAAAACACGTTTATTTTAACCATATCACATTAGTCACATAGCAACAGTCGGTGCTGGGAGCCTCGTGGTTTTGAGATTGGCTTCACAGCAGCACGTACATGTGTTCCGCCTCTAGTGTTTTCTGTAAAGTTTGTTTTTCAAACCACATTTCCTATTGGTTCTGTCTTCAGAGGCACGGCGGACTCTGACATGTGAAAAACTAAACATTGAAAGTCCCTGCCTGCACCCCCCACCCAGCAACATTTACACTGTCAACAGTCCTAAGTGAGCCTTTAATAAAATAAATAAAGAATGAAGCGTGATGACTACAATCATTGAATGAGGTGTCCTTAGCCCCTGGCAGCTCTTGCAGCCCTTGCAGCAGACAGACATAATCAGATTACAGCAGTCAGAGCAGACACACATGCACCTGTTGACCCGTCACCACCATATATTTTTAGCCTTACAGATATGAAGTGCTCTCCAAATTCATTACTACACACTAAGTTTCTGAATGTGTACTGAAGAGGATCCACACTGTGAAAGTGACTAATTTTAGTATACTGAAATCAGTCAGAGATTGGTGAGTGTGAGTGGGATGCTGATATACACAACTGTATGCACGAAAGAAGTAGAGCAGCTACTCATGGGTGCAAAACATTTGAAAAAGAAATAAATTGGATCAAAAGGAAACTGGTATTACGTGAATATTAAATCTTTGGAAACACATTCAGCTCTTTCTTTGTTAATTCTGATTGTCAGTGACGCCTTGTGAATGAGCACTTTATACTTCAAACAATTGAATTTGGAATTTGTCTGTTACATCTCAGCACACACCACACAAACCTCATCATGTATGTATTTGTGTGTGTGTGTGTGTGTGCATCTTTATGTTGCATGTCTTTGTCTTTGTTAAAAAAATACAGAGATGACCTGTGACCACACGCACTGTAATAACCACTGAACAGCCATACATAAGGGCTGCTGGCTGCTGTTGTGATTAGCCTCTGCTAATCTCCCAGTTTTAGAATGAGTGGGGGATTTGTCCCGCCCATACTCTGTCTTAACCCCCTCCATGCTTCAACTATTGTCTTTATAATAATCTCCTAATCACATCAGTGCAGCATCACTGAGTTCCCAAGTTCACGTTGAGCAAAAAAGGAGCCAATTAGTTCTCCTGTCTTGTTGTTCGGCTGGATGCTGGTGGGTGGAAATCCTGTGGATGTAACATGTTGTCCTGCAGCTGTGTTCATGATGGTTTTTACAACTGAACCTTTTCTTCACTAACCTGCCTGTAGCTGTCTGTCTGACAGCACATTCTGTTACTATGTGAAAACAAGCATATACATGTGCAAATCCTGGAAATTGTATCACTGAATACACTGCAGATATAGAAATTGTATAGAGGAGGATGCCTTCCTTTTGTTTGTTACATTTTTAGTGACACATGAAATGCCAAAGAAAACCACAGAGGTAGAAAGAGAAGCTGCTACGGTACGATGTGCCCTTTTTACTTCACACACTCAACTCTGCTTCCTCCTGCATGACATACAATAAAACAAACCACATTCAAACATGAACCTCTGAAGCCATGATGTAAAACACAACAAAGCAAACTGAAATTCATATTTTGGATGGTCATGTTGGTATCTCTGAAGTTCTTATTTCCACTGTAATATTTTCTTCCAGGATCCAAGTCAAGTCATAAAGTGTGTGAATCCCCCACCAGTATATTTCTATATTTGCATCTTGCTTTAAACTGTGATCTGGTATTTGTGTCTTACCCTAAATTGTCTCCAGAGAGTTCCAAGAGCTCGATCTCATCAGGGCCCACCTCGTCCACTCCAGTATGCCTCTGGGTCACACTGCAGCATCCCATGACGGACAAGTCGGTCCCTCTCCGCCTTGTCTTAGCTTCAGCTTCTAGTCCTCACACTGAGCACCATCTGCCAGGGCAATCATCCTCACTGTGTGCGTGCCACACTAAAGCCAAAGAGATGACATAAAAACAGGGGCTGGTTGGGTCCAAAAGAGGATATTGTCCACTGGAAAAGGGGAGGGGGTGCCGCTAAGCTCTAGTTCCCCCTTTTTGCCGGCATGTGTAATTCCATAGAGCCCCGAGAACGAGAGGTGCTGCTTTTGAAGAGGAATTGAAGATAAAAGTTTTGTCGAGTCGCAGCGTAGCTTGTCCTTCCTTCCTGTCAGTTGGCTGTCTTACAGAGCAGCTTCCTCAGTTCACTTTTTTCTTTTTTTTTTTTGACACTCTGAATTCACACTGGGAACCTACTGATGCCTCAGCATGACAAACAAAAACAGTTTCAAAGCATCGTGTTAGGAAAGATCGACCCATGCTGTGCCTGTGTTTACATGCACAGGTCTGGAATATAGATAGTCAAGTGAGATAATTATGACTTAGGAAACTGAGAGGTGAAGGGCTGCAGTCAAAACAACAAGCCACAACAACTAGAATGGAGCCTTGTGTTGATCTGGTTACAATTACAGTAAGATGGTGGGAGGCTTTGCACATAGTCATTTCTGCTTGTTTTGGTGTTTCCACAGGGAAGGAGTGTGACAAGACTCAATGTAAGACGACTGATGGATGTATTTTCCATTTTCCACTTGTTTTTGATTTGAGGATGAAGGACGTGTGATTGGATTAAAGTTAAGTGTACCATTACTGGAGGAAAAGCTTGTTTTCAATTGAAATCAAAGATGCTCTTTATGGCAGATTCCTTAACAACCAACAATAAAATCAAACCAGTTACTAAAGTGATAAATATGGTCTTTATTGTCATATTTAACATTTCTTAGCAATAACAAAACAGCACCAGATGTGAAAAGTGATGATCTGTTTTTAGACAGAGCTTTTTATATCACTGTTCCTCTTTCCTCTCACAGACTGAGCTCTTCTTCACCAGGTGCCCCTCCTCCCCCATGTCCGTCCACACACACAGGAGGTCCTTCGTGAGGAGGGAATGGTGCCGTTGCCTCTGGAGAGCCGGAGACAGAGATGGGTATCCCTTCAGTCAGTGCTAGTGATGATGACAAAGTGATGACCTTCATGTGAGCCTTTGAGTGTCTCAAGTCATCTGCTTCCTTCAAGTTATCATGCAAAGAACATTTGCTTAGCTTGAGTTCAACCCGAGGAGGGGGAGGGTTCTTATTCCTAACTTTCTGTGTGCTGTTTTTGATGCATATATCTGAAGGTCCTGGTGCTGACAGAGAGCTTTGATGGAGAGGTAAGGTGGAGGTGGAGGTGGAGGTGGAGGCGGGGAGACGGTTGCCAGACTTTGAACTCCCACTTCCTTCACCGCTGGCTGAGACATTCACAGGATTATCAGGGGACTCTGAGGGCAGAGTTTTACCCTCCATGCCTGACTCACACCTCCTGGGTTGAGTCTTTTTGGTGATTTTCTGGTTGAATTCACTGCTTGTGTTGCTTCTGCTGTAGGCCAGCACTGAATCAAGAGGAGAGACTCCGTTGTACAGCAGCATAAACTCCCTCTGATTGGCTAGGGGAAGGATTTTCTGTCTGAGGCGACATTTGTTGAAGATCTCCATGCTTAAATCTAAAGAGGAACATTAAAGAAGTCATGTGTTGGGTGGTATCACACATCATTAACACATTTGCAGTGAGTGTACCATGCAAACAGTGACATCAAGTGAGACCCTTTCTGTTTGAGCATGGCCTTAAATTTACCATAAACACATCTACTGAGTGTTTATTTAATTAAAGTGATCAGCTGGTGAGCTCACCCAGTGTCTCCACAACAATGCTGGGTACCGCCTCCTTCAGCACCTCACAGTTTGTATGAAGAGCTGGATTACAGTTCATCTCCAGCAGCCACACCTATTCGGGAGCACACGAGGATGCATTTAGTCAAAAAACAGCTGCATGAACGCACCACTGTTAATATATTCAGCAAGGCCTCACACACCTTGAAATCCTCGTCAACCATAAAGTCACAGCCAATCAAGTCGAAGAATCCCAGTCGGCAATCTAACTTGGATTTGACTGCCAAGAAACACTGCGTCATGATCTGCTGCATGCGCTTCTGATGCACAGAGAGGGACAAACAATCGGTCAATCTGTTGTTTCCATCTTTAAGATAGAAAAGATGAAAAAGCGACTGATATATAAACTTTTACTTGTGATACAAAAGTAAGTTTCTGTTAAACTAAACAGGTACATTGTAGTTGGTTGTATTTCCAGCACATGTGATATTCTATCAAAGTAATAAGATGATGTATCCTCAGATAGGAGTGAGATCATCCAAACTTAACTACAAACTCAATTAGCAGCAAGTGCCAATCATTATAACGTTAATTGGTCCCCGAGAGCTACGACGCACACAGCAGCACTCACTGCGAAGACGCCCAGCACCCAGTCCCTGGGCAGGCCCTTGGCAACCTGAAACCTGTCGTTGACGTAGGCGTTGAAGCTCTCCATGGACCACACAGTGTCCTCCTTCAGCTGGCTGTACAGAGGGTTCTTCTTCTGCATGTACTGCAGACGGACAGCAGGGGGACCAGAGACACATGAAGCAGTCAGCAGGAGCACACAGACAGTTAATGCCACAGCTCACATGTCTGGATTTAAAGAAGGGCGGGATGCAAATATCTCTTAATAGCAAACTGCTATTATCCAGTATTATGATTTATGTTAGAGTCCTTTTCAATTTACGTTTAAAACTCTTGCTGTTATAAAGAAGTCATACAGTCAACATGTATATGAAAGTAAAATCCAAAGAATCAAAACTAACCTGCAATTTATTGTCAAGCTAGTGAATGAATGACAGAGTGCCTGTTAAATCTCTTGGTCTAAAATTCACAGATTCATCATCTAAAGACCTCTGCATGATCCCTGTCTTGTCATGTGGCCTTTTGGTGAGTTCTCAGTAACACGAAATTTGTGAAGCAGCATTTCCCTAAAAATATACAGTACCAAGAATGCCAGCACATTGCTCGTTTGTTCCCATTTCTTCTTTCTATTCAGTGACTTACACTGTACCAGTAGCTGACATCATCATGATGAGTCAGCAAGAGCAAGCAGTGTATGGGCATTGTTTAGGTTTTCCATTTAGATAATTACTATCTAGCAGCTTCAAAGATGTTTGTATGTCTCTTTGATAATGAGACAGTAATAAAAAGGCCCCGTCAGTTTAAATAGCATTGACTGATTTATTACAGTATATTGTGTGTCTGTGGATTTATTGTTGTTGTATCAGTGCCCAGAAATCAAGGCCACAGGTTAAGCCTCTTTTAAGAAGCACCATTGTCATAATTCACTCCTTAAATCTGTTTTAATCTGACATCACCATAGATGATCTAATCCTGCGTGGGGGACTCTTGGTTAAAATGTTGACCTGAGTCTGGACAGTATGGGGGTCTACCTGATTGGTCAGGTGGGCAGAGAGGTTGTTGGAGCTGGGGTCGTAGAGGTCGCAGGTCAGTCGCACATATCCGTGGCGGAAGAAGACCATGTAAGGTGCGGTGCAGGCGATCAGAAGGTAAGAGCGCACGTCAAACTTTTTCCCCTTCAGGAGCAGCGGACTCTGGATGTAACTGAAGGAAAAAGTCAGTTACCTTCAAGATAGCCGACAACTTCAACAGCTACGTCTATGTCCATTTTCTCATATGAGGTATGTTATTCTTCTTATTTAATGTAGCTTTATTTAATATATCATGTTGCTGTCTTTTTGAGTTTTTTAGTGCTTCTCAAAATATACAGAGTCTTAAATAGATGCAGGATATTTCCCTCCCTCCTTTTTGGAGACTGCAAACTGGGACATGATACTATAATTAAAGACCCAGTAGTTGTGTATGTTTACCCACTGTTGGACAATGCGAGCTTGAGGCCGGCGGTGACGTGTCTTCCTGTTGGCCTGGCTGTCTTCTGTGTTCTGCAGCTTCAGTCTGAAGGCGGCTACGTCCTCCTGGCTCTTCAACAAAAAGATCCCTCTGCCCTGGTTCAGACCCGTGGGCTTACAGATCCACATATGACTCTTGTTGTTGCTCACACCTAGCAACAGTTGTACGGTTACATTAACAAACTCCTCTCCTGCTAATGTAAAACACATGGCATGCACAGGTGTTGTGTATAAACTAGTCTAGTCTACAGATATTGTTTCTTTGTTGTCCCGCTCTACATGGTTTAAATTGCTGTGTTGTGTTGTCTGTTGTATTTCAATGTGTTTTTTGTTACTATTTTATACTCCATTCTGTGATCTATGAATTCTTAGTGTATTGTATTTATTTTCCAAAACTTTATTTTTGAATGTTAAAAAATCTAAACATGGTCCTCCCTAAAAATCCTATTACGCAATTCTTCACCTTGTGCCAAATGTGTAACTAAGCATTATGCAGTAGTGGAAAGTTACTAAGTACATTTACTCAAGTACGGCACATTTTCTGCTGCTTTATACTTGTAGTGCACTACATTATGGAAAGAAATGTACTTATTTTACTCCATTACTCTAAAGATGAGTGTAAAAAAGAAATCATTTAAACTACCTAACAGTGTATAAAGTAGTTCAAATGAACAGTAATCCTATATTTTAACATGATTGCTTAAATGCCTTTCTTAATGAAATAAGTTTTTGAGTAAAATAATTGCATGAACAAACCATTTCCAATCAAAGATGAAACAATTGTGGTTATTTGACATGAGAGACTTCTGCTTTTGTTTGTTTGTTCTCTCTTGTGCTCCTCTGACTAAATTAAAGTGAGCAGGGCTCAGCTGGAAAACAGTGATGTCATGTACTTCCCTGCACCAATCGAGATTTAAGAATATTTGATTAAACCACACCCACACAGTCCTGATAAAGGGGAGTGACTTGGTTGCGGAGTTTAAAATATTAAATAATAAACAAGTAATACCTAAAAAATAAACTTTGATTGTTGCTTCTTCAGTCACGGATATTTAATATTATAAAGAAATACTTAAGATCTGAAGAAGATTTCAATAGTTCTTTCAACATTGTCAGTGATGGTGCCAGTTAATGATCATAAACTAGTGTTTATTATGTGCAGAATAGAGATGACTGTTTTTATGTTCATGGTTCTGTTGTCTTGTTTTTTCTGTACTCTCCTACAGATTCATCACTCAGAGATCTAAAACAGCTGTCTGTGTCTTTCATCTGTTTACTTAGTGATAACCATGTTTGCCATAACCTGTTCACCATAATAAGTGTGTCTGTATTATTGCGAACAATCCAGACACTAGTGAATCATTTCATCTCTTAATGTTAATGAAAAAGGTTGTAATCTTTAATGTATTTCATTCATTCTGTCCTGTGCTGCAGTAGCACCACATCTTCACCCTGTTGACCGTTTCTCCTTGTGTTTGTGTCTCAGCCCTGCCCTCTGCTGACTCATCTCTATGGCAACAGCATGTTCCCCTGGTGATTTTATCAGGGCCTTATGGGAGGTGAAGTGCATTATTTTCCAACATCCTCAACCTCTTGATTAAACAATCACTAAGGCAACTGTTGTCTTAACACCGCAGAGCACAAACTATTCAGTTTCGATGCACGAGAGGTCGAATTTGATCTGTGTCATTTTAAACTGGAGTCCACTATCCAAACACAAATCCAGTTGAACCAGTGTTGTGTTGGTGTTTCATCAGGACACTTGAATGTTAGAAGTTAATGGAGGTTAGATGTTTGGATGTATTATACCTTCCTGCTGAGCAAAGAAAGCCTCCCGCTCTCCCTTCACATCCATGCGGAAGGTAGTAGGAATGAACTCTTCCATTTTCAGCCTCCTGTAAAGTAAAACACAAGGCTGAAGTCCAAATGTTTCAAACTGCCTTTATGGCGGGCTTTAGACATGTTTCATTTACTGCAAATCGAAACTAAATAAAAAGTTTCACTTAATGTTTAACCACAAAATTATGAGGCGTTTAAAGGACCATAGCAGTGCTTTATTTTTCAAAGCAAGCTGTAATGTTTTACATGTTTAACCTTCCTTTCAGACAGCCTTGCTTTCCAATTATTGTCTTCAACTGCAATATGAGAACTTGTTTGAGTTTGATATTCCTTTACAGCGATCATCATGTTTGCTTTTACTGTTTGAACAGTTGTAGCTATTCAAAGATGAAATGTGTGTGTTTTGTTGCTGCAGATTGATTTTAAGTCCCAGACATAATCTTCAATGTGATGTATTGACTCAAGCAAGTTTTCCATCTCTGAAAATTGAACTTCCAAAAGGATGAAAGACAGTGGCTTCCCAGAACTGATGAACAATTCATTAAAAACATTTTAAAAACTACAGTATGCAGGATTTGTGGTAAATTGACTAAAATGAATTTTTGCCATTTTCAGTCTTAATTATGCTTTTCAAACTCAGATGTATCTGATTTAATCATTGGTTTCTGGTGTGTAAATGTAGAAACAGTTGCAGAAGCCATATAACTGAGGCCGACTCTTACTGTACTGTACTGTGAGTGGCTTGTGTATGAGAGGCAGGCCAAATCACTAAAACAAAATATCACAGCTGAACTTTGGTCATCTTTAATCTAAAACGAATGCTTTGTTATTAATCTCCACCAGACATTTAATGTGCCAGTAAAATGAATCAGGTTTTAACTGTTAATGATTAACCACCAAATTATATCATTGACACGCAAAATACTCAATACCAAGCCTTTGTGATTCAGAGGAAAAGCCTGATTTCTAATGATGCAATTCAGCTTTGTTTAATAAATAAGATCACCAGCTGATATGTTGTCCAATCAGTGTTTGCAGAGCCGAGCCTATGTTGAACTTCAATGATGGCACCAGAGCGGTTGCTAGGAGATCTGTGGCACAAATGTAAAGCCTCTAAAGGAAATAGACTGTTGGACTATTGGACATAGTCTGGATAAGAGATGAAATACAGACAAACGCAGCTGAAAACAGATGTCCGCCTTACACCTCACCTCAACACTCGACCGTGGTGGACTTTGCTGCTGACTCGCTCGTACTCCCGCAGACTACTGAGGAGGCCGATCTTTGTGGTCAGCACCTTATTGTTGGGAATCTGGTACACCAGCTGTTCACCTGGAAGCAACATGACGATTTCATGATTTTTTTATGTGAACCAAAGATAATAAATCTCTTTTCTAAAAGCAAAATGACAACAGAAATTAAACATGAGACATTAAAGATTTACATTTTTTTGTCAGGTTCTTTGACATTTCTTCAGATTAGGTATCAATGTGGTAAATTTTTACTGTATGGAGAAGTAAATATAGTAGGATTATGTGCTGTGATTCATTATTGAAGGCAGTGCACTCCCACTACCTTCTCTGAAGTTGCAGTAGTTGGCTGAAGATTTGGTCTCACACCACTTGAGTTTGAAATCCTCCCTGTGCTTGTTGTAAATCCTCTTCCATCCTCTGCTCTCACAGTAATTGCACACTCTAAAAGAAAAAATCCCAGATGAAATCAATCACACTTCTGCTTTAATCACACAACAAAACAGAACTTACACATAAGACATAAGATGACATTCATTCTCCTTAGGCATCAGGATAACTTCAACAGTTTTACTTCATATATTACTTACATTTCAGCCCCATTCGATCCTCCAAAATAGTAGAAGGGCCCAGGTCCCCGGGGCTCCTCTGCCTGCTGCTCCCTCCACAAGCCCCTGGGGATGGACCTCTGGAGGTATGGCTCCGCCAGACACACACCTGATCCTTTTACACAAACAAACAGAAGTCAAGGATGCACATAGTCACTTATACATTCATAAACATGTAGATTCTATGACATATACTTTGTGATGTGGATGCAAACATTTGTGGGAAGTCTTCATCCTCAGTTTAGTCACATCTCATCTGACATCTTATTTGACACACACCTGCCCCTCTGTCTCGGCCCTGCTGTTTGACAGTCATGTGAGTAAACCTCTTCCTCTCTTCCGTCTGCTTTTCCTCTCTTTGGACCTGCTCCAGTCCACCTTCTGATGTCACTTCCTGCATGCCACCATGGTCAAGTGATGAAGGCCGCTCCTCCTGCCTCAGGCTTCCTGCAGGATGGTTGTCGCCGCAGGGAACTTCCACTTTCTCTTCCTCCTCCTGCTCCACTTCCTCCCCTTGTTGCTTCTCCTCTGCCTGACCTTCACTGCAAGGCTCCACCCAGCGCTCAGACGACATGACCTTGTGTTGCAGCTGACTGTTGGAGACGGTTAGAAAGTCTCCAACATGAGAAGAGAGGTGGACCTATTCTGGTATGCGGTGACCCTGCAGTCAGAAATAGAGAGCAGGAATAAGGTGTTTTTTTATTGTGAGTCAGTCAGTGAATGTTTGGTAAACAGGTACAGAAAAGTACCATTTACCATCATTAATAATACTGTTTGTGCGCAGTCTGTGTACAGTCACATGAGATTAGTTTTGATTATAGTGAGTTCAAAGTATCTGGACACATTGTATCTTCCCCTCTACCAAAAAAGTAATACACATCTGTCTGCTCAAATGAGCAAAAGAACAAAAGGAAGAAAATACAATTTTAATATTAGCAACTATTGGATGGATAGATGGATTCATGGTCATGGTGTTTCCCAATGATGATGGTGACCTCTTGACCTTTAGTCTTGCACCACTACTTGACCAACACTTTGACCAGTGACACAATATTTTTAACAACTAATGGCTATATTCCCACTCTGTGCTGTGGATATTTTTCCAGAATGCTAATCCCTTTCCTCTTATAGCACCATCAGAGTAAACTGTCAACCATGTATGTGAGATATTTCACAACTGAAAAAGGAGATTACCAGGAAATTTGCATCTTCATTTATCTCATTGTAACTGTAACAACCTCGTGAACTTTCCCTCAGCACCCCCATCACGACAAACCTCACATTTTAAGGCTCATGAGCAGTAAAACTCTGGCAAAAGTTTTGTCTTAGTTTAATGAGATTTTCAGTCTATAGTGGTTGTTGGCACCTGTAAAAAATGTCAGACTTTTAGCATTAGTTTGTATATTTCAAATAGTAAAGTAATAAGAATATATGAATATAAACCCTATATAAATATGGTGAAGCTTATTGTAGCTACATTTACAAGCAAATAGGGTTTTACCTGTAACTCCAGCGTCACACATGGGCAGCCAGACTCCATGAAAATCTACTCAGCCTATTCTTCTTCCGCCATGTGCGTTCAACCTTGCACTCTAACAGCAGGGCTCAGACACACAGCGAACCGACAGAAGGACGGACTTGACAGAGGTGAAATCACATGGCCTGTCTGCAGTTTAGCCCACTGAAATTAGCCATAGTCTGCCACACTGCAACTCAGAAAACCCACTAGACCAATATAAACAATCAGCGGTTACTCTGGTAATGGGACCCTTAGCAACGGTTGCCTCTTGTAGATAGAATCTTGCAACAACAGCAGCTCAAGACAAACAAACTACTCAAGATTATGTATCCCACACCCAACCCATCTCTAAGTTTAGCTTCATTCAATATTAATTGCTTGTAAGCCTCTGTTGTGTGAACCCTATGGTAACATGAGAGCAGGGTGTCAATCAAAATGGATTTGCCAGTTTTCAAGGGGTATTATACCTTGACACAAAAGGTAAAATAATATTTTCTAAAAGCATCTGTAAATGACAAAAGTGCCATTATAAACAATTGTAAAATCTGTCCAGGAGACTTGTTTATAAATAGGCATATGAGTATCCACCGTTAATTATATACTAGTTAACTGCTTCTAATGCTGCCCCATACTGTATCTATCACTCAATTTTACACATTAAACATCCATGCCTGAACGGTTATTCATCTAAGTTCAATATGTTTTCAATTATCTAATATAACCATAGTCAGAATGTTTGGATACAAAATTACTTAGCTGAAAGTTCTAGTGAACACAAAACTAAAGCTAAAACCTCCAGACATTGTTTTAACATTGTTTTATCATTTTATATCAACATTCATCTGCTTCAATTATTCTTCGACTCATTATTTTTCATGGTGGAGATTACCATAAATCATATTGTCTAGTGCCAAATCCAGAGGCAGGTATGCAGTTAAGCAACATAGCATTTGTCTGCTCTCATGGCAAATCCACTAATCACCTTGTGTCTCAGTGATTTGACTCAGGAGGAAACACCCAGGCCCAGCCACGGCTGGCAATTATGCATAATCTCCTCCCTTCCTCCCAACAGCCTGATAATTGACAGGGATGGGTGCCTCTTAGACACAGCATCGATGCAACCTTGTAATTACACATACAGCAGGATAACCATGAATATAACTAACAGGAATATAATTCAAGTGTACTTCATTTAGAACATATTTAGAGCAAAAGAAAGGACTGTGAGGAATGTGGTATGTTTTATGATAAAAAAGTGACGGATGTTGACAGCTGAATAAGGCTCATGCTGGAGTGGAATGTTTTCTACTGTCTGGTTTGACGTTGGCCATCACTAAAAGGCTCACACCTGATGGGATGACAGGTTAACAATAAACACGTTCAGATAAAAATGGGACAAAGTGAACAATTCCTCCATGGCTCAGATCAAAAAAATACAAACTATGTGCTGTAACATATCTGACACAGGAAGCAATAGTCACAGGTTAATCAGTCCAGCTCCTACAGCCAAGTAATTAAAAGCGGGCCTCCAATATTCCTGTGTAGATTTGTGCCGAGCCGGTTTCAGCCACACCTTGATAAAGAGCCACCACACTGCAAAGAGCTGCGTAGGTGGACAAAGAGAACAGGCTTGTTTTACAGCCCTGTCGACCTCATGGTTCACCATCTGCCAAGAGGCTGTGTGTGTGTATGTATGTGTGTGTGTGTGTGTATGTGTATTATCATAAGAGGAAAATAAATATATGCTTGTGTATTTTGAGTGGCTGTCTATATATTCTCTTTTTTGTACTACATATTTCATAATTAAAATGTTATTTAAAGCATTTTGTGTTTTCGTTTTATCTGTCTATCAATGAAGGCCAATGTGAGACACTTTTACCTTCTCTTTTCTTTTCTTCATGTTAATGAAGAAATATGAAAACAACACAGGAAAACAGACTTCATCACTACATCACTTGGTGGGGAAAATCCTCTAAAGAAGTGGGTTAAATGTGTAAGGGTTTACATAAACGGGTTCATGTGTTTTATCAGAGAAGTAAAATATATATTCAACTATATGAAAATGAATTACATGACAATAAAAACATATCATTATATAAAGAGTATGTGTGTGTGCCTGCCTGCCTGCCTGCCTGCCTGCCTGTCTGTCTGTCTCGGGGCGGTGACACCATTAGGTGTGTGCGTCTTTGGAGACTTGCCCATTCCCATGTCATCTCAACTGCCTCCTGCACCAGGAAGTGCTCAGCAATTACAGGGATGCAGCCTGCAGCAATGGTGTCCCTACACAACCCATTATTTGGAGGGATTCTCCTTGTCAAGGTGTTAGAGGAAGGAATGGAGTTAAGTTACGATGTATAGAAAGGTTTGACTCAATAGGGTCTCTCTCTCTCTCCCACTATTCATGATTTCCTTACAGAATTACACCAGTGAAGCAGAGGGGGCTGCTATGATGGGGGGGCTACATCGTGTTCCCAGGGTCGGTATCCTCTCATTCCCACTGGTGATAAATGCAAGATCAAGAGACAAAAAATATCAAATTTCACCAAGACGTAAAAATGTACAAACTGTTATCTTAAGTATAACACAAGTTGTAGTGTGTTAGGGTCAGGGTTAGTCATGTTATTATACCAAACAAAATGCTGTTTGTTTAAGACAATAATGTCAGGTGACTGGGCATCCACATTGTGATGCTTCCTGCTGCCGTCACACACTGCTGGTGAATGCTCTCTGCTGTGTGTGTGTGTGTCAGATGGATAACTGTCACGCTGACGTGCAGTTGTTTGTAATCATAGAGAGCTTGCACAACTGTTGGATGAAATAGAGTTGCTGTGTGTCTTTCCAAAATTAAATTTCGAACTTTATGAAACTGGCAACATAACACTGACACCCTGTTCATAAAGTCAGAAATTAGGCAACGTTTAAACTTTGTCTTAAGCCTTTTTTTTTAAATTACACTATTTGTCACTTTTTGTGTTCACGCCCTTTTGCAGCGCTACAAATGCCTTCTGGAGGAGGCTTTTGAAGAACATGTGCCTTTATCTTTAGGCCTTTTGGAACAGCCTTGGAACACTTTCGCCCTCTGGTTGGATGACATGTTACACAAACTAGTTTTTTAAGCCAGCCATTATACTAAAAACTAGTAAAATAGTAAAGTGTCTAGATGCTATTCTAACTGAAAGGATTCCCTCTGCTTTCCAACTCTACTGAGGCAAATTGTGTTGTTGAGGGTTTGGTTTATAGAAGTCCCATTTTCAGACTGTTTGGTAGTAATGAGTCATCATCACAAAATTACTAAGTAGCAAGGGGAAACTTGGCTGCAATGAAGTTTAGGAGACATCTACCATGTAAAAATCACTGAAATGGCCCTTAAATACAGATTTTATGTGTCC
Source organism: Scomber japonicus (assembly GCF_027409825.1). Classification (NCBI taxonomy): domain Eukaryota; kingdom Metazoa; phylum Chordata; class Actinopteri; order Scombriformes; family Scombridae; genus Scomber; species Scomber japonicus. Next base: position 10,201,159 of record NC_070581.1, on the reverse strand, counting down.
CGTGCAGCATTTCATACTTTTATATAAGGTGATGGATGGTGGAGAAAAGCTGCCTCTGTCTCTGCGGTCGCACTAAATGCAGAGAATCAAGTACGGACCTTGTTTTCTGGGCATGATGCGTTCAGATGGCAACCACCTGGATTTACGTCATTTGGTGTGTTGACTACACCCTCTAAAGCTATGAAAAGACGCAGGAGGGATATCACTTAATTTTGAGGTGGAAAATAACTCACCGATAACATAGCAGCAGAATTTGGCAAGAACATGAGTGAATAGAGAGCGTTGGTTTAAAACTATAATGGAGGGAGAGATGCTCTATCGCGGAGTCTTAATACAAATTAACTAAAGAGGAAAATTCCACAACTCTAAAACATCATTGATATGATTTCCTGCTGTGACATGCCTTAAAAAACAAAATAGAAAAATTGGGAAATGCATATTAAATGTAAAAATGTCATATATTCAGTCCTACCATAAAAAGTGACCATGACCATAAAAGTATCCATAAAACATGTACACTCCTTCACTCTTTCTGCATGAGTCCTACCTGAGTACCTGAGGTTATCCCATTCAGCTGCTATAGAAATGTACCAGCAGTTATGAAGAGATGCAGTCAACTGCAGAAACCTGTCCACAATGACAGGAGGAGCACATTAGAAATGTATTTGTCAATCACGCTGCTAATGTTGGAGGTGTAGTGTACATTAGCTAAGCTAATATCAGTCTGTTAGCCTACATGTCTCGACAACTTGAGGCTACATGTATCAACTCACACGAAATAGCTGGAAAAAAGGTTAGCCAGCAAGCTAACATCAAATAAATTTTCTTTGTTCTAATTACCTTACCATTAACAAATGAACTCAGCATTTAGGTCAGTTAAAAATTAGAAATACAAAAAAAGGCCTCCAACTTCTCACAAGCTGCACAGCTGCAAATATTAGCTAAATTGCCTTATCAATTGGTTAATGTTTCTCTTCTCTGGGAGATTATAACTAGCATTTTACACTATTTTTTGACATTTATGATTGGTAAATTGAGAAAGGAATTCGCAAATTATTTTGATAATAAAACATAATTGTTACTTACACTTCTCAAGTGTGAAGAATTATTTGTTCTTTTCTCAAAATTACATTTTTTCCCCTTCTTTGCTGTTAGCTAGTATCTAAAGTAAAGCAGTTATTAGCTAAGGTAAGCTACATGTAGCATGGAGACTTTGGTCGTTTGGAACCAAAATACTTAATGTGAAAATCTACCATGAAACAGACCTACAACCTAGCAATTATGTCTCTTACAGCAGATTATAAATGGTCAAACGAAATCAACATCCCCATATTAGCTCTACTAAATTAGCTAACTGGCTACAACAACTACACTAGCTAATACTAGCAGCAGTACATATGGTGGGGGGAAGTTAAGAAAACTAAAAATAAATGTATATTCTACATCATTTTGTCAGTGTTTTAGGGTGAATCACAGTTTACCACAACGTAAATTGAATATACAGTCTGCTAAAACTAAGCTTAACTCACACTCACCCATTTACATCTAGCATGGCCTACAGGAGGCAAAACTGCCAAAGATTTGACTTTTCTTGGTATATAAACAACTGCTGGCTTGTGTTGTTTAAGTGGAGCATGAAGTGTTAAAGTGCTCTGTCATTTCTATTATTAGTTGTCCCTAATTTCAGGCACTTTACTTGCTTTATGTTTTATCATCAGTGTGGAGGTTAGGTTTATTTTTTTTCACTCCTCTCCAAATACTAGGGCAAAGGCAGTTTGTTTAAGTTTATACAAAAATGACACCAAAAGAAACAATCAGTGCTAACACAACAGCTTAGAGAGTAGTTTCTAAAATGAGGTGCTACCGAACAGTGGCAGACTACATTTTTATTTTCATAAACTTTGTGTGGACCACTGTGCTGTTTCCTCAATGTCTTCCCAAGAGCAGTACACATAATCATTGATAAATTGTTGTTGATAAATTCAATACTAACCAAATGTTAGCATGCTGTATTAGTCCACCTTTTTTGTTTTGAGAAATAAATATGTCCAGTTTAGATGGAAAGGGAGCAACCTTTGGTAAAGAAGCATCATGGGTGATCAAATGTCTGGAAACATTTGTGCACTAGATATTTTAGGAGATACATAACATACAGAGAGACTAACAAGTCCAGCAGAGGAAGACTGTGACCTGACGTTTCCTACATAATTAAATTCGTTTCAAACAAACAAACGTCTTATTTTGGGTATCTGAAATACGTCTGCCAGCTCCATAAAGGTGTGTCCATAGGTGTGCCAGCTCCACATAGGTGTGCAGTGTAGCAGCTCCTAAATAATTAGGATGGGAGGAATGTTGATGAAAAATATTCCCACATAATAAACAATCATTTAAGTCTAACAGTGCTACTAACCTCTAATCTCTTCCACTCCCCTTTGACTGACTCTTGAGACAGTTGTACTGTACGTCAGCAGACTTGTATGTCACAACCGTTTAAACTCTACCGTGCTGTGGTTCCAACCCAATGGCAACTCTAGACCTTAAATGTAGCTAAGTGACTCTTGCCTCTTCATCCACAGCCAGCAGCGGTGCAGGAATCTGGTCTGACAGCACCAAGCATGCACAGACCAGCGCAGGAATCCTCTGCAGGCTTTCTGCCAGTCAGGAATGTGATTCAGTGGAGTGAGGTCACTGAGGTGGGAAGTAACTAATTACAGTTACTGCTGTTACTGTACAGTTTAACTTCAGCGTCTTTCTACGCTGCATTGTGAGTTATGTCATCACAAAGTAAACAATAACCTGTGGAGGGGGGGCAAAGATTACCTACGGGATACTTTATGGAAGGTAAAGACTTTTTTTTCTACTGAAGCAACATTCTTAACATCAGGCATATTTATTATCAAACAATGTATGCAATCCTGGTTTGTTCAGAGGGGTTATTTATGTTTAGTAATAATTAAATACTTAAGGGTTAGCACATGAGATCAACTTTAAATAATCCTGTAAAAGTATAATAAGCCATCCAATGGGCTATATCAGTCTATCACAACAGGAGAACTACAGAAAAACATGGAGTGGGAATATGCTTCTCAATCACAGATAACATAAAGACATACATTTCATCCCATCATCATTCATTTTATTACTTAATGAATGGTTATAATAGGTTATATGGCAAGGTTATATTATATGGCAAAATGTACACCTGTTGAGCATGGATTTAACTGTCTAGATCTACACGCAACATGTGACAAACACAGTTTTATGATCATTTATCTTTGAAAGAGAAGTGTTTTACAGAGGCCTATTCACACAGACTGGGTCAAATTTAATTTCCAGCCTTGTGGTTTCTCTTAAGCAGATGCCATTTTGTGTCTTTTGATCACAACCCCTGTGAGAGGTGACTCTGCGGTGAATGGTGCACAGAGATTAATGATTAAATGGGCTTTTGTCACCTTCTTCTTGGGCTTTGATTCTGTATTTGTGTAAGCTGTTACATGACACCATATTCATCACTCATGAATTACAGAGTTTGTGATTAATTAGAAACAGTATTATATTAGAAAGGAGAAAAGAAGGCTGCTGGCTAGTGGCTGACTGACATGAAAGACGCTAAGAGAGCTAAAACGCTTATTTTCATATAGCTTAAGCACAAATTTATTGATTTTACTGTACACAGTGTTTGTCAAATAAAAATAACACACTAACATATTGAATGTTGGGGATATTACGGTAAGAGATGTAAAGTTTGCCAGACTGGAAAGCTCATTCTCTCTGGTGCTCGAGTGAGAGCCTCCCCAGCATGAGAGATCAATGAGGCTCGGGGCCTGTTATGTTAAACGGATAAATGGTTTTTGTGTTTGTGTTCCAACTGATAAAATCAGAGCTGCGTTTAACCAGCCAACTGAAACCCTAAGGTAGCAGGCCTAATTAAACACCACAGCATGTGTGTTGCTGTGAGAGAGAGATAGAAGGAGAGCAGTGGATACGACAAAAAAAAAAAACCTTCCCCTTTAAGTCTGCAAATGTAACCAAATGTGGGTAAAACTAGCCTACTGTAAGTTTAGTCGCCTGAGTCCTGGCAGTGAAAACACACCTTGTGCTTCTCAGTTTATCAAGCTGGTCTACTGTGTACTGCCATAGAGCGGGACACAATGAGGGCTTAGCTGATGGGGGGACCTCATGGGTAAATTGAGGCATTTAAAAAGAAGCTCTGTTCAGTGGTAACCTGATCCACACCTGACTGGGGCTCGGCATTCCGGTCTGGCTGAGGGACGAGTTCACAATGACCAGAGAAACTGCTACAAAGGGCCAGCAGCACACAAGACATCTGAATTAATCATTTAAAGAGTAATGTTTAAAAAAAGATTATGAGAGTGTGTTTGTGAATTTGGAAAGAGAAATTAAATTACAGAGACATTTCAATTTTGATCCCATTTTATTTAGTTTTATCTTTTGCATTACATAACATCACAATCATGATAAACGCAGTTATGTACAAAGTTAATCATAGATAATGAAGTTTCAGAAACTGTGTGCATTGTTCTACTATACCTGGAGAAAAGCCAAGGTCCCAGAAGGAATGCCGTTATTACAGTTATTACATTAAGAGGAAGAAAACAGATCCTTCAACAGATAAAGCCATTTTTTTACAATACATTTTTTGACATGGCATTCACATTAACATTCCTGCTAAAAACACATTTACAGCAAAGGAAGTCATCAAGAAAAGAAGTTCCTACTGTAAGCGTAACGCTTATATCCTGGACAGTTGCTCAATAAAGAAACTCTGACTCAAGTCACATGGAAGAAACCCCAAGAAATCAATCAATCTTCCAGTGCGAGGATCATAGTTCCATAGTCATCGTGATTCAGACCCATCTGCCACAACTATAAATATATTAACATGCTTTCCTGGACTGCCCTTTGTCAGTAAACTGCATGTCAGACGCACGAGAGCAAGAGAAGAGAGGTAAGAGAGCGGAAGGTAATGCCATTTAATGGACGGCATTACCAGACAGTATTAGACACCAATAATTACATCTAACCATGTCTGGTAAGACGCCTATCAACAGGCTGGAAGGATGACCTCTGAGCTTCCACCTGTGCAAAGAGGAAGAAAAGAGCTGCAGGAAACAGAACAGTGCAGCAGAAACAGGTTGAAATGAGCAGTTCCTCTTTTGGTGCAATTATAGACTCTGTAACACGCTACACAGTACTTTTCATTCATTCATACATTTAAATTGGCCCAGCATGCAGAGAGAGAACAAGAGTAAACAGACCAAGGAGAGAAGCAAAGTAAGCTTGGTAAACTCTTTATGCTCCAATCTTTCTACATCATTACATGAATACACAAATATGTGACTGTATCACAAAGACTAGGGGTGACCGAAGGGGGGGGGGGGGGGGGGGGGGGCTATTTTATGTTTCTGTGGCTTGGATAATGGAGCTAGGTGGGCAAATAAAGGTGCGGCTCAATATTTGCGGGGTAATTCTCCCTCCTTAAACAAACACTAGGTTTCTGCTCGCTCTGTGACTATTATTTGCCTTTGTTTCTCATGTCTATGTGAAGGCTTTACCCATTAAATTCACATTAATGAAAACTTCTTCAGACAGCTCAGCTCTGCTTTAAAGCCAACAGCACAAGTTTTTCACTCTAACGTACCTCACACAACACATAAAGTTTATTTTGTGTCTGCTCTAAGGTGTCATTTGATTGTCTTTTTGGGATTAAAAAAAAAGCCTTTGGGGGCTGGGAGGAGGTCACAGCATGTGTAGCTCCGTTTATTACCAGTAAAACAGTCTCAGGTGAGCTCATGTGTCAGTTACAGGATGTGCCACGCAGGTAAGGCTAGTCGGACCAATCACTGCCACACAACACAAAGACCAACGCTGTTCAGGGGAGGGAACAAGGAAATAAGGCCCTGCAGGACCGGTGGAACCATCAACTGACTGCTATTCTTTAACTTGGGTTGGGTGGGGTTGCCATAAAAGTTTTTTTTTTCTTTTTACAGGGAAGTAAGTTAAGAAGTAAAAAAAAAAACCTACAATAGCTGACCTTTAGGACCATTACTGCATAAAAGATCTACTCTTTTTGTTCCTAACAGGAATCCTTCAATGCTAGTCATCTCTCTCTAACAGTTTTTAAAATGAAAGGCTCAGATATAAAGGATTATGTACTTTCGCAACATCATCTGTGCCGCTATTTTAATTTGTGTCCATTATGACTAATGGACATAGTCTGGGGTATCTATAGAGACAAATGTATGATAAACAAATGACACACAAGTATTGAGTAAGAAGTGACATTTTCCAGTCACGCTACCTGAAAATACTGAGCCTACTATGCTTGACAGGTTTAGCCTTCAATGACAACGTCAAAGGAGATCTCAACAGTCATTAATATCTTTGGTTTTAAAATTACAGCAGGTTTTCAGTCACCCAGAAAACATCGTTACCAGACAGTGTTAGAACAACCATTGTACAATCCAGCACTGTCAGGTAAGATGGATCCTGAGAGCCATTTCTGTTGCTGTTCACGTCTTTGAGCCAAGCCAGGTGCACGTTGTGGCTAACACGGCTAAAGTGGTTTGTCTGGTTGCAGTCAGCAGATGACTATCATCATCATTACCAGGCAGTATTAGAGAGAAGTAATGATATCCAATGCTGCCTCGTAAGATGGAGATAATCACCTAAAAACAATATCTCATAACTACACTCCTAAAGCGTACAACACTCAGTGATTGGGATAGAACATAATACGTTAACTTTGCCAGTTATTAAAAGCTAATGAGTGAATGCATGTGACATCTGTTCAAAAGCAGATGTGCATGTGAGCAACACACCACCTAATCCTTCACACTGCTGTCAGAAAGAAAAAAGGGGAACTCAACGTTTATGATGAACGAAAAGTTGTAAGTGTTAAATGAGTTAGTGTTTATCACAAAATAGTTAGTAGTTAATAAAAGTTTATTATATTTATAATCTAATTAAATGGTTTTTGATCACTTTAACTTGGTTTTGTGATGGCAAAAGATTAGCTGAAAGTGAATCCTTTATAGCCTGAAAATAGCATTATAATTAGGAATGGGGAAGTCCATATTTGGAGACCATCTCTCCATAGTATTATTGCTGAGCCCCTGGTGCGGTCAGGGTTTTGAGCTTAAACTCGCTGTCACAGAAGACTGGGCCACAGTAGTTGTTAATGATTGCCCAAACCTGTTCCGACTAGTCTAAATCTATGGCACGGCAAGGATGGGAGGGCTGCTTTTCACACAATACATGGCAGTTACTAATTTCAAACATCGCACATCGCATCTACACTCGAAAATACCACCAAGTCAAAAGCGTCAGCCTCAGGGACTTGTTCCTGTTCCACGTCACAACCCGGCAAACGGGAATTGTGTTCTTATGTTGCAACGTACTCTTCTAACTCTAATAAAGTAGTGTTGTCAAGTCCGTTTCAACAGATGTTTTATGAAATAGAGGAAAGGAAAAGTCAGTTTTTTTTTCTGTTTTCCGTTGGTGGACCTCTCAAGCTGTTGTCTTTGTGTTTGCTGAGTGATGAAAGGCTGATGGAATGCTGCTCAGCTCGACCTGAGCTGGCGCTGTGTATGCAGAAGGTCACTGAAACAGCCCTCGTTTAACTGAATAAGGTGGATCATTCACAGGTACACCGCATGAAAACCTCACACCCTATGCTGCCATTTTAAGAATCCGATATTAGCCTCTCCATTAAACATTTAACATTAAAGAAGTATTTTATCCATTATCTAGTGATTATACTTCCAATCTAGAGTCAACAGGTATACAGTCCAGTAGTGGTTAGCAAAAGCAGAGTTCCCCTTTTCTTTCAACAAAGGTTTGATTGTTGAGCGTAGGTTTTTGTTCTTGTCCTAACATAGAAAGCAATTTTTTAAAATCCTTTCGAAAGAATAAGACATTTCTCTTAGAAAAGAAACCCAAATGAAAAGGTGAGACATTATTGTGTTCATTAAGGGGAAAAAAAGGTTTCCAGTCATCTTGCAAGCAATGCAAAAGTAGAGCACAAGGGAGAGAGGGGGAGGGAGATAGAGAGAAAAAAGCCAGTACAAGGGAGGGAAAAGTTCACTGAAAGAAGGTGGAGAAGGAAAATGGAGAATGCACCTGTAACCTTACCGTCATGAAAGGTACCCCAAGGAAAGAATGTAACAAAACCAAAGTAAGTGAGTACGTTTGGAGGGAGGGGGCTGAAAAAGAAAGAGAAAAAAAGATCTTGAATTTCCAGCCCGCTGCCTGAGAACGCGCCGTCTTCCTCCGAGTCAGTCAGGCCCCATGAAATGAGAAAGCCAAGCAGACCTGCTCTCTCAGACTCTATTTAGTTAATCATCAGCATTATAAACCAGTGCTGCAGGCGCTCTGAGGAAGAAAAGAGGGAGAGAAAGAAAGAGTGAAAAAAGATTAGCCCAGAAAATTCAAGCTGGTAGAAACAAGAAAAAGAAAATGACAATACCTGATCAAAGCGTGTCCTATGTTACCTTTAGAAATATCTAGGCAACCTGCACATCCAACAAACCTCCTCTCAGTTTGTCCTCCATATGTCCAAATACTTCCTCAGTTGCTCCTAGCCATGACTATATAGTACTGCAGTAATTCCCATTGTTGTACATGGTGCTCTGTGCTGTGGGAGTCTTAACCGCTTACGGCTGCCCACACTTTTTGCCTTTTGGAAGTGAGGCGTGATCAGGTAACTCTGCCCTCTGTGCTGGAATGTGACTCCGCTGTGAAGTGAACAACCCGATAGGTAAACTGGCCTGGCCCTTAATCAATAGTTGCTGTCTTTGTGAGAAAACAATGGCCGGGAAACCCAAAACCTTATTTAAGTCAGGACCTTATCTCAGCGTCACCTAACTAGGCCTTCAGACTACTGAGGAGCAGCCAGGTAAGCGTAGTATTCAGGCTGATACTCCATCCAACTGCAACTACTTGGTTGTGTTTTTAAATGTAAACTTAATGTTGGACTAAATTTTCATATGTCATTTAAGGGCTGGTTGCTCCTCCCCCCACTCCCTTAGCATCCTTTCACCTGCCTGTTTTGAATATTACAAATAAGGACTAAAATATTCAACAAATTTGATTATCAAAACAGAACTAGGCTTTCTCTTTTCTACTTTATCCTTGTTACATATTTTAATTTAACTGCCTGACCAACCCTCTTCCTTACTGACAGGTTGCTTTTGCTTTATGTTCTGAATATTAGTATATTATATAAACCAGTGAGATTTGTAAAAAAAAAAAAAAAAAGTTTAAAAAGTTAAAGTTAAAATTATTATTGTCTTTTAAAGAAGGTAAAAAAAATGTTAAACTGTATCTGTAAAGGGGGATTCAGTGTTAGTTTAATTTATAAATGAAAGGGGAAAATATCTTATATCATATTAATGAATCCTTCATCATGGCTTCTTGATGAATAAAGGTAGTCAGCATTCTTAAAATAGTAGTGTAACTTTTTAAAATGGCCACAGATCATAATGCATTGTCACCCTATCACCTGAATCAAACTTAACCTCTCACCCCATGAGGTGATAAGACCTATAGTTCCCCTTTCAGTTCAGTTCAGTGACTCAAACTAGATCAAACAATGTAAAAAAAATCGGTCCACGTTTTTGTCTGACTTCCCAAGCGTTAAATCTCACTTTCTGTTGAAATTCTACCCTGCGCTTCCCGCCCTGTTTCCATACACAGGCAGAGAGAGACTAGCACTCATGTGACTTGCAGCTATTCAGGCATATGAAAGAAATGAACAAATGTTTCTCTTTCCACCAATCACAATCCTCCACCTCGCTCTGCAGCCACCGCTGTACAGTATTCGGTCGACATTTTCCCTCCATTTTCTCTTCTCCTTCCCAGACCTCCATGGTATTCTTTTGCTTAAAAATATCTTAGTAGCAGGCTAGAAAACATAATAATGTAAAACTTCCCTCCGCCGGTAATTCCCTGCTCTAATAAGTCCAACACCGCCGTCTGTCCCAACTTGCAGATAAACCTCGGAGGCAAAGACAACGGATAAGCAGACATTTTACGTCCGTCCCACATCCACTTCATAACAGATTTTTTTTTCCTCTCTCCTTTTCAAAAAGTACACGAAACAGGCATTAATCAATCAAACCTCTAGCTTAAAAAGAAAACAAAAATGAAAAGCGGCAAAACTCTTCATCATAAAAGAGAGCCAGGGATTTACAGTTCAACAGGTTGTTGAGAAAAGTTGCCAAATGAGTTCTGAATTATCTTCTAACAATAAAATATTCAAACTAATCAGCTATTGCTATTAGATTATCAATTTGTAAAGCTGTTTCATACCGTTGTTTGGTGGATGTCTCCTTGCAAAGAACATTTTACGCTCTAAAAGAAGGAGTCAGCCTCTGTCTTCATATCCTTTGACAAGTCTGGCAGTTTGCCTTTACCTGCCCCAACTGGTCTATCCAGTTTAGGAATGAGCGTTGGCTTCTATTGTTTCCTCTTCTTTCTTTCTGGTTAAATGGAGCTGGAATTTGATACGCATTATTTTCGCTTCCCATCGAAACTACCTAGACCCTCCTATATCAGCACACAATCGCTGAGGGCTTCGTGCGATGACCTAATTTGTCTGCCGTACATTTCCTGATCTTAGCCGATGAACAAATGTCCATAAAGTTTTAACTATGCTGTCGTCGAGCAACAGGTTATGACGACAGCTCAAGCCTTAAAAGATGGAGTATGAAGACAAAGAAGGGATCACATTCGTGAATTTACCCAGTCCTTCCCAGGTGTGGTCACCGAGCCAGAAACCCAAGACAAGAGGCATCATTGTATGAGGGCTCTTGACGCCTCGTTGGCTAGTCTTCCTCTTTCCTGCTCATGCTGAAGGACAGTCGACCTCTGGAGCGGCAGTTGGGAAGAGAAAAAAAAGCTGTCCCTTTCAGGTAGATGCAGTCGTAGAGTCGGAGGAAGAGCCAAACCCCGGAACAAACCCAACCAGTTTGAAATGCGTCAGTTATCTTCCTGCTGCCCGAGCAGAACTCTCTTCTTCTTTTTTTTTCTTTCCAGGAGCTCTCACCGGCGATGTTAGATGGTTAAGCTCCTCAAGAAGACAGAGACAGAATTTGTAAAGGGCTTGGTTTACATGTAGTCTGACCCCCCTCCTCCCCTTTTCCCCCACAGGTGTAATTTTCAGGTCGCAGCCAATCTCCTTAGCCTCTAGCGCTCACAGGTGTGTCCCCCGCGCCTTCTCTGGCCAATGGTGGTTGAGACGAAACCTTCCCCTCACCCCCCCACCCCCCCACCCTCCCACCCTTCGAGTCCCACCTCACCGGTTCGCTCACCTCTACCCTCCCCATCAGCCCCCAGGTACCTTGTTGTGTGTTTTTTTTTATGATGTCAGCTCAAGCTTCTGTGGGAACAACCTCCTCTGTTCCTATTACAACACAGACAACAGCTAAACCATCATCCCCAACTGCCATACACACCCATCCTGTCCAGGCAGAGGGAGATAAATCATCAGGCCCAACATGCTGTAGGGGCGAGTTTTCAAAAACATGCATCTGTGAGGTTTTATCACCCACGTTACACTTTTACCTACTTCTCAGTTGTATACATCTGCCATAACCTGAAATACCTGCCCTTTGCTCCCAGGCCTTCCCTCTAACTCCCTTTTGTGTCCACACGCCTTTTTTTTTTTTTTTTTTTGTCCTAACAATAACCAGGCTGAGTTACAGCGGGAACGACAGGTGAACAAAGTGCAGGTGAGTAAAACTTGAGAAAGACACACCAGCAGTTTGAGACCAGTTAGTGGGGAGGTGGGGGAGCACAGGCAAGAGGCTGGTGGGGCTCCTGGCCCCTAAGGGCAAACAGGAGCCTAATCCAAAGCCTGGCCAGGCCTTGGCTGGATGCTGGGCAAGGCAGCCACTTTCGGTCTCGAGGTGTAATTGTTGGGATTAGTCTCTCAACAATGAGCACAATGCCAGAGCCATATCCTGTTTCAGCAGGGGCGTGGCACAGGTTGCTGCAGAACTACGTTGGCAAAGATGGAAGAAGGGCGATTGTTTGAGTCTGTAAGCCCTAAACAAACAGCAGTCTGTGAAATAATGACCCAAAGTACAGAGGAATTACATATTATTATCCTCCAATCGATCAGTTTTACCTTCAGAATCTAAGATAGTTGTGCGAGTAAAGTTATAAGTCATGCAGTGGTAAGCCTAGTACAAATTGTACTGAGGATAATGAGCTGATTTGTGCTGTCTGGTTATATTTTCTCAGAATAAAACATGTATTCAGATTGTAGACTCCCAAAAATATCTGAAAGTCTGAATATGAAAAGAACACAGCAGCTACAGAGAAAATCCTTCCTCCACGATCACCATTCTTTAGTTAATTAAATGCTAAACATAATTTGCTGACATCTACCACAATTTATCCGATCACCACATTTAAACTTGTTAATGTGATTAAAGGATTATAAGTAACCCATTAGCTTTTTCTGTCTTTCACCAAGTCAAACCCTGAGTGAAGCTCACTCTCTTCAAAGGGAGCAGTTGGTAAATTGCTCTTCTCTGAAAGGTTTGCTTTGTTCAGGCTTTTTCATTTGCATACCAAATGAGGTTTGGAGTGAAGCACAGGGGCCTGACCTGAACTTATTTGGGTACTGATGGCTATCTGACTGGTTGGTCACGCAAGGCAGGATGTAAGGACATCCATCAGCAGCACTGACCCAACAGCTTCAGACACACAACAAAAACAGAGAAGCAAACACATCCGCTTGTATACACGTGCTCGGGGGGAAAAAAAACAAGAAATGTATATTAAAGATGTGTAAATGTGTTTTTTTCTCTTTTGCAATATGTGATTTATGATGTTTCCCTTTATTTTATTTTATTTTTTTTGTTTTATGTCTTCGCTGATACACTCTAACCCTCATTTGGTATGTGTGCTCAGTGTACTTACAGGACCACATATCCTGCAGATTGAAAGATGAGATGTCACAGAGCTATCTAAAACAACTGAAAGACAATTAACATCTTTAACTGAAGTTTGCATGCATTTGTCTTTACAGCGACCTGACAGCAGACATGTGGATCAGTCTGGAGCCATGTCACAGCTTGTCAGCCGAGAAAAGGAAAACAATGACTCATGTTTTGTTTCATCTCTACCTGTGTGCGGTTGCAGAACATTTCCATGTAGCCATTCACTAATCTGCAATCAGTATCCAAGGTGACTAGTAAAACTGGACATGAATCTCCCCTCAGGCCTTCAACTGTAGTCATGATGGAGCTTTTATGGTGCATAGCCAAGTACTGTGACCCTTCATCTCCTAAAAAAGATATTGTAAGTAAGAGCTGTTTTAATCCTTTAATCATTTAACTTGGACATAATACCTGATCTCTGGCACCACACTGGAATATACTACACAGTGTGACTATCAGGAAGTAGAGGCATGACTCAATCATTATGTAATATCATCACCCATGACCTTTTTTCACCTGATTTTGTCAAAGTTACATTACTCTTATGTTCTTATTCTTAAGCTAAATGGGCCATGACACAGTAATATATGTTCTTCAGATAATCTCACATGCAACTTATGCCTAAAGTATGAAATGATATTTAAACAGGTTCAGTACTTGAGTAAATTAATATTGCAGTATGGTAATGCCCCATATTTTAAGGGTTAGGGTTAGGGTTGGGTTAGAGTTATATATATCAATAATATGTGGAATTGAGTTAGAGTGCTGTACAGGGATGTAGTCAAGACCACTTAACCAGAGTCCGAATCCAAAAGACCAAGCAATGCACATTCAATATTCTTCATAATGTTGTCTTACAGCTGTTCATATCCAGTCAGCTATGATATAACTCAATCACTCAGTAATCTATTGGACTGAGAAATCTTATAAGTATGTCATTTAAACTCTGACACAAAAATATAATTACATTCAAAGGGAAATACTTTCACAATGTTACAAACTAACTATTAAAGTATGATATCTTTCTGCACATTTGTGCATCAAAGCACAAGTCTAAAATGAGGATGCGTGTTTGTTACATGGCAAAGAAACACACAGAAAACAACCACAACCTGCACTTATGTAAATGACAGTGTAGAGCAGTGCAGGTGATATTATAAATGTGTCTCTGTGAGAAACTGACAGTTGACTGACAACAGAGCAGCTGCTGTGAGAGATACTGGCCATGAATAAAAAGGTATCAGTCAAGTGCAAAAACTGAATAAGTCCACGTCACAACACCCATAACCATAGCGGCACAAGTCAGAAACATCAGAAAGTGCTATGGACCAGTTGCTGGGCATGTGTTACTCCTACCATTCAACTTCTGCCACTTTCATATAGTATCAAGAAATGTTGGTGTGTTAAAGGATGGGTACACAAGTTTTTTTCAAAGCCTAAAATAATGGTCAGGTGCCCATATGCACTTTGGAACAAGTCTTGCTCGTTCTAATCATTGCTCCTATTCACTTTCCAAATGAATTTACAATGTAAGTGATGAAGGACAAAATCAACAGTCCTTATGCAAAGACATTTTTTAAAGTTGAAGATAATATGAGGCTTTAGGATATCTTCTACAGTTAGTCTTTTTAGTCAATGTGCTAATCTACAATGTTGTCCTGTTTAGCTGCAGTGGAAGGTCATCACAAAAAGAGAGAATTTGGCACCTTTTTGCCTTTTTGTCATTTGTTTTTGTTGTTTCTAATTTTGCGTTTCTGTGTTAGTTGATCACTTTCCGACATGTACTATCAGTGTGAATTATTAACATGCTGAGAATTCTTACCTGTAGTTTGAGGAGTCTGAGAGAAGCATGGGTGTGGTTAAGGGAATAATATGATATGGTACAGGCAGCTCTGTATGTGTTTTACTTTTATGATTCCTTTTTTGTCCTTTGTCTATTTATATTTAAAAATATTTTATAAAGTACAACAATAAATAACTTCTTGCATTTTTGCATAGACTGTGGATTTTGTCCTTCATCACTTACATTGTTGTATGGCATTATGGAGGGATTTTCTAATGGCTAGTACGAACAATAATTACAGCAAAAAGTCATTATTTATTTGGGGACTTGGGGATTGATTTAGGATAGACTTAAAAAATTGTGAACCTCTCCTTTAACTTTAATAAGCACAAGAGCCATTAGCAGACAGCGGCTGGACTCAAATAAGAGTTTTAACACTCCTCACTTGTTATTTTGATCACTAGAGATACAAACTATGAAAGGACTAATGGACAATAATTAATAAACCAGTAAAACTCCACTGAGGATGTTTTTTTTACTGTGATTACATGCACTCTGACAAGGCTGTATGCTGACACTTTGCATGTTGTCTAGTAAAAAGACACCTTGTAAACCAGACAGCCCATGAAACTGATCTTGAAAAATATCCTGTGTGTTATAACATATTCATCAGTGATGAATAATGCATAAGACTCTTTCCATGGTCTCGGAAAGGTCATAGACACAATGTAAAGCCAATAATAACTGCTGTTCTCGTGGGTTTTCCCGAATTAGAGGCCTTATCTCTCAATATGCAGCATCTGTCTGTTGAGTCCTTTCTGTTGTTTTATCCACCTGTCTCCTTGTCCTGCCCTTCTGCTCAGGCGACTATAGGATAATTACAGAGATTTACATTGTCTTAGAGAAAATTGGAGGACTTAGCCCAGGTGTGATGTTTAAAGGCCCCTCATTACACTGATCAGCACTCAACCACTGATTTCTACCAAGTCTCTCACCAATTAGCTCCCTGTCTGCCTTGCTACCGGGGCAGCAAAGTCCACTCACTACGTTAGCATACAGTAGATAAAGAAAATATGAAATAAATCACTTTTTATGTGTAAGGCATTTTATGCATTACGGTATTTAAAACTGACTATTGATCTTTTTTCTTTGCTTAGTAGTGAAGAGATACAGGCATCATTTCTTTTCACAAAGCCAGAGAATCATCAAGGGAGCAGAGTGCACACAAACGGCCTAGCAGCCACAGCCGTGCTCCGACATGCCGCCTGCCACTAGCAAGCAGGTAATTGGCCCCGAAGGATTTAGGGCAGGACGGTGTGTGTGGATGGCGTGGACGTATCCCATAATCTCCAATGGGGCAGTTGCCATAGAGAAGCAGAGTGAGGCATACCAATTATTGCTGCATCTTATTCCACAACACACCTGTTTGGCTCATCTGCTGGTTTAGGGCCAAACTGCCGCTGTGATCAGTCTGACATCAGTCACAAGCAAAGAGATAAATGGAGTACTAACTAAACATAATCTATAACATGAGCAAAATATATGTTTAGAGAAAAATGCTGCCACTAGGATCTTAAATGACACGATGGTCATATTGAACACATCTGCAAAAAAAAGCTTAGAATCTATTTCTTCAGTGTTATGTTTATTAGGTTAGGAGCTAAAAGCAGCAGAGCGGTTGATCACAGTTAAATAGGAAAAATGATGCTGGTATTGAGGGCAAACACCTGTCTCCACACAGCACTGTACTGTATAAACATTACTCTGTGCATGGTACAAAAATTGCCACTGAAAGACATTCATTGTGGACATTATAAACATTTACACTTCATTAATGGCACCATTTTCCTTACAGTGAAGTTACTATCCACCTACCTTGCTTTTATTTCTAGTGCAGATGCCAGAAACTCACAAATAGCTCAAAATATCACAAATACAGCTTGACATGTGTAGCAGCTGGAAACACTGGCATATCAAAAATGAAATTATGTGATTAAGTTTGATGGGAAAGAGACTTTTCAAATCAATCATCTCTACTATGGACAAGATAAAGGATAAAAAAGAGTGCTGCTTGTTGCATATCATCATCACTCTGCCTCCATATTGGCTAATTGCAGGGTAAACAAAAAAAATACAAATACCAATTTAGGTGAGAAGCAGCAATGAAATGTCAGTGTGTATTAAAGAGATGTATGCTCAGTTATTTATGTAACCTTGTCACACTTTTCTTTTTCAATATGTTTGTATACAGGTAGCACTGATTAACATGTACCACATCTAATGACATGCCTATCCAGTACTGTAGGAATAATGAATCATAAGTGTAATCAGTATAAGTAACACTGATTAATATGTACCACATCTAATGACATGCCTATACAGTAGGAATAATGAATCATAAGTGTAAAATCGTTCACTGTTCACTTCACAGGCTACAGGTATGTAGTTTTGGGATTGTTCCCATTGTACGTAATGTACTATAGTATCTGACACTTCATGACTTTTTATGTTGTGTAATGGGAATTCTTGGGCAACTATGTCATATGATTAGGTGTATGTGTGTGTCATAATCTGCTGACCATGACACCACTTATGTTACATGAAATGCTGATTGAGTGAACATCATTGAACATTGAGTGTCCATCATGTATGTTATAATCTACTGACTAACCATTGTCCTGATTGTACACACATTATGACGTGACTATTGTGCTTACATTGTTCTGATGATAGAACAAAGTCATCCTTTCACAACATAATGTATTGTATATAATCTGACTATTTCCTCTGCTCTGGGCTCGCTGTGCCATCTCACTCTTGAGACAGCAAGGAGTCCGTCTGCAGACAACTGAATAAACTAGAGAAAGACAAGGAACGACTTTGTGCTTCTTGATAATAAATATTGCCAGAACAGTTGCATTGCAGTATACAAATGTTCTGTCTATATACATTCTGTAAAGTCCAGATTAAATGGTATTTTGAGAGTATCTAACTTCTATCATGACATATTTCCAAGTGAAACAGGATAGACAAGCAGGACCTAATATCAGGAGAAATTTGATTTGAACACTGAAAAGTGAATGAATCTAAGCTCTGTGCTGCCAAAAGCATTTGATAGGTGGTTATTATAATATTATTTGCTAAAATGGTTTAAACTGATATAAGCATGTGTCATATTTTGTTTAAAAGGAAGAAAACACGACTGGATTTGATATAAGAATGCAAAGAAATTGATTTTCTTTTCACATTTTGTGAAATAGTTGCACAATATGAACGGGGATGTGATCTTAAAGGGTTAGGCATTTTTCATTTCAACTTGACTTCAACCTATGCGTGCAGTCACTCACACACACACACACACACACACACACACACACACACACACACACACACACACACACACACATACTTCTCTCTCTTTCTCTTAGTATGACTCTTGTTGCCTGTCAAACACACCTGCAGAGCTGCTGGCCCGGGTCAAGTTTCAGTCACTCGTGATTGAGACGTTGCAGTTTGTTTAGGAAATGAGCGTGAATGCTGACCTCAAGGTCATCATTCATTGTGCCCTACTTTAAATAGCATGTCAGCCTCGCCTGCCTCACGGCCAAATTTGGTATTGTCAAGCTTTAAAGGGTTTGTGTGTTTTCAGTTGAGGGCATTATGAGGTGCTATGATAGCGTACCATCTCCAAACACACCTGCCTGTTTCTTCCAAACGACTTTCTATTTGGTCTCATGTAATTAGCTCGCTGGGTAATGTGTTTACTAAGGCATTAGCATGAGGGGAATGACAATGATTTTCAGAGCAGTATGCTTTAGTTTATGTGTATGTTGAATTCATCCAGGCATGAAAAATGTGAAATGGTTTTAAAGGTGTGTTGTAAGTGCCCATTACATGAGGCTTTTTGAGTCCTCAAGGCAGAGATTGTTCTGAAAGGGAAACATGATGCAGCAGCTGATAATCATGTAGGTCAATAGTCAGTTTCTGTGTGTAAATTCACATTAACTGAAAGTCCAGAAACAGATTTCAGTAACTGAAAGGAATTATACAGTTGCTGCATTTACCTGTAGGAAGAACTCCTCACTCACTACTAATGGGACTATTCAGTTAGTTTTTGTATTAAGGTACCAGTTACACCTTCCAACAAAATCTTGCCACCAACTAAGAAGTAGCTGGAACTAAATCAGGAACTAAATGTCCTTTTTGCACCATCTTGTTTGCCATTCCCCCACACCTCAATGACTGTGAAGGTTCAATAAATAGATTAATTAAAGGATTAATTAACCACAGCTTTGTTTGAGAATTATTGCTCATGTTGAAACAGCAACAGTCATGTCATTGTTGTAGTTTACTGTTGCGTGACTGAAGTCACCAACATGCGTTTGTATTGACACCAATAAGTATTACAGGAAATATCCTCCCCCTATCCTAATATTAATACTGTCACTCAGTATCTTGTCACTGTCTGAATGAATCATACTGTTGTTGTTGTAGTAGCTTCAAGACCTGCCCAAGTAGTTCCCCAACTATCGGGAATTTCTACCTTTTCAGAAGGGCGTTTTAGGGGAGCCAGGAATCATAAGAGGAATTAAATTTAGATCCTGGTTCCTCTAAGTCAGATGCAGGTAAAATCCCTGAGTTCCTAAAAAAAAAAAAGTCCCTGTGTTCCTGGAAAAGTTCCAGAGTTCCTGGAGGAAATGTTCCTGTGATGGAAAAGTGTTATATGATACTGTATAAGACCTTCATTTAACTCTGGCCAAATAAATGAAGCCTCTTTACATATGCTGTAGTAATGTAATAATCAGATTTTGGAACAAACGGAAGCAGCTGTCATCTAAACACTATAGTGAGAGTATCTTGATAAGGGGATTTATTTGGCCATGAGGACACTGAGTTCATGATTGCATGGTTGTGTAATCTACAGGTACTGTACTGTAGGTCAGAAAGGTCTTTTTTTTTTGGAAGTGTTCTTTACACTGTGAGTTAAATAATGGCAATAAGTGAAAGTTGTCTCATGCAGTGTTTCATTACCAGTCCTACCTTACTATGCAGTAACTTTCTAGGTAAAGCTACATCTCTCTGTCTTACTGTTTGATGTAAAGCCTTGACATGTACAGTAAGTGTATTGTGTGTCGGATAACAACTGATCTCTCCCACAGAGTGTATCATGGGGTCTGGCTGCAGGGTAACAGCAGGTCTTGCTAATGATGCAAGATGTGTTTGTGATGTGGAGGCTCTCTGGAGAGGCAGGGTTCAGGTGAAGATGCAGCCAGGAGGCGGCCCACTGGGGCCTGTTACCAGGGTAGAAACACAGCCCTCCTCCACCCCGCATCCTCACCTACACTGCACATATCCACTTCCTCTATGTGTCACAAAGGGCTATGACAAAAAACAACACAGTATTATAGATTATATCAGTCATCTTGAAATGTATAATGAAAGTATTTGACAAACATTTGAAGTCAATCGCTGAAATCTAATGTGGTTAGTTATTTTTAAAAATGTATCATTGTCAAATAAACATTATCATACAGCATCATTTCTCAGAAGTCTCTCCAGCACTACCGGAATGGTTATCTTTGCTGGAAACAAAAAGTCATGTCAGAACAGATTTTGCAGTGACTGTGCTTATCTGTTTTTCTTGTAAAGTCGCCTACAGCCTGACTGCACACACTGTAAGATAGAGGTAGAGGCAGAATTTTGAATGCCTGAAATAGTCACACAGCAGGTGACATGAACACCCAGCACATCACTGTTAGCTTGTTGTTTCTATATTTGATGCACAGACTTGACATCTTTAATTTAGTGGATTCACTTGGTTCAAGTTATCTTTGTTGCATCCTTTGACACATCCTTTATTAGTTGCTGCAATAATTGTTTGTTAAGATGAATTATTAAAGATGAATCTACTCTGACAGAGGAAACAAGCTCATGAAACTAGATCATGTTAGTTTCCATACAGGATGAACATAAATCAACTTCAACCAAAACTGCTTCTAACATTCTTTTACGTTTCACTGTTACAAGTGTTTTATGTGTCTGCAGGATTTCAGCATGTAAAACCATGATAAAAGCATTGTTTCCCATCACTGTCTGTTAGCAGTAATTTACTGCTGAGCAATGTAAAAAGGTTGCAATTAAGTGAGATTTATAGCTCGCAGAAATGTCCTGTGCTTAGTAATGTCGATTGCGTCGGCCAAAATATACATCTGACCTAAGCAGAGAGTTGAGCAAGGAGGTACCAAGATACCGAGGGAGGAAAATATTAAGAAAAAAAGATCTCAAAAAGCAAAATTTCTTACAAATGATATTCATGAGTAAAGCTTTATATCTTGTTCACAATAACTATCATGATATTGATCTATAAAGCTTCCACATTACCTCACATCTCTCAATTAAATCCTTTATAAGCTTTATTATCTGATGTTTTGTGAACATGAAGACAAAGTGAATGACTTTTATTTGTAGTTTTTGTTCTTTGTGCAGGAAACGCACAACTTCCTCAACTGTAACTGGGTTTCATAAAAGGAAACCAATTTCCTTGAACACGGATAACAATCTATTGTGCAATTACTGCATGTCATTAATAGTGAACATCAGAAAGGTCGCATCACAGAAACGAGCTATTTCTGTGCAGTAACTTTAACGTCACATGAGAAACAAAGTGCAATGTAATTTAAAGGATATAATGAGCTACAGATAAGATATTGCACTGAGTAGTAATAGTGAAAGAATACTCATCCCAGTCTGGAAAAAAACCCTTATGACTCTAAACCTGCCCTCATACTAAATGTGTAAGTAAATGATTTCATTGTTTTGTATGAATCAGGGAGACATGAGTATCAAAGTCCACAGGCCTAAACATTATCTGAGCCTGTCTGCTTTATAAAACCTACCACTGTATGAGAGCTACACATTAACACAGCCAGCGCGCCGGCTCTCTCAAAGCTCAGCCGGAGGTTTTACAACCGTCTAAACACACCCTTTGGATTTGGGTGCTCTGTCAACATTGCAGTCTCCAGACGCAAATCTAGTAGGTCCACCTAGCCCTTCCAGCCAATCATAATCAGCAGTTCCATGCAACACGGTCCCATGAGCGCCTATGGGAGAGCAGGAACCATGGCGACCAGCTGTTATTTGGTCGATGGGTAAGGAAGTGTTGAAGGTGCAGGTAAAGGTGGCATTTTGGCAAGCAGAGTGTATACACTGGCCCGGTCTGATGCTGGTGTTTTATGGCCCCTGTACTGCACACAGCGCTGTGTTTATAGAGTCTAATCTTTGATCGTCCAGGAAGAGGCTGGCGTTAAAAAGGCTCTGAGTCAACATCCTGGATGTTAGAGGCGCACTAGACAAAAGGGCACGAAACACATCCCGCACCACGTAAAAACAGCTTGAATTCGACAAATCCGCTCACATGATCTACTTTTATCTACTAACTATACTTCCTGCTACACTTGATATCAGCATCTAAAAGATAAAATATGAGCAGACTTTACCAAACAGAAACCCTTGCCTGTGCATTTCCCCATGAGTCAAATCCCCCCTGCTCTATTTCCACAGTCTGTTTCCCATCAGGTTGGTTATAGATGCTGAATAGATGTGGAAACACCTCCAGCATTAACCCCATCTGACCTACCTCTTGATGAATGTGACCTCCGCCCTCAAGATCACCCAATCTTTCTCCACCTCTTCAAGACAAAGCAGACAGACAGGGAAGGCATATCTTCAAACATGTCGCCCTTAACACCTATCTCTTCTTTAACAGCTCAGAATGGGAAACTTATACTCTCCAGCTCATCCAGGGCGGTGATACAGACTGAATATAAACGTGGGAAAAAACCAAGGCGAAGATGTTGGCAGCTGTGATGTGTATTGAGAGGAATGCACCGGTGTTATCACTCACTGAGTTATGCAAGAGTGGTTTGGTGGAAACCTTTGCCTGGTACAGTGTTGGGCCTCAGCCTCCTCATGCACAAGCTAATACACACTCAACAGAATGACGGCATACACATACACACAGAGACACACACACACACGGAGTCAAGCAGATCTTGCCCTGAAGATTTTCTAATTAGCCCTCAGTGAATGGGAGGCACTTGGACACATAAAGGGTTATCGCACATCACAGACTCCCCATTCTTCTTCTGAATTCATCCAAACTATTTTTAGCTTTCATCTATGGCTTTTTTTTTCCTCAGAAGGCATGAGGAATTGTGAGGGGAAGACTTGTTCAAGTGCAACTTTATCAAAATCAAAGCTTTTCTGTAGAGCATTTACTGGCAGTTGCCTGGCAGGAGAACTCTACTGTAGATGCCTGGACTAAAGAAACAAAGATTTGACCTTTTGGAGTAAACACACTCTATAATGAAAGAAAAAAATATGATAGGAAATATGTGGCAATTTTAAACATCCAGTAGATTAAACCAGTTACAGGAAAAATATGATTATAATGTGGTTACCTAGAAAACATTAGACACTTACTTTCTCTTTACTGGTTAATTGCTTAAAAAACACAAAACGTTTTGTACTTTTGTAGTACATGTATGGCTACACACTTCTCTTCTTATTTGGTATTGGACACATTTTGACTATTTCTGAAGATATTTTAATTTCCTGTTGCATTTTAGATCTCACTGGTATGGCTGGATAAACAGGTTTGTGGGCCTCAGGCAAACATGTACAATTGTACCCCTGTTCCTACCCTGGAATAATACTACCTGGCCTCAGGTTTCTTGTGTGTCATTTAGTTTGAATTGAAATTGATTAAAACACAAAAAAATAAAAAACACATAATAAAACTAAAGTATTGCAAGAACGTTTCTAATACAGCTCCACAAGAACAGGTGATCGTACAGAATCCACCTTAGTTGTAGTTGTACTGAAGTGATGCAAAAATCTTTACAAATTTGCAAATTTTCATTTTACCCAAAACCTACTTATGTAAATAAGCCTCTGAAGGTCTGGGACTACAGAGCAGCAACCCACTGTTCCCAGCTGATAATCCCGCCATGCTCACCAGGTAGACCAGTATCAAATACCTGAAGTTAAGATCCAGATATGTATCTAAAATCCAAATCTACTACAGTTTCCTTAGAAAACACCTGTGGGCATTTTGAAGGGATTTTTAACATGTGGAGACATCATCTCCAAACTTCACTACCACATCAATTACTAGCAGTTATGTGCTAAGAAACAATGAATTTTCTTGGGAAAACAGTGACATATACCCAGGAAGTTAAGCATCAAGCAGGAACCACATCATTTTTTCCCTTAGTTGCCTCATTTTTTCACATAGAAAAGATTTGAGTCTTTAAAACACCAAACCCACATTAACATCAGCAGCTAAGAGGTTGTCTGACAGTAGCAGGGCTCACTTAAAACGCAGCTGCACTTTGTTCTGTCTGAGAGCTTTTCTTTTTCTCTCTCAGAAACATTCAGAGGGAGCGAATGGATTCACGGACTCCAGAGAGGCTGAACGCAGCGTGCTAACAAGCCACAGCCTTGGGCCACAGAGCTGAATGGAGTGACAGTAAGGTGAGGAAGAGCGGTATCAAATGAACACATGAAAGAGGGAGGTCGTTGGATTTAAGGCTTTTTGTCTTTGGGCTCTCAAAGGAGACAGCTGTCGACTGCACAGGCCCCGGCTCCATTCATGTGGGGGGACCGCAGACAGGGACCACGCCAACATACACATGCTCACTTCAAAGGAAGGTGTGTGTGCAAGTGTGTGTGTATCTAACTCAGTGTTTCCTCCAAAAGATTCACACTATTATTATAATCATAGAAGATCATTTTATTGCATATCAAAACTGCATATCACACATCCAGATAACCATAATATCCGCCGTGTGTTATTCACAGGGAAGTTGTGTAACATCCACAGTGCTTGACAGTTTCTATACTACGAGCTGTTGTAGCATACTTCCGGCACTCAGACAGGCCCCGCACTTAAAAGGAACAGTCTGACATTTAGGGAAATACCCTTTTTTCTTTGTGAGAAGATTGATATCACTTTCATCTCTGTGTGTCCAGTACAGAGCAATTTCATGCAATGTCTTGTTTATTTATCACCAAATGTGCAAGAAATAGAGATTAAGGTTGTAGAGGCACATTTGGAATGGCAGTGTTTTTTGATGAACAAACATTTAGACACCTGTCCAGCATCTGTGGGCACGGCCCTGACTGTGACTGCAGGTGAAGCTCCTGAGACTGAGAACCTTCGCTCAATCATTCAAATTCAGTAGATTGATATCATCAAATGGATAGATCTGTTGTTAAAGTCTGTGATGATTTTAATAGCAGATCACTTCATTAGCTAGCTCAGGGTTTTGTTGTCAGTGACCTCGCTCAGACGATGGGACTCCTTTGCTTCTAAAACTACACTTTTATTTGTCCATTTTGATTATTAGACACAGAACCTACAAAAAAAGACAGTTATGGATTTGTTAGAAGATGAATAATTTCTCTTAGGGTATAGAGCTGGTGATTTAAAATGTAAGTCCCATCAAAAGACCAAAAATCAACGAGGAATTGATCTCATGGAGCCATAAATTACCTGATATCATTTATTTCTCTGTGCTGTAAAACTATTAGAACACATAAATGAGCTGTACTGGGTGACATGTTCCTTCATTACCATGAACATGGGCATTGTAGCTGATTTTGAGTCAGTGCCGTCCCGCTGCTGTAAATATTCACTAGTACACAATGTGTATTGAGCCATGGCAGAAAATAGTCCCAGACAAACACACTAATTATTCATGTTTGAGTCAAATTTGCTGAAAACAACATGCCCAGCTGTCTACAATTACTACTACTACTACTACTGAGTACATTGTTATAGGGGCTGAGGGCCACAGATAAAGTATGGAAGTCTTGACACACATACTGACAGTAAGAAAAATACATAGTGGTGTAAAATATCCTTTAAAGCAATGTCAATAATATATTACCAGTTTCTTCTGGATCACTGATTATCATCTTTCTTTGTTTTGTGTTAGGAAGTCATGAGAGATTAAATAACATCCACTTATTGACAGCAGATAAGCAAACAGAAACTGGCCATACTGTATGACTGACACATGATCTCAAGGAAGCAGCACCAGTGACATCTGAAAAAATATAATGTAGGAACTAAAATGTACCACTAGGTCACACACAAAGTGAAAGATATAGTATTCGCAGTCATTACTTTTAAAATGCTAACAAATCAATAAGCTACAGATCTCCTGAAACAAGGTGATTTAGTTAATAAGGCCACTGTTCACTTGTGAATATGGAATACTGAGACAATTCAGCAGAAGGACAGAAAATCCCAGTCTGATACTAAAAGTCAAATCTCTCTCTCTCTCCTTTGCCTGGAGCAGGGTTTTTTTTTCTCATGTATTCAGTTGATATTTGCATCAGAGGCAAATCAGCCTCTATGAGTGGGAGAGATTGTGTGTTCACTGACTGAGCTGTAGCTGCTGAGCACAACATGTCAGCCATACGCTCCACAGTAAAAACAATGCAGATGTGTTTCTGAGCCTGTTTTCAAGTGTTTGCAATGTCATTCAGCACAAACAGTAACTCTCTTCCTGTCATTGACTTGTATAGCAGTGCTCGTATTTATCAAACTGATCAAAATTCCATGCATGAGGATGACTGAAATCATAGACAATATGAACTCTATTTGGCTCAATACAGGAAGAGCACATCATTTTCTGCTGTAGGAGAAATTACATGTACACTCCAACTCCTCTTCTTGCCAAAGACTTCACTTGTATTTTCCTATGCAAATAACTTTGCATTCACAGAGCGGATGCACTACCGGCTGCGGGAGACAAGGCTGCTCTGTCGTGCACAGGTCTCTTCCTGACCTCTTTTGTTCAAATCAAACTACGATGCAAAACTGGTGTCAGCAGCAGACATAATTTAACAACTCTATTTGTCTGCTACAGTTTGTACAAGGAAAGCGACAAGCAGCAGGAACATTTTTAGAACTTTTTTAGGTCTAGGATGTTTTAAAATGTGTTATATGTTCTAGACAATTCCAACATACTGAGCATTTAACCCTCACAGTATATTTCAGTTGAAGTTCAGTAATCTCATAAGAAAGAGCAACACATGTCATCTGGGTGTCATCAAGCCTTAATTAACCTCCTTCCCATCTAGTTTACCCATCTGCTGTGGTGAGTCCCTCTACATATGGGCTTTATGCTCCTATAGGAAATGTAATGACTACCTTCTTAACAAATCCGCAGCAACAGAGGCACTCTGGGTCGAGGGAACAGCAGGTTGACTACAATGAGGGCAGGATGGAGGGGTGGTGGGTCGTGGGGTGGGGGGTTGCAAGTTGTGGCATGGGCAGGGTATTGAAGTGTTAAGCAGGGACATAAAGGTGGGGTCGATCTGCAGGGAGTTAAAAGAGGGTGGCTTTCTCACACAATAGAGCAGTTTAAGTGGAAATAAAAACGAATAAAAATGATCGTACTGTATAGCTGGAAAACACACACGAGAAACTTTTTGTAACCTGCTGGTACATCATGAGCAAAAACACATCAGGCCAAAATTAGACCACGCTCACGTACCCAGAGAGTTGAGCTGAGCTTGGCTGATATTGCATCAGTGGGAATCCCATCATAGCAACCAGCTGCCTGCAGCCAACCTGGGAGGATGGAGAGAACAGAGATACAGAGAAAAACAAGGTGCTTACATCTCATTCTCCCAGATCTTAACTGGCTCATCATCTCAAACACTGTACACACAAGCGCCTATATCATCCATATCTATCGTACATGTAATTTCTCCTACAACGCTCTGATTGGGAAATGAAAGCCAGCTGAACGCCAAGTGTTATTAATCATTAACCTTCAGTGACAAAGAATTGACTGTGTGCAGCAGTACAAGTGTAGAAAGGCTCAGATGAACACACAGTTATACGTATCAGTGGCTCTTAGCAGAGTACACACTCTATTTTTTTTTTAGCACATTTCTGGACAGTTACAGCTTTTGTGTACATGAGCAACAGACTAGACTTGACTTTGTGTGGCAGCGTTTTATCATTGTAGCTGTTTGTTGTGATTCTTCCAGAAACCATTATGTAGGACATTCATGTGGCATCACAGATAAAGAAATGGGATGAGGGGAAAAAATAGCCTAACCCTAACCCAGATGTGACTGATGCACCACTGTCAAGTATCAAATTCATATGTACAGCGCCTCGGGCTTGTGCATTGTTCAAGGGTTATTCCAGCTATTTAGAATTTATTATTTAGCATACAGCACTTTCATGATGTTGGAATTAGCTAGAGAGATATCTGAAAAAGAATAATCAAAACTGAGTAAGCAGAGGCCGGTACATCCCAACTTGGGTTAACCTCCAAAAACCTTGCACCCTATATTTCCTATAATGCAACTCAGAAGTGTCTTTCATTAAACCCTCCATGCTTAGTAAACAGTCACATCTCCACACCTGCAGTTTGTATCACAGATCAGATTTTTGGCATCACAGACACCCCAAAATGAATCCGTGGGTCCATTTCGTCTAATGAAATTAGAAAAGTCTACCATGACAATCTCATGTCATTAAAGCATGTGGGTAGCTAAGAGGAAGCCAGCTGGTTCCTCTAGAGGAAGTCTTAAATGTTTATACTCTCAACCAGCTTGGCCGCAGAAGGGCTGCTAGTTTATTTTATGGCCCTAAAAAGCAGAACTCTCTAGAAGGAGTTCTAGTTTTCTAGTTTTTCTTTATACTGTACATCAATGATCTCCAAACTCAGAAGAAATTCAGGACAATTAACCGTCTCCCATTTTAGTATTCTGATGTTTTGTTGAGCCATCCATCCACCTCCTCCCTCTGTGGACTTTGTGCCTCTATAATCTCTCTATCCTTGACAAATAATAGTCACTACAGCCACTAGAGGGCTTTGTCTCAAACTGATGCTGTCATTTTCCTCAGGAGGGCAGTCTCTGAATAACACTGCTTACAAAGACTTAGCTCTTATTAATAATACATTTTGAACATTTAAATTTTAAACATCCAGAAATCTCAGTGCTTTGTCTTGGTAACAGTAACTGCAAATGTACCAGTATATCAATTTTGAGCAGGAAAACCTTCATGAAACAATAAAGTAGAGTTATGAAGTGAAAGTCTTCTGTAGGATCTTTATCATGACGTTAAAACTGCTTCATTCTCCCACTATTTAACTTGAAGCTGATATTAATGTGGTTTTGGGTGGATTTCATCTCCCTCCTCCTCTTTGTCTTTCTTTATGAGTGATTTAATATGACTTTCTGAATTCATGCTTGGAAAAAAAGGTAATAGCATTAATCTTTTATAACCAACATCTGCTGTTTTTCCTCAAACACTTTAGACCGGTACAGTAAGCCGAACCTCGGGGAACATAAAACAAAGCCAACAACGCCATCAATCTACACCTTAAAAACAACCAACAACCCACTTCCTCAACACAAACCACATCAGCAGATTCTCGGCAACTGCTCAACTGCTACTGATATTTTCATTTTGTATGTGGAATGTAAAGCAACCGATGCAGTGCAACATGTTGATGGAAAAACAGGTGTGTAGTGACAGTGTAAACAAAGCCACCTCATCTTGAATTGCTGGTTTCTTGCTACTGCAGGGAGTTGATTCACTAAACTGCACAAGCTGGATGGAAAAGTTCAGGCATCCTATGGTATTTTCCACCAAAACATATCTGTGTGGATCTGTGTGTGAAGTTTAGATGAGAAAGAGGAGCAAAGAGAGATATTATTTTGTCATAAGCGATCAGATGTTATATCACTATAAACTCACAGCTTAGAGGAAACACTGGCCCTGCTTTTAGATGTTTTTATAAATCCAGATTTCGAAGGCTTTACAAAATTTCACTTGATGTTTGTTCAACATTATTAATGATAAAACTCCACAGAGTCAAATGTGGGCTCGCTCAGGGTGCCACACCTTACAACACACACTGCTGATCCTCATGGGATTGTGAATCCGGCTACAGCTTTGTGGCAGTCACTTTTTAACAATCAATATATTAACATCACACAACCCAGTCAGTACAGTCAGGTTTTTAAAAATTCAATAGACGCTGGGTTTGGATTTAAAAACAGCATTTCTCTCTTTTTTTTTCCCCCCTCATTTTTTCCCAGCTCATCATTTCTCAAAAGAGAAGCATCTATTAAATCTCTGCTCTGCTTAGCATACTGTGCAAAACACAGGAGGCAAATTCTTCAGCAGTATCTTGAATTTTTCATGTGCTGGAAGTTTGACAGAGTAAAACCAAATCCTCACAAACTGCAGTGCTGGAAAATAAAACTCATGTAAATTCATCAACGAGAGAAACAGTGTGTTGTACTGCCAAACATGAAGCCAATGAAAAGTATTTATAACACTGAGTAAGCATTGTAGCCAAAACCTGAGATAGGCCTAAACTCTAAAGGAGCTTTTGACCATAGCCTACCTCATCTTCAAGCAAGTGAACCTTGAGTTAACAATATTTAATCATAAATGTCTTCCTAAGGTCAAGAATGAATCTCCAAACTCAAACACACATTAACTTGGTTACTCACAGTAACTCATGGGAAGAGTTAGCCAGTGGATCCTGCTTCAAGCCATCTTCATGGATGTTGCTGTGTCCCTCCCATCTTGGTCAGTTTTCCTATGGAGATCAATTTAAAGGAATAGTTAAAGGAATAGCTCAGCATTTTAGAGAATGTGTTTCTTCACTAATCTCATGATTGTACAATATGAAGCTACAGGAGGCAGTTAGCTTAGCTTAACTTCGCTCAATGACTGGAAACAGAGGCAAACAGTTATCCTGGTTTTGTCTAAAGGTAAAGAAAGCTAACTTACAAGTTCACTTAATAACACAATATATGACAAAATGTGGTTTTACAGAGGTTATGTGCATAATCCTGGAATATGGGTGCTAGTAGGCAGATTATTTATCTTTGGACAGAGTTAACAGGTTAACGGCTATTATGCTGAGTTAAACTAATGTCTAACTGTTGCATGGGCCAGTTTTGTAATGTGACTGGAGGACTTCTTCTGCTGAACTTTATCAGCAATCAATATGAGTAGGACCAATGATCAACTTTGTCAACATTCAGTTGCAGGGTGCCATCCACTTCCTGTTATAAACATTTATTTAGCCAGTCTAAAAATGAACTCAAACTTCAAGATTAAGATTAAGAGATACAAGACTTCAAGATAGTCTGTGTTCCCTTTATGCTACTGACAAAAAACAGAAAATTATAGGTGTGAGAGAGGAACAGCTTGGTATTGTCGGTGTGTGAGAGAGTTCTGGTTTTCTGTGCATTGAGCTCTCTGGGACACAATAGAGGGCGGACATGACAAAATATCCACTAGGCTGCAGGAGATTTTCATTTGGTTAAACACACTGATAAGACGTTGAAATAAAGTGGGAGACGGTTGGCTAAAGGTGTCAAAAAGATACAGGTAATCTTTTTAAACTGAAAATGAAACAAACCTCAAAATCCTCAGAGGCAGGTGGACGACATCGAAATGGATTTCTCAGTTGATATGAAGCAAAAACCCTGGCTTACATTGATAAATAAGAATAAACCCTAAAACTGTGTTAGGGTAAGGGTTAGGTATAGGTGTCACATTTCACTAATCTGAGTGAGACACATACAGTAAAATTTCTGACCTAAATGATTTCCCCTTATTGTATTCACATCCACATTGGAGAGTTTTGGAGAAGAGGAACACGTTATACCACACTAGTAGGCAGTAAAACATCCTGAAAAGCTCAGAATACAACAGTTAATCCGTTATACCCCTCACCACTCATCATCAGGTAGAGAAGTCAACTCTTCCTAATTGAGCCATAACACAGTGGATACCTGTTACATCATTTCCACTACACACGCTATCTTCATTAAAGTGTGCTACAGTGTATACTGCTAAGTCCTTATTAGTTTGGGAAGAAATGTTCAATCATTCCTCATAAACTCTCAATTATAACAAGGAGAGATCTTTACTACTACTTTAAGTATGTTCCAGGATGACAAGCTTAAAACATTTTTAAAAATATGTCCTCTCTTATGAAAAA
Organism: Scomber japonicus; assembly: GCF_027409825.1. Taxonomy (NCBI): domain Eukaryota; kingdom Metazoa; phylum Chordata; class Actinopteri; order Scombriformes; family Scombridae; genus Scomber; species Scomber japonicus. The sequence goes on along the minus strand of NC_070581.1, from coordinate 10,169,339 downwards.
TAGTTGGATATTTTAGGACATATGCTTACACTGTGGAATTGGTCTTCTCATCTAATTTGGCAATAACATGTTTTTTCCTCAATCATAGAGTGTTCCTTTAATCTCTATCTTTTCCTAAAATATGTCGTTCTTATTGAATCACATACAAAGAAACAAGTCTGAGTCAGTCTGTCTGGAGCCAGATTTTATTACAGGAACACACTCAGTGCTACTTGTATACTGCAGTGTAACAAACTGAGGGCTATCTTAAATATTCTAGTAAAAAAGTGCCTCATCTTGAACAAATATCTCTCCAGATTCTTCGTTTGCTGCTTGCAACCAAGTGAGTGTGATTTCAACTCTTAGCAGAGTGAAAAAATGTAAATTCATGCCACAAAGGGCACGAGAGGATTATGCTGAGCAAAATATTTTTGGCGCAGTGTTGATGTGGAGATGCTGTGCAGCATAGCAGTAAATGCTGATACCAAGATAGAAGAGAAATACTGAGGAGAAATGGGCAGATACTGGAAGCAGCTCAAGTACACATGGGTCTCAGGTGGCAGGTAGCGCCCCCTGTAGGAGATCAGGGAGTCAAGCACACGTTCACTTCTTCCTTTTACCTGATGAAAATGACTCCTATCCACAGCCTACTGAAGAAAAACAAACTGGGTAAAAATCATTGTGTGCTTATGTTGTAGTGACAATTATGAGGCATAGAACTACAAACATGGCTGAACCAATGATGCTCTTATGTGTTTTTTTTTTAGAAAGATTAAAGGAGGTCATCAGCATGAATATTTGTGTGGTGTAGTGTGACAGCTAGTTGGTTTGATGTGTTGGTCAGTTACTTATCATCAGTGAGGTTACACAACAGGAGACAAAATGAGTTTATTTGATTGCCCATGAACCACTAGATGGTGCTGTCCTCTCATCATGTTCACACAAGCACCACTGCTCTGACATGCATGGGGTGGACAAAATAAGACACCTCACCTGATAACATTATTTTTGTGAAGTGTAGAGAGGTGTGTTTTTATTGAGTTGATTCAACTGTTTGTGGTGTTGTTGTGTTAGATTGCATTATGTCTCTGTTATGTTCATTATTATAGAAATAATGTAACTTATTCATAGCCGTTAACTACCAGCAGAGTAACTAGTGCAGTTAAGTGAGGTAAACAACAACTGCCAAATCCTTTTACTTCACTCTCACCAGAGAATAATGTTGTTTAACTTTTACATCAAATACACAATATTCACAAAGTTCATTGTCTCCAAGATAGCAAACCAAACCAAACAAATGCAGTGATTTTCTTCCAAGCTCATCTGAGATAATTGAAGTTGTGTTTTTTCATGATGAAATGTTGGCATATGCATAGAACTTTTTTTCTCCTGTCATTGCAATAGTTTTGAAAGTTGGTGTGTAATTTAGAAATATACGTCTTCATTCTCAATATTTACATCCACTAAAGTGTGTTTAAAAGATCACATTTAAGACTTAAAACACAGTATTTAGTGTTTTAAGTAGAATTTGTTTGGATGTATGGAGTAACCCTGTCTTATTCTTCTTAAACTAGGATTTGATTGTGATACTTCATCTTTCATTTTTATGTCATATTTCAAAAGCAACAACTTAAAAGTCTTATGAGAGATTTAGCAGCTATGAAGGTGAGTTCTGTGACCATTGGAGGACATCATGTCACATTGATGCAACTAGTTATTTCAAATATATACACTTTGTTAAGTGGATATGTGTCAGATTCTTTGAATATAGAAATCATTTTCTGTTTTAGAGTTACTAAATAACAACTGCCAGTCCACTTAACTGTGTAAATACAGACATTCGCATATTGTATCTTGGCACACTTAATTCATGCAGGTTACTTTAACATGAATATGAAAGCATGTATGAACATGATTATAAAAGCCAAAGAAGACATTGATTGCAGAGCGTTGCAGCATTGTGGTTGGTCTCAGGGTCCAAAGCAGTCACGCTGTACTCTGAGAGGACGTCACTGCTAAAGCGCTGAGTCATATGCCAAAGCCATCTGAGCCGTAAGACAATTAGGACTAAGAAGTGGCACACAGCAGCATTTAACTGGAGACGTTACACAGATACCAGCCAGTCTAAATGGGTTACAGCAAACACAACTCGCTTGCCTGCTGTTTACATGAACTGAAGAGAATCTCAAGCGGGGGAAGAAATAGGTCAAGAAAACACACCTTAAAAAATGGAACTAAATATTCATTCTGATACACCTGTCAATTGTTTCAATTTAAATTTTCTGTTTTTCCTCCAAACTGTAGTCAGGGAAAGTTTGACTAAAATACTGAAAACCAGTAAATAATCACATTCATTTGGGGTGATTCATTTCTAATTAAATGAAACAAATATATCCTTATTACACCATGTCAGAAAAATGCTCTTTGGCATCATAGGACAAAACAGGGAGATATTGCTGAGTAAAAATACTTCAGTAATAGGGTTTGAAAAGGAGGAGGGGGCCAAGTAAAATGCTTTATGGGAATAAAACTTAATTTTGACACACTCACAAGGCAGTAATTGTCCACCTAAATCACTAAAACATTCAGCTGTCATCAGTAGAGGGAAAATATCAGCCTACAACAGAGAGAATAAAAGTTATTATGACTATTTAGATAGAAACCAAAGTACCTTTTAAGTAAAAGAAGCTCATACCATCAAAACTCTCACCAGTGAGTTGAGTTGATGTCTCACTTTATTTCTGGTGATTAAGATGTATACTGTCCTACATGTCAAAATGGATTCAGCATATAACATCTAAACTTTAACCTGTGGAGTAAAACTACAGTATGTTAAATTATATACAAATATTAAAGTATTTTTTCAAGGAGAAAATCTAAAGTAAGTGGAAGTGGCCTAACATGAACTATGTGACTGCATGAACTGGAACAATGGATGGGAACACCAACTCTGAAGTAATCAGAGGAAGAAATGAAACTTATTTGAGCAAAAAAAGAAAACCCCTTCTACACCAAGTCCTTAGAAAACAGTTCCATATTTATTGCAAAATATTTTTGTACAGAATACAACTGAAAAAACACCAACAGAGGAGGAATGGACAGTAAGGCCAACATCAGAACTCCAAGAGCTGAACTGTACAAACACCAATAGTAACATTTTCTGCTTTAATAGTGTTTTTTATACATAAATTGTTTCCCGCCCTCACAGCAACCTCCTCAAGGGGGAGACAAAAAAACCCTCAAACATCTTCCCCAATTTTTTTCTAAAACAATATTACAATATTTGCCAGTAAACCTACCAACTTAGAACACCAATGAACAATCCTTAAAATGTTTATATTTCTGTAAGAAACGTGTCCCTTGATTGATAATGTCTCACAAAATATAAATATATACTTGTAAAAAGCTCCAAACTATATGGGACTGTTAACATTTTGGAAGTGAGCATAGTATCACTTGCTGTTGAGGACATGAGGAGATTCAGAGCACTACAGCTTAAGTTAGGAGGCTAACACCATTAGCTCGACATCTAAAACCAGTAACTGAGTGTGCTGAGATAATACTTCAGATTTTGAACTAAACAAATATATTAGCTTTTAAAGTTTGCTTCTTAGCGTTAGTTCCTTCACGCTGCTATAATAATTGAACCCTCACTTGAGCTTGGAGGGGTTTAGCATAGTGCGTCTAGATAAATTGGGGCGTGCATGCCCATGCACATCCTCATGCGATTTGGCACTGATGTAAAAGTACTTTCCTCAAAGTAAACCTTGTGGTAAACACGTCTCAGTCTCTTCAGCTCCTTCTCTTACATCTTTTTTTTTTTCTTTACAAACTCTCCACATAAAAAAGGCAGAGTGAGACAGGATCCTTTTTTTCACCCCCGACATTCAAATGTACATATTTAACATTGGCTCTCCCAAAATTTGGGATCGGATGAAGAATAAAACAAAAACTAAAAACTCCTGTCTCTGGAAGTTCATTATAGAAAATAAAAATTAAATAAAGATTAAAATAGATAAGATTTTTTTTTCTCATATGCATAAGCCCTTCAAGAAAACACACCAAAACATTAGAAAGGAAAAAAGATGATGTACAATCCAGAGCTCCAGAGGAGAGAGGAGAGAGGGAAGGGGCTGAAATGAATGAATGGGGAAGGTAGACGAGGAAAATAGAGATGCAACGCAACATCATCATGTTTTTGCCCTTCTGATTCTACATCATACAATAAATCTGTGGGATCAATAACTTCCTCTAATCCCTGACCTCGTTGCTTGCTGGTGACCTCTACACCAGTCTGTAATGTTCAGAAACACACAGTAAACCAGCACCATGCTCTCTGTCTGAAAAGAAACAGAAACGATGCTAACTGGTGTTTCTGGGATGATTTAAGGACAGGTTTTTTGCTTTGTTTTTAAGAGGAAAATGTCAGTTTTGTTGCAGAAACTCATCTGCAATTAATGAAACATTCATTTCTCTCATGAGAATGAAATTTTGAAGGTAAATAAAGTGAACTGGGTCATTCTTCTGCAATCTTTAGTCATTATGTACTTTAAAACATTTCTTTCATAATAAAATGACCCCATAATAAAAATGATCTGATACTCTGCAGCTCTTCAGTGGTAGGTGGGATCTATGGGTGGAGGGGGTGGGGTAGCAGGGGCTCTTTAACCTTTTATGGATATCACAAGTGCTTTCAATGATTTGATACCCTGAGTAGAGGACATAGGCTTGGGGTGAATTTCAGTAGAAACAAAAGCTTTTTTTTTCTCCAAGCAAACACAAACTGAAAAAAGGACATTACTAAGTAATACCACCTTTCACACATAAATAAAAACCTTATTGGTACATTAAAAACCACAAATGTAACCAGAAAGTAATAAAACAACGACAACGACAAATCACCCATGACGACACAGTCATTTTCAGCTTTACAATATGCATATATTCATGCATATATAGTGTGTATTTCCCCCTTGCATACAGGCGAGTGGTTGGGGACTATATAGAGAGCCTTTAGTTATACCAACTCCCTCTGCAGAGACTAACACTGATTATTAAAGAGACTGATACAAATGAGAGCAAACGTAACTAACAGGACAGGCTGGGGGGGGGGGGGGGGCGAGAAGACTGGGTCTGATTCTGTGCAGCCTTGTAAACAGAGGAGGCCAGACAGCCAGAGAGGATGATGAGTAACAGACATCCACTTAAAGCAGCAAAGATAGGACAGATTACAGGAGGTGGAGGGTGGGTGGGAGTGAAGGACATATGAGATGGGGGGTAACCTTTTTCTTACAGCTTACTGAGCAGAGTATGCAAAGTGGTGGCGTCACCTCACAACTTGGCCTTCACTGAGCCTTTTTCTGCTTCCTGTGGGGCTGGGAGGAACGTCGGTGCTCACGCTGAAAATAAGTGGATGTGATTGACACGTTCCTACTACAAATGTAACAAACTCTCATTGATGAACACAGCGTCTTGCAGTAAAGCAACCTATGGGCCGACTGAGTATTCGATCACGGGGGGCGGGGATAAGCAGGAGGGTATGACAGGCAGATGTACTGTAGGGTGGCGGCAATAATTATTGTCACTGGGTCTTCAAAAGGTAACAGCTGCCCTCTCCCATCCCCACCCCCCACCCCACCTTCCCTTCCCTCCAGCCCCCTCTAACATCCTCTTTGGGTCATTAAGAGCTGAGAGGAGAGAAGCTCAGACAAACAACTGGATCCGCTCGCGTATGGTCTGCCTGCAGATCGGACAGGTTTTGAGTGCAGCACTGCAGTCGATGCAGGAGGCGTGTCCACACTGGAAGACCAACTTGATGTGGTTGTCGATGCAGATGGGGCAGGTGATTCGCTCCTCCATCTGGCGGTAGCGAGACTGCAGTTGCTCCAGCAGGTTGTGCTGCTCCGAGTTCTCGATGCCGGGGCTGCAGTCCACCTCCGTTTGGTCTGAGGAGAGGGGGAATTGACGTGATTTAAGAAGTCAAATGCAATGGAGAAGGGAATTCACAGATTTAGCATTGTCATGCTAATACAAGTCAGGCTGTGCAGCCATGTGTGAGATGAGGCTGTTGCATTTTTACCTATTTGGTTTTGTGAGAATGAATAAAGCATGATCATTTCACTGGTGACTTGTTCTTGATGTAGATGTGCTTAAATGTACCGTACAAATCTGTGCCTCGCTAATGCCTCAGGACTGGTGATAATTGATGTCCACAAAATGAAAAAAATGCCCAATGACACAACAAAAAGCAAAACTGGTTCACAGAAAGATGAAAACAAAACCATCTAAACAGCACATGCACATCACAAACTGCATGTTTCCCACATTTGAAAAAACTAAATAAACCCAGAAATAAAGGCTGTTAAGTCACTATTGGGATATTTCTATATACATATATACATACATACATACATATATATATATATATATATATATACATATATACATATATACACATATATATATATATATATACATATATACATATATACACATATATATATATATATACACATATATACATATATACACATATATATATACACATATATATATATATATATACACATATATATATACACATATATATATATATATATACACATATATATATACACATATATATATATATATATACACATATATATATATATATATATATATATGTATGTATATATATACACATACATATATATATATACATATATACATATACATATACATATATAAATTGTTTGATACCCTCTTCTTATCAACACATCCCAGAACAGTAGAGGATTGTCTTTACCTTGTCGGATTTTCTTGGTGATTGTGACTTGGCATTTGATGCATTTCTTCATTCGATGGGCACACTCTGTTAAGACAAGGACCAGGTCAGCCAAAAGATGCACAAGAGATACAAAGTAACATTGACGACAGAAGAGAAGAGTTCTTTTCTGTTCGTATTCAAGATTATTGTCTACACATCTTTTTCCCATTTAAGAAAAAACATCTCTTATGATTGTTCTCCTGTGAGACTCTTCATGTGACATATATAATGACAGTGTGGCTAAACTGCCACTGGCTCCATCAACTCCTCCACCTGTCACAGAGCCCTCCACTCACCTTCACAGGCAACACTGTGCTGGCAGGGGCAGAAAAGAACGAGCAGAGCCAGCTCAGAGCAGATGAGGCATTCACTGGGCCCCGGCGGTGTAGGAAGGACCAGGTTGGTCATGGTGTTGGGTGTAGTGTGGACACGCCGCAGGCTGGCACTGCTCAGGCCCTGTCCACATGTGATGGCCTGCAGACGCTGCAACCTGAGAGAAACACAACACTACTGTGAGGCACAAATCTGAGTGATGAAATGATTCCTGCTGCTTAAAACTGTGTGTGAAGCAGCTGATTGAAGGTAAAAAGGAATTGGAGGTTTCAAACAAAGGTGAATGTGGCACTCAAAATCTACTGTTGGATGTATCAGTGACATATTTAGCTACCTGTGCTTCTCAGAGAAGCTCTTGATGAGCTGCAGCATGGAGCTGTCTGCCACCAGGTCCAGAGGACTCTTGCCCTTGTGGTTAGCGTAGCTGATGTCAGCACCTTCCTGCGCTAGAAAACAAGCGATAGCTGCGCCAACACTCAGCTCTGTATTCCCCAGAAGACCCGTAGCATTCAGCTGTGAATACACATGATAACGAAGGGAAGAGAGGATGGGAAAGACAGAGAAAGGGAGAAATTTGAGATAAAATAAACATAGTTTTTAGGCTGCCATGTCACTTGACAGCTGGTCCTGGTCATGATCACACTTGAGAAAACTTAAGAAAACAAGATGTAAGTGGGGCCTCGGATCAAGTCTTAAACCCCTATTGAATAAACATGCTCTCAATAAAGGTAAGAACTGATCTTGTGCCAATGACATAGGCTGAAACTTAGTCAAGGACACAGCTAACTATAAACTAACAAAAAAGATAACTGAAGTCAAACCAGTGTAATCCAGCTACAGCTGATACATAAACGCAAATCTAATCAGCAGTGAAGAACTCCTCCAATAACTCATCTGCTGACAGTGGCCAAAAAAGCCCTTAGCACTTAACTCTCACCACCTTCACGGCTGGCTGTGTGTGTGTCTGTGTCTGTGTGTATGTGTGTAGGCTTGGCAGGTGCCCAGGATGTTGATGGAGCTGCAGCATTTGCGGTCATGTAGACCAGAAAGGACGTTCTTCATTGGTGCAAAGATATAAACACCTACTGATGAAATAGTATTTAAACGTGCTCATATTAAATATGCTGCACTAAACAGAAAGTCCCAATGAAGAATATTAAAATAGTTCTTGTCAGTTGAAGCCTCTTTGAATTTCCCTTCAGTTCTAAGGCACATTTTATTGTCTTTAAGGTAATTGTTTGTACAACTCAAGATTAATGTTGCAATAATGTTGCTTTTTGTCTGTTATATGTGGAAATAGGCAATTGTTTTCTAATGATGGTTTGCTAACATATTAACACATACCCACCTTATGAGGTGATTATATGTCAGTGTTGTTTACAACTTGCTCTGCTGCCCCCAAGTGGCCAAAAAATCTGTTAACGCTACTTTAATGTTACACAGTAGCAATGAATAATCACATGCGTCCTTCAGTTTCATAAATACTTGCTTTCTGCTTGCCTGCTTGTGTCTTTCTTTGCCATAATGAATATTCACATAGCTGTAGGTAGGATTTGTTGACTGAAGAGGTGACTGAGTAGGATCTTTCCCAGCAAAAATGACATCACAGAGAAAAACAGGCTACAATTCAAAACGTCTAACTGTCACATTACGGTCAGATAGACTAGAGGGAGGCCTTAGGACTCAGCGTCTCAGTCAGGAATATTGGTGCCTCCGAGGATGAATAATAGCACATGACTTCTTTTAGATTCTTTGGATTAATGGAGTGTGGTTTCTGTCCAAGTTGCAAGACAGAAGGTGCAAGACATCCTCCTGGGGAAATATGACACGGTGTGTTTCCACTGTACACCTAAATTTATCACAGACATCTTAACTAGAGCTCCATCTCTGCCAAATCTATATCACTGCACTAAGTGGGACCTCTTCGCTTCCTCTTTCCCTTCAAGACCCAATCACTCTCAGTCCCTTGCCAGTACTTTCTTTTAAAGACGCAATATAAGATTAAAATCAAAGACGTGGTGATACTTACTTCTAGGAAAGTAAACCCTGAATGTTGAGGATTAATTGTATGTATTTAACCTGCATTAGCGTACACACAACTTTACTGCACTCTCAGCTTCACCCGCAGTGAAACAGAGAGCAGAGGAGAGTAGTGCGACCATAGATGACCGCAAAATGCAGAACAGACTATGTTTATTCATGTTATCTACCTAATTTTTGTGCACTTCATTTTGGCTCAGTGTCAAAGTCTCAAAGTCATTTATGTTTGCATTAGTTTATCTCCTCTCCTAGACAGTAAAGCAGGTCAAGTACTCCAACTGATGACAACTGCACTTGTTAGAGTAGTGTAAATTCAAGCTTCAGCTTTTTAATTTAACCCATGCAAAAGATGGGCCGACAAATGTACAAAAAATGTGCTATATAGTGATTTTGGTCACATCGCACAGCCCTGCTCTTACCTCATTTCTTTCTTTTCCATTCACCCTTCTCTCTTGGCCTGCTTACACAATAAAGTCAAGTTCACCCTCTCCTTAGAGTTGTCCCACTTGATTCACTTCTTTTCCCTCCTTACCTTTCATCCCATCAATTACCAGGTAAAGCCAACTAACTCCTTTATCCCAAATTAAACCCTCAGACTATAAGCAAATACCTCCACATTCCTTCCATCTGTTTTTGTTTACCAATCCCTCCCTACTTAAATATTAAGTCTCTTCTTATCCTTTTATTTACCCCATTAAGAGTCTGTTTGTACCTCCTTAAGACCACATTAATCCATCTTCCCACCTTCAGTCTTAATTTACCTGCCTTTGGATCACTTTTTACAGCTCATTCCATCTATATTTACTTCTCTTTGAAAGCTTTGTGTACTCGACCTTTAGTCTTTATTTAATGTGGATGCTCTTTAGTAACCCTCTCTTCAGCCTCTATTTGCACTTTCCTTATTTGGCCCTTATTTCATCCTTTCTTCACATCTTTTGACAGCTGAGTCATCCCTCTTCAGCTCATTTAGTTCTAATAATAACCTGAAATTCAGTGGTAGTGCATCACTCAGCAGTTATTGTCATTTTATTACTCCTCCCTATTAAGCTGTATAACATGAACCATCACAGAGTCAAATCAGTATGACATCCCGAAGAAACAAATCAAATTAATGCTATTTGCCTTGCTCTGTCTGTGTAGGCAGATATATTTGTAGAAATCTTGGTGAAGTACTTTAAAGTAGAAAGGTTTACATTCCTCATAGAAACAAATATGCCACAACTTCGACAAAAAGACTGCTGAAAATCAGGCCAGTTTAGGTTTTCCCCTAAATAAGATAAAACAAAGTGTTTTGTTGACAACCAACTCCCCTCTATCCATCATTGGTCCTCACCCTGCAGTAGAGCGATGTGGTGGAACACCCCTCGCTGCTTTCTTCCGTGCTGCTGGTTCCCACAGGGGGGCTGAGCATAACATTGGCCAGCTGCGGGCGGAGGAGGGCCACGTGCATTGCCGTGTCACCGTCTTCATCTTCCATGTTGACGTCGGCGCCCTCGGCCACCAGCAGCTGCACCAGGTCGGTGTGACCCTGCGTCACCGCCAGCTGCAACGGCGTCTGGTTGCGGTTGTTGCGGATGTTGATGTCACAGCGTCCCTGGGAAAGAGGAACAACGCAACTGATCAATTTTCCTTTAGGATATAGCAACAAGTAATTCAATTAAATGTGTCCTGCTTGTTTGTTCTGCAGTAAAGAAAATACATGAACATAGGGCTCTCCGATTTGCTCTCAGCTCACCTCCTTGATGAGGATCTCGGCAACATCGCGATGGTTGTTGAGGGCGGCCAGATGCAGAGCGGAGAAGCCGTCGTCCTTCTTAACGTCCACCAGCTGCCGTGCTCGGCCAAGGATCTTCTCTGTGGCCCTGCAGCCAAGACAAACAACAGAAAAACCAATTAACACAGGGACAGTGCATCTGAGGCAACACCTATATGCAGACAGTCTGGCATGATTGAAGCATACACCTCTCACAATATGTAGCTAATATTATCCTGTGTCTCAGTGTACTCGACATGAGCTTGGACAGAGACCCAACTGCTGCAGAGCTGTTAACAAGCCGATCTAACAAGAGAACCCTGTGAGGCACAACACGGCAGGCCAAGACTCCAACAGACAGCCAGTTCACACTAAATACAGCCAACTGACCTCCTGATGTCTGACTAACCCACATGAAAAAGGCCGGTCCTTTCACCCGAGGTGTTACACGTGTATTGTTGCTTTTAGTCCCACACAACAGTAGATTGTTATGTACTAAATGAGGACAAGAGATCACAAACAGCTGATCATTTTTTGGGGCATTAAACGCTCAAATATTTCAAGCTAAAAAATGTAACCTCAGAGTCCATCCAAGGCTGCAGCACTGTATATTACAAGACCGCATTCAGTGAATAAAGACTACTAGAACTTTTTTTGTGTGTTTCACATAGCTGGCTGATGCTGCAGTGTGAGAGGCTGAGCTACACTGTTGAGTCGTCCTGTGCTCTGTGGCTGACTCTGCTTGCTTTATGACGTGTGAAATTGAAGCGGACAGCCTTAGCGAGCGCCCAGGAAGCTGGCATCCCACCATGTGACATAACCAAAGCTTTCTATGGATGTCAGTTTAATGTTAATGTTAGCTCTGCCGGATTCGGCTGTTTGGAAATACTGGTGTTCTTCATGTTTTTACAGGATACTGCTGTCGGTTTTAAGCCAATTGTATCAAAAATGAAGCAGATGGACGACACACAAGGCATGCTTATCGTTTCCAGCCTCTTAATGTTAACTACCATCACAGGACAGATAATTCATCCATATTGACGCTTTATGGGGAAACTGGTTTGACTACCAACACATTATTTTCCATTATTATATAAAGGACAGAGCACACAATCCATACAAAAAACATTCATACAATACAAGTTATTCCATTACCAATTTAGCACCCAATAAATGAGCAACCCATACTCGTGTTGTCTTCCTGGCCTTGTTTGGTTTGATTGTTTATAAAGTATAAGGTAGAAATTATCACCCAATTCTGTGTTAGACCTTTTTAGCCAACTTCATTCTGACTTATTACCAGAGGTTTTTTTTGGAAATTATAGTCAATAGGCCTCATCTAAATGAAAGTATGCCTCATTTTTCAGTTAACGCCTGTGTCAAAATGAAGGAGAGTTAAGCAGACTTTATAGATGTGGAACAGTAAATAAAGACTTTTATGATTACTTATATTATTTGTATAAAAGAGCACAACATTGGAATAATCCTTCTTGATACACTAATGACAAATATGGCAAAGCTACAAAATGCTGCTTGCTTTATATCAGACATCACTGTTGCTCCATGTTTGAACATTTCTAAATGGCCCTTCACTAACAAAAGCATAATTAAAACACTGTTGATTTATTACTTTAAGGATCTGTTCTGAGGCTTGAGTTTAAAACCTAAACACTGCCATTTAAATAGTGTTTCCATCACTGTACTGCCCTGTATAAATGTTCCCAGTACTGTAGAGGGAACATAAGAAATGCAATTAGCTTTGCACCAGGGTTACAGGGACAGTTAATGCAGCTTTAATTAAGATAACTAACAAATGATAAGGCTGGCAGCCTCATTAGCAGCAGATTGTTAATACTTTTTAAAGACATTACTGAGAACACAAGGTGCTTTGTTACATGTACAGTACAGTGTAGTCACATATGATCAGGATCTCCTCTGGCTTGTATTAAAGGATGAAGTCTGCCCAGAAGAGACTGTGCTGGAGGTCATTGGTACCTGCAATGCAGCTCCGCATGTGGGTGTGTGGTGATTGATAGGCGGAAATGCCGTTCTTGCTTCAGATTCTTTAAAATCATGACTGACTGCGTCTCCAGAGAACATCGGTTTGACCTAAGAGCTTGGCCTGAAGTAGCCTCTGATTGGACAACAGTCATGTCACCTTTGGACCACCATGCCTTACTTCTCTGCCTTATTTCCATAATCGTTACTCCTGTGTGTTCATGAATATTCAGTCCTCTGCTGACATGCTCTCTCACACACACACACACACACACACACACACACACACACAACAGCTAGAGGGTATCTCGGGCATCCTGGTGATGACTATTATGGAGACTGGAGTCATCATTTGGTTATTTTTGGGAGTTTTTTATAACTTGCGCCTTGATCAAAGCTCAGTAAAGAAAATGTACTGAAACAACAGAGTAAATTAGACTCAGGAAGTGAAAATAAATGATCTGATATGTGTCCAACATTTACATAGTACTGTCAAAGGCATAATATAACCCTAGAAATATAGGAGTAGGTAAGAAGTATAGGTTGAGGAAAACTGTGTTGGGGGGACAAAAGGGATCTGGTGAAAGGGAGGAGACAACAAAGAAGCTACAAGGAGTGGAGATTACAGGAAAATAAGGAGAAAGACTGCCAAGTTTTCATTTCTTTTCAAGTAAATACAGTAAACAGACAAACCATCCTGTACATCCATTTGGCCTTGTCTATCAGGCACAAAACTCCAGAAGAAATCTGGCCACTTGCCTCGTTTCTTTTCTTTCCCAGGACTGTTTGTGAACTTGGCCTCTAGCCCCCTTTTTCCATTTCCTCACAATAAATAAATACTCTAATAAACAAAACATTCTCATCTTTGTCTCAAAAAAACCCAAAAGGACTGCCACATCTGCTCACAGGAAGTCCAAACAGAGTTGCATAAAAGTAAAAAAATCAATTTATGGATCGTCTGTACTTTCAAAGCTGAGGACAGTAAAACAATCAGCTAACCAAACAGAGGGAAAGTCCCAGTCAAAGGTTTGGTCATTGTACATAAAACGGTAGATAAACTACTCACCTTCAATCTGATGCCTGACTACATTCAAACTAGACATGACAATTTGTATTGAAGACAGAACAAAGCAATAAAAAAAAAAAACACACAGGACCTAGCCGGTATCAATGTGGCGTCGGCCTGCTGATGATATATGAATGAACTGGTGAACCAAGCTGAACACTGTAAATCCTGTGTCTCTGCTCTTGGTGCAGCGGCTGATGTCAGGCTAAATGAATGCTGGGGAGTGCAGCAGAAACTCCCAGCACTGCACATATGACACTTGCCAGAACAGATCGGACATTTATTTAATGACTGTCTGCTGCGGCCTCCGCGCCCGTTCTTTTTCCTCTCTGACTTGCAGTTATTGCTTGCAGACTGTCTTTTTTTTTTTTTTTTTTGCCTCTGCTCGGTTGACATTTATCAACATATTGCACTCATGTAGAGAGCGGCCCTGGGTTTATGTGGGTTTTTTTTTTTTATAGGACAATTCTCAGGGTTTTTACAAAAGAAAAGGGGGGCTGGTTGTTGACTGGTTTAGTACTTGACAGACTGGCACAAGCAGAGTCTGCAGGCAAATAACCAACCACGCGATGTACTCACAGCCTGAAAACTTTAACTGATGACAATAACAGGGCTTCCCACTCTTTGGAATATAAGTTTTCCAGGATATTATCCATCAAATTACATCAGGCACACTTTAAAAGTCTCTGATTGAAACCTTGAATGAAGTGGCATCGCTTTAGGGGAGAAATTTATGTGGATGCTGGTGTTTTTCATTCTTGCTTCCTTTTTCTTCATGGCACCTCTTTAAAAAGAGCCAGGGACGATTTTCCATTGCCTGGTTTTGTTGTAATATGGGGAGGAAAGTTCAAATGAGGTCGTAAAAGCCCTGAAGCATGGAAGCAGGAACCTCATCATGGTCAGGCAGACTTGGTGTACTGTGAAAAATATCAGCAGTAAGAAGTCACTCGGTCCACTAAGAAGACTTAATATCTTTTTCATTTTTCAATCAGGTGGAAAAAATGATTTCTTTGATTGATTTCCTTTACTAAGAAAAATGATCTGCCTCTACACAGACAGGTTACAAGACCTTGTCTGCATTGGAAACAACACAGATGAGATTTTTATTAAGAAAGATGCCATTTATGGAGAAATAATACAAATTAAAACTGCAAGCAGTGATGAACGGGCCCTGGCGCCCCCACGCACCGCCTTGTACGCGCGTGTCGGTGCATGCTGCAGTCACATGGCAGACACAGCGGGCACGTAGACGTCTTGGCACCGGGGCTTGTAATGAACACTGTGTGATGGGGCTAAGTCACATTGCATGTGTCCACTAGGTGGCGCTAGAGATGACCCACCAATGACATGTCATGTTGCAGTGTGTGATGTGGAGAACACATCCTGTAAATTTCATGTAAATCGGATAATGTTTGTCATATGAGGCTGACTTCCTGTGTCCAGTAGGTGGCGCTGTGTATATGAAGCAGTATTGATGCATAGATGTGTTCAGGGCGGGACCCTCTACATGCGTGAGCAATTTGGTGTAGGTGGGACAATGTCTGTAGGAGTTATAAGGACTTCCTGCTTCATGGCGAAGCATCGAAATTGTTTGCACAGCCACGCCCAACAGGAAGAAGTCATAAAAAAGCTTTTGATAACTTGTCATCTCCAATGTCTCAAGCTGACTCTGTGTGAATTTGAAGTGGATGGGATGAAATCTCTAGGACTAGTGCGTTCAAATATGAGGCCTGGAAATGACCACAAAACTCACCAAAATTGAGCATTTTTCCCAAGATGGCCGACTTCCTGTTGGACTTAGGGTATGGGTCCAAATGGCGTTTTTGTGCGTCTGGAGATGATACATAAACCTACCGAATTTCATTCTTCTATGTCAATCGGGAAGTCTGAGGTTCAATTATGAAATATTCAAGGGGGCGCTATTGAGCCATTTAGTCACGGCCATCCCATTGAAGTATATAGGATGTGAAATGACCCCACTCCAGACGTGTGTGTTGAGTTTGGTTACCGTGGATGCATCCTTTGCCTCTGAAAAGTGTAATCGTATTTCATGGCGTTGAATGCGTTGTCATGGCAACAGTATTTGATGATGGGTCACGAGTTGCGGAATGTAGCATCACCAAGGTCTTATGTCTCAGCTGAGTCAATTTCAGGTGTAAATACTTAAGATTATGGGAGTAATTAGTGAAAGAATGAAGCAAGTGACTTCCTGTTGCCAGTAGGGGGCGCTATGACTGTCACTAAATATGAGACTGTACATGTGTTCAGACGGGGACACTGTACAAGCATATTAAATTTGGAAAAGCTCAGACCATGTGGAGTCAAGTTATGAGGGTTTGAATTTTCATGGCGAAGGATCGAAATTCGCCACGTCACCACGGCAACCAGGAATGACGAGGGAAAAAGCTTTTGATAACTATTCATCTCCAATGTCTCAAGATGATCCTGTGTGAATTTGAAGTGGATGGGATGAAGATTATGGGAGTAATTAGTGAAAGAATGAAGCAAGTGACTTCCTGTTGCCAGTAGGGGGCGCTATGACTGTCACTAAATATGAGACTGTACATGTGTTCAGACGGGGACACTGTACAAGCATATTAAATTTGGAAAAGCTCAGACCATGTGGAGTCAAGTTATGAGGGTTTGAATTTTCATGGCGAAGGATCGAAATTCGCCACGTCACCACGGCAACCAGGAATGACGAGGGAAAAAGCTTTTGATAACTATTCATCTCCAATGTCTCAAGATGATCCTGTGTGAATTTGAAGTGGATGGGATGAAGATTATGGGAGTAATTAGTGAAAGAATGAAGCAAGTGACTTCCTGTTGCCAGTAGGGGGCGCTATGACTGTAACAAAATATGAGACTGTACATTTTTTCAGACTGGGACACTGAACAAGCATATTAAATTTGGAAAAGCTCAGACCATGTGGAGTCAAGTTATGAGGGTTTGAATTTTCATGGCGAAGGATCGAAATTCGCCACATCACCACGGCAACCAGGAATGACGAGGGAAAAACCTTTTGATAACTTTTCATCTCCAATGTCTCAAGATGATCCTGTGTGAATTTGAAGTGGATGGGATGAAGATTATGGGAGTAATTAGTGAAAGAATGAAGCAAGTGACTTCCTGTTGCCAGTAGGGGGCGCTATGACTGTCACTAAATATGAGACTGTACATGTGTTCAGACCGGGACACTGAACAGGCATCTGAAATTTGGAAAAGCTCAGACAATGTGGAGTCAAGTTATGAGGGTTTGAAATTTCATGGCGAAGCATCGAAATTCGCCGCATCACCACGGCAACCAGGAATGACGGGGGGAAAAACCTTTTGATAACTTTTCATCTCCAATGTCTCAAGATGATTCTGTGTGAATTTGAAGTGGATGGGAAGAAAACTGTGGGAGTAGTGCATTCAAATATGATGCCACAATTTGCATTAAAATCAATATTTTGATTCAAAATGGCTGACTTCCTGTTGGTGTTAGGGTATGTGTCCAAGAGACTTTTTGGTGCGTCTTGACATGTTGAACATGTGTACCAAGTTTCGTTTCTCTATGTCAATCTGTCACGAGGGGCTCGCTTTTATTGATTTTGTAGGGGGCGCTAGAGAGCCATTTTGTCACGCCCATTTGTGCAGACCAAAAAATATCGAAATTTTCGCCGGGTCTGGCTTGCATGCAAACTTTGGTGATTTTCGGGGCACGTTCAGGGGGGCAAAAAGGCCGTCGTCGTGCAAGAAAAAGAAAAATAATAATAATAATAATCTTGACAGATACAATAGGGCTTCGCGCTGGTCAGCGCTCGGGCCCTAATAAATCACCTGTTGGGGTCGTTTTTGGAGCATGGAAATGCAATGAAGCAATTGTACTGCTGAAAGCCTCAAGGAAAATTATATTATAAATCAAACCAACACTGTTCAGCTGAAGTGATGCATGCAATATATATCTATGATGATCTGATGGTGACGTTTACATAGTCTTTGACTGTCGTATCTTTCATATCCCTCTATCTCTTTTACCACAATGGTACATTTCCAGGCTATTCAGGGTGTGTGGGAGCTGATGTGATGCAACACGCACAGAGGACACATGCACAGCAAAAAGGAGACAGACATAACAGTTGTGTTTGAGAAATGCAACCTTATCTTTGTGAGAACATTCAGCTATCTGCTGCGTTTTTGCCTGTCTGGTCGGTGCCCCGTCAAGGCTCAGTTTGTGATTAAGCACCTCCAGTGTCAACCAGCCTAAACCCAACGCGGTCACAAGACAATGGAGCCTTTGTGACAGGTGTCAGGCAGGGAGACTTGATGTTTGGCCTCAAGCACCTTGGTGTAAATTAAAATGGCTGAGCAGATCTTTCACCAGCTAGTAGTGTCACTGGGGGAGACTTAGTTTGAGCAAGGAATACAATTCATGCAGCCATTTTGGAGTGAATTAAGACAATGTTTGATCATTTCAAAGAATTAAATGTGTTTTCCTTATGGATAAGCACTGTGGCACAGCAGTGACATGACCTCTAGCCAAGTTATGACAGCTTTAAAGATCATTGTCAAAAAGAGTGCTGAAGTTTTGCTCACGTGTGAATCCCAAATCATGGGCTCTGCATTGCTGAACTGCATGAAATGTATTTTGTGGAAACAATTGGAGGCCAAGACAATGTGTGCAGAAACTAGATGCAAAAGTAAATGTTGCATTTTTGTCTGATATTGAATAGCAGCCTGCTGACAGCAGCAGAAACTGTGTGGGAGATGAGCTCTCTGTCTGTAACAGATAGTGTTGAGAGTCGACCTTTGAGTCCCCATTTGAACACACAGGAGAGATACACGCACACGCACGCACACACACACACACACACACACACACACACACACACACACACACACACACACACACACACACACACACACACACACACACACACACACACACACACACACACACACACACACACACACACACACACACACACACACACACACACACACACACCTATCATTTCCAAAGCTCACATCAGACACCTGCATTTCAAATACAAAGACATTGAGCAACTCGGCAGATTGAAGGGAACGGACATGACACTGTGACAGTGACTGGATTAGGGAAACACACACCTGAATACTCTGTCTATCACATGTGTCTGTCCACACTGGGTGGCTGACAAGTCCACACTATATTGTCATGATTTATGTAACAAAAAAATCCAACATTTGAAATAATAGAGATGATTTTGACTGGACCAGGAGAAAAATATTCAAGTCCTCAACCGCCAACCCCCAAACAGTTTCAGGTGAAACTGTTAAGTGAATTGAAGTGTAATATTATTACATGATTTATAACATTTGATATCAAAAGACATCATGTAGAATAGCCTATATGTGTGTGATTTGGTTAAAGAGAGGGAATTGTCAAACAGCAATATTAGGCTATATATTAGCGCCTTTTTTCCAATCTTTGTCTGAAAGGAGGCCCCCAACATCTAATCTACCATATTTACCACTATTGTCATTATGAATCATGCTGAGTCACATGTGGAGTGTTTCTGAAACTCAATTTCAACCAAGTGTTATCTCCTGGGAAAACCTCAACTGCGCACTTGACAAAAACACCCACAGAACTTCTCTTGAAAAATCAATCAGTCGATACGTATTGTGGTCAATTACTAATTTCACTTCTTCTATGTTAGGCATCATTGGAGCTCTGATCTTTACTCACAGTTTGTTGCCTTTGAGGGCAGCATGGTGCAGCAGGTTGAATCCTCTGAGGTTCTGCTGGGTGAAGTCAATGTTGGGCACCACGACCAGGATCTCAATGATATTGCGGAAATCTTTAGAAATGGCGTCATGGAGCGGTGTGTCCCCATATGAGTCCTGATCAGGGGAGAGAAAAAATGAACACGCAGCACAGTGAGTGAGGCTGTTGCACACATCAGAGCTAAAGTGGTACTGCAGGTTTTTAGGTCTTTTCTTGAGACATGACACAGCATAATGCAAAACACCATAAGAAATGTAATATGAAAGAAGTTGTATTAGTCACAGTTGCTTAGTAGAGAGAAGCAGGAAATTGTTTTCAAAACAGCATTACTATACATTATATATCTATAGAAGTGTAAAATATAATTATAAAGATGATAGTTGAATATTTATCATAAAGGGGTAAAATGAGGGCTTCATTGTTAACAAACAGTATGTGTTCAATGTCTTTAAAGAATCAGCGTTTTCAGCTCAAACAAGTTTTTTGTTTTTTTAAGCAAATAGGTCGGGGACAATGACATGTTGTATGATCCATGTTACATTCTGTTTGAATATGGTTTGCGATAATTCAGTTAGTTATAAGTTATGCTATAAATTATGTTGGTGTTTTTCATTCATTTCTTCATTCATTCATTCAAGCGCTATTTAAACTCGAGAATACACTGAGTAGTTAAACTCATTTACAGTCATCAAGTAATTATAATAATCAGACATCACAGTATGGCAATAATTAGATAATTAATAAAAGAACTTAAGAACAATTTAAAATCTTCCATGTGCCACTTTTTAACATTGAGCATGCAAGCCCTGCATTTGAACATAAGGACATAATATAAACTTGACATGACATGACACTGTGGGTTGGTTTGTCTCCATCCTGTTCCACTGACCTATAATATACTCTTAGATGGCCAACAAAGATAATCAACAATGATTTTGTACATACATATGCACATCCCGATAAAACAAATTTAAAAAATCAGAGCTTGGCCTTCATTTTCTTGTTTCTTTCTTTCTTTCTTTTTTTGTCAGACACAAACACATCACATGCACATTTGCCACACACAAACAAAAACAAACTCTCGGCAGCTATTCCATGTTTTTAGCTGAGCGGCTTCACTGCTCAAGCAGAAAAAAATGCTGTTAGTGAATTCCAGGCCTGGTTGCAGGCATGTTAGACAGTCTGGAAAATGCCCTAAAAGAGACACTAAATTGCCTTAATGAGGGCTGAAGTGAAGCAGGGTTGCAGTCAAATACCATGAATGTTTGAATTTGTGTGTGTTTATGACAGCTTGAAAGGGCAATGTGTGAGCTGCGCATGACATATGTAGAGCAAATAACTGACCCTGCCAGAGAGGCTCACTTATTGGCTACGCAGACACTCACTCAGGGCTTGAGCCGCTGTCATTGACTACATGCTTAGTCATGAGCTCCCTCTGTGCTCAGTCCAGACCGGCGAGTGAGCCAGAGAGGGGTTATGAGAGGGGTTTTGTAGGAGGAATTGCTTGGTTCAAATTGATTACTTGATCCCTGACACATGGATTATGTTAAACAAGTAGTTCAATACATTTTTATAGATGTTGATATTGGTTTGCTGCTGTAATGAGCATGTGAAGAGTTAAACAAGCCAAAATCTTCGACAAGCCTTCTCACCTGGAGATTGACGTCAGCTGAGTGTTCTGTCAGAATCCGCACCACGTCAGTGAAGCCCTTGTTGACAGCGATGTGGAGGGCCGTGCACATTGAGTTGTTCAGAAGGTTTACATTTGCCCCCTTGCTCAACAGCAGCCGTGCGATCTCTGCCTGATTACTGAACGGAAACAAACATAGATTAATCCTCACTGTAATTCACTTCTGTTGAGTGATCCAATCTGTCCGAACAGTGTTTTGAATTAAGCTAATTCAAACCAGCGCAAAAAATCTCAGATGCTTACAGTGAAATCCTACTAGGAGCTACACATTGCTCAAGGTTTGGATGCTAATTTATACAAATATGTTTTTACAACTGCCATTTTGTTTGCGTGACAAACTGTCAGTTATTTTCTAACTGTTAATCCTCAAAGAGATTTGATCAAATGCTGACTTCCTGAGCAGTATTAATCAGGATGAAATAGGGCCGGCTGATTAGGCAACACTTTAATGCTGCCTCTTCTGTGAATGGATTATCACATTACATGGAAAAAGACAGTCAAGAGCTCTCCTGTGCGTAAGTCAGTCACAAAGGAGGTGAGTAATGTCCTGTTGACGACTCAAACAACTTGGTGTGCTCAAGTGTGCGTGTGTGTGCGTGTGTGTTCTCACCCGAAAGCAGTGTAGTGAAGCGCTGTGTCTCCGTCTTCATCCTTGATTTCAATGGAGCTGTTGGCCTGCAGCAGAGCCTTCACCACCTCCATATGACCCTGGTGTGCAGCCACCTGCAGCGCAGTCTTGCCCTGGTTCTTGATATCCACCTGCCAGCGACACCAACATGGTTGACGATTCATTAGAAGCGGAGGTGGTCTGGACACTATCAGAGCCCAACTCATACTGACTGGGAGTAATCTGAGCATGAACAGCAGCCACGTTTGTCACATGCCATACATAATCCTAATAAGCAGTGTAGTCATCACTGATGAGAACCGGAAATGTAATCATGTAACAGTACAATTACATAATATGTACTCTTCATTATATTTTAATTGTAAAACATCATAACATAAAAACTGGATCTAAGGGAGTATTGTTAATAACAGACTAGATTAGGCAAAAACAGATCAGTTATTTAATCTATAAAGTTTCTCTATCAAATGTTCTAAAAAATGTACCATATTATAATACTACAAAATAACATGCACTGTGACAAGATTTATTTATATTGCCCACCCCTGCCATTCCCACGCCTACATCTAAGTTGAAATCCAAATAATAAAAGCCATGATGTATAATTTGATGAATTCCAAAAACTCTTAATTCAGAAAAAAGTGGCTAATACTCAGTGATATGATATATATGATATACATCAGATTTCTTGCTACTGCTACAATAATAATTTAGATTATAGATGACTACAAATATTGAAGTTTACAATTGTGGGTGATTTTTTTTTCCTGGATCAAGCTGGAACATACAGTACACCACTGTGGCAAATATCTTTTTTTATTTTGATGTCTCAATATCATCATGGTTCACTGCTGGAATCTGAATTGAGTTGAATAAGACTGGCGATAGCCAGGGAACGTCGGCACAAGAGAAGGAAAAAAAAAGTAAAGGATGTGGTGCATGAGACCCTGCATTCCTTGGTTACAGGCCTCTGCTATAAAACCAACACAGAGACTCCAAGTTTCCTTCCAAGACAACCAAAATCTGCCTCAAAGCTCACAGAGCCTACTGGTGATGTGAATATAATGACTTTGTGTATTGGAATAATTTCTGCATGTTCATTCTTGGTCCTTGGTGTTTAATGACAGTGTGTCAACTGTGCTAGACATGCCATGTTTGGGTGTCGTTTAATGGCATAAAAGTTGACTGTAATGAATTGGATATTGGACCGGACCGGTGTGCAGTGTGAAAATTTTAAATTCCCCACCCCTTCAGTCTTTGGTGTCCTGGTGAAAAGAGGTCTTGGAACAGGCAGTGGACTGCAGCAGAGAGAAGGAGTGCTGCACTAACCTTGTCAGGATACTTCTGCACCAACTCCCGCACTTTGTTGGCACTGCCGTGTGCTGCCTCGATGACCAGCCGGCTGGGATTGTCCTGCTCTGTAGCCTGAGACAGGAGCTTCTCCAACACTGAGATGACAGTACCTGAACAGCGAGACAAAGGTATATAGAGAATAGGGGCAGAAGGAGAAGAATAAGGTTGTGGAAAGGGGACAGAGAAGAGAGAGGAAAAAGGGATTAATTTAGCTTAATAAGCCTCATGTTAACAATGTACTTAAAAATGGTGCCGCAAAGCCTTCCAGAGGGCCAAAACAGCACCACAAAGACACAGCTTTTATTTGGTTTGTTCAGCTGAGCTCAATGCAAAACCACAGGAATGAGTCAAAATGTCCCTCCATGCAGTACGATGTGACCACACACACACTCACAAACACACAGACACAACTCTCTGTCGCCAAGCTTCCATCCGCTGAGGTGAACACATGCACAGAAAAGATTTAGTCATGATTAAGAGACTGCTGAGAACTTCTGACATGATGACAAATGTCCACAAATGCTGTGCTGCCAAAGCTTCTCGCTGTCAACATGCAGGATCATGACATCCTACAGAGAAGAACTTTTTTTTTTTTTTTTTTTTTTAAACGGACACCCGGTCCAGACACTGCTGAAAAGAGACAGGAAGAAAAATGGCCTTGAATGTGCATGCACGGCAAGAGACAGAGCTGGAATGAGGGCAGTGGAGAATGAAAGAATGAATGAATTAGCGAACGCAGAAGGTAAAGCTGAAGCTGGAGTGTTAAAGATGAGCCCCATCGTCCCGGCAGAGGCCTTACTTCCAGATTCGTTGGGGTTCTCGGCTGTCATAAGGTTGGCGTCCACCTCCACGGGCTGGGCCGAGAGGCACGCTGGGTTGAACGTCCACGTCTGGCCTCCGAAAGCCACCCGTAGGTCTCCATCTGCATATACTTTCAGCACCTTCCCAACCTGGCCAAGCACCTGAGAAACAAAAACAGAAAGTAAGGTGGATGTGGAGTGTGTGGGTAAGAAAGGGACTTCAAAAATCAGGACCTATTCATGGTTTTATATGACCAATGTCTGTTCCCCTTTCATTTTAGGTACATAAACAGGTTGCGTTCAAGCAATCGGCTCTAAACTTGACCACTTCTCCTCATGTACACCCAATTTTAGTAAAGCTGGTAATTTATTCAGAAGGACATCTGCCAAGTAAAGAATTCAGCATGTGACATAGTTAACATCATGCAGACAGATGGGGAGTAACCTCAAGATATGAAAACAGAGTCGGGGTAATGTCATTGTTTTGCAAGTCGCATGTCACTGGTTATAAAATCCAGATTCAAATCCTGCATCAAGAAGAACAAGTCCAAAATAAAGCCCAAATGCTAAAATGTATTTTACAAGTGCTAAACAATTCATCATGTGTCCTTCATCAAATCAATTTCCATTTAAATGATTTAAAAGTAACATTTTTTTTCCCCCCAAGTACATGATATTTAAGAGCCAAATGATTATGTGCATTGGTTTCTTATTCCTGTGACAATTGTTGACTGCAATTATTGTCATGATTGTCATTGGCATGTTGTGTTTTACCTCCTCGTACCTTTACCTCTTACTCACACAATGTGATTGGCTTCTATCAGACTATTGGAAGTATATAAATAGTCAGGAAAACAATGTTAATTTGCTGCACAATTTTCTTTTTTATAAAGTAAGTTTTTAGATTTTTGGGCTTGGAGAGGATAGCTTAAGTACTTGTTGATTTTGTCAAGGTAAAGGTTAAAATGATTATGTCAGGCATTCAGTGTATCATCAGGCTAAATGAGCATACAGGAGCCATGCTGTCTGTCCACTCTCCATGGCCAGCCTGCAGTCTCTTGACACTGTCCATGTCCTCCAATACCCTTACAAGTTCGCCGACCCCGAATGTGTTCACCTGGGAGAAAGAAACACAAATTATTAACGTATTTGTTAGGATATAAAAAATCTGATGAAAACATACTCCTACTAAACTGAAGTTCTGAACTATGTAAGATCTTCCAGAAGAAACATATCTGTAACTCAGTACCTTGGTGAGAGCTCCAGGATGGAAAGTCCAGCGGATGTTGTTGCTGTACTGGACTCTGACGTCTCCTCGGTCAGTGATTCTATGAACAGTTCCGATCCGGCAAATGTACTGCAAACACAAATAGGCTGTTTCACCCTGGGTCTTCCTCTGCATGGCTGTGACCTTAATGTTCCCTTTAGCAGCTGTGATTTGAGGGTTGTATGCTCTATTTCCTTTCACTCTGTTGCACATCAATGTCCATCTGAGCCACTTACATAAATATTCTGTATGCCATTTTCAAGAGGCACGTGTGTTTTGACTATGAGGCCTTGTTTATCCAAACCATAAAGAGTACATACTGCATAGCCAGTACAAAGACTTCATGGTAACTTGTTGGAAAAAACAAGGGAAGTACACTCTGTACTTCTTCATTATAGAACTCAATAGGGAGTTATGTAAAGCCTATTGTTAACATGCTTGGAATTGTGTCAAAATTGTGTTTGTCTTGCTGGCAGAAGACTTTTAATACCTCAGCCATTTTGGGGTTCCACCCTCCGTGGCCCTCCTGCATCTGTCGCAGAATGTCCACCTCCAAGAGACATTTGACCTTGTCACCCTGCTGGAAGGAGTGGCCATCAGCACTCTCTTGGCGCTGCAGCTCTGCGTGCTCTCCTGGATGGACAGGTGTCAGCGTTAACAAAGAGGAGCCGATTTGCGAGGGTTTTAAAAACCAAAACCAGCAACAGTTTGGGTTTAAAATCAGTCTGGATTTTGTAAAGTCTAAAAATGTCATGCAAAAATACAACTGAATGTTACAATAATAAAGGGCCAACAAGTTATTGATGAACCTCTTCCTACAATAAACAAAAATGATTTACAGGTTGATCACTATATTAGTACGTACTAGATTGGAGTCATGTTTTTCATGTTGGCCAATATTTGTTGAATATATATTGCTTTACTCCTAATCATGCAAATGAGAAATGAATGAGTTAATGCATGCTTTCAAAACAGAAATCTGCCTGTCTTACCCAGCTTTGGTAGGTGGTCTTTGTAATAGAAGCCCCCTTGGCCATCAGAAACGTATTTGAGGTCTACCTTGCCCTTGTGGCCCATTCGGTAGACATTGGTGGTGCCATTAGACCAGGTGACACTTGCAACACTTCGACCAGACTCTGTGTCCCAGCCACGAATGTCCACTACCTTCCCAACCTTACCCTCCCCGCCTACACACACACACACACACACACACACATACACACACAAACACACACGCACACACATAAATGCATATAAACACACAAATATACAAGAGTCAACAATGCATCAGTGTGTGAGAGACAGAGGTTGTTAAAGAAAGAAAGAAGTCCTTACATAAAGAGAGTGGATTTAGGTGCATTTTGATCAGGAGAAAAATATGTGAACAACAGAGTACACATGTGATCACAATATGTAAACATCTGGTGAGAATGGAAGGCAATGAGTGTATGACACCAGGCAAATGAGATGACAGAAGTGTGTGAGGAAGATTTCCCTGTAGGGACATAAGCTGCAAAGTGTCAAAGTCATTCGCTTCTATTTTCTACATCTAGCTCAGTGCTACATGCTTTCTCCACGGATCAAAAACCTGACAAAGCACACGTCCCCTTTCTTGATTCGAGTACAAAAGCATCCAAGTGTAAAGTAAGATTCACCATTAAACAATAAACATTTGCAAAGCCACATTATTAAACCAGTGACCGGAAAGACTACATGGTGGGGCTGGGGGTTTCTGAGCATGCTCAGATCGTCCTGTATGCACTTACCGCATACACCATTTAAGCCTGATGAGTGACTTAACCAAACCCCAGGGTGTTGATTTCAAAGACACCAAAAGGACATTTTGACTCATTCGCTCTAACCCAGAAAAGGGAGCGCAGCTATTCTCAGAGACAATGATGACCCTGGACCAGGAGACATAAAGACATGTTAACATTCCAGCTTTCCCTAAAGGGAACATTCGAGGGCTTTAATTTAGCCCGCTGATGTGGAAGATTGTCTTCAATTGCTATTTAGACTATTTCAAACATCAACCAGTGGAGAATATTTGTATCTGAAAAGAAAGGGACATTTTTCACAATAGCGACAGTGTAGACCCGTGGTTTGTCACATAATAAACAGAAAACTGTAGACATTCATGGAAAGCCATGAAAACACAAATCTCAATTCTTTACTTTCTCAACACTTGCAAGATAGATTACAGTTTAAGTCTCAGTTTATGCCACTACACAGGGCTGCAAGGAAAAAAAGCAAAGAACATAAATGTTAATGAACGAGGGCTGAAAATACACAAAGACAGGCACATCTGTGGAGCAGACTCAGATGAATCACTGGAAATATAAATGCACGCAGACACACATTACCACAACATTTCATGGGTTAATGAGACGTGAGGTTAGAATGTTATGGGTTGTGGATGGTGAAACACTTTGAAGAGGCACCGCTCCATGGTCAATCAGGTAGAGGGCCTGCTGAGTTAGCAGTGCCAGGTTAGCGTTAAGAGCAGTACCCCTGCACACCACTCACCGTCTTGGTTTCCCCAGTCCCAGTCAGGTCCACGAACCACTTTAACCCCCTGGAAGATTCCTTTGAGGATAATCCGCGGGAGGTTCTGCCTCGGTGCCAAGCTCACTCTGTGATAAAAGTATGGAGACACAGCTGAGCAAACTGCTCTACCGACCGTCTGAGACAATGTTAAGACTTGCTATAAAATCTTAAATACGATACTTTGTTAAAATATACACATTACAACACCAACAAAAATGTCCTCTCTTCATAATAAAGCCATTTACAACAGCTTTGAATCTGTGATGAGTCAAGCTCAACATATGACTCAAGAGCCATGAGAAGTACAAACGTACTAAACTAATCAATCATTAAAATAACATTATATACAAATCATCAAAGTGAGATATCATTGAATAAAGGTTTATTCACAGTAAAATCCAAGAAAATATACTGTTCCTGCAAGCTGACGACACCAACTCAAAGACTGATCCTGTGCAACTTACAGGCTTTCCTGGAGAGCATTAAGATTTAACGTGTAGGACACTTAAAGTCTAAGTCATCCTGTGTGAAAGGGAAGGCTTTAGGCAACAAGTGTCAACTGTATAATAAGTATAAAATTAAAATTAAATAAGCCGTCATGATCTCCTGACAACAGCTTTAAAGAAACCGTGAGTTTTCATGTACACAAGCTTACTTTTGTTTACATTCAACATTCTTCACCAAGCTACACAGCGTGTATTCGAACATGTTGGATAAATTAGGTGAGAAACCTCATAAAAAACTTTTTATAACTTGAATTATTTACATCAGTCGTCTTCTTCTTCTTTTCTTCTTTTATTAGCACATTACTGCCTGTTTCATGTCACCCTGTACCTGTGAAATAGATGTGTGTCCTACTACATATGATAGCAGTACGCAACAATACAAGAAACTGCTCGCATTGACCTACTGATCCCAAATACTGATACCAAAATCCTTGGTAGCATCTACTCTCTTATGTCTTTAAAATCATACTTATGTTTCTAAGCTCCACTCTCGACATAATGTTGATTTAGTTTGCTGAATGATGTCTATTCTGTCGCAGTTCTTCACAAAGTAGTTGTGAGACAAACAGGATAACCTTTTTATCTAAATAATGACACCGTAAACTCTGATCCCAGATCCAGACACTTTAGTGAAATAGTCATATCCTCAAAAGCTGACATACCTTATGGTAAAGATTTGATCAGATCTCGGTGCAAAAGAGCTGCCTATTCCCATACTTTCTTGACGAAATCAAACTTCAGCTTCCATTTCACTCAAACAGCTTTTTTGGATAGAGTCGAAATCACATAAAATCCAGAGTGATCAGAAGAAAAAGAGCCCAGTGAGAGTTGTCGTCCTCAGGAAGCCTCATAGAGGCTTCTGCCATGTGTCTCTCTAACACTGGGGTTTTGCCTAGCTTTTCATGAATCCTTGAAGTTAGACTTTGTCCCTTCATCCCTTGTCACTGCCCAGATTTTTCAGGTTCCTGGGAGCCACAGCGGGAAACGGCAGTTCATTTGGCTCTTAGAGCCAACTAACAGTAAATCTCTGTGTGGGACTGAGCTTGGACAGGTCTGTGCTGAGAACGGTGTCTATGTGAAATCAGAGCTTTGAGCCTAATCCCGGGACAGCAGAGCTATCAGAAAGCAGGCCAACTCAGGTCAAAACATAGTGTACCTGCGTGCATGAACACTATATATATATATATATACACATATATATACATATATATATATGTGTGTGTGTATATGTATATTTCAAGTATGTATATTTGTTTAAAAGTTATCCTGAGCACAGACCACGATTCTTACTATATGTACGAGTGTATATATTACATTCCTTATATGGCTGTCTTTTTAGAGATGTTCAAGAAATATGTGGCACAATTGTGATCAGGCTAACTAAAACAATGCTTGGTTAGAGTAACATTTCCTGAGTTGGTAGTATTAAGGGTCATGGAGAGAATGTAGCAAACTGTGCCAATTTCCTGGTGGCACGAAGCAGATTGACTTCAGACTTGAAGGACAGACTGAAATGCTACAAAGAGAACTGTTTATGACAGGAAGCACTGGTTTAGTCAGAGAAAAAGCTTCCTAAAACTTCACTTTCCTTAATAGGACAAGAGGATGCAAACTGACAGGCGTCCCTATTTCATGAAAAAGAAACAATAACCTCAGTGTGTGACACGGTGTTGCTCTGTGTTGCTACTGTGAGAAACACAACAGCTCTTTCAAGGGATCAAGATTTCTAATCCTGCCAGACCAAATGTCATCCCTGCTCCCAGACAGGATCAGGACAAGAGACCTACAACTACTAACACGCTAGCTGAGTCAACAGTCATTCAAAGGTTAACTTTTCTCTTTTTTGAAATTAAGTCAGTAGAAGACACAGTATCACCATTTGTTTGCACAAATCAAGTCAACCAATAAATTCACAAGAAAATTAAAATGTGCTGATAGAAAAATACAGTGACGCTATGTTTTCATGGGTGGTAGGATGTCTCAGAGCTTTTACCTCAGAGAAGGATGAACATGGGTTCAAAAGTCAGCCCTGTGTGCAATGTGCAATGTGCTCATGGTGAATATACTACTACATTTCACCTACAAAATCCTAAAAAAAACCTTTTAAATACATTCATGAAGAGAGTTGTTTTGTGATACGAGCGGAAATGTGATGGACAAGTATGACAAAAGCTCTATACAAGTCCAGATAAGTCTTTAGTTGAGCTCGAGATACATTACAGACCAGCAATCATCAGCAACATTCAAATTAGCAGACTAGCAACAAATATAGGTACAACTCTCAGGCCATATTGGCAGAAGACAAAGAAGGTACTAGAAACTGTTCAGGTCAGTAATAGGGTTGGGTTGGATGTGTTTTAAATGTGACAGTGGGGTGGAGAATTGAGGAGGTCAGGTGGGGTTGTGTAGCTTTATGTGCAAGGGAAGGATTAAGCACTGAGTTGTCCAGATAAGTAAGGACGGCATGTGTGTTGTTTGTGTGTTGAAGAGCCGATTAACCAACTGCATACCAACCACTTCCTCGTAAACATATGGTACACGCATATGCTACCCTGAGCACTGTCAGCATGCACACACATGGCTCAATGTACTACAAAACATATGAGCCCTAACCAAATGCAGGACACTGGGAGTCATTCAGAACGCTGAACACAGTAAACAGCCATTGACTGTGTGTAGCCTTATAGAAAAATTACAATACAACAATAATTTAATCAAACCCCTTATATCCTAATTCACAATAATAAAAAATGTGTTCAATCTGTGTTAAGAAACCACAATAGAGTAAGCTAACATACCTGTGGACATACACAGTTCACGGCTATGTGAACAACACCTTAATATGCTCGGTATCCAACACCTGTTATCTAATACACGTCGTCAAAGAAGTTGAAAATGTTAACATGCTAATCTGCACAGCTGAGAATGTTAGCATGCTAATCCAGTCAAATCTGTTGTAATTACAATAGAACATCCGGCTCAGGTGTCACACCATGTTTGCAACATGAGTGTCAGCTTGTTTAGTATCATTTTATAGTGCTGACGGTTTCCAGTTGTCCCCTCAGGACAATAAACTTTCTGCCTCCAGCATGTCTAGGAATTACAAATAGATGTACCCTGCTTAAGTTGTCATTAAAACCCTCACACATGTTTGGTCCACATGAAAGCAGGCCCTCTGACTATGCTGAGCATAAAGCTAGTCCCCTCACAGAAATCACTGCTGGCACAAATCATTATGAAACCAAGCTAAATTTGACTTTCCAGGCAAATATCAGTGTGTCCCATGACTGCCAGAAGATAAATTAGTCTTTTGAAATGCTGTCAGTGAAATATGGGTCAGTGTGGTCTGGTAATAAAGAAGTACTGTGTGTCTGGCACCGCATACTGTACAGTACTCCTCTATTTCATTCAACTGATTCATCTGATGAGAAAAGAAGTGACTTTCATGTGATGTCCTCCCAGATGTACACTCCCAGATCTGAGTGACAATCACAGCTCCATTTTCACTGTGCTTAGTTGTCAAGGCTAAAAAGGAAGAAAAGAGACAGCAAAAACTGAATGTCATGAAGGGATAATTTCATGTCAGTATGATAAGCAGCGGGTTCTAATTTCGTAATATAATCAAAATCTCTGTTGGCATGCCCAAATTTGTTCTTTCATCACTACCAGGCAAGCTCAACACTGACCTGACTGTGGTGACAGCATGCATAAGCAAGAGTACATTGATTATAAAATCAATCTAATATTTGCTCCAAATCACACGCATGTGTTTGTCTTTATATCCTTGTGAGGACACTCACTGACATAATGCATTCCCTGGCCCCTTACCTTAACCATCAGAACTAAATGCCTAAACCCAACTCTTACCCTAAATTGAACCTTAAAACTAAGTCATAACCCTCAATTTGTCCTTTGAAGTGAGGACTGCCCAAACTGTCCTCACAACACACTAATGTCCTCAATGTCCTTATCTGAAATTGGTTCCCTTAAAGATAGAAAGACATGCACTTGCACACACTGTACAATGTTTATTTATACAATTGAGAAGCAATTGCGTCTAAAATTTTGACAATATCTTCAGTTAAGATTTAATTTCTTCCAAAATCTGCAGGTTACATTTCAATCCAATTCAGCACCACACTGCAAAAACTGAATTTGTATACTAATATTTAATAGTTCAGCAAAACATGCTGAAATTTCATTTCAATAGCACCTCTAGGAAGTAGATAATTACAAACAGGACATGAATTGCAGAAATTAAAGGAATGATTAGGATACTAAATGAAGCAGGACAAGCCATGCTGCAGCCAGACACAAATCATAATGAAGTTAAATGAGTTCACAATACTGCTGCCAGCTAAAAAATATGACACTTAGAAATGTCACAATGAACACTAAACCAACACCCTGAACACTGTCAGCCTGAGAAAGTCATAAATGCTCCAGACAAGTGATGTTTGAGGGTTTCATTGACATCACGGCTGGCTGTCTTCAGCTGAGTCACAGCCTTTTATGTCACTTATAGACATCAATATACCATTCATGTTTCAGACTGTGAAAATAATCTCCTTGAGAGCCATAATGGAGAGAGGCCCAGTGTGTTATCACTGACGTCAATCCATTCAGAAGTGCTGCAAACTTCTTGAATGAAGTACCATTTTCTAAATGTGATTCAGATAAATGAAACAGACTAAAGGACTGCCAGCATATTGACAAGCAATATTCATCCATCTAATTAATGTAGCATTGAACCAGTGATGGGATGATACAGTCTTTTAAATCTTACTCTTCACATAAATGTGTTGTTTGTAGTTAACCCTGGCTTTGCTATTTTTAGGCCTAAGCCTTCTTTACTACATTTAATGGTGTTGTATTGTACATTGCATAATGAACTACAACTACTTCTTTCACTTTCAAATGCTAGAAATGATGTAAAGGTGCTTCAAAAACAAAACGCTTCTCACCAACGTCGACAATGATCATCTTTCAATTTATTGATTGATAACTGAAATTGAGCTACCGTAAACGAGAAAATGTATCCTATACTGTAAATCATTAAAGTATCACTATCCATATTAATATGGCTGAAAAGATTTTCCTCCAATTCAGTACAATAAAATATGACCTATCACTAAGCACAAGAAAGTATTTCAGCAGTGTCTACAGATGGAAGATAGTGACCTGCTTTGACCTGGTTAGAGGATCACAGAAAGGTGTTTGTTCCACCTTAATGAAGGACACTGCTGAGCCAAACAACATTTGGGCATCAATGGCAAATCAATATCTGTGAAGAGAAACTGAAGTGGGAGACAAAATGAGATTCCATCTACCGCCAGAATGCTAAATGATTACTGCACTATTTTGCCTCACTGGCAGAGGCCAGGTTTCACTTAAAGCCCAAATCCACAACTTGTGTTCCAGCCCAACCATTAGAGCCCACACAGTCTGCAATCTAATGTCAATCCAAGCTAAACACTTTAATGAAGACATTTCTCAAGTGAGAATGTGCTCACAGATAATGATAACAGGACGTAAAGATAACTAGAAATGCTGCTTAGCAGTCAAGTTACAGTTTACATCCATGTCTGTCCAGATTCATGTGATATTTGTAGTGAAGACTTTGAAGAAAGATATAATGTGTATTTTCTGTGTATGTGTTCACATGCATGGCCAAAAAAGTTGATTCTGATAGATCACACAGTTGTACCCATGACCCCATCCATGATCATAACCTGGACTGTCTTTGTCTTACTGAGACTTGGCTGAGCACATGCACCTGCAACGCTGACTGCAAATGTGAAATAAGGTCATAATCTCACTTATGTTCCTGAGTTATGGTGTTGAATAATGACCAGAACATTATTATGTCACAGTAAAGTCGACCTTATGGCCAAAAACCTGTTTTGTGAGGTCATAGCAACTTTGACCTTTGACCACCAAATTCTAATCAGTTCATCCTTGAGTCCAAGTGGACCTTCACGCCAAATTTAAATAAATTCCTTCATGGACGAAAACATCATGCCTCAGGTCACAGCTGTTGTCGGCACAGAGACATAAAAACAGATGACAAAGATACTGGATTCAAGTCATGACCTGATGATGATGATGATGTAGCATGGGTGCAACATGTTATTTGTCACTTTGCTGCACTGATAATACATTATGTCAATCAATGGCATGCTAATATGCTGAATACATTTGCTATGTAAATTATAATAAAAATAATAATAATAATAATCACTTGTAATTTGGTATCGAGTACTGACTCACACTCTTGACACTCTTGATCCACACTCCTATTTGTGGCATTCATTGAACAGCAGGCAGAGGAAGATAAATGGGACTGTGTTGGACTTGGACCTGGCTAAACTATGGAGAAAATCTGGGTCATAGATATCACCTCGTTAAATTCAGCGCAGACCATCCAGCTGACATTCAGACAGTGCCCGAAGCAGTTTGGAGCTTTACTGTGAACTGATGCAGAAGAGTGGATTCTGAAGGGAGAACTCAGTCCAGTAAATCTGGATACATAGGACACTTGGAATCAGCTCAGTAAATATTTATCTGCAGCAAGGCCAAGTGCAGTTTGCCTAAACTGACTGAAAATACAGAAGCAGTTGCAATTTTACCAATTCTTATGATAGTTCATAGTAACTATGGGCATGCTGTTAATGTATGCACAGAAATTCCTGCCTCTAGTTTTTCTGCAGTATGTCAGCTTGGATAAACTTCAGGTAATGTTTGAAGTTTCTATATGTATATAACAATCTTTTTTTGGTTGTTGTTGTTTATATCCACCATTTTGATTTACAGTATTTGTCATTTTTTCCTTATCTTAATTGTTCCACAAGTAAAGATTTTTGAAATAAACACCAGAATATTACAAAGCACTTCCCCTGAAAAATACAGCGCTCATTTCAAAAAGAAGCAGTTGTAACCACTGTACGTGCATCCTGATGTCACCACAGAGAACACTTCCTATTGGTTTAAAGTTGCATATTGAATTTGGAAAGGACATGAGAAGCAGAAAACAGAAACAAGACAAGTCCTCCTTTCTTATCTTGGTGCTCTCTAATTGCTTCAAAACAAAGCAATGACTCAGGGGAAAAAGATCCTGTGTTTACTGTTGATTATGAGAGGTTGAGCACTGTTTATTTGACCTAACAGACACCAGACTAATGCAATTTAATTGGAGAGAGCAACACTAATAAGGTCTTAGCTCCTATGAGTCGATTTCGATTTGAATAGAGGACACTAGCTGAACACAGACAATGTAGTGGACGACAACATAATTAGAATTTAAGTGGGGATCAAATGTGCCAGATAAGAGGCAGCGCGGTACTCACGGCTGGGAGTGCGCTGTCTCGTAACGCTCGAAAGCGTGGCTCAGGTCGTGCTTGTTGTTCATGTAACACTGGGTGCACAGGTCGTAGTCGAAGCACACCTTGCACTTCCATCGCATTCCCATGATGCCATGCTTCTTACAGCTGTCACAGATGATGTTCGAGTGACGCACACCTGGAGGGGAAGACAAGTCAGTCAGTCAGTAAATCCAACATGCCTGAAGTTTCTGTTTCTATTCTATTTTGTAAAAAAAAAATGTTTTTTTTTTTTGGAGGAACTTGCAAGAAAGATGCTAGTTTTATACTAATCTGTATCTGATCTATGCAAGTCACTGAAGCAGACGAGGCATATGTCACGTCCTTACCGATGCCACAATGGCTGATATGTCACGAGATGTGGAAGAACTGAGGCACAAACAGCATGGCAAAAATACCCCCACCCCCTTAGCACCTCATCGCTTCTCCTCCTCCTCTTCTTTCGCTTCATTAATTGAAGGGTAAGCTTCTGAGGCAGAAAAATGGCGCTTTAAATGGAGCAAAATGCTAATGAGTCCTGCATTAATGTGTGTGTCATTCAAGTCCAAAAGAAGAGAGATGGTCTTTACTGTACCACGCTTACTAAAAATGGACTTTGGGAAGGTTGCGTGAGCCACAGCAATGATGAGCAGGCGCAATGCAAGA
Source organism: Scomber japonicus (assembly GCF_027409825.1). Classification (NCBI taxonomy): domain Eukaryota; kingdom Metazoa; phylum Chordata; class Actinopteri; order Scombriformes; family Scombridae; genus Scomber; species Scomber japonicus. The sequence continues at coordinate 10,132,794 of NC_070581.1, read as the reverse complement.
TAAACACCTGATAAAAGGGGTTTCAATAAACAACATGTGACCATTACAGCTAATAGACTAGAGAAGCAAAAATAAGGAGACCTTTTAGAGAACGGAAAAGGACAAAGCTGATAATGAATATTACTTGGCTACTTGGTTTTTAAAGCTGGGAGAAATACTTTTGCAAATGTGTTAAAAGATGTGCTTAAAATAATCATATACATTTGTTAATAATACACAGAGAGAAGGGATGATTGTGCAGCAAAAGTTGGCATTTGAATTTGTAGGGCATACTTCTGTATTCTATTATAAAAAGCTGTAGATTGATTATTTAATTAATGCAAACTGATTAATTAGCTCATGTAAATTAAAACTATTAATCTTTTTCATTAAAAATAGAAAACACACCTGTGCTGACCCATACAGCTGGGTATCAAATTTAAATACTTTTACTTTTACTAATGAATAAAATGTGTTAAAATTGCACCAATTGTTTTGTAAAACCTTTTTATGAGTATTGCTTAATGTAACATATGGAAAAAGTATTGTGTGGTAACAAACTGAGACTTGTCCCTGTGTGTAAGTATGACCCTAGACTTCCAATCTAGGGTCATGCTGATTTGATTACCGATTTGGGCGTTATCATAGAGCAGCAGGTCATAAGAGCCCTGGTAGCCGGTGCGGTAGTTGGTCCGTGTCCCACTGTCCCACTGCACCACTACAGTCTTGTCTGGTGTGGTGGTGCTACCCTGCCGGCCGATCTCCACCACAGTTCCCACATGGCCCTCGCCTTCATCCTGGTTTCCCCATTTCCAGTCCAGGCCGCGCACTACACGCATGCCCACCTCCATGCTGCCTCCGTTGGGGCCTGGCCTGGGGGCTGAGCGCAACGGCCTGGGCCTGGCAGCGCTGTCACTTCCGCTGCTGCTGCGCCTCCGGTGCTTGTGAGGGGCAGCGCTGGCACGCGCCGACGATATCGCAGGCAGGGATGGAACCAGGGCTGTTTCCGGGAACAGGTCAGGGGTGACTGGAGATAACAGAAGATAAAGAGTAAAAGTTCAGTGAAACCTGGAAAAATAAAGTTGCACAGTCACGGCAGGGTCAAGCAAGTTTAAATGAAGTAGATACATTTATGAAACAGAGTCATAATGGGGAAAAAAGCCACTAATCTCTTCTTTTAACAAGTCAATAATGCACATAACAAATTGCTGATTCTTGCTAAGGGCTTCAGAAAAATTGGGACCGTTCCACCACTTGTATTAAGGGAAATCTTGCAACCTGTGTGTGGTCTGACTACAGGTCTGTCAGTGGCGGCTAAGGGACTCATGGAGCAACATGCCATATGTCTCATTAATTTCAGAGAAATGTTTTTTCTCTTTGCTGGTAGATCATTCACTGGAGGCCTTGCTATGTGTCATGGCGCACTTCTGGAGAGAGCAGCTGGACACGACCGCTACGCCCTGCTACGCTAATCAAGCCTTGACCTGACACACACGCACACGCACACGCACACGCACACGCACACGCACACGCACACGCACACGCACACGCACACGCACACACATACTTACATCCTTACCAGGATAGTCTGATGGCTTCATTCATGTCCCAAACCACAACTGTAACACACCGGCACTAAACTATCTAACTAACAATCATGAGGTGAAAGACGCACAAATGTGTGTCACATTTTATCTGGCTGTCATGTTTTTTATTTGTCTTTAAAGCACAAATGGAGTGACAATTGTAATCTCATTAAATGTAAAATATAATGACAATAAAGCTTTCTATCTATCTTTTGATTTATTCTATGTATAACCTCAATCAACCTCAAAAAGCTCATGTAGCATAGTGAACATCTCTGGTCTCTATTTGTATGGATCTGACTATATCAACCCTAAAATTTGAATGGAAATAGTTAAATCAAAAATCTCATCGAGGACAGACAAACTCACACATTCGCTGCCTTAACTGATGATCTCGCTGTTTTAAAATGAATGCTGCTGGCTGCTAGGAGAAAAGAAAAAGTGCTAATACGCAGGCAGGAAGGAAGTAGCATCTATGTGGAAGCTTGAGTCAGCAATATAGACAGGAACTTTTGCTGAGGAGCATGACCATCAGCGGAAGACCAATCAGGCACATTAATAATCACATGTGACACATCAGAAATATCCTTTTTATACACTCTGCTGCAGTGTCCTTTAAGATTATTAATAAGCGTTCCTCGATGTTACTGCAGAGCTATTTCTGTGACTGATCGTACAACAAAAGATGTTTGTGAGGTTGCAGAGACAGAAATATGCAGGCTTGTAAAACTGAAGGACAGTATACAGATTTTGTTCCTATGAAGACCAACATATAACTCCTAAATCAGAGCAGCAGAGGTCAATATATCCTACCTTTTAGTCTCTAGTACAAAAATGCAGGATCCTACATGTCTCATAATGCAACCACCAGCATGTTTTCAATAGACTGTTTGAAATGTGTCATTTTAATTTTAATCTTCCACATGAGACATTATACAACTGTTTGCACAGACTAAGTAGTCCTGCCCATGATGGCTAAACAGACTTAAATACGTAAAATCAGCTTTAAGAAAAGAAGCAAGCCAGCTGGAGAAGAGATCTGACATATGTCACATGAGGATGGAAAACTGCTAAATAATCTCTCAGGTAAGTGTGCTAATACTCAGTCCCTCAAGAAAGCTAAAGCTTGTTCTCACTTTTCACCATTAAGACAGGCTCACACTCACTCCTGCTGTGTAGTAACACCACATGCAGACAACACTACCTAGGAGGCCTTGCGTGACTTTTTGAGGATGCCGACATTTGGTAATAATGTAATAAACCTCTAAACTTCCTCTTTCAAGCAATATTAAAGATGTCAACTTTCTTGCAATACTAACAGCCCAGAATTGCATTTATGACTTAGAATCAAACCGCTGCTATTGTTTTATACTCCTACAGTTGACAATAGACAGAAACAGGAAGGTTCATCAGTCGTGTTGTGTGACTGGCTACATAAAAACACAATGGAAGTGATTACAGAGCTGGTTGGGAGTCATTGAAGTGAGGTTACGGTGAAATCAAGTGCCATGTTCGTTATAAAGGGTCTACACATCTGACCGCATTCCACAGCTGATGGTGGTGGTAATCCATCATTTCCATGTTTACAACCACCACTGAGCTAAATTAGGACAATGGACAGACTTAAGCCTTTTGTGTGGACAGCAAACATTTAGTAAGTTATTTGAACATACTGATTTAAACAACAAATATTTAAATAACGTTTCTAAATTATATGTGTGCCTTTAAACTGAAGGTCCTCAAATTCCCCTTTTTATCTGGTACCCAGGATGCTTCAGTATAGAGTCTGATTGGTCAGTCACAGCGCTAGGTTACAAAATCTTTCAATAATAGGGTGGACAGATGCCTGTAATGTGGCTGAGATTAAACGTGCACGCTTATCAAGATTACAATGTCATTTTGGTATTAAAAGCATCTGCTTAAGCATGAAAACATAGGGGATATAGGGGATTAAATGAGGGAAAGCTGGCTGCTTATACTCCCTTTTCTGTCCAAAATGACAGCTTAGCCTCTTTTATGCACTGGAATAATATCCAAGCCAGTCATCTAACATGTCAGTGTGTGAACAGTGGAGCTGTCACAAGCTGTGGACGTGTTTCACAAAGCTGCCAGCGTTCTGGGTGTGGATGGATGAAGTAAGTGCCAAAGTTTCAGCTGGTGTGTCGAACCAATCAGTGACGTTATAATTTAGGATGAAAAATACTTAAAAGCCATTAATTCAATATTTACAGCACAATTAGGCTCATTAGGATGAAAAAGCAGCCGGCTTTGAACAATCTAGCATTCTGGTTTGAGGAACTGTTTTCCAGAAAAACAACTTTACCTACCACCTACATTCAAAACTGATCTTCTACCCACACATACCCACCCACCCCCCAACTCACCATCGTGTTCCAGGGAGAGAAGTCAGGCCGAGCACACTGATATCTTATCATTATTAAAACAGACCAGGCCTGGTACTGACAGGTAGACGCAACACATGAGATTCAGAGGACGGCTCCACCTGTACAACAAACCCCTGTCCCACATCTTCTTTATCTGCTGCTTACTGCAAGCTTTATCGCTGCACTCCAAAAACAAAAGCCATGTACTAGAAAAAAAAAGGATAAATACACAAGCATTACTTTTTTGCCCTACATGAAATCAGTAGAAATAAGCTCATCTTCTTATGTTAAATCCCAACGCGTGCTATTTTGTGTTACATTTTTATGTCTGTGTCGACAGATGGTCACTGCCGGAAAATCCTCCCCACACACCAAGTGATAAATCGGAATCAAGAGTGAATCCTACAAGTGACTGTTAAACCAGTGACCGCTATTTCACAGCAAAGCCATTACTTCCTGTTGAAATGTGGAACTGTGGACATTAAGTAGGTAAAGCAGCCTCACCAGCTTAGAAACCCACAGCTCAATACATATGAATGGAAAGAGAAAGCAAGATGTAAAAACCACCAGCTGTGCTCTGATGAGACAAATAATGCTTCTAGTCTCACCAGTGTGCACTTCAACATCATTTTTTTTTTATATTTGATGTTATCCTCAGCAGCCACGGGGCCAAATTCCAGGACTGTGCCAATTGTCCTGATGATGAAATCTGTTCTGACTGTTTACTAGTTGGCTAACGGCTGCCCAGGTCAACAGAGACAAGAAGTACGACTGTTACAAATACTGTGACTTCAAAAAAATAACAGACATATTATTAGTGTAGTGTTTTTATGAAGCTATCCGTAAAAATAAACCACAATGCTGACGCCTCTCACAGGAAGAGGAAGTCGTATAAGTGTTCAAATCTCTTTCACACACACAGACAGACACACACACACTCCTGATACTGTCCAAAATGTAATATTTGACCCGTGTGCTCAGCTCCTATTTGTGATATCTAAGTAAGAGATAAGAAAAGATTTAGAGCTTTAAATTATGAATAGTATTAAGTTACCTTTGTGCATTTTAACACGGCATAGCTCAGGTGTAAAAACTATTAATATGTAATAACATTAATGAGGGCTCTGTTCCACTTATGTGTTCCAGTAAAAACAGTGAGCCAGCATGTACAATAAGAGGGAACTGAAATCTGCTGGTTAACCAGCTTTGCACAGAGCGGAAATTAGTTTCCAGGTATCTAACTTGTGCGTATCAACATATCAATAACGCAGGCTAATACTTATCGACAGTCAATAGGCACAGCTACACCATGTGCCCCTTTGTTCCAGAGGTTTCCTGGAAAGGGTATATACACTTTTCTTTAAATTCACTTTTCTCTGTAACTCTATTTCTCTGGGTTAGAGGCGGGCATGACCGGGCCACCAGCCTGTGTTGCTGACATGTCGCTTGCCAATCTGTGACTGAGGGCTAAGAAGGGTAGGATTACTCTGCCTAACAGATGGGCTGGCGTTTGTCGTACACACTGCTGAGGGCCGATCTGGGAGGGCAACGTTAACCTCCTGCAAACAAACAATCAGACAGGTGTTTGTCCACACACAGACACACATAGAACATTTGCCTGGGAATATTATGTAATATCCATAAAGTGGGTGTATCATGTCACTGAAGGTTCAACTTGAAACCTTTTATCAAACTGCTGCACATGGCATTTTAAAGCATTAATAATCAATTGCCAAAATAATGTGAACATTTCATATGATCATATTCTGCGTGTAAATAAGGTGGAAATCATTAAAAGCCAACATATTTCAAAAATATGTTTCAAAATATGATCAGAGCACTATATTTCCCATTTATCCTTCCCAAATTTGGAAAACTACAAACATAAAGTTTAAAAACTTTTAAGGCAAGCAGTAACTAAATGTGATTTTTTTTTTTCAAGTTTTGAAAGTACTGTATATTAAAAACACACCTATAGTAAATGGATAGTGTTCAATCAACTATAAAATGTAACTTTTTGTGCAATACAGCAATCTAACTTTGTGCTATAAACACTTTCAACACATTTTCCTCACTGTGTCCAAGAGGCACACAGTGTAAAATGTAGAGGAGCTACAGCGCTGCAATGGTACTGGGATCTCCATGAAAGCTGGCACTAGTTGGATCTAGTCTCGACATCTTTGTCACTGTCTGGTGTCATTGGGGTGATGAAACAAAATGTTTTAGAATCAATAGAATGCTGGTACACGTGTCCCTGCTTCCAGTTCAACTCAGCCAGTGTTATATAAGGCTCAGGGGCACAGGCCAATGACATGACTAACTAGCTACAGACATTGATGGTTTCACTGAGCGGTTATGGCATATTTGTAATTCTTAACCCAACCTACAGGCAGATATAGTTCAGCACACTGATAATAATCAGTGAGCAGCTTCAAAAAGGGAAAATGAATCATGAGTACTATTATTGGCAGACCCATTGCCATCAGATATGTGAGGCAGCAAAGGCCTGCTGGGGCTGCATGTCTTACGACACGTGGTCTGACTGGCTTATATCCTCACTCTAATGTCTAATAAGAAGAGGCTGTTTGCCTGTGCTGGGTTTTTTTATTTTTTATATTGCTGCCACTGGACCAAAATGCTTAGCAGTGTGTAATCTACACACAGGCTCTATGACTACAGCCTCATCAGCCTTAATGTCAGAAATGAGTAAAAGCCTGCTGGAACTGGTTTATGTCAGAAACATCTGGTGGCCAGAGGACTTTCAGGAAAATCAATATGGACACTGAGTAAATAACACATTTACAAAGATTTCTTCAGAGTGGGCGCAAGGCTAAAATAAGACCCTCCATTCTCTATTTTCAGACCAGCTTTGCCTGTCTTCCTTTATTCAAATCTCACTCAAAAAAGCACTGTGTACTTGGATCATATAGCATTATTAGATATCTTCATCTACCAACCTTTTCAGTGTGGAGTTGTTGAATTATCACACGTAATTAAACAATCATACAACTACTCAAACACAAACACTGTGTACTGTGTCGATATTACCACATTTCTTCTCTCATCAGCATTGTACAAAGCATCTTTACAAAACCTAAAGCCTGCAAGAGTTTTAAAAAAGCAACTTGATACCAGCAGAATTGTTCCTATCAACAAACTTTATCCCCCCCGAGGCTTTTATTAAAAACTCTACCGCAGAAAACCATGCTCCCGAAGACCTCTCAAGATTCTTATATGACATTATCGTGGATAATCATACTCACTCCCCATGATCTTCAGCCCGTTTTTGAACATGTTTGGCAGCTGGATCCCCGTGTGCCGTGACACCTTGAAGCTTCTGTTGCTCTTATTCCAGCTAGAGCAAGAGCACCATCTGAAATCCTGAGTGCTATGAAGCTGTCATCTTACTGATGGGGGAGTGAACCCTTTCTGGTGCATTCTTTGTATTTGGTTTGCTGTGAACTTTGCTCTTCGTTTTGGAACATGACGTTTTTTTTGTCCCCTGTGCTCGGTTGTTTGTTTTGGTTTTTTTTGGTCTGACAGATGTTGCTCAAGGACTTGACAAGCTTAATGCCTTATCTGGAGAAACAAAAAAAAACACCCAAGCTGGCTAAAACAAAATGTAAAGAAGTGAGTTATAAAAGGTCTTAGAGGTAAACAGATTACTTTGTACCCTAATGGGGCATTGTCATCAATAGTAGTGTGATAAAGCTCTGATCATTTCTCATGTTTGTTTAGTCTCCTGTCAGATCCTCCCGACTGTTACTGCTGGACTCTATCAGCTCAAGTTTAAACTTCAAGTCAAAAGTCATTTCAGAAGTCAGTACTCAGTCACATGTTTGTCACACACAAGTTCCCAATTTGTACCAGCTTCACCTGAAACAAGCATCTAAGGCCCATGCCTGGATAGTATCATTTCATACAACACTAAAGCAATCAATCAATCCTACAGTCATATAACACTAAAGCAATCAATCCCCAAACTGCTCTCACAACTTTAACATCACTGTAAGATTATTATCATGCGGCATCTGTGGGTCAGGACAAACTTTTTTTCCTCTCTTTTTTTCATTGCTCATTTTATCGTCACCAGTCTGTAACACAAACAGTGATAGCAGCAGCCAGGCCAGCCAGATGTCCGCCTGCCTGCTTAGCACATCTAAATAGCTTTACTACAGAATGTAATGACATGTGGCACAATTGTAGCAGCATGGCCGCAGACGCGTATGGGCTGCATGTGTGTTATGATTATTTACCTGTCTGGGAAAGTAAATAATGCTCACTGTGGCTGGTCTGATGAAAACAGAAGCAGCCATATTTCATTTAAAGAACAAGGAGACTGCCTGGCTCATCTTATTTATGAAATACATATCTCTTTTATTAGAAAAAGACCTGTTCTACCCTAAAATATGAGCAGTATCATAACACTGATTTCACAGTTTTAGACAAGAGACATGCACTACCGCCTTACCAGACAAGACTGGCATTGCCTAGATAAATAAACCACGTCCTGTTTCTCTGGTTTACCTGTTGGAATATCGGTGTGCAGCAGGGCGAAGAGAGAGACCAGCAAAAAAGGGAAGGAGAGGAGGCAGCTCCAACCTCTTACTACATAAATGCATCAGATGGTGTTGGTAGTCCCACCAGCTTCCAGCGAGACAAAAAAAAGCCACCTAAGGGCTAAAGCCCTGGTCTGATGCGCTCCCTGAATAAACCGGCCGAGGAGGAGGAGGAGGAGGAGGAGGAGGGGATACAGGGGGGAGGAGGAGGCCGGTATTCCAGAGATGCGATACAGTTGAGAGTGGTCTTACAGAAACAGCGTCCTGCCGTATGGGTGAACAGCCTGGTCGTATAGGATCTGAGCTGGAAGAGGAAGAAGACAGAGCCCTGCTGCTGGAGGATGCGGCCAGCATTTAGTCCTTTGTGCGTTGTGTCAGCAAGGATTAGCACCGTGGAGGAGGTGGAGAGGAGAGGAGAGGAGAGGAGAGGAGAGAGAGAGGGAGGAGGAGGAGGATGACCAGGGAGAGAGGCTGCCCGATGAGCTCTGCATTCAGGTTGACGTTCCCTCGCTTTCGCATAAAAACAGGCCAATGGGCTTTGCTCCGCATAGGATTCCTCTGATGCTATATCCCATCAGTAGAGGACGTGAGCATCAGTCACACGTGTGTGAAGCAGACACACTGTGTTTACTGATCAATATGTACAAACACATGCGCATCGAGCTCTACATAAGGATGCACAGCCCTCTCTTTCACAGCCTGCGGGGACACCATTCGGTCTGCTGCCAATGAGCAGACGAGCAGAGGACAGAGGGGAGAGGGGGAGGGGCAATACATTTTGGGGGGAGGGTCTCTGTGTTGTTTTTTTTTTTTGAGGTGGGAGAGGGAGTGTTGAGGAAAAAAGAAAGGGGTGGGGTTGAAGGAGATTTTGATGAATGGGCACCTGCCATGATTCTCATTTTCAACCGTGAACTGGTTTGTGCAACCGCTGCTGGTGAGCTGGCAACACCAACCCACAGTCTCCTCCAGGCTCACACACACACACAGAGAGGAGGGATGAGGGAGGCTGTGTATGTGTTTCCAAATGCTTTCCTCGCCTTGAACAATACTCTTTAATGCAGCCACAGCTGCGGGAGACATCGACAATATGGTTCCACAAAAACAGCCAAAACAGCATGCTGCTGATGCCGACACACACACACACACACGAATGTACAGCTGGTAATGCCAGGACATGAATAGCCAATAAATGAGTGGGGGCTTAGGACGCGCTTAAAACACAGGCTTATAATGAAGTTTATTACACCACTCCCATCTTGTAAACAAAGCTGCTTCTGTCCATGTAACAGACTCATTGGTCCAGATCATATAAAAGAAAGCATTCATTCACACAGCTCCTCTTCCAATGACACTGGCGCAGACACACAGACATACACACAGACACGCAGCCATCATCAGACTGGAAGAACAGTTGAAATATGGCTGGTTACAGCCTGGGAATAAAACACAGAGCTCAGACACTGGGGTATAGACTGTCAGATCAACCAGGCGTTCTTGGAGCTAATCAAGCATAGTTTGGTTCCGCTGGTTAATAGGTATAGTCTATAAATCACTAGTTCTACAAGACTAGAAGGAAAAGCAAACATGTTTAGGTCAAATACTTCTTGAGAAAGCTATTAATCTGTGCAGAATTTAAGGTAACAGAATAATAAACATTTGAGGAAGAAATGGTTCCAAATCTGTACCTACCGCCTCTACTGTACCTATTCTTACTGGATCATATCCTCCTACAAACTGCTGTCATGAACACAAAATATTCTCACTACCACTGATTGAGTCTCTTCAGTCTATTCCAAACTGAGTGACTCTGAGTTTCTGTCTTTTTCAGGAGTGCATGATGCATTGCAGATCAAATAGTCATCTTTGACTGGACTGGCTTGTGGCCAAAAGTCTGAATCCCCAATCCAGCTGGGAAGATCCCAGTCGGGAAATACTAAACAAGCATCCCCTCTTGAACATCTGTCTAGATCTAGACTGATAATCTTATGCTGTAAAATGTCCCGCTATTATATATTGTACATTTATATTGACATTGTACATTTTCTGTAAATTCTAATCAGTAACTTATGTGAAAAATTACACATTTATCCAAAAATCCTGTAAACACTATCGCTATAAAGCAGTCCAGCTCATTAATTTCCATCATATCATATCATATCATATCATATCATATCATATCATATCATAATGATATCATGGTGCCCAACCTCAGGCATAGCACAGTACAGCGGCTCACCAGCAGGCTTAAGATGATATTCGGAATTGCTGAAAAATGCCTTCAAGGCAGTACAGGATACTGGCCAGTCAGTGTTATCCAGTATAGATATGATGGATTTGATTACATACTGTATAGCTGAATCAATATCACTGGTTGCTTACTAGAAGCGTTTATTCTGGACTGATTATAATGCAACATTTCATTCTGTGTTATATAAGTTCTTCAGGATGATGATCTTGATGCAGTTTCACTCAAAGAAGAATTACATTCCACTGGAAAATTTAATAGCACAAAATATCACATCTAAGGCCAGTGACTGTTGAGCACAAATGCTGCTTTCTATAACCTCACACAAACAAAGAAACTGATTACTTTAATGTGGTGACACTTAATGTCAAGCTCCATATTTGAATACCATGCCACTCTGTCAGCCAAGAATGTAGAAAATGGGTAATAAACACACCAGATATGTAAAGTGATATGTATGTAGCTTTCCTTACTCAAACCAAAGTGTTAACTTTAGTTTAACTTAACATTAATATACAACTATATAACTATAACTTTAAAAGTATGTCCTATAAACAAGAGTCTAAAGAAATTAAGTAGAAATTATTTATCCAAAGTTGAATAAGTTCCATAAAAATACTTATTTGGAACCAAATGCTTACCAAGAATTTATATGAGAAGATTTATCAGAGGCCAAGAACTAAAACGTAAGCAGAAACAAATATAGGGCCCATTAAATAATCACTATTAAAAAGGCACCGTTTTGCAAAGGCTGCCTTTAAATTACCAATAGAAACATGGACACAGTCAGAAACACTTTCCAAAACTTATCCCAAATGTAAAAAGTGTCTTACCTTGAGAATTTCCACACATTTTCGATTTCTTCTCAATTCCTATAATTGATCCCATCTGTTTGTCTGAGTAACTAGGCATTTCTGTGATGTAAGACAGTAAACATTTCAAACTAGATTATTTAGATTTAGATTCATGGGGGACAAGACATAGAAACCAGGGTGACTGAAACTTTGCTACCAAGTAGGTGTGGCTGAGAGCATTCGGGACTATAGTATGTCCAATTGTGTAGCAGCTGCAACCGGGCTTTCACTACCAAATGTCCAGAAAGATGACAGGTGTGAAGGGTCAGGTCTTCTGTAACAGCTCTTACTACAGCATAACGGCACAGTCCTAACATATGTCAGTTAAGCCAAAACTAGAAGAGCAATAATGGATCTTACACATTTCTCTCATCATTGATAATTTTTCTTTTTGAACTTAAAACAAGTGACAGCAACTGTTTTCTACCATCCAGCACAGTCTGACAATTTAACCAATGGCAACAGGTACGGTAAAACAAACATGACAACCCACCGATCAACTAGACAAAGTTAGTTTACTGGCTAGTTGAGTAAAGATGGAAGTTACGAAGGTAACTTTGTTCTGTGAATTCCTGGATGAATGCCAGCAGCAGTAAACAAAGTGAATTTGTCTCCTCAAGCTCCACATAGAGGGTTAGAGATCTCGAATAAACAAAGTGACATGTGTGACATGTAGGCTACTTGCGCGTCCCAGCTATAAAATACCACGCGTTAGCCTACATCCAGTTTACAGTCCAAGAACTCACAGGACCAAACTTACCTTTGTGACCTCCGTTGTGTTTCATTCCTTCCAAAGTGGATGACTCACATCATGAGTGTCACAAGAAACAATACTCGACTACTGGTCAACTGTAGAAACCAGTGCCAGAACAGCTGATGCTAGTGTGGATCCAGAGGAAACATTAAGCAAACCGAACCTCAAAAATTGGCACGGTGCTGTCCACCACACTGCTGCACACATCTCAGATAGTGATATCCCCTCTCATATTGCCACTCAGCATGTGGCCACACACCCGACAGAATGACATTTGTAAGGACAGGTTCACCAACTACTTCATAAGCCTGTTTGATTGTCTCAACAATCCAGTGTGAAGCCTTTGTTTAGACAGTGCATGTTCCTTGTTCTTTCCCCTGTAGTAAACAGCTGCTCTGAGCACAGCAAATTACTCCTCTCCTCCAGCTTGGATCTAAATGAAAGAGGATAATCAGTTCAATGGCCTGATTAATATTGTGGGGGGAGGGTGGGTAAAGCCTTTGGTAGGAAAGAGATATTTGGCCGCAGTGTGACCCCCAAAGCAGTCTGCCTTCCATCAAAGGCACGTAGGACTGATATAAAGTGCATGGATCGCTGACCAACACGCTGAGGAGTGTGGAGAACCATATTCTCAATAGCCACCTGGGGGCCACAAGGGGGATCCTGTGATCTGACAATCTTCCCCCGAATCGTGGGCATAAAGAAGATCCATCAGCCAGGTGTAGGCCAAAGCGTCTGTCCCAAGTGGGGCGCTGGTCTACACCAATGAAAACCACAGGATAATGAGTGATGAGTAGTGAACTTGGAAGTGAACAGATCTAAATGGGCTTCCCCATTCTGCATAACCTGAAGGTGTAATGTTTAGCCCCCAAGAGGAAGGCCCTTGCATGATAGGTAATCTGCCACAGAGTTCACTCTGTCTTGGTGATGAACTGCCCTCAAGGAGATCAAAGGATGAGCCCATGTCCACAGTCTCTTGCCTTCTCTCAGGATCTCCAGTGACCTGGTCCCCCCTCTATGATTGATATAAAACACTGCTGAGGCATTGTTGGTTTGAATAAGCTTCAGTGTCAAGTAGACAGTCAGGAGTTCTAGTACACTAATGTTCTGACCTCCATACTGAGGGCTCCAAACTCCCTGAACTAACCTCTTTAGCCATACTTCCACACAATCAGGAGGTGAGGCATCTGTTGTTGCCACCTCTTGCCTCATCGGGACTGAGCCAGGAGGAACATCATGCAGCAGAAATGTGTTGTCCTCCACCGGTAGAGATGAACAAGGTACTTCTGAGTAACTCTCACCTTGACCCATCAGTGTAGACAAGGATCCATGTGGAGGCTGTTGTACCACCTCTGCAGAGAGGGTAGATGCAGCAGCCCCAGGGATTTGATTGCTGAGACCCCTGTTAGCACTCCCAGCAGCCTGAGCCATATCTGGATAGTCAAATTTGTCCCAAGGTGGAAAGACTGTAGTTGACCCTGAATCCTCCCCACAATCCTGCTTCACAGTCGTACTTGCACTGACACTGAATCCGGAGACAAACCGATAAAGGCTGTAATATGTGGGACTGGACGAGCACACAGAGGGAGTTTTCAGTATGAGCAATTCCGGCAGCAGTGAAACCCTCCAAATAGGACTATCAGACCCGGCCATGTTCTCCTGCAACTGTGCATGGAGGTCAGGGTCCTAGTATCCTTGTCATGGTGGGCAGATGTTGTTGGATCTGCTCAGAAGCATTTCAACACTGCCAAAAAGTTTGGTGATGGTGCATCCTCAAAGGGTGGGGCTGCAGGAGTCATCAACAGAACGGTTTGCCCACAAGGTGAGTAGCAGGTGCATCATCCACCCCAACTGTATCCAATAGGCAGGGTCACAACCCCAGCTCAATGCTCCCAGAGCGTCTCTATACCCACAGACGTAGCCCCCTGAAATGACAGCTGCAGGGAGTGAATTGGAATGCTGAGAGTAAATGTTGGTGTATTTGTGAGACCCACCGAAACAAATTCCAATCGACTATGTCAACATGGCAATAAAGTATTGAATCTTGAATCAGTTCAGGGCAAGGATCCTCCCTGGGGCTAAATGCACCTTTGTGGGCTTGAAAGTAAGAGTTTGAAGACAATGTCACACCAAATGTCATTCAAAGATTTGGGCAATTTCACTACATAGTCACTGTGAGCCTGATTATATAAAAACGACAGACCTTTGAACGACTGTTAGATGAAACTCATTGGTTTTCAACCATAATACAACACTGCTTTGATTTTGGGAATATAATATTTTGCAGGTGTTTCAGTTTAAGTGACCGTGTTAGCCAGCAACTTTCAGCTGAAAACATTGTGGTTGCTCAGTTATGGCAGCTTATCGTTGTTTGATATCAACGTTGACAATTAACCTAAATTAAACTGCACTCAGCAAGACCCATTCACCTCTCATAACATGTCTTATAATGTGAGAAACAAAACAGAGCCTAGTAGTTAGTAGCACAGTCCTGCATCTAAATGCTATTTCTGGGTGCTGTTCCAGGTAAAACAAAAATGTCCTTGGTGAACCACTAACATTACTGCTCATTGAGCCCAAAACCAACCTGCTTGCATACATTTTCTCTGGAGTACACAGGACATCCACTAGTTTAAGACAAGTTACAGGAGACGGATTTCCAATTACTTGTTGAAGTAACTTACTGGATTTCATTGGAGGATAAAAACCTATACAATGATCGAAGAAGTAAAAGGTATCCATCTAAGCAACATTATGGTGCATATTTTGGATGAAAATGAAATGGGGTCTTGTCTTGTGCTGCTGTTTCTGCGTCACTAGTTTGGACAGCTACTGCTTGTCTTCTGATGCCTGCTCATTTCTATGTATGGTTTGATTCTGCTGTTTGGTCTGCCTGCCCTGTGTGTGGTTATCAGGTGATGCTGGACTATTTCTTGCTTTGAGTGGAGCTAGATTTTCAGTTGGTTTATGTTCATTCCTGTAATGCCTATTGATTACACCTGGTGATTGACAAGTGTAGCTATCATTAAATGCTTTGTGTTACTAACAGGCACATTAACTGTGGAGATGTGCCTGTTAGTAGCTCAACATTATGAGAATAAGCAAAAACTATTCCTTCAAATTGTAATTCCTAAACTATCTTTTTTTTTTTTTTTTTTAAATATCTAAATTATCTTAATTTCATGAAATGACCCAAAATGATTTCATGGACTTTAATGGTACTGCTGCCTCTTGAAATTATGCCATCCCATGCAAACCAAATACCATTGATCACTGTAAACTGATCACTATGAGATGTTTCCACTGCACATGGTTATTTTAGCTTATTTCAGCTTCTGCTTGGGTCGCTGATGGGTAGGGGTTGTGGAACTAATATGCCATATGTGCGGGTGGGGCAGGTACGGTATTGCAAGTCGCTGGGGGCGGGTCGGGGGTGGGTCTTGAAAATACCCCCGTACAGGACTCTGGTTGACAGTGCAGTTAATCTATTTGGGGATTTTATACCTTTAACCTCGATTGGAAAGCGTGCCCCATATTCAAACAATCAACCTGCTTTTTCTCAGCGTACACACTTTAAGTGCAGTGTGTGGCTAAATACTGTGTAACCTGTGTGGTCACTGGTTTTGACCAGCCTACCGTCTGTTTAACTTGACACCATCAGTGTCAAAAAGCAACGAGATTCAGCATTTCCTCTAAATCAAAAAGGATATTTAAAAATGTTGCTTTGCGAAAAATAAGTAGAGAAATGTACATGCTTCTTGTTGGCGACACAATTTCATTGACATAATGTTAAACACCCAGGAGACTATGTACTGTGTAGAAAATTCAGATAGGATAATTTAAGACTTTTAGGGTGACAGCTACATGTCCTGTTCGACTCTTCAACAGCTGCCGTCACCACCACAACAACCACCACACATTCGGCTGAAAGTCACCACTTAACACGGTCACCGGTTTAACCGAAACACAGTCAATTTACTGAACACGTTTTATCCTTATGTAAAAGCCAGGAGCTGCTTCTGGATCACATGCACATGTATCATTAGCCAGCGATATGCTACACCACACAACGACTATCAGATCAACATACACTTGCCAAAATTGTGAGCATAATTCAATGTGGTTTAAGACAGGGTTTGTGGGGTTGTGCGTATTACTAGCTTGTCAAACGTTAGCTAGCTAACTCATGTTTGGCCATCCTTTATTGGTATAAAATAACGACTTATTTCATTGTGTAGCTACTTACCGGCTCTCTGTCAAGAATGTTTACTTTGTGGTCAAATATAACTCCATGTCGTTGTCCCCCACCAACGCTGACATGGTTTGTTTTAGAACAAATAAGTATTTAGTACACTGAAGGGTTTTGCAGCACACAGCCATGACAACACGCCCATGCATTGCGTCACTACTAACGCTGCCTTCAGGTGCCCCTCGTAATAAACACAACGCAGCCTGATTTTAAACTGGGTTTAGTTTCAAGTAGCCAGCCACAGAAGTGTTTTATAGATAAAGGGTAAATAAGTAAATGTTTGTTGCATAAGCATTTTCCAATGTAAAACAAACACAAAACAAGAACATTAAGGGATTTTTCTGCATTAAAAAATATACATTAAACATTAAAAAAGTGCACATTTGCTATACCTTAATTTTTCTCCTCCCTGCTGATTGCTGACTGAATCATGTAAATGCACACTTATTGCATTCAATAGTAAGTACAAGACAGATATAAATAACACAAGTCTGCAATTACTTCTACATTAAAAATAAAACTGAAATGTGTTAACAAAAGTTCACATTCTGCAGCAGAATCAAAAGGGAACTAGGCATTGCCAGTCTCATTGAGTTCAAAGCAAAGTTAAGTTCTTTTTAAATTCTTCACTGTAGATTAATGTAGCAATGGCTGCCAAAACACTAGTACTAAAATATAACTAGTGTCAACAACAACCACTATATATTGCCCCTAAAACAACTGCTAAGCAGACCTGACTCCATGGGAATACTGCGGTGTATAACTAACAATGTGCAAATGTGAAAAGCAGCAGTCTACACAAATCAAATCATTTTAAAGCTTTTTAACAGCACAAAAACATGGTACAATTCCACAAAACTTCATGTGTAATTTGGTGCTTTGGTTCTATATGGCACATCACAGTCAACCATTCAGTTCACTCATGCTTCAAGCCTGGTATGTGTCCCTCTCGTTCTCTTTTCACGTCATGTTAAATGAACTCCAAGTGTTATATTTGGGTCTGCCAGGAATTACAGGATGGAGAACTAAAAATCTCAATTACTTCATAATAGGCTGCAATATTATTTCATAGATGATTCAATGTCAACATTATATCTATTTTTACAAATGCAGACAATTTTTGCTATTTAAATTTTAGTAGTCACAATATTTGCAAGATAAGAGTGGCATTTCCCAATGAATCCACCCCAGGTCTCTGGACGATGGGTGGAAACCCAGAGCAACCAAATACACTGCAAACCCACCCAGCTGCAGTGAGAAGGCTGGTTGGTATTACAATGAAACTCTCAATAAAATTTAATTAATATGTTAAGTCTGCATAGTGAAAAAGCAGAGGTGCATATATTTCTGACCGTGCAGACAGTAATTAGTAAGTGTGTCTGTGAATGTTATCTAAATGGTTGTCCAATACCGCCCCCTGCTGTCTACAGCACTGCTACACAAACCCAGTGTTTGGCTGGTTGATTCTAAATTTACATATCTTAAAATAGATAAATCTTGACTTTCATTGTGAATACTAAATAAGCTAAGAAAGACAGTAAATATAAATATAAACAACTTTTTTAAATGGGTTAGAAAAACAAAGGGGGTTGCATAGGTAATGTGTAGTAGTATTCTTGTGGTGTCTAATGTCCATTTCTTTGTATTGGCTCTGCTACAAGAGCCTGTTACTCTCAGCTGTCACTCAAAGACACAAAGGAAATGACAATGTAGCACCTCACACTGTGGGGACTTACATATAGCAACAGTGTAACAGAAACAGTATGTAGATTGCTGTTGGTCAACTTTGTAGCTTTATCTCTACCAACACAAGCCCAAGGGAACTGTCTATAAAAAGGAATGTCTATCTGATTTGCAGTTGTGGTCATTTACACCTTCAGTTTGCAGCTTGATGACTGAAAGAAGATTTACATTCTTGGTAGAACAATACTTCAATTATTTTCTTAGAGTCCACTCTATCAGCTATGTAGTGTACATAGGTTGACCGATGTTCATCTAATTAAACCAATACTTGTTAAATTCTTCAACTTTGATCCAAAATGAAATGAAGACATGGCACATACGCGTCAGTGAGTTTTATTACAATCCAATGAAACACTATTTGGCTCTCCAAAAAAAAGAGAAAAATCACAATGAACAGGATGTACCATAGAGAATATAATGTTTAGAATAATGGTTTATTGAAGTTTTTATGATATTTGTATGCGTCATGTCTTAAAAATCTACAAATATGGCAACTGTAGGTTTATTGTTTGTCCATGTGATGAAAACTTTGCTTACCTCTACAAAAGGACTCCAACACTTCTTACTTTTACCAACATATTACAGCGGACTTAATACTGAAAAAAAAAATTACATCTGATTATGCCTTCAGTATCACAGGAGTAACTCAACTAAATTTCTTCAACATATAAATAAGACAATAAATTAAAGCCTGTGAAAGCCCTCGAAATGCATCGTACAAAGAGGTACATAATCTATTAGTCTGTATTAAAACGGCAAAATTTGAAATATCAAAGCTAAAGAATCACAGTAACGGCAAGCTGCCAGGAGGCGCCAGGATGATCCCGAACACATAGAATAGTCCCATGAGGAGGTTGAGCTTGGCGGTCTTCTGGGGGATCTTGGCGTAGCATCGGCTGCGGAACTGCTTCTCCAGAGGGAAGGCCATGGGCAGTGTGAGCAGAGGCAGCGCCATGCTGATGGTGTAACGCGTGGCGAGGATGCAGAAGAGCACGTAGGGGACGAAGAGCAGGAGGTTGTAGAGGACGTAAGAGAGCATGGGGCCTATGAGGATGGCCAGGGTGACAATGCCCGCCTGCTTGTCAGAGTCCATGTCTCTGGTGTTGTTGCTGTGGAGGATGGCTTCTGTGTTGAGGGCCAGCGGGACGGCGTACACCAACGGCAGCACTGACAGGTAGCCGACCTGCACCGCGTGGGCGAACATGACCGCTAGTGGGCCGAAGGTGATGAGGATGACCAGGTCTCCCAGGGCCACGTACTTTAGACCAATGCCTGGGTAAAAAAAAGTAAACAGCAGCCACATTTAACCTTCTGATTACCAGTTATCAACCCAGTGTCATCTACTGAAAACAACTAATGCGGACAAAAAACTTTAAATGATTACTATAAATATGGGGCTTGATCGATCCCATTAATAATTAAAAGGGGTACTCTTAGTAACACTTTGGGACTGCATTCCCATTAAGTTCAAAGACTCACATTTTTAAAAAGAATAGTCAAAATCAATGCAGCACAGACTGAGATATGCTGATTTTTAGTCTCTGTGTGGGTCAAGCTTCAAAAAACACTGAAACCTACATTTCCCATAATGCAATACAACTGTAGCTTTTGTTTTTGCATGAGTATATTTTTAAAGTTTTTGAATATGAATTTAAAATGACAGCCTTGCAATCAGTTCAGGTCTTTTATTATTTTGCTTGGTCAGCTGTCTTGCATGTGAAGTACTGAAGAATAATGTTTTAGTCCGTCTGCATTTTTTCAGAGGGGAAAAATAGTGTCTGTAGAGTTACCCTATAGTTACACTTTTAAAAAATCTACATTAAAGAAATAAGTAGAGACATAAGTTGAAACACATCAAAACATTAGCTTGAATCAAAACATGAAATATGCTTCAAGATTCTCACTAGTTTGATTTTTTGTTGACCCACAGTGTGATGCATTGATCCTTTAGCCCCTTTCAGACATGCACTTCACCTCATGAAGAAATATAACACATTAGTGTCATGTCTGAAAAATTTGCAGACTGTCTGTTAGGGCTGGTTCACCAAAATCACAAAAAACAGCCAGCTGTAGCTCAGCCGGTAGACTGTTTGTCTTTAAACATAAGGTTGATCCTCACAGAAGGTTGTGCCAAATGTGATGTAAAAACTTTTTTTTTTTCATTGATTATCTAACCATGCAGACAGTTAGTTTTATGTGTTCAAGTTTTTTTTGATATCCTTCTCTGAAATGTCTGCCACCAAAGATAAATTGCTGTTGGGTGTTTCAAATGTAACTTTCCAGTTTTTCAGAGCAACATTAACACACCACCACTGTACTGGGGTGGAGGCACTCGTTCCACTGGCTAATATCTGAAAAACACATAATCCAAACTGTTTGCACAGATTTGAACAGATAACACTAGACAACATATTTTTGAGGGGTGAAAGCTTTAACGGAGTTTGAGTTTTTTGCTCTTTATTTGGTAATAAAACATGACAGACTGACTGTGAATGTGATGTGTACACTTTCCTGGCATCGTATGCAAGTTGCTATTTTTCCAGTCAGCAACCTTTATCTGGCACCTGGAGCCCCTGGTATGCAATGTTGCCTAGCGCAGATTAAATATAAGATTTGTGTGTGTGTGTGTGTGTGTGTGTGTTCTTAGCGACGTGGCTGATAAACACTGAGGCAGCAATCCAATAGATTCAAGTTAATGTTTCACTCACCTCCGGTGTATAAAAAAGAGCTGGAGAGTCCCCCAAAGTAAATAAGGGCTAGGTGCTCCAGTCTAAGTGTAGACAGGAAGTAGAGCAGGGTGGCACACAAGCACCCTAACGAATATAACAACGCTCCAAACATAACAACATCCTGTGGCGCCAAGATCTCATCTACAAGAGTCCTATCGTCACTCTTCTTGTGGTCAATCCCTTTTGAGAAGTCATAGTAAGTGTTTACGAGGTTGCCTGCCCCGTGCACTACGAGGACAGCCACCGCACACACCATCAGGATGACCAAGTCCACAGAGCCCTCCAGTTTGTACGCCAAAGCGCTGCCGAGGGCCACCGGCGTGAGCGAGGTGCTGAAGCTCCACGGCCTCAGCGCGAGCACATAAGCCGCGCACTTGAGCCTCACGTCCGAGGTGACGCGGGCCATCCTCGACATGTGGTTGTTGCCCGGTGGGTGATTTTGCACCGTATTATTTAAACCAGTCTGCCATTGTTGGCCAATGTGACCATTCGATCCAGCCAGTACAAATGTTTCCGCCCTGCTGTGTTTCTGTTCTTTGGCCATGCCTCTGCAGTCTACGGTACCAGCGATGATCCTGAATGCCAGAGTTTGGTGTTCCTGCAACAGTGAGAACATACCAATGAAATGTCAAGACAGACAAAGTGTACATTCAAACTGCAGCACTGATGCACATTGTATTAGATCACTGATGTAAAACATGGCTGAGAAGCAAAATACTTTGAACACTACTCAAAATGGCCTCAACTGCAGGCTTGTTTAAAGAAATTTCTGAGTCCAAAATTAACACCTGACAAGCCAAATGCAGGTAGATTTTCCATTTGGCGAGTATGTGTGTGTGTGTGTGTGTGTTTATGTGCGTCTAACACTAAGTCTACTCATAGAGCAAAGTGTAAGCAGCGCTTTTAGCAGAACAGCAAGTGCTCCGTCTGTGCGTCTACACATGAGGTACAGTGTTAAGCATAGGTCATCCATGTTTTGGAAGTGCTCAGAGTCCAATCCCAATGACTGTAGCCCTTTGGTAAACTGTTGTTTTTAAATGTGTTCTAAAAATAAACTTGACTTGATTTCATTAACCGTTGATCAATATATTAAAATTATTTTGCCACATTTACAGTCTTTTAAGCCTCAAATTCCCTCTTTGTGTTTTCCTGTTGAGCTGTGGTGGAGGTATAGTAACAAAAAGAGGGAATTTGGATTTTGTCCTCCATCACTTACATTGTAAGTGTATTATGTAGGATCTTCTAATGACTTGACCTGACCTGACATCAAATTATTCAACAGCTTACTATGAATATTGGTTCCAAATAGTGGTCAAGTAGTGGTCAAAATTAACACAATACCCAATTTTCATTCTTTAATGTTTTCATAAAAAATGTTTTACAGGGTAGAATTTGTGTCTAAGCTTGAAGGACACCTCCTGAAACTGTGCCTCGCTTATTTTGGCATTGTTACTAAACTAAGAGACTGTGGCTTTAGTGTATTGATGTGACATTTATGGCTGACTTTAAATAAAAATGTACTGTTTGTTCTTTACAACAGGAAAGAATGAGAGACAAACTTACATCATTAGACTTATCATCATCTTAGCTAAGTTTACCAACAAAAACATCTTCAGAATGTGAGCATACAGACCATTTTAATGTCTTTATTTAACTATAATATAGTTTTATAAGTTAATGGACAAAATATTAGGAATCAATATAATGCACCCCAATACATCACCATCACCCACTATGACCTCAATAATAAACATAAAGTAGCATTATCACCTTCTTGGCAATGTCTAGAAAAAGTGAAAATGTATAAAGCTTCATAAATGTAGAATTTAAAGCAGAGCTGTTGTATTGGATTGAATTAGATTGCACAGGTGTACCTAATGAAGTGGCCTGTGACTGTAGGTTATGCATTTGTTTTAAATATTCATTTAAGCACATTAAATGCATAATACCAATTGTTATTCAAGGTTCTTGTAATGCTTCAATATTGTTATTATAAGCAGATTGACAAATATTATTACCAATGTTAATTACTTTTTTCTAACAGCACAAACATTGTAATTATTAAAACTGGAAAGACTTTAATCATGAGTATTAGTGAGCAGATAAGTTTTTTTATTGTATGAATTAATTTTGACCTTTCAGTGAGTGTCCCAGCTTTCGGTTTGAACTGTCCCACATGAGGAAAGGCACCACTTGGCACAAGGAACACTTTATATGTTTACTCTTCTTATCTGTATTCTGTAGTCTGATATGAGTAGAAAACACCATGGAGGATTTTAGAGTAGTATCGGCTGCCAATATAATGTTCAATGTTCAATGCTCAAGAAGCAATGGCAGAAAACTATTCCCCAATACTCTATTTCACCCTTCAACAGAGAAGCTGTCTGACCGCTGTGCAGTTGCAGCACATTAGCTCCCGGACACTGTGAATTCCAAGTAAAGTGGGTGTTTTGGTTTTCGCAGCCGAGTAACTTAGTGAGATTATGGGATTAAAGCTGGCTGCTATCACCGAGCTAACGATGTGTGCAGGGACAGAGAGGAAATGTCCGCCTGCAGCTCTCACCTCTGAAGTCTTCACCGTCCGACACAAAGTGCGCCTCTTAAAAACATACTTCTGAGCCCGTTGAGGCCGCTGCGACGACGGGCAGGTGGATATCTTACGTGTCAACTTCGAGGGGACTTGACTGGTTGGCAAACGTGAAGCCTGCTGCACCCGACGGGCGCCATTTCCTCCGCCGAACGTGCAACGTCGTAAAGAGGCGGAGGGGAAACCACCACCTCCTACAAATGGTTCCGACATTTATTAAATATGTTTAACCCTGCAAATCATTTGATACAAAAAAAAAAAATTAATTATTCAATTCATAGCAATGTATTACATATTTATGGCAGCCCATTTCCGCCAATGTGATAAAAAAAATGATGTAAGTCAAAATAATGAGAAACTATCTCAAAATACTGATTTAATATCTCAAAATAATGATCTTATATCGTATCTTATGACTTATTAGTAGTCTATCACGTTGTTTTGAGATAGTTTCTCATTATTTTGAGACACTAAGTCATTATTTTGAGAAGTCATTATTTTGAGATACTAATGATTTAATTAATATTTTGAGCTGAGTCATTATTTCGAGATAGTTTCTCATTATTTTGACTTTGGATTTCGATACATACTGAAGCTAAATGAATTAGTGTTTTATTTCAAACAAACAACAAGAGATTGGTATGATTTTACCTAAATCGTTTCTTTACTTCACTCGTCTTGTCATTAAAGATCTCCTCCAGACATGTATTAAGACATATGAAAATAATCTGCTTGGAACAACAATTTGTGTCCTGATAGATTTTTTCCAACACTATATATTTTTTTTATAATTTCCTTATTAAAATGGCTTCTCCTCCTTCCCCCTCATTAAAAATTCCACAAACCATAAATATGCAAATATGTTTCATTTCAGGAGTTTAACTGTTGTACACCAGATGTCTCCTACTTCATTGTAAAGATCATTCTGTTTGTGCCCTGGAGGCTTCCAAATATTGGACCATGATTGGCTACGAAACTAGTTGTGATGCTACAAATTCTGCTCATAGGCTCACCACTTAGAGAAACTTTCCACTGTCAGCAGATGAATGTGAGAAACAAACTTTGCACATACATAATTCTGCACAGTGAAACATCCAACAAGAAGAACCAAATATTTTAGAGTGGAGGTAGACGTTAATGTCAAATATTTTAGTCGATAATCTTTTCACAAACTGAGGAAATGGAAATTGTACTAATGTCCACCCAACTGCATAAAACCATGGGCTAAATTCAAAGGGAGGGAAGAGAGGTAAGCAATCAAAAATGATTTATATAGCACCTCTCTAGATCAAAAAACTGGCAAATAAAAATGGTCAGAAGGTCGTAACAGCTATTACAAATAAAATATACAGCAAAGGAATTGTTAAATGATAACATTACAATAGGATAACTTATGTAATAAATCAAACATAAGAAGTCAAATAAAGTACAGATGAGCACAAGAAAAGTCCAAGTTCAAGGAGCCAGGCTGATGTTTGATGTGACAGTGGTAGGGGAGATGACCCAGTTCAACTAAACAGCCTGGAAAAGCAAAAACGAGACAGACAGTAGAGTGGAAGAGCAGGCCAGACCTCAGGGAAAAACCAAATAACTTCCTTTGGCAGAGATCAGGGCCCAATAAACAGCCAAGCTATGGACCAGAAAAGCCCACTTTAGAAAAGCCCAAAGCTGAACCATAACACAGCAGATATAGTTTGATTAAACAATGAGAAACAAAAAGTCATTTGTATATACACCAATTTAGGGAATGTTAAATCAAACTCACTGAACTGAGAGCTTCTGACTTGTACCCCTTTTTGACTACCGCGGGTTCAAATAACCGTGTTTCATTTGTCATTGTCCGTTCATCCATCCATTTAGCAGACAATAATATTATATGAGTTACCCTTCTATAGCCCCGAATCCCAACAAGTAGTGCCCACATGGTCCATATTCCAGTTGATACCCATGCAGTAGAATCTGTCATGTGTACTGCAAAAGACAAAATGTAGAAGGCAATAGTGTGCACGAGGGGGGTGGGGTGTCTGCGCTGTTCATGAAATGGAAAATCACAAAAACAGGCTGTGCTCCCTCACGTTACCTGTATCTATCATCTTACAAGACGAGGAATGTCCTAAAAACAGCAGTTAGTCAAAAGGACAAGATGAGTTGTGAGTGACTTGTGACAACAAATGCATGCTGTTTGCGCACCCCATCACCACCCATGGACCCTAGTGTCACCTCTACATCTGGCACTGCTTCAAACTTAATTGTGCAAGCAACCTGTATTCTCACTGTGGCCTAGTGATGTTCATGCTGAAGACCTTTATCAGCACAGGTGTAATTAACATCATGAATCATGGCTGTGTTCCATTAATGTGTTCAGGTTTCATGGTCCTGCTTGATGCATGCTGGTTCGCTGTCCTGATTTCCATTTAGGAAAAATGGAAGAAAGCTATCATTATTGTTATTAATTATACCTGTGCTTTCCCTGCTGTGAAAAGGGTCCACTGTCTGCTGGCAAGCCAGAAATGCTTGCAATTAACAGTGAGTGAGCAGACACAACTTGAAAAGTTTCTCAAATCAGTTAAAATGCATCTTTTGGATGAAAAAAAAAGACATAGCAGCTGCATTTTGATCAAACTGAATTTAGTTTCCATTTTTATGTCACAACATGCTGAGTCCTTGATCTTTTGGAGTTGAGGCAAATATTGTGTAACACTGGCTTCACTTTTTCTTTTCTTTTTTCTTTTTTTTTTACAGCAGCGTTGCATAAAACTTAGGGGAAAAAATCATGTTCAAAATAAGCCATCTGATTCTGCTTTAACTGAGCGTGGTTGCAGCAAGTGGTTTGATGGACAGAGCGCGTTTGGTTTTCATTAGATTGTCTCGACACTGACCCCTTGCCCCATCTACAGTAATGTGAAACCAGTCCTCTGGCAGGCGCACTGTGCGGAAGAGAGCCGAGCAGAGCTGATGCAGTCTGTACTGCTTTCACTACCCGGTCCACAGGCTGGACTGCGCTGCTGCACCAGAAGCTGCTACCCAAGTAGTAACACAGCCTACTACCAGAAAAACGCACAATGGCCAGGAAGCAGTGTTAATGAGCATAGATGGTAAAGCTGTGCAGACTTCGCTGAGGGACTTTTTTTTTTCTTGTTTGGTATTTTTTTCCTGGAGGTGTGATCTCGCAGTCATGGTGTGCTGTCCGGCTCCCAGAGGTTTGCGGAGAGGCAGCTGGGGCTTCGCTCCTCTGCTGGCTGCCGTGCTGCTCACACTTCTGCTCGCAGGGATGCAACAGACCACAGCGTTTCCCTCCTGGAGGTTAGAGGTATGCTGTGACCACTTCACGACAGGACGAAGGGTCGTGTCAGCGATTATAAAGTCCTATGTGTTGTTTGGTGTGTCATTATAAGGTTTTATAAGTACGTTTCTGTTTCGTTTGGAATTCCAAAATCAACAAAAACAGCAGACTCCATTCAGAAGTCTGTGAGTTCAAAATTAAAACTGCTCATCTGTAAAGCTTAAAATAGAAATGCTATGGCTTATAACTATGTTAAATGGTCAAACCACTTTTCAGCTCGGCATAGTGTTATTACATGAGGCATGACTTATTTCAAACGTTAACTAGTCAGAGTGCAACTTCTGTTCACTGTCTTCCAGTTATTTCCATAGTGTGAAAATCTGAATTACACAGAAATAAACTTGATTGATCCTTTATATCCCAAATTTATCACAAGTTCTACTGATTGATTATGTATGTTATTATGGGTTGTGCGATGTGTGTCCATTTGATAACCAGGTAAAAATACATTTAGGCTAATTATATTATTATTATTTAATGAAGTATGGTCTTCAGTGGGGGGTGACAGGTATCAGGATAATCACAGGTTAGAACAGATTGTATAACCTTCATTCACATAGTTTTTTTTCACTGTTATTACACTTTAATAGAGAACCTCCATACATTTTCAATCATTTCTCTGGTTTCTTTAAACGCATCATTAGTTGGACATCATCAGATGAAATCACAGGGTTATGGCTTACCCATGGCAATACACATCAAATTTAATTAATTTTCAGCTAAGATGGAGATCGATTAATCAGATTAAGCTATGGAATTGATCCCTGTACAGTAATATTTTCAGGGAATTGGATAAATGTGTGCTTCCACACACAACTTCAATCACTGCCACCCACTGGCTGTGATACAGAGCCTGAGGCTCAGGCTCTGTATCACAGCCAGGCCCTGAGGGATAGCTTTATGTCATTTCCTCTACCACAAACTCTCATTATATGTCAATCAAGACAGCTACTGGTCACAATTACATAACTGCCTTAGATCTTAGATATAAGTGTCTTGTAGATTATACAGCACGTGTAAAAGACAAATTAGAGTGTAGTTGAATCCATTGATGAATGCAGAGAGGTCAGGTTGTGGTTTAATTGTAATTTTTCATATATTTTTATATTTTATTTGTACTAAAAAATAACATGTAGATCACTTTAATAATCATATTCTCTACCAAAGTCTTATGGATAGTTAATGTTTTTAATTATATAAAGTAAATAGCACTTGTTGAATTGGCTCTTCAATCTCTCCTAAACTAAGGATGAAATCATAATTCCTGTTTTAACGGGCGCTGGAACTGAGGTTAAACTCTTCCAGGCTCGACTCAAGATCTTCTGGGATTTGTCGTCAGATGTTTTGCCCTCCGAGTCAGCGTTCAGCACTGGCTTTAAGATTTAGTCTACTGCGCTTGTTTCAGCCCTCATGGTTCATCTTTATTTGTGCCAAAGTGTGAGATTAGATTGCAGTGATCGTAACAGGACATGACACAGAAAAGAACTGCGCCGGCCTTACTACATTAAACACCTCATAAATCACTGAACACAAGAATCCAGTGTGCCAACTGAGGTCAGGAAAGAAACTGTTATACAAAACAATAACCTGTATATATAGCCGTATAATGCGATACAGACACAGTATCTTTAACATCAGAGGAAGAGACGTCACCAAGTTCATCGGTAGTGTGGGACAGTCTACCAGACTGCCTGCCCGTTTCACTATTTTGGTAAGGAAATGAAGGAAGTACTGCATCTATTTGTCCTGACTGGGCGAAGCAGAAACAGGAACCTGAGGATAGGGTGTAGAATACAAAATGAAGGGAGTGGTTTTGATATTTGCTCTCCATCTTTAGTAATTTTCTGCAGTAAGGAAATGCTGGAGTTGGGTGCCAAGATACATAAAAAAATATCCATGAAACTTAAACATTAAAGAACCACTATAAGGGTTTTCTTAGGAATGCATTTAATAGTGTATGGACTGATTGTGTACACCATAGAGGCCTTGGTATGCTTTAAACAAACTTCTCAAGTGTCCTCAGACTAAAGGTTATGGTTCTGAATGGCCACGCTCAAAGCGCAGAAAATCTGCCATCAAGGCGAGGGGGCAAGATGCAATGAATCGTACAAATGGGGATAACAGAGCTGACTTTCTGTCAGTGTCTCCTTGAAGGCAGTCACAGTGTTGTAATCAGTTATACACATAAATCTGAAAATAGTTTTAAAAAGCTTGAGAGGGATGTTCAGACTCTGCCTACTTTCACACACCTGGCCGATTGCTGCATGAATTGGGCGTGCTTGTCCAACTGTCTGTTTGGGAGAGTTTCAGAAAATTGTCGGATGCATCCCACACTGTTCTGATGTTGGAAAAAATATGTGTGTGGGGGGTGCAAGGAAGTTTCAGTTGCTGCTTGGTAATCTGACAGGAATTTTTTGAAGCGTAACCTCCTCCTGGCTGCATCCCACTACCTCCCTGAACTCTCACCGAGAAGTGTGTTTTGCATATTTTAATAGATGATGCATACTAATGGAGGTAATGGCACACGTGTTTCTCAAAGACATACATAGTTTACAGCTTAGTTGGACACACAATGATGGTAGTAGTAGTTGTGTGGAAAAAGACCTTGCATGACAAGAAAACTTCGCCTATTTCCACGACATCTGGTCATTCTCTGCATTAACCGAACATGATTGTTAGATTGCCTGCTTTTAAAAACATGTCAGATTCCGACATTTCTGAAAGGACGTTTCTGACATTGGACAGTCAAGACAGCACTATATTCAGAACATACAAATCTTTACACTTCTTACTTCAATCTGTTGCCAGGCAGGCTCTGTGCATCCCCTCACATCGTACACCTGATGTTACATTCACATTTTGAGCACATTAGACATCAAATAAAGACTACTGTAATGCTGTATCTAAGGTACGTTCGCAATTGGCCTTTTTTAAAGAAGTCAAGATTCAGGCTGTGTGGGCAGTTTTTTTCGGTTTCAACATACACCTCCTTAAATGCTCCTTAAATGTATCATGTAGGACAGGAAGCCTTCCCACTGTCAAGCATAAAAACGGTTTCTTGTGACAAGACCACAGCCCAACTTCAAGTGTTGGAAAGCGGATTTATTACTTAAACCCATCTCCATAAAAAGTTATAGGTTTTATCAACTAGTGCGATCACTGTTATGAAATATTGCAGCCAAGGCAAACCGAAACCTACCTTCAGTCACAGAATATTTATGAAAGCACTAAAATGCAAAGCACCCATAGATGGCCTTTCAAAGCTATAAAAGGAGCGTATAATCCAGGTGTTATTATTTGTAGTCCATGTTGCTCATCCCCAAAGACACATGAGACACAACCTATCTGTGAAAAGGATCAGATTTAATATTTGGAAAGCATTTTTACTGCTGACCACTTCCCTCTTCCAGGAAATGGAAATCATATGTATAATATAATATGTAACATTCCTATGCAAGGCAGTGAAATAACGGGAGTTCAGCACTGTAGTAACTGTCATTTTGCAAATCTGCAGCTACAAAAGTCAAACCCTTTTTGAGGCTTGTAATGTGCATTGATGTGCCAAAACAAATCATTCATCTCACTGAATTCACCTCAGAAACATAATCAAATCATCTTTAGACTGGTACCCAAAACAGCTCCAGATCCCTCAAGGTTCAGTTCCTAAATTCACTTCAAGGGTGATCACAGTGTGAGGTGATTAATTAAAGGTTTTTCTTTGTCCAAGGAAGAAGCTTACACCACTGTGTTGCTCATCGGGATCCGCAAAGAGGCCCGTTCACAAATGCTTCACCTCTCCAGGAACAAGCGCTACACTCTCACCCCGGAGCAGCTGAAATGGGACAAGTTCAAGCTAACATACAAGTATTCATCTCCAGTTCTTCCAAGAGTTAATACAGCAGCAAAGTACAGTTTTTAAAAAATGGGAGGAAAAAAAGAGAAGTCAAAGTCTCCTGAGACCACAGTGTTGGTTTTGGCAGGAAAATACAAGAACACATATTTTTCAGCTCAATTTGGCATTAGCAAAAAATAAATGCAACTTTTAAGATCCAACTGCTTTTAATTTCCTCAAAGTCTTGCATATTCAGCTGTTTGTATCCCCGCCAGTGTGTAGTAGTATGTACAGTATTTTTTAGACCATCATGAAACATTGGTGGGTTAACTGCACCTTAATGCAATAATTGACCCTAAATTAAAGAGATTGTCAATATATCCTTACCTCATATCAGTCCAGATGTCCATTGAAAGTTGTAGGACCACCAAAAGTTCAAAGTGCATCACCTAACAATGAGCACCTTACAGAACTCTCTCTGTTTGCATTTGCCAGATAGGCGTACAGTGGAGTTTCACACCCACACTGTGATCGATTGGCTTCAACACATTTGGATTGTGCTACACAATCTGTTTGTGGTAGATCCAGGGATAATTTATTCTTTTTGGAACTTTGAAATGATGGTCCCATAAACTTAAGTTATATAGGAGAAGACTGGATGGTCTATAATGGTAGGAGCACAGGAATTTGGTGGCTCCTGTAACCCATAGTGGGAATTCAGCTGACAGGAAAGTTGATAATGAGCCAAATTTCAGTCATTCTTGAATTAGTAAATTTCTATCTTTATCTGTTTCATATTGACAGTCGATGACAATAACTGATCAATATCTGATTTTGAATCAAAGTATCCAGTCTAACCCTGGCTGAGATATCAGAGACTATCCAGTCTCAGTAATGGAGCTGTACTTGCAGTGCTTGTGGGATTTCTGGTCTGTCTGAACAGTAGCCATTGTGTTTTGGCAGATTCCTCTGCTGTAGCCTAGAGGAATGTGTGTAGAGACCGGTAAAAACTACATAATGCTGTTGTTTTTTCGAGCAGGTTGCTGTCCTACCCTACAAACTTGATAAATGCCAGCGACACGCGTCGAGGCATTGCCAAGGCTTTCGGCATGTGGAGCGATGTCTCGCCGTTCAGCTTCAGAGAAGTGCCAGCTGACCAAGAGGCAGACATTAAGATCGGTGGGTGCTCTGCATGTGGTTGTATCAATCCTCAACAGATGTTCCATGACTCCAAGCTCCAGACTTCTGCTTTGTCTTTACCGTTTTTCTCTCCTTGCTGTCATCGCCAAAGTGTATTTGCCTCCAAACTCATTAAATCACAATAGAGGGACTATATTACCAAGCTTATATTCTGCGTGATTCATAATTCTAAATAAAAATTATATAGAAGTTCCTAACAGCTTCCATTCATGTCAGCCCATGGTGAAGCAGTCTAAATTATGCTTTATATGTCCCTTTGGGTGCAAACTCCAGGGTCCTGCATAAATTCTCAGTGGCAGTGAGAGGAATGGTTGTCATCCTGCAGGGTGAAGGCTGAAGAAAAAGCTCTGTCTTTTGTAATCCATCATCCTACTGCTGTGGTCTACACTGAGCAGAAATAATGGAGTGAGGGTTTCCCTCCTCAGCTCTGAGGTATGTGTCTCTCTCTGTTTTGGCAGGCTTCTACCCCATCAACCACACAGACTGTCTGCAGTCCTACTTGCACCATTGTTTCGACGGCATCACAGGAGAATTGGCTCATGCATTTTTCCCGCCAACAGGAGAGATCCACTTTGACGACCACGAATACTGGATTCTGGGAAACATGCGCTTCAGCTGGAAGAAAGGCATACATTTTTATCATGTTTGTTTAAACAGCTAATATATAACTGATAAAGTGATGGATACAACAGACGCTGAAGTGGACAGCTCAGGGGGGTCCACGGCAACTGAAAGGCAAAATAATAAATTGTATCTTTGTTGCAGGGGTTTGGCTGACGGACCTTGTCCACGTGGCAACGCATGAAATTGGCCACGTCCTGGGACTCATGCACTCCATGGACCCAAAAGCTATAATGCACCTGAATGCAACTCTCACAGGGCGCAAGCTAATCACACAGGATGAAGTGTGGGGTTTGCACCGTCTCTACGGTATGTTTACAACACTTATATAACACTGTTTCGGAAAGTAGTGCAGGGCTTCACAGAACCTTTCTGCCACAACACAAATGGGAACATTTTTCTTGGATTTTGACAACAGTAAATATGCCTATCTACTAAATAACATTATAAGTCATCCAGGACATGGGATATCTAGAAATAGTAAGTCAAAGGCAAATTGACTTAATTGGTCTTGAAGACATTTTGCAGTTCATCCAAAGCGTGAACGACTGAATGGAAAATTTCTTCAAGACCTAAAAAGCTAATCCAGTTTTCATTCTGGGATCAGACTACTTAATATCAGCCTGATAATGTCAACAGATGCCAGGAAGAAAAATAAGTTTTGGGCGTGACAGTTACTCGTTTTATTCTGCTGCGTTGTGTATCGTTGTAGAAGCATCCTAACATAAAGACCAGTAGCTTTATCCTTCTTTCGCCCCGATTGATAACTTCTACAGTGGTTTCCATGACATTGGCATTAAACATTAAAAATGGAAAGGCTAAAGAGAAGTGATGTAGTTGGTTCTGGCAGGTGGAACAGTAAAGTCGGTCATAAAAGTCATGAAACACGACAGCCCATGATTGGTCGCAGTCTGCCATGTCTCCTGGCCAAGTCTCGACATTGATTCAAGAATTCAAGTAATCTCCTAAACTGACACTGTGACCATCTCGGAAGGAAAAAATGTTGTGTTGTCTGATCCCGGCATTAGATACACTTGTGAAGAACCAGCGGTACAAAACCTGTGATCCATTTTTGGTGAAAATCAAGCCGTATGTAGACCGCAATGTTTGTCTTTGACGACTGACAGTAAAAGCCAACGTGGCATTAATGAATACAGTATAAACTACTCATGAGTCATCATTAGCGTGTATTATGGTGAGTCATTTTCATTGGAACAAAAAGCAGATCAGTGATCCAAATTCTTTTGCTGCTGACTGAGAGCTGCTGTCTGATCCTCCTCCTCCTCACTCTGTCTCCCCCTCTCTTCTAGGATGTTTGGACCGGTTATTTATCTGTCCAGCCTGGGCTCGGAAAGGCTATTGCGACAGCAAGCGCAAGCTGATGCAGAAGCACTGCCCCTCCAGCTGTAATTTCTGTTACGGTAAGACAGAGCAGCAGCAGAAGGCAGCAGCCGTCCAAGGGAAAAAAAGGTTTTCTCTCAACTGAGCAGCGCAAAGAGCTGCTGTGAACCGTTTGCCAATGGAGCAACGGGAGCCAACAGGTCCAGCCATGCAGAGCTGCGATGGGGTTTTTTTAATAATCAGATTTTAAGGAAGATTACACTTGCCACTGGTAGAGTTTGTGTTTAATTCTGGAGAATAGAAGAGTCCCCATTGAGGCATTACATGTTTTAGCCCACAACACTAACAGAGCAGTGCAGGTACCGCCAGATGGGTGTCTCGGTAAGTGATGCTTTATACCAAGAACTGATAACACATAGGCAGGCTGATAGCCTGAGTCTCGTTAGCTTTATCGAGGGACACACTGGTGTGGATGTCTCCTGTTACACAACAGGAAATGGCTCCTCCTAACCATCACAGCCCCATAGATTGTTGTGGCTTTCTGGGATTTTTGTCAGCAACAAGGGACAGTGTGGAGAGGCAAGAGGATACGATTCCTGGCTCGCAGTAATCTGTTCCTCATTGTTGATTGGGAGACGTTGTACGGCTGTGGAAAATTCCTGAGTGACTCCAAACCGCTGGAATTTCAGACTGTGGCTTGAGGGTTAGAGACACACAAGGTCAATTTGGATTTTTGCGGCATTAACGAGAGCGACTGTTTTTTAGGCAGACTTTGAGATGATCACAAGGCGGCCTGTTGTGTTTGTCAGAACCCAGATGGGAGAGATTATATTGATAAGACAGCCATAGCGCCTGCAGCTCAGGAGTTGTGAAAAGCATGGGGAGTGTCCGATGTGATAAGGTTTGTATCACTGACATCGTCATTGACTTTGACAGTAATCAGAGTTTCAGCGATGTGTTTGTGAGGGAAAGTTGTGACGTCTCCAGATTATGAAATACACAGAGGTATATTGGGATCTCCTACCTCTCCTAGACCAGTGACAATGACAATGACCATTGTATGATCAGAAATGTTGTAAAATCATTAAAGTTGCATGTCTTCATTTTTGAGCATTAATCTGAATGGCTAAAATGTTAAAGCATTTTCCTTAAATCCTTTTCAGATTTCCCTTTCCCTACTGTGGCTCCCACCCCGACACCCCCAAGGACCAAACACAAGCTGGTCGTCGAGGGCAAAAAGCTTACCTTTCGTTGTGGGAAGAAAATAGCATCTAAGAAAGGCAAAGTATAGTGAGTATCGCTGTTTGCTCCACAGTCAGTTCACTTAACCATATGCTGTCAGCTATCTATTATTTCACTGGCCCTGATCACACCAGTCATGTGGTTAGCTTTAAGTAGCTCTGTTCATACCTGGTATTAGAATGTACCTCCATATGAGTCTCGAGTGACCACCCATGATCAGATCTCACTTCCCCACTCTATATGCAAATAAACACATAATTTCCATTTGCAAAAAACAAATGTTGCTGTTTTTAACCAGCAGGAGGCAGCAATGCACTCTCTGTGCCTAGTCTGTCGGGAATTAAAGCATTAGAAAGAGTTCGCAAAGTCCTTAGGGTGCAAGAAAAATCTAAACTCTTTAGCACAGATGGAAATCAGACAGTGTGTTTCGTGTGGACTCCATCCACGAGAATCCATCTTGCCTGTCGTGGCTCCTTTGTATTGCGCACTTTAATATGACGCAATTGGCGCGCAAATGAATATGTACTTCTACTTACACAGAGGACGTCAGTTGACTAGACGGTCACTGGCCGAATCCAAATTTCTGGACATTACCACAGTTGCAGACTTGTGGACTTAGTGGGTGAGTTCCTGGAAGTCTGCAAGAGCTGATGTCTGTCCAAACCCTCAATTCATCAAATCCACAAGGGGCCTCAAGCGGACTTTAAGCAGACTTCCAGAGAGTCCACTCAGGGTGCAGACTTCATGAGACTTTGCTCTGAAAACTAGCCACAATCCTGTATAGGATATTAAGTAACAACGTAAAATTATTATTTTTTTAAATTAAAAACAAAAACAGCAACTAATTATTACCACAGTAAAAACAATAACAATCATAATATTAGTCAATGTAAAATATTCACTTTTGATGACATCTGCTTTTTTTTTCTTTTGTTGTGTAAATGACTTGATGTACTATAATGTCCACACAGAATAACAGGCCTATAGGTTAAATAACGTGGATTTGTATAATCTGCTAAATCAGACCGGCAAATGTTGGTTTTTGGCCACCTACAATATAAAAGTCCTCAGTTGATGATTTAATGTGAATAGAACATCAGGAGTGTTCAGCAGTTCCTGTAGAGGGAAAATCTCACTGAGCATTCTGACTCAAGGACTTCAGTCCGTGAAGGCTGGACTGGGTTTTTCATGACATTTGGATTCAGCCTTCAGCCCTATGGTCCAGGGCGCGGATGGCGAAGTCATGATCCCGCCCTACTCTGCCTCTGATTGGCTGACCGTGATATTCTTACCCCAAACTCTGACCAATATCAGTCCTCGTGCTTAAACCTGAATAAGGAAGACAATGATTACTAACCAATCAGAGGCAAAGTAGGGCGGGTCGTGACTTCGCCATCCTAGGAAAAAAATAGGTCTAGGACACGTTTACTTACACAATGATATAAGACGGTGGACATATGCGGCCCAGACCACCTCCAAAAGAGGTCTAAGCGTATTCACACCTGTAGTCAGAGCTGTTTCACATGTCAATGTCAGTTATGAACATTAACACTGATCTGGTTTCAGCTGGTACAAGGACGGCGAGCTGCTGGAGTACTCCCACCCGAACTACATCTCCTTGAAAGACGACCACATAACTATAGTGGCCAACGCCATCAACGAAGGCACATACACCTGCATTGTGAAGAAAAAAGACAAAGTCCTCACAAACTACTCCTGGAGGGTGCGCGTGCGCTTCTGAAGGCCGCGCGAACCCCTCTGCACACTGAACAGGACGCGCGCGCACACTTCTCACACACACACACACACGGTCACGAGGAGACCTCATTCACTAGGGCACATATTTGTCGTTTTCCCCCTCATCTTTACTTTCTACACACAACTGTATCTTTGATTATTTGTCGTTGTGTAAATTCATTTTAATATGTGCAAAAAAAATAAATAAACGTTCCGTGATAAGTTTTGTTTTTTGTGGACACACCTGGTTGTGAGAATATGTTCATTGTTGTTTCCATTTCATGTGCTGATAATAAAATGTGTGCAGGCCTCGTCAGCTGTTTGGGACAATAACTGTTACTCTGGATTGATCCAGCCTGGACTTCTTCAAAGCTCTTGCTGCTAAGGCAGTCCTGGGGTCCAGGGACACCCCCCCCCCCCCCCACATACAGTCAACACAAAATCTTCCGCTAAAGGGCCCTGGGGGAAAAGTGTTGTCCAGAAACCAGATCCATGTCTCTGAAGTGTTTCTTTTTAGGGGCCTGAGAAGGTTGAGGAGTCCCTGCTTAGATTCATGCCATTTCAATAATTTACACACTGACCAAACTAAGCTACTGAAGCCAGAATAAGCAATGTTATCTACAGCCTTTGAAACTATTTGGACCTCAAACCACATATGGAACACCTCAGACGTCTAGCTTACTTTACTAGCCTCACAGTGAAGCCAGCAGTCTGCCTCCGGAGACGGAGCAGTTGGTTCCACCGGCAGCTCTGCTTCCAAGCGTATTCAACACATCAGGTGTAATAATCTGCAGAAGGGCTCCGGTGGGGGTAGGGGATAGATAAAACTGATTAATGAACATTTCCATTTGGTTCAGGCTGTCTAAGTCCCAAGACGAAAGGGGATTTTTTTTTTTTTAAATTCTGTGTCTGTTCCAGTTAAAGCAGTGAG
This sequence comes from Scomber japonicus, assembly GCF_027409825.1. Taxonomy (NCBI): domain Eukaryota; kingdom Metazoa; phylum Chordata; class Actinopteri; order Scombriformes; family Scombridae; genus Scomber; species Scomber japonicus. The sequence continues at coordinate 10,094,878 of NC_070581.1, read as the reverse complement.
CAGTCTTGCAGGGAACTAAACTGTACTGTTTATTTTTCTTCGGCTCAAAATCAAAGAATTTATTGGTTTAATCCTGGAGTCGCAGAGCCATTTAAAAACAAAGGCAGAGTGAAGTCTGGGCCTCTTTTCCCCTGAAAGAACAAAGTACGGAGACAAAGTGTGCAGTGCAAAGAATGACATCACTTTTGGACAGCTACAACCAAGTTGGGTTCAAGGCTGGATTTTTTTTTTTTTTTTTAAGGCTCGACTTCCCCTCTTTTTTTTCTCTCTCTCCTCTGGCAGAGTACAGTTGTGTTTGCATAGTTATGACAGAGTTTATAAATACAGGGAGAACAGCAGACAAAACAGTTTCAAACTTTATTTCTAGCAAAAACATCGTCCCCCCCTGTCATCAAGTGAGCTGACAGTCCTAATTTCTAACATTATGCTGGATGGAAAGCACGTCCAATGCTGCATCATTATACAGTAGCTCGCGCAGCCAGGAAATACCAACCATTTATAAAATCTGGTCCTCTCTCATGAAGTATAGAAGAGAAAATAAACAAAAGTCAAAACATGAGATCTAAAGTTCTAACAGACTTATGGTTGCGTCTCCTCTTGCACAGCTAAAATTGCCACATTTGAAACGAAGAAATGCCTTTAAAAAAAAAAAGAAAAAAAAAAAACAGATGACAAAAAGGAAAATTCAACATGTTTGAGCCACCAGTCTTGCTGTGAGACAGTCCTGACTATCTGGTAACAGTTGAATGATCAGATATTGATCTGGTTTACAGTAAACCAGTGACACCATCCGCTTTCGACATAAACGAGTCCCAGAATTTTTTGCTCCCACTCTTCCTCTGTTAGAAAGCCAGGTGTTTGCAGTTTTGGCCTCAGAATTTCAGGCTGAATCCTGGACCGACTGCAGACGCTCCCTGGTTGCTGGTTGTCAGGTGGAAGCCTGTGTCTTTAAGGTCGTCATCCCCCTGGAGAGATTAGGGCCAACAGTTAGTCAGTGCTCGATCACACCTCTGATATCATGATCTTGCAGTTTAATTTAATTTGACGGGATGAAATTCTTACATGATTAAATGATTTTTCTACCTTGACGAGAATAAGACTGACATAAACGATGAAAACCGTTGGCATGAAATGGTCTAAGATGTTGGTAAGACAGAAAATATTGACACTAATTCCAAATTTTAAAAAAAAGCCTTAAAACTTCTGGGTGGGTAGCACTACTGCTGTAAACATTAGGAACTTAAAAAGGTGCTCATCATGGAAAACACAAGGAGGAACTACCCGGACACAAAGCAGAAGCCTGTAGGTCTGTAATCTCTTTAACACAGACAGCGTTCGGAAAGCCTGGTAGCTGTATGTAATGGAGAAAGTGGAGCCTAATGTCCTTACCAGGTGACTGTAGCCCAGGCCTCCCTCGGGTGGACGAGGACTGGTGCCTCTCTTCACCCTCTGTTGCTCGCTCTTGGCCGGCCAGGTGGGGAACATGGACGGGTCAATGGGCAATGGCGTCTCGCGGAGGTACTCGTGCTTGAGTGCCTCGTCCGATAAGATCCTCTTACTGGGGCAGTAGGTGAGGAATCTGGAAGACAGACAATGATACAGTTCATGTGGAGATGCTAATGCACTTTGGCGACGTTTCAGCAAAGGAGCACAGGCAAACGGGCGCCTCTGAGTGTTGTGTGGGCTTTGATTGTTCACACAGAGACTTCCATGTGTAGAGCAATGGTTAAAAATCATGAAACCTCACTTTCATTTATTTTGCTTTGAGACTATAACCAAGTTTCAGACTCCTGAGTGACTGATCTCATCTCAATCTCCAATTCAAACAGGCCTTGCGTTGTGCTCACTGATGGCAGTCTCCCTGGTTGGAAACCCAATCAGGGCTTTGTAGGCGGGATTAATGTGGAGGTGGCAGGTCCAGAAAAATAATGACAATGACATGTCGCTGGAAATCTGCTACATGTCTCAACTGCTACCTCTAAATGCCTCTGTGTTGACAGGAGAAGCAGGTCAGTCACTACTCACCGGTGATGGCAAAATATTCCACCCCACATAAAGAAAACGGCTGAATAATGAAGTGAAATAATAATAATGGCAATTCAGTCTGGTTATCAGGCTACTAAAGAGATACACTGGACAAAACTTCATACATCGTTCATGTCCAAAAGAATGTGGATAAGAGATAAAATTCATTCAAGAAACTAAACTACAACCCATGATTTGAAGATTGAGACTTTGTAAATTGAACAATGCATTTTAATGTATGAACTTCACTACAAAAGCAGTTTAGTTTTAATACGGAGCACGAGATGAGATGCACCCCGGCCTGCGAGGCCAATGGGTTTACGAGTCCTAATTACACATGACGGGATCATCTCAGCATAATGGAGAGCTGCTTAATTGTAAAAATTAGCTTTCAGTCTGTGAGTGGGGGCAGTTGTGCTGAATGATTAACTGCAGCCTGACTAGACTTTTACTAAAATAACCTTTGGCTTTCTTTATGTGGGGGAAGTCACTGAGAAGAATTACTAACTGCTACCAGCTTCATGACACAATGCTGGCGTTAAAAGGGACAAACTTTCCCTTGTGTCCAAACTACTGTTTTAGGTTTCGAACTCCAAGAATGTGCGCTCTTCCTGCACCTGTGAACTCACTACTCAGGACCTTTAAGAGCCAAAAACCCTGCTGCTTTTCATTTGATTCACACAGACCCATTTACTACTGGGACACCTGGCAAAGGAAATGAATTAATTGGTAAACGTTAATATTGGAACAGTACAGTAAAACAGTTTGATGTGGTAAAAAAGTAAAGTGCAGAAATGAACTGCATGTCTAAATGTTCTCCGGACAGGTGCTGAAGTCCTCAACCTCGAAACACTCACTACACAGAGGGTGTGTGATATTCCAAACAGCTCTGTGATGTCTACCTGCCAAACAAGCCCTCTAAACCTCTACTACGCTGCTCCGTCTCCAGCTTTTCAGAAAGCACTCTTCTTCGCGTTGACCTCCTGTGGTCTGAACCTATCCTGCCAGCCGTCTGACAGCTGGAAGGTCTCAGCAGCTCTGGAGAGGTGCCAAACTTCCACTGAACCATGATCCCTCCTGCAGCACAGTGGACATGTTGTTACCGTCCTCTGCAGCTGTGAAGTAACTGAGCGCGGTGGTTTTTGCAATTTAAAGGTGTAGGCAGAGGCTCTGCGGGTGGGTAAAGATCTGAGGGGAGAGTGGAGAAGCTCTAAGCTGCTTCTTTGCAGCCGCTAAACAACACTGATCATCGGAATGTGCAACAAAGAATTATGAATCCATTACTCTCGGTGTGAAAATGATTTTCCGTATTAAAACATTTTTCTGTAGTGTGGAGCGTCACCGTGGCGAGTGTGTCTGTGAAACGGAACATGGGGATGGAACGGGAACACTGCGGAGGCATGTTGATGAATTACCAGTCCGCTACCGTTGTCATGTTTTAAGTCAGCTTGCCAGAAATGCAGACTGAATAAAAAGCTCTGGAAAGACTAACAGACTTTGACAGAGTAACAATGCGTTGATCCAAGTAAGGCAGTTTCCACTGGAGGAGTCACGCTGTTCTTTTTCTCATATCAGTGGTTAATATTTGCCTTTAATAAACATATATCAGTATGTATCCCGTCAGTAATTAACCGAAAACCCTGCCATCAAATTTTTTTTTCACGCATTTCATAATGTTCTTCTTATGTCTGTTGCACAAGATCCCCATAAAGTACTCATGCCTTAACAGCTTTAGTTGTTTGTCTTGAAGCGGACAGACAACAGCTGCAATACCACAGTCAGGCTGTCTATATGCAGTAAAGATGCAGTGTGTGTGTGTGTGTGTGTGTGTGTGTGTGTGTGTGTGTGTGTGTGTGTGTGTGTGTGTGGTGTAATGTTGCCTCTTGTGTGTGGAATAAAACAGCCTCTAAGAATCTTACTTGTTCATGAGGTCAAAGCCTTGGTCTGACAGCAGTGCTCCAAAGCGCTTTCGCAGGTTGTTGTAAGGATACTCTGTGAAAGTCATCTTCTTCACAGCGGGCAGCTCGCTGTAGCCGGGCCAGATCTTCTCGCTGGGCGACCCCAGATCCTACAAACACACACACAGACACACACGAGTCAGCAGACATGTAGTGCTGTCAGTGTCGGGAGAGATGGATATGAAGTATTCCTACTTGGGCTGATGTATTCATCAACCACAGACATGTGGCAATAGACCAGTCCTAAGTACATTTCAATACTTTAATTTATCACTGCTACAGACTGCAGGACAACTTGGGAGGCCTGAATGACATCAGGCCACACGGCTGTCGTTTGTTATGCAGATGATCTACTGAAAATTATTCAGACAACTAGGGTGGCCTTCTCAGTTTCACAATAAATTCATCTGGGTTGAAGTCTAGCAGCAGCTCTACCCTGTGGTGCACGACAGAACTGCACGCTGACCCACTCCTGACAGATGACACACTCGGAAGATTTACGGGCTGTAAACACAAGAGCTTTACCCTTTATGGTGAGGATTTACTTCATTTTATAAGGGCAAGTGAGGGCATTTACCTTGAAAATCTTGTTAATTTGGTCAATTTCAGATTTTCCAGGGAAGAGAGGTTTCTGGGTGAGGAGCTCGCCAAATATGCAACCCACTGACCACATGTCCACAGCTGTGGAGTACTCCTGCGGAGAGAAGAACAAACACAGTGGCGGTCCTCAGAAACATTAAGTAGACAGTCTGCCTGGCACGTTTCTACGTTCGTCTGTCTCATGTGTGAAAGTGGATGTGCTCTGACGGCTGCTGGAGTCCTGCCGCCTCACTGTGTAAATCATACATTGTAAAACTCAAATTGTGTTTCAGTGGTATTTGGTATCTTATGAGCCAATGCCTCACAGATGTTGCCTTCTTCTGGAAATATATCTTTGGGAAAAACAATGAATCAAGATGATATAACCACCTCTATGAAAGTACATCCCCTTTATATTGTAGTTTCGCTTCAGTTCTTACCTTGGCTCCGAGCAGCAGCTCTGGCGATCGGTACCACAGGGTCACCACTACAGGGGTGTAGGGCTTAAGGGGGGAACCGTACTCACGGGCCAAACCAAAGTCGCCAATCTACAGTAGAAGACAGATGGGGAGGGGGGGATAGTTGTGAGAAATTCTTCAAAAAGGTGTTTATGTCCTGACTTTTCAGAGTGGATTAAATTATCATACACTAGTGCTAAAATGTTCATATTTGATTTGAAAAACGACAAGATGATTCATATTTTCTGTTGTCAGTTAACATAAAATTCACACTCTTCGCAATCTGGTTTCAGTGTTTCCCCAATAATTGTACAAGCCAACAAGAACCCCCGCCAGCTCAAAAAAAAAATCTTTTCCATTCATTCAGAAAATCAGTAGCGTCTGGGAGCCTCTGTGTGGCGCTGTTCTGAAATCTCTTGGCAGCACAGCGCCTTTAAGGAATAGGGCAGTGTGTAATGTGTGTAGTTGAGCGAGTGTCAGAAAAGTGATGGTAAATGCGAGTGGAGCAGAGGAAAAGGTTAGCAGTAAGTTGTCAGTTTGGCAGTAAGTGTACAGTACAGACTGCATGGTGTCACTTCATAAATGCTGAAGTTTCTAAAGACCAAGAAAAGTTTTGTCTGTCGTTTTCCCAAACTGCTGGAAAATTGAAGGAGGTTAGCCCCGAGTTAGCGACAATGGGTTAGCCTAACACTGGAAACACAGTGTTCATTTACACACTGGCCCAGGCAGCTTTTCATTTTGCCAGAAATTCATGCTCTAATTTACTTTTAGTAATCATGTGTTGTTTGTGTAACTATGCTGTGTTGCTGTAAGCTCAGGGGAAAGTTGTGAATCATCCTAAAATGGATTAAAGGAATCACTTTTTGAGTTGCTGTACTATGTAAAAGGGGGGAAAAAGGCTTTTTCTATTTTGTTGTGGTAATATTTACCAATCAAATCATGAATCTGGGCTCCAACAAATTTTAAGTATCATAACTCTCTAGCCATTAAGGTTTTGGACCCTCTCAATCTACAAGTCACATATTCCAAATACTCATTAAGATATCCACTTTCAGACACTAATGTCCACCAAGAGTTAACCCTGTGTGGCATCATGGCTCTACATCTGTGCTTATGGATGTGTAAATATAAAGTAGAGATCATAAATTTGACTCAACAAACACCTTTTCTCATAAGCAAAGCTGTTTACATTCAGTATTTCACATTAAAAATCTTCTGTCAGTTTGCCTAATCTACTTCAACAGGTGATTTCCCATTTCCCACAAAGCCATCAACTGCCAGAGCACGGGGGTGGAATTTGACTTCCCTCCATGTTTCCCTGCGTAAGAACCGCAGTGCGAGCATACCTTGAGGATTCCCTTGTGGCTGAGCAGCAGATTGGACGTTTTCAGGTCGCGGTGGAGAATCCAGTTATCGTGCAGGTGTCTGACTCCTCGAAGCAGCTGAATCATCAGAGTCTTAACTTCACCTGAGAGAGAAAAGAAGACGTTGTGTTTTAACAGAGCTGCTGTGGAGTGGAGGAGGCGCGCTCACTGCTTTCCCCATAAATTAAGAGAGTACACCAAACACAGAAAATGGACTGAAGCTCAACAATGTCTCTCATTACCTGGCAGGAAAGGCTGCTTCATGGTTTCCATCAGACTCTTCAGGTCATGCTCTACATAGTTCATCACGATGTAAATCTTGTCCATATTGCTTCCAACAACGATTTCCTGATATAGTAGAGAAAAGGGTTAGATTTTCCTACAACACTCCGGGAGATACAATAACCATTAAAAGCGGAAATAACTGAGTAAGTTCTCTCACCCGTACTGTGACGATGTTTGGGTGCTGAGCTTTCAGGATAGTATTGATTTCTCTTAAAGAGGTGATGGGGAATCCCTCCTTCTCTTTCTCCATCTTCAGCCTTTTCAAGGCCACGATTTCATCTGCAAACATTTCACAGGTCACATTTATTGTTTCAGTAAACACATGTGAGACCCCACCAACACATGCTTACTCTCATACCAGTCTTTTTGTCCTTGGCTCTGTACACCACACCGTACGTTCCCTCCTCTATTCGGTTCAGGCACTGGAACTCCTCCACACTGCGACAACCCTGAACAACAACAACAATACACAGTGCAATTAAAGACCTCAGCAGACCATTCACTTCTTTTAGATGATATATGCGTAACTTTTGGCTTATATGGATGAATATTTGTGTCACACGGACTCCGACCTGTAAAGCAGGAAGATATTTAGGCAGCTCCTTCTTCAGCTCCACGGGTGAAATAGGAGGGGATTCAGGGACGTAGTTCTCTTCGGGGGTGGGGGAGCGGGAATGAGTCTGAGATTGGGGCGTAGGGTCATTGTCCCCCGTGTCGTCCTCCTCCTCTTCCTCGTCCTCCATCTCTTCACCGCTCTCCTCGGAGTCGTGGTCGAAACGGGACTCTGGCACTGCAATAGAAAAAGGGTAGAGTCAGTTTAGTGCTGATGAGTGCATTTCATTAGCCCTACTAGAATTTAGATATGGGTCTGTCACTGTTACTATACATTTGATGATTTATTTGAGGCTGTAACAAACAATTAGTTTCATTATCCATTAGTCTGCCAATTATTTTTTGATCAATCTTCAATAAGATATCAGAAATTTCCCAGGATGCAAATTTTTGCATTTGAGAAGCTGGAATCACTCCATTGATTGATTATGTAACTTCTTACTGATTAATACTCTTCTTGACCCATCTATTAATCTATATATAATAGTATCTATATATAATAGTCAACACATAATATAATGTCCATTACAAAAATACTGATCTGGTCTGAAAAACTATCATCTGTTTGAGGGCATTTAACGACTGACTGTAATTCTCAATTTAAGCATTTAACTAAGTTTCACCTGTACTGTAAACTACAAACAATCATCAGAATAATAAAACTATTCATTTTGGGCTATTTGACACCTCAAAAACAGGTCTACAAAAATAATTTGGGGTTTTCTTTTTGGTTGTTTTGATGAAACTGGTATTTCTAATACTATTTCACAGACAATATTTTGACATGTCACGGTAGGAAAAGCACAGGTGTAAGTAATAAAAGGAATGATGGCTGAACTCCATGTAGCTGCTTCGGTTTCAAGGTCATGGTATTGTGCATGCAAGCCGTCGTTAATGTCATTAGTAACACCTGGGCTTTTCCTTCTATGGCAAGTCAAAATGTGTAAAAGGAGCATCGGACAGACAGCAAGTTCCACTCCTGTGTTTTGAAACTTTGGTGGCGGGTTTCCTATTTTTTTGTTTGAATCGCAGATCGTGCCTTTCAGGAACCTGCGGTAGAAAGCTCCTGTCAAGATATCTGCTTAACCTCCAAGAGAAGAATTATGAAGAAAACCCCCAAAATGTTCAGCAGTCAAAGCCAAACCTTTACTGATCCAAATATGATTTATGACCTCTCTCTTGTGGCCGTGCAGCTCTTTCATCTTAAATCATTTCCAGATAAATACTAAACATAAAAACATTTATACATTCAAGAAAACGCAACACAAACAATTACTCTTAGCGCATATAGAGTAGCTACACAGGCACCATATGATGTGTTATGGTAACATCAGAAGGTTTAGTCACCTGCAGGAATATGATTTCCATTTTCTCTCTCCTCTTCAAAGTCTTCCTCTGACTGCTCATCCTCACTCACGTCCTCTGAAAAGGAAAGAAGCCGCTCTGTTAAACCTGTGTTGCTTTATAACTTGACTTGACAGCCATGTGAGTCACAGGAACATTTTTTTCTTACCTGCGCTCTGGTCAGACCTGCCAGAGCCCGAGACAGACTCCTCGTCCTCTTCCTCTTCGCCCTCACTCTGGCTGCTGGACTCCTCATCCTCGTCATCGTCATCGTCTTCGTCAGAGCCTGATCCTGACGCTGGACGAGGTGAAAAAGAAACTAAGTCAGGTGCTTATCATCTGAAATGTCCTTCCACAGAAGTCAACACCTTGAAAAGCCTAGTACTGTGTTGTTCTTTGCTTGTGCTGGGTGCTAAAAGTATAGGTGACGTCATCATTTACCTAAAGACGATTCTCCTGTGCTGGTCTTCCTTTCGCTGTCACTGATGTCCTGTAGGTCTGCGAGCAGGTCCTTGCCCTCTGGTTTTTCCTCTTTTGATGCTGCGGACATAACACAGTGTGAGCTACACTGAAACATAAAACATGATCTTGGGGAAAATAAATAACTGGATAGTTTAGTATAAATATGATAAAAGCAACTTTTTTTTTTTTTTTAGAAGAGTGACATAATGGTGCACTCACTTCCACTCTTCCGTGTTTCACTATGGTCAGATCTGTCTCGGGGAACGTGGGTGGGGCTGCGGCTGCGGTGACTTTGCTTTGGCTTTTCATCGTACTCTTCAGGCAGCATTCGATGGTGAGACGGCACTGTGGACAGGAAAGTCTCTTATTAATCATTGCTGCTGATTTAGCTTCAGAGTTCATGCTGGGAAATCAGGTTTAAAAAACAAAATCCTTATGGTTGGCAATAGGACAGAGACTGGATGCTTTGGACTTTGTGTCTGAATGAAGTGTTGAACACTTTTGTGAACGTTATACGCTCTTTTCCCCAAGAGTGAGATCAGTCTTGTGTCTGCGTGTTAACTCCAGAGCGGCAGTCTGGATGTGTTTAACTGATCTTAGTAGGAATAAAGAAACACGTCGCCTAACTCTGTCCAAAATGAAAAAAAATACAACTGTTGTCCAACAAGTGTTTGAGTTCGATCACTGACCTTCTCGTCTAGACCCTCGCTCTTTGCGCCGCTCCTCAGCCCTCCTCTCTCGATCCTTAAGCTCCCGTTGCTCTTTTTGCTGCTCGCGGAGCTTTCGGTCCCGCTCGCGCTGGCGTTCCAGCTGCTCCAGCCGGTCCCTGTGGTCCAAAAAAAACCCAGGAGAGTCCAGTCGAGGTCTGTCCAGACAACCAAAACCCCGATCTTGTCATTGTTTGTCATCATTTTAGTTTCGGTTGTAATAACTTCAAACTTTCAAGTAGTTTATGGCTGCAGGTTTGTTTTGTTACCTTCAGCGCTGCACTAAGTGATAAACATATAGATATTAACAGTCTTTTTAATTTGCTAATAAAACATACGTACTGTACTTGTAGTCCTACAGTAGATGTACTGTAAATTAGAAAAAAATAGACATCTAAATCAAGTTTCATGTTGTTTAAAGGTTCAATCTTGACAAGAAAACAATGGAGAAGACACATTGAATAACTTTTTAACAACGCAAATCCAACAATCCAACATTAAAAATCATCAGGTACTGATTAAACTCAAGTTGTATTTCAACAAATAGACACATCTGTGTCTGGATTAATGTAAGGTGAGGTTGTAAGGGTACATATATTCATCCTGAACCATTATGGTATCATCATGGTTCAGTGCATGCAGTCATAACCCAAACAATTACTGTTGAAATAGAGCAATAATCCACTTATTCTGACATGTGGAACAATAATTCTACAGCGTGAGCTCTGCCTGAAATGTTTTGGCAGCGCACCACTTAGCTGCACCATGCTCACGGCTGTTGAGAAGGGTGTGGCTGCAGTCTTGTAGACTTACCCCAACCCAACTCAACACACCAACTTTACTACACCTGTAAGCAAGTTAGCCTGGTTACCCTGTAGTGCTGCTGCTGTCAGAATGACAGTGACTGAGTGCACACTTTCAAAATATGCTCTATTATCTTTATAGTGAAAAGCCCTCCACCCCCCTCCCCTCTCTGTGACAATCACTTTTTCACTCCACCTTTGAGTGAAGCCCTTCAGAACTACTATAATGTTAAGTGTTTGTCATAAGAAACAGTTTTGAGGGAGAAAAATGTAGTTAAAAAGTATGAAAGTAAAAGGAGTGGTTTAATGTTAGAGACTGGGCCCAGACAGCACACCAGTTACAGTTTAAGGAGAAATACAAACATTAAAAACACACAAGGAAGAGATTAAATCCAACTCAAATAAAGCAGTCGCAATTCTCAGTTAAAGGGACTTCTAATATGGCTTTAAATTTTTCCACATATATATATTATTATGCATGACATCATTATATTAATAGTGGAGCATCAGTATCAGTGTAAGCAGCATGTTACTTTTGTAGCAGCTGGACCTACTTTCAACTACTTTATGTACAGTTACACCATAAATCATCATAAAACAGCTGTCAGCAGGTGTTCGGACTTCTTGCAGGAAACTGAAAGGTTGTTTTCATTTTCCACTGCAGCACAACTAAACTGTTCCAGTAATAGTTTCCACTGCAGCATCATTCTGCCTTTTCTTTTTTCTGCTATGCCGAAATCATCCCAAATTGTGACCCCGAAACATACAAACATGCATACAGAACCGTGGATTCTGTGTGCCATTACACCCCTAATGTAAAGTCGTTTAACATGTGGCTCAGGGTCGGTGCTCACCTTTCTCTGCGTGAATGAGCTCTGGCCTGCTCCCTTCGTTTCTGCCGCTCCCAGTCTCGCCGGGCTTTATCTTCTTCCCACTGACGCTTCCTGCGTTCGCTCTCCCTCTCTTTTTCTTTGTCTTTGGGCCGTACATGTTTCCCTGCTGTAGAAACAAAAAACCCTGAGTGAATACAGATTCGCAAAAACAATTCCAAACCTGTCATATTCAGCTGTAAAAACCATATGCTTGTGTTTATGCGATTAAGCGGCACTCCCACACCTCCTTCAGCAGAGTGGCTGCGATGACGTCTTTTATCTTTTCTCTTCTCCTCCTTTCTGTGATGAGATTTGTCTTTCCTTGCTATTTGCTGTGGAGGCTTGATTGCCAGTGATTCATCTTCCTCTCCCCTGCATTAATGTAAAGAAAACATTTTGAGTTTTTGACCAAGGTTAAACTACTGAATGCACTGTTTTCGTATTAGCAGTCAACTAAAAAGATATGTATTGATGTTTATTTCCTACAGTTTAAAGTACCTGTCTTCTGTTGAGTCTTCCCGGGCGTACGGGGAATTCCGAATTGTTATTTCCATCTTTTGATCCCGTAGTTCTCCTTCCTCCGGAGTATCTCGTTTGGCTTCCCGATCATCCGTCTGTGGAACAAGGCCCTGGGTGAACTGTGCAAGACCAGAACAGCAAAAGATGCGGTTAATGCCAGTGATACAAAATATTCTGTGTTTCTCTTTACTGCAAAAGCTTCTGTGACAACTATCAGAATGTAGGAGTCATTTGTAAGCACAGAAAGACGATGAAAGATCATCAACAACAAAAAAAACTGAGCCAAGTGAGTGTACATTACAGTTTTAAAATTACCAAACATGTCTCCAAAACTATTCAAATGCTTGGGTATTAAATTACTTTGGAAATACTTACATTTTTCTGGCGCTTGGGTTCTGTTCTCTCTTCTAATTCTCTTCTGCGTTTTTTCTCTAGTAGGATTTCGTCAAGAGTTTTCACTTTCCAGGTCTCCTTTTCGTCCCCCATCAGCGTCCGCTCTGCACCGCCTGCATTGCATCACACACACACAACACAGGTGGTATTACACTCTTCATTTTAAGCATGAAGAGTTTATACCAAACAGAACAAATTTGTTTGAAAATTGTAAAATTGTCATTATAAAACCAATGGTGATTTTTTTGTGTTAAAATTTTATAGTATGACCCACTATTAGAGTACTACTTACGTACTTTACTTTCTACACACAGTTACACACATCTCATATTATTCTACTTTGCACTAAAATCAACACTGTCAATTAGTTGTATATACTTTTGTACATTACATTTTATTTAATTTTCTATTGCTATTTTATTATGTATAGTTTGATCTTTATATTCTTATACTATATATTGTTATTGTCACTGTGTGTAATGCTGCTACTGCACTGTAATTTCCCAGCTTGGGATCAATAAAAGTATCTTTCTATCTATCTTATTTAAGTCAGCTTCATTAGCAAATAAAGGAAACATTTTAAAAAAATCATTCAGTTAGCATTGAAAATGTGAGATTTAGATACATTCATGTAAATCAGCACATTTAGTGTGCTAAATTAACTCAAATGTAGATTTCACTCTCTTTCCTACATACATAGACCCAGTGCCGGGTGCATTAATTACATTCCATTATATAATGAATGCTTTCAGTAGAAAGTTCCTTTTTATAACTTGTGATACGCCTCTCATCCCAAGCGTTGTCCCACCAAAATGCATTGTATGGCTCAGTTCCACTTCGACTGTAAATGAGTGTTTATCAGTGCTTATAAGAAATAATACATCGCTATAAGTTCAGATCGATCTTACAATGTGAATTAAGTTTGACATGTGCTAGTTATAGGCATTGAGCTAAACCTGCTAACTGTTGGTGTAACTTAACATTAGGCCAGTTACGAGTTATATATGCTGATATCATTGTGCAGTATTGTGTTATATCTTACTCCTGTATTCACCAGTTAGTTAATTGTACAGCAGCAGCAAACTGAGTGAAAAGACACATCGGTGGTAGACTTTAACTCGCTGTTTGTTGTTATGAGTCAAGCTGCGGATGCTAACACGTTAGGTAACTAGCTAGCGTCAGTTAGCTACAACTAGCATGTCGACTTTTGCTAAACAGTTTTCTTCTGCTAACTGCGACGTTATAAAAAAATATAGTGATATAGCTGATAGAGCAACAAACTGAAGGACCGACAGCTGTGTCCGCAGCTCTGTTTAAACGCATGTGTGCAGAGCGGGATGAAAATAACCACCGAGCAGATAAAATGGTTAAACTGACCTGAGATACGCGCAGCGGTTTTACGGAGGTCTCTACGCGCTGCAAACGTCGGTACAACTTCCGGTGTGAAACAATCACTTCCGCCAGTATAATACTATGATATATCATTTATATCTTATTTTATTTCTGTTTAAACCAGGTATTAGTTTGTATCCGTTTTCCTTTATCTCATCTACTAGTACTGTATTTTAAGTCGTGTTAATGTAAGTATAAAGTATACATTTCTGATTCTAACCTCTATCAGGCCTAGTTAGAATATTGATAATGATTTTGATTAAAACTTATGACTAAATAAACCTACTCCTCTATATGAGATTATCCAGAAGAGACAAATTAGGCCTAATAAAGACTTATATTTGAGATAAAACTCAAATATAACTCTCAATTCAATTCAATTCAATTCAATGTAATTGTCATTTCATACTGTGCAGCCATTTTAGGACCAAAAAGTGAGGATTAAGTGCAGCTGCTGGGTTTGTACATTTGATTACATTATGCTGATCCTTTTGTAATTTGTCTTACCAGTTTCCATGGTGATGCAGGATAAGGATGCTGCAGTACCCACACAATGTTCATCTATATTTTATACAGCAAACCCATTTCAAGAAGCCAGACCCACAGCAGGTGTTCAGTGCTGTTAGCCTGTTACCTGTCCATGAGGAGGCAGCAGCACACAAATAGACCTCCACCTCCACTAGGCCCTGCAGAGTGACCACATGGCTACAAAAACCAGACAAGCGCTGACTGCAGCCTTCTTCTACCCATCATAGTGCCCACAGGTGCTTTGCAGGTCCTCTGGGGAGTTAATATCAAGTGAAACCAAAGTCAATTTAAGTGTTTGTTCTCCATCTGCAAATGTATGTTGTCTAAACATATATAAACCCCAAGATTCCCTATAAAATGCATGAGATGTGTCACAGGGTCATCACCATATTTGCTTTGAGACATTAGTATATTTAAAACAAAACAAGTGAGTAGCTGAGATTTCTTGCTTCCTTTACATCTAAGAACAGAAGAGGGCGCTGCTATTCCTGCACATATAGATCAACATGTGCTTAGATGTGCAGTAAAGACTAAACAGATTCTATGAAACAACACAGTGATATTGTATTCAACCAAATCACATTTTCACACAGTAAACATAATTCCATGAAAATCTGCAACACATTGGTATTTTTGCTTTGCAGTCAACTATTTATGCAGGATGTGTTGCAACCGGAGATTACTGAAGCAGAGGTATGATAGTACTTTATCACAGAGAAAGAGCCATATAAGCAGGTAAAAGAGAATAGCTGGAAAGCAACCAATACATTTACGACTTATGACCTCATTGAACGCATGAACTATGGCCAAGGTTGACTTTTAAAAGTGCGGCAGAGCAGAGTTTTCTGAGGAGTTTGTCAGACTTATACAGGTGAGCACAGCTTGAGTTCATTTGAATGTAGAGGTATGATTTTGCTAAGGGTTACAATCATCCAATCAATGACTTTTGAATCTAATTATTTCAATCATGTGGACTTATTTTGCTGTAGAGTAGATTAAAGAATGATTGGTTTAATTTTAAATGTCATGTTCATTGTCAAAAAAAACAATGAACACTTTACTTCAAGTGCACTGTGGTACATAACAGGTATACAATTGCAATCATGAGAAGCGTAGATAACTTTTATTTTTACATAGCAATCAAAGTGACATTTCCTTCCCAGCTCGTCACCCTCACTGTGTCAGAGTGCAGAGTTTATGTGCTGCGCAGTGAAGCAGTGAGTCAACGTTGATTCCAGGCAGTTAAGGAGAGAAATGGCTACCCAAATGGAGACCAACCCTGCCGGCACCGTGCAATATGATCGCTGGAACGAGAGCAACATCAACATGAATGTAGAGGCCTCACAGTCCACTATGATGAGGTGAGACTAGATAACGCCTGACATAAAGATGCAAAAGTCAAATATGCAGTTTTTATATTAGAAAATATTAGAAGATACTGTATATATAAGTAGTTAAGCATATGCACTGATAGTAGGTGTTATGGTTTGATTTGATTCATGTTTGTTCCATTAAAAATCAAATATGGTAAGTTAGGCGTCTGATAAAGTGGCTATAATGCAGATCTCCCTGTTACAGTTTGATCACTAATGAAACATGTTGCTGCTGTTTTCATATTGAGGTTCAGTTAGTGAACAATTGTACAGTAGTCAATACAGTGAAGTTGTGTTTCACCCTGGATAGACAAAAATACAAATCAGGATGAAAGGAATTATAATTTTCAAATAAATTAAATTTGGCTTTCAGATCTGGTATCAATTGAATGCTGTAGTGCTATTAAGCTTTGTAAAACCTCACCACATAGTCACATTAAAGTGACTATGTGGTGAAACCAGGGCATACAATTGAAGAACATTCCACCAACAGCTGTTTAACCTGAATCTGCCTCACTCTGTGTTGCATTCAGGGTCTACAACAGAATGTGTACCGGCACCACAGGGATTATAGTGAAGGCAGGAGGGGCTTTGGTTACAATGGTGGTCATCTACATCATGGGATACGCGACAGGATACTACGTACACAGGTGCTGACGGCGGAGTCCAGCGAGGAGAAGAATGAGCTCTGGATAAACCACTAATTCAAAAAGTTGTAAATAGACATGAGCAAAAACAAGAGCACACTGACAATGAGATATTTGCATGTCAGAGGGAAATCAAATTAACTGTGATTCAGAAGCTATGTCAGAAAGTGCTATTGTGTGTGTTTCATTAACCTCAAATTGAAATTTTTGATACATGGGAATATGTAAAAATTTGTAAATTCTGATTTTATTGTATTGTCCAAATAAAAGGCAATATTGCAACCATGCATCAAAGAGAGTCGACTGAATTTCAAAAAGGTAACATATCCTGTATTTTTCAAATGAAATACAGTACATTTACTGTATATCAGCTATTTGAATTCCAGTCAGGTGATATAGTCACAGCATACACTTCAGTTGAATCAATCTCCACAGTAAATTATCTTCAGGGTCAAAATCTTTGTGCTGCTTTGCTTCACAGAGAGAGAGCATCATGTTTAGCCCTGGCTCATGCTGTGATGCTCATTATCTCTAGAATCACTGCTGTCATTATTCTTTTGTCTTACTGGAGGATTTACTGGTGTTGGAATCAGTGTTGCATGAAGCTGAGCATCAGAAGCCCTTTTAATCAGCCTGGTGTGAGTCTTTGAATCCTGATGAATGAAATGAATGAAACACTGGGAAAATTCCTCTGCTGCACAGGGCTACAGCTCATATTTTCAATCTGTTACATCTATTGCCAGAGAGAGTGATCAACAACACAGTTCCACCAACAGAAACCAGACTTCATTGATATGAAATCTGAGTCTCTCTCCTGAATGCAGTATACAAACAGCACAGCAATGGAAAAAATTACTTCAAAATGATGAGCAGTCATAAACATTACAGTCCTCCAGATTAATCAATCAATCAGTCAAACTTTATTTGTGTAGCATACTTCATAAAGGTTAATGGAGTTCAACGTGCCTCACAGATGACTGACAAGCCAATATTAAGACATAGCAAGAGTAACCTGTAACCAATTCATGAAAAAACTATATATATATATATATATATATATATATATATATATATATATATATATATTGTTTTTTCATGAATTGGTTACAGGTTACTCTATATATATATATATATATATATATATATATATATATATTTTAAAGCTATAATACAGCAATAGTAGTAAAATAGAATGAAATAAGAACTAGATTAATAGCTAGATAAAACTGATTCAAAGACAAAATAAATATAATAATAACTGAATTACATAACACAATACAATTCTACAACACAAATATGAAATAAAGTGAATAAAATAAATAGTGTCTATAAACCCTTTCTGATTCAAAGCCAGGCTGAAGAGGTACAGTAGATGCAGGTAAATTTACATTGAAAGATTTCAACACTTCCAGCTGCTCTTGGTCTTAGGTGATAAAAGCTGAAAGTTGCCTCACCAAAGGTTTGATTTATCCCTGCACTTTGGAACAACGCACAGACTTGTAGCAGAGTACCTCAGAGGCCATACTGTACTCATGTACATGTGAGACATATATGCCAACGCTAGGGCATGAAGTGCTTTTAAAAACAAGTAACAGAATCACTCACTAAAGACACCAAAAGGCAGCCAATGTAAGGACTTTGAAAAAGGTGGGATGTGTTCTGCCCAGATAGGAGAGCTTTACAATAGTAAGTGGCCACACTTAAGTAATATTTTTGAGACGACAAAAAGCAGATTTGGTGTCGTAGTCTAAGTTAAGTGTCAGTTAAAGTGACCGTTAACAAAAGGCAAAATATCCCCAAAATGTGTAATTAATACAAAAAGTGTTTTGCATGGTCCCAGAAAGTCCAGGTTTACTTAGCTATGATGACTTGAACGAGACAAGAATTACAGATTTTCATCAAAGTTCATTAGTTAAAGTCCTCATATACAAGTGTGTGTCTGTGTTAACCACTGTTAACCACTGGGGAATACATTTAGGGTCATAAGTATTGTATTTTGTATGATCTATTTGTGAAGCCTAACTTTACGGCTATGAATGAAATCTACAAATACCCCATTTGATGCTTCCTCCTGAATAGCCAGTGGGGATGCTCTAAAACACTGGGGGCATGTCCGCTGAAGGGGCTAAAAGCATGCTACACATGAATAGCCTCTGAGCCTCTCAATCTGACAACGCTCAATATAAAAAATACACAATTTAAAGGTGGTCTTGTTTGCAGGTGCAGGACAAGCAACATTGATAATGCTTGATGATATTTAAAAAATAAAGTAGCATTAGGAGCCACTGTTTAATTCTGGATTTGTAGGTAAATTAACTTATTTCAGTATAAATGTAACTTAAATGACTAGTTAACAAGCAAAAAAAATGAAAATATAATATGATTATATTATATTTTCATTTTTTCCCATGGAGTTAAGTGTTAATGTTTCTCTGCTGAGGAGTCTGCTTGCAGTTTCAATTTTGCACCATGCTTCCAGAAAAATGCTCTCATTCAACATACACTCAAACATTTCACTGTATTCATACAGTACAAAATGTTCAGATATGGTGGTACACATACAATCCTAATGTTATTCCATAGACATCCTCCAAAAGGTTAAACTTCTGCAGGATTATTTGTTGCATGTTGACTAAATTCAGCCTCAATGACTCAAAATGTAATGTGGACCTGTGTGGACATATGGGACTAGCTCATCTTGGGATTTCAGTTTCAAGTCACATTTAACAGATCCACCACAACTCCATCTAAACCCACTTCCTGGTCATTATTTCTGCATATTCAGCTTATTTTTTGTTTAACAAAATCTGCCAAACCTTTGACAGTGTGCACAATAATTGATCTAAAACAGTGATCACTCCTAAGTACAGCACACATTTTCTTGAAATATGTAGTGATATAGTGAATATGTAGTCAACACCCCAATCTTCACATCCATGAGCAACTCTATGGCCATCTTTCTCTCTATAAGGTGCAATCAGTTCATTGTGTAAACATTTATATCATATCCTCCAACAGAGACATCTTAGGTGATACTGTGGCACATTCAGAATGCTGACATGCATATCAGGGGTCACTGAGTACTCTTCCTAAGCTCCACTGTATCCGGCCCAAATTACTGTGACAGCATATAAGTGGAAATTCACTCTTATCTGAGAACATCATTAAGATAACCAGGAAGTGAAAATAATAAAACATTATTTCTGTAGGTTATGAGTGTGTGAGTACACACACACACACACACACACACACACACACACACACACACACACACACACACACACACACACACACACACACACACACACACACACACACACACACACACACACACACACACACACAGCTCATCAAGTCATAAAACCCTAGCAGCCAGTCCCTTGAGGTACATTGCAGTGCATTGACCACAGATTAGACAACCTTTTGCAGAATTGTTGATTTTTATAAATCAGTCATGTCATTTATTATAATAAAACAATGTAAAAATTACATTAACCAAATGCCATTTAGCATTTTGAATAAATGTTCTATGTTCTGATGAAAACAAATTGTAATCACAAATATGGTCTTAATGATCTTGTGATGCCTTAAAAATGATGCATACTAAATGTGTTGAAAACATTTTGCTTATCAAACTGTACAATATAGGCCAGATATGCCTAAACTGTTCACAGTATCATGTTGCAAATTGACTAAAAACACCAGCTGTGGTCTGACAAACCCATACTGCCCTCATGTGTTCAAACATGAGAGTCTTATCACAACAGGGCTAAGAGCTGGAACCACTCAATAAAACAATGTTTTCTTTGTGCAAACAATGCTAGAAATCCTCTTAACCCAACCAAGAATATCAATTTCATGTTCTTAGAATTCATGTTATTTTGTAACAGGGGGTGCTGATCAAAAAATAACCCACCCGATGATACCTCTGATCACCAATAGCACCATATAAAACCAACAGTCAGGTGTCCATATGAACACTGAAAAGGGTCTTTTTAGCATCAAATTCTCTCTTTATGTTTCCTTGGACAGTATTTCCATGTTGAACTGTGGTGGAAATATAATAACAAAAAGACTGTCTACATCGACTTGATTTGACTCATTTGGACAGCTTCAGAAAAAACTTTCAAATAAATTTTACACTAAAGGAAGCTTGTAGATTTTGGCTCCCCATCACACACACTGTAATTGAATTATGAAGGGATCTTCTAATGGTCAGCTTGAACAGGAGGAATGATGCAGCAGCAGTAGCACATGTTCAAGGAGACAAATTTAAATTTTTTGGTCAAATCATTGAAACATATTCAGTTCAGAGAACAATTGTTTGGTTAGGAGGTCACATTTAAAAGAAAAAAAGTCCATAACTATACTTCAGGTACTTTTTTGAGAGAATTGTGTCTCAACTCAGTCTTACATCAGGGGACAAAAGGGTCATTCAGAAATAATGCATCAGCTACATTGTTACTTTAAGCAAAGGGGCTTCAAGCAAGGCACTCAGACAATCTTGAAGTTTTACAAAACACAGCCTTGTTCAGTTTAAAATAAATGCACAATAATGGCACCACTGAAATTATCAAATTAACTGGGCTACTGCAGTACCAGCCCCAATAATTAACAAAATTGTTTCCCAATGGAGAATCATCCATCTGTTTAAATAAGGCTCAACTGAAAACACAGTTGAGTTTTGGAGTGAAGCGAATAATTACACAGACTCTTCCAGATCAAATCCATTTGAAGAACTGTGTAAAGCTGCACTCACTGCCCTCTCTTTGATAAACTCAAATGTGGAGATTGAATGGCTGCTTAGCCAAATGTGTTTGGTCAAATAAATTTAAGATATAAACTGCACACTCACAACTTCTGGTGCAGTATAGAATGAAGCTGGCTGGTGATACTTGTTACCAGCTTACACTTTCAAGTGAAGTTCCGCAGCAGTTTGGCACCACAGCAGCATACAGCTTTAAGGCCACTCCATCCTCTTCTGCTGGTTCAAGCTCAGTGACAATGCAGTTGAACAGTGACGATAAGGAGGATTTTCTTGCCAATTTATGATTCATCATATTTATGTATGCAAGTAGTGGACTTTTTGGAACTGGTGGAAACACACAGTTGATGGTGGTAGTGTGCACTGCAGTGTGGGTGAGAACAGTGCCAATACCTGAAGGAGATCATTGAGCAGCTTGCAAGTGCCAGCCAAGCAGCAAAAAAGGCTTGAGAGAGCTTGACAGAGGTGCCTAGTGCATCATATTTGAGTTATGTTGCTAGGTGCAGTTGTTCAATAAGATAGCATATATGATATACCTTGTTATTTGCTTGTACCTATAATTGTTGATCATTTAGGTAGCATGTTAACTAACAACACACTAGAATATGTCGTTTTACTAGTTAGTAGGAAAATACATAAAATGTCATTGTTAAAAAAAAAATTGTTTTTAAAAATAAAAATATCTGATTTAAAAAAAAGGTGTGTTTATATTACTAATATTGTGTTTTGTGTATTGTAAATTATCTGTATATATCTACGGTGTGTTCTAAGAAGACAAAGTTGTACGTCATAACGTCATCACGCAACGGCATTACAACGTCGTTTAAGCAACTTTAGCAACAAATCAACTTCCCCTGAAAATGAGTTTGCTCTCACCTTAAAACCTAACCTATAACCTTTAACCTATAAGAAAAAGCAGACACTGTACTTATAATGCCGTGCTGAAACAGTTGACAGACTGACTTATTTTTATTCTTAGTTTGCCATAAAAACAAGTTTTCCCAATAGATGTTTCAGTTACATTTAACAATATGTCAGAGACAGCTGAGAAATCCTTTGGAGACAAATAATTGATTCCAACACCTTTCACAGTGCTGAAATAAACTCCACATACAGTTGGTCACATTGCTTGGATAACTGACGAAGCAATTAAATATTATTACTAAACCACTGTTGAAGAATATTGTTTTTATACAAAGTATGGTCATTTGTTGGTCGGGGGTTATGATGCTGTGGGGGACTCCGTCAGTGAGCTGTGGACAGCAGGGAGGAGGAGAGGCGGGTCTGACGGAGCTCCACAGCGTGTCTGAAGCAAAATGAAACATGGATGAGGAGGTCGCCGAAAGTTGGGAGGAAGCTGCTGATAGCGGGGTAAGTAACGAAAGTCTCAAAATATCTTCCCGCTAACGCCAATAATTAGTTTGGCAGCTGGTTAATGTTTAGACTTTTGCTTTGAGAAGTTTTAATAACGTTGTTGTATGTTCTAAACGACGGGCCAACAATGTGGCTCCAGCTAACGCGTTAGCTTCAAGAAAGTTAGCCAGCTAACGTTAGCGAGCGAGACAAGCATAAGATGGACTTATCCAACTAACAACCCGAGTGGTGACAGCTATTTGTGACTTATTTCGCTTTAAGTACCGCTAATATACCGTATTATTAGGGAACAGTCTATATGTAAGGAGTGTACAACGTAAAAGCTAAACCCTCGGATTTAAAGTTGCAGTTGAGATGCTAAGGTTGGTGTTAGCTAATGCTAAGTTAGCTGTTTATTGTGTCGCTAACACGGAACATTTCAATTAAATATTGCAAGCACCGCCTACAAGGCGAGTTAAGGCATTTTTACGAGGCACTCTGGTAACGTAATCAATTCTTCGCACATTTGATAACACTAATAGCTTTCAGTTAAGAAAATATTCAATTATTGTATTGATTCACTCTCTTCCTCCCAGAAACGACTAATAAGTTACTGTGAATCAGTTTTAAAGGTTGAAATGTTGCTGTCACAAAGTCAGCATGTGTAACTTTCTAAGCCTTATTGTTTATCGGCTTCATAAAATGCTTCATAAAATGAATGAATTACATTGTCTTAACTCTAAAGCCTTCACGGTGTTAGGTGAATGCTAGCTTCCTGGAGTAACTTTGTGGCTTCCTGGAGTTCACTAGGCCACATGTTCTGCCAAGTTGTGAAGTTATTGGCCTGTTAGTGAGCTAATTATGTAGTTGTAACATTTAGCCAACATTAGCTGTCGTCACGGCAGACTATCGCTACCTAATGACGTCAATATCGTGGCTCTGGGAAGAAGTTAGCCGGAAGCAGTCAGTCAGGTGGTGTTACCTTGTTTTTTACCATACTCTCTATTGGTTAATAAGCAAGAACACAAGTGTTTAAAGTGTACCTAAACTGACCTCATTATCAGTTTTGCTGCCATTTGATGGGAACATTAGCCCGCTGAGCACTCTGTCTGTTATGACTTGGCAGCTGCTCTACACATGTAACTTATAAATAGATTGTAACTGAATCCTGTTTTCCGTGCACTCTGTGACTTGCTTACTATCTGTCGCACTTTTTTTCCCTACCATCTCAAATCAATATGAGCATGTTGTTTGTTTCCATGAATACATGTTTTTGATGTCCCCTCCCCTCCCCACAGGAAATGGAAAAGCGGTTAGAAGAGAAGCTACGAATCAGCCAGAAAGAAAAGTAAGACCCAAAATGTTGCACTAAAGAATTATTGCTTTAATTTCCATTAAAAACTGTAATCTGCTGCTTATCTGCAAATGTAGACACCTGAACGTGTTGTTTTAGTAAAAAATCAGCTGCTGCTCAATTTATTAGACGTGAGCTGAGCAGATCTTAAGATCCCCTCCAGACATGTTTTTACGATGTATATAAAATGCTCTACTTTGAATATTAATTCATGTCTGATATGGTTTTTCCACAAAAAGTTGAATTATCTTGTTGATATATGGAAAAACTGATTCTGTCATTGAGTTGGCATGTCTTTTTAAGTCTATAGCCCACTAGTGTCTCATCTAAGTTTTTATTTCTGCTGTAACACAGTGACCACTTCCTGTCTGTCGTATCACTCATTTTAAGTGGACTGTGTTGTTCTTCCAGGGAGTCCAGTAATAATTCTTCACGGTCTCCGTTGAGGACCACCATGGTAATCCAAGACGACTCTCTACCAGCAGCCCCACCGCCTCAGATTCGCATCTTGAAGCGTCCTGCAAACAACGGGTCGTTGGGATCAGCCTTGAATCAGAACAGGCCTACACCACAGGTCAAGTCCCTGGCCCAGCGTGAGGCAGAGTACGCAGAGGCCAGGAAGAGAATACTGGGCAGCGCCTGCCCAGAGGAGACGCCACAGGACAAGCCCAACACTGACAGGTAATGATGCTCAAATATTGACAGTTTAGAGGTTTAACTCAGTTGTAGTCAGCATGCGTGTTGTTGTGCTGAACACCGTTTTACTTTTTGTGGTCTCTTCATCTACTTTCATTTCAATATCTTTGGTTGTTGAGTATTTAAGTTTGTTTATCTCGTAAGCACAGCGCCATCTTTTAATCTGATTTGACTTTTGATGATGAAGATTTTTATACTTTACTCTTTTTAGACTTGATTAAGAAAAAAGAGTAGCTGCAGCTAAGACAGATCACGGGAGAAGCATAAGTGAATAATCAGAATGATAACTGTGGAAAAGTAGCCGTTAAACGGTGGGGTGTATGCTGAGAATTGACACATCGGCAGGGTTGAGTGCTTCATTAACCTCCCTGCTGGTGTTACTTTCTTTTTCTTTTTAAAATGCAGGCAGAAGCATATTCCTGTTTTGTGCATTTTGGCTGGAACTAGTTTTGATTGACAAGTGGAGCTTAACAATAATTACAGAAGTTCTCTTCTTTTTTTACATTTCCAGTTAATGAACTGAATAAAAAGAAGTTCTTCTCTGTTTTCATTTTCACTGATTGGTATTGATCGGTGCCAAAACGAAAGTGAAAGCAACCAAAATAAACTCCACAAAATGGAAAAACTTACAAGAAATCTTTTGTTTGAATACAAATTTTCCAGCGACACAGCAACAAATCAGAGAACATAAACTAAAATCATGTGTGGAGACCTGTTTGATGTGAGACTGCGAGGCTCCTGTAATCAGGACAGTTGGGCAGAAACGAGAATTGCTGCTGCAACTTGCCAACTGGAAACGAGCAACGAGACGTTTCTGTCCAGCAGCTGGCACACGGAAAAGGCTGCTGTCTCTAATTTATTCCCATTTCCCCTCTGTCTGCCAGGCCAGGGCGCATTAACTCTACATTGCCTTCAGAGGACACCAGATCAAACAATCACACTGTCCGGCAGCCAGCCGGCCCAGACGGCACCCAAGGGTTCCGACAGCACAGATAAGTTGGCCCCTGCGCTGCCCAGCCATTGCGGGGAGAGAGAGAGAAAGAGAGAGATTGATTGAGGGCCACCTGAGAGCAGAGACAGCATTGTATTTTTAAAGCTTCCTTCCTTCAGTTCCAGTGTATTGAACAGTCCGCTGCCCCACTCTTCCCTCTTGGAGACTGTGTGGAACTGACAGGGAGAGCCGAACTCCAGGAGGAAGTAAAACGGATGGAAATGTGCTCTCTTCTCTCCCCACTCGTCTGTTTGACACTGTGATAATGAACATATTCTGGACTCACTGTGATGATCCCTTTAAGAGACCCCACCCCACCTCCCCACCCGTACCACCACCTCTATCTCTGTCCTCCTTCAGCCCCCAGCAGCTCCGTCTCAGGACGCCTGCAGGGTGGAAGCAAAAGACTTGAACAAAGGACGGCTTAAGAGAAGAGAAGTGACGGGTCATATAAAACTGAGATGAGCTGGTACATGTGCAGCAGCTTGTCCGCAGCAATAATACCAGATATCACTTGTCACACCATATACATGTTTTTAATCTTTGAGATGTTGGCTCACTAGAATTTTTATCTTTAGTTTTTCTCGCTTTTCTTTTGTTTTTTTTTATACTAGGGATGCACTGATATCTTATTTCAGATGGGACTAAAAGTGTGAGGAAGTTCTTTTTATAGTACTTTCAGATCACAAGCAACAGCTACAAGTACATACATAACATTATTTTAACATTTCTTTGCTGTCGTTTCTCAAAACTCAGTGAGAAATGCAATCTGTCCTCTGCATTCGATCCATGCTGTATACTGGGAGCAGTGGGCGGCCACATTGCAGCATGGTCAGAGCTTTTCTTTCAGTGAGGCATCAGTGTGAACCACTGATCCATTCATGATTCATGAATTAAAACAGCATATAATGAGATTTTTTAATAAATTGAGCAATATCTGCAGATTTTATGAAATGGTTAACATAATTTTTTCACCTTTTTCTTTCGTAGTGAAATAGTCCCAAACCGTTTACGTTTAAACAAACACTGTGTTGTGGGCTGCAGTTGGTAGTGTTTAATGTCTTATAGTAAACACACTGCTAACGCCAAGTACTTGTTTGGTACCTGCCCAGTAACGTTATCAGTGCACCCCTAATATGTACATTGCCATCTGTTTTTTAAAAAAGAAACTGAGGGAAAGGGTGTCGTGTGTCAAGTTGTATATCTGACAAGTTCTGTTTACGGTTTTTGTTTGTTTTCTGTTTGTTTTTTTAATTAAGCTTAGCAGCTGTCTTCCTCGGACTGTCATTTCATCGTTTCTATTTAAAAGTAAAAGCAAAAAAAACAAAAAAGATTGATTGTGGATTGAAGTCCATTTTAAGTAGCTTTTCTGCCTTTTTGTAAGAGACGGCAGTGACGTCGAGCAGTATTTTAATCAAAACAAAACCAAAAGCCCATTTTAAAATCACCCTGTGTATATATATCAGTTAATTGAGACGTTATTTTAAGTTGGTGTCGGCAGCAACTCAAGGGAGGGTCAGATGGGGAACGAATTTACTGCTGTACTTCATAAGCCTCCTCCGTCATATCACCTGGTAGGCGGCATGCTCCTTTTTTGTGTCCTTCACTGACGGACAGTACGCAGGAACTCAGGTGCAAGTGAACCAGACTGAATGAATGAAATGAACGAAGATTGTATTTTTTTCTTCCAGCGGGGTTGATTGCTCGAACAGCAAATGTCCGTATTAAAGCTTGAGTCGAGTGTGAGGGGAAATGGAACTGAAGCGATATCCACGTCCTAAGATGAACTATCAAATGCCAGTCTGTCAGTTAATTGTTAATTTTTTTTTTTTTTTTGTCTGTTCACTAGTCTTGACTGTTGGCATCGTGGGCACAGTAAGAAACGGTAACATCACTCCCTGTTTGATTTTTCACTATCTGGCATTTTAACAGATGGTCCATTGCTGATATAGAACATGTAGAGATAGTCTTATGTGACCCTGAGAGAAAAATGACAGCCTGCCTGTCCAGGACCACTGTGCCCAATTGATGTTCTTAGTTTCTCACCTTTTTATCTGTTCAAACAGAGAAGAGATCTCAATAAAGCCATATTCAGTGGTGCACATCCATCAACAGAAATGTTATTGTAATGGTTAAAATTCAGCTTGTGCCTCCCGTATCACACCTTTACTTCCTGGTTGTCAATTTTGTTACTGTAGTACAAGTAAGTGAAAAACTGAATATATCAGAGGAGGAATCAAGAATACTGGAAAGAGATTTTTAGTTCAGGAAAATCTAGCAGCAGTGCAGGAGACAAGACGGGTTTAGCTGAGCTCTGAGTGAGAACACAAACTGCCTGTAAATACAGATTTAATAAAATGATTTGCAAAAAATGTTGTGTGATGCATGTTCATTTCATTACTTTAAACTGGCAAGATAGCAGCTTTTATTTAAAGCGACTCACAAAGTACGTTCAAGAAGTAATCCCAATGACCAATATTCACTTCAATATCTGGATCATCCAACATGAAAGGGATGCTCATGTCTGAAGAGGGGACCAGGACAAAGATAACCTGACTGTATGGCTAGTCATTTAGGTGAATTGAGCCTAAACTCAGCAGCACAGTCCTTTTAACATCCATAGGGCCACACTATTGAATCATGCTATAAAGTGACAGTGAATATGAATGTCATCCAAAATACAAACGCTACAGCTGACATAAAAATTATATTTTATTCATAAAGGTAAACATGACTTTGCATTCTTGGTCCAGTTGTGAATTTGGCTCTGGCATCCACAGCGTTGTTTGGTCTGGATGACTGAATGTCCAACAGAAGGGGGGGGTGGATGCTAGCTGATTCTGATGACTGTGTGCTCTGCGGGTGACAGGGTTTGATTCAGGGGAGGCCATGTGGGACAGTCGGACAGGATGACGTTGAGACGTTTATACTGTTTTTTGGATAAACGCCTTCCACGAAGCAGCCGAAGACAGTTCAAGAGACCCAGGTCTATCAGCACCTGGGGGGAAAAAGTTAACAAGCTTTTAATAAAAGGCAAAACATTTAGAATATTTGTCTGTTAATTATTTTTCACAGTAGACATAGCAGGAAAAGCACATGACATGAACATTGTCTCTGTTTAGTACAAGTGTCTCAGCAAGCGCAATACTAAACACCCTCAAATTGAAACTGTTACATAGCCATCGTTAATTTGATTATTTCCACTTGTGCTTTTCAAGCTGCGGCATGTCGGCGAGAAATACCAATAAAAACGTTCATGTGCTCTTATGTTGAGCATGATCTTTTACTTGATGTCTTAGTTACAGATCAAAGTCTGGTGTTTTGTGTAGGAGAGGGGAGCCAATTTGAAATTTGAAAAGGAAAATGGCTCGTTAAATGAAATGTCCAAAAATCTGTCAGGCACAGAAGGAATGCCTTAGTTTTATGCATTAAAGCATAGAACAAACTTTAGCCACCTTTTAAGCCTGAAGGAAACCATCAAACACAGAGTCCACACTCACCTCTGCCACAAAACATATGAGGAGGTTGAGAGCAGCCAGGGCAACAAGCAACAATTTGTATTCCATGTCAGATATGTCGTATAGTTGGAGATATTTGGCAATGATGGGCGTAGGATACACCACCAGCCAAGTCATCACAGCAAAGAGGATGAGTACTAGACAGAGGAAAACCACTGGAAAAATAAGAAGACACATCTGAGTTCAGGGTCCAAAATCTTCAGAAAGTTACCAACAAAAACCAAAGCTAAAGAAAATGTGTAGAAGATGAGTATCAGAATGATTTATCAGCATTATTGGGATGCACTATCCCAAAATCATCATCCTGGGATATTTCTGATGTCTTACCATTGTGGTAGAGAGGTTTCTTGTGAGGGTAACCCTTGGTGACCACCACAGCCATGATGATATACTGAAAACCTGACAAGGCAAACACACTGGTGTCCTCCATGTTGGGCAGATTGGCGGCTCCAGTCATTGTTGAATTGAGTGGAACGTACCTACAAACAATATCAGATATGAATACATTTAACAATGTATTAAAATCCATCAATTTAATGAGTATAGAAACAAATATAAATCAATATATTTATAATATTTAGTTGGAAAAAGCTTTCTGTCTTTGTACTGACCAGTCCTGCGACATGGTGATGAAGAGTGCCGCCAACTGGCCCAGGATATTCATGCAGGCGTGGATGAAGAGGCTGCCGAGGACAGGCAGGGCCAGCAGACTGGCTGGGGGTCTGCAGTGGTGCAGCTCCTTACTGGGGCCTCCTTTCCCCATCACAACGGCCAGCAGAGTCACCAGGACAATGTCACAGAACAGGAACTGCAGGTCACCCAGGTCTGTCTTCACCTGAACACGTGTGGACAAATCACATGTTTCACTTGAAAAGGGTCTTTTTAAGCAACACAAGTGAAGGAGGAAACTGCAGTCAGCTACTCACTGTGTAGAGGATGAGGACAGAAGAGAACTGAATGAGGCTGTACAGGGCCATGTATCTGAAGAGACTGAAGGAGGTGACCAGAGAACATCGACCCTCTCTGCACAGGTGAGGAAGAAAAATATGTGATTACTTCTTCAGTCAACAACTTTCACATCTGTTGCCTCTTTCTTTCCTCACCTGATGAGCAGAGGTACGCAGCTGATGTTTCCTATCTTGGAAGTGAAAGGTGAAGCGACCGAGGCCTCAGCTTCAGACAGAGACACCCCGACATCAGCAGCTCTCAGGGCTCCGCAGTCATTGGCCCCGTCCCCGCACATGCCTACCCGGTAGCTGAGGTAACAAGTGGATTAGTGTTGGACTAGTAACTGATGTCTTATTTACAGTCAGTTAGAAGCCACTTGGTGTGACATATGATGACATGCAGATAGATGTACAGTGTTTACTTATATGTAAATGTACTGTACTGAGTTTCAGTATCCTACGCTCCTTTATAAGCTTTCTTTTGAGCCAATCAGCACTGTGCTGCAGTTCCATTAATGGCCACTAGGTGTCGCAGGTTAATATGTGTTTGATTTACCCTAATACTCAAATTTCTTACAGAACACAAAATAAACATAGACAAAATATGACTACTCCTAAGTGATGACAAACTAACTAACAAAATACTGAAATGAATAAAAACAATGATGACAATAAAATCTAAATATAAGCATTAATATGTGTGTTTTTTGTGAATGATTCTTTTAGATTCGGTTCTTTCCTGCTTAGTTTTATTTCCTGTGTGTGTATTCCGTTCTTCCACTTCTCTGCACTCACTTCAGTTTTTGTAGCTCTTTCACCAGCTGGGTTTTCTGGTCGGGTGCCATGCGTGCAAATACTGTGGCTCGCATCAACACCTGGAATGATAGCACATCAAGGAAAAAAAACAGACAGTCATGATTTTTACTCCAGAGAAAATAGCTCTTAAAATGTTAATCTAATGCCTCTCTGTCTTTGGTGCACTATCTTGGTCAGATGCCTTGAAACTCCACTGTGTGCATTACCTTTGGCAGATACTCAGGGAAGTGTTCACAGAGGGCAGCAAAGGACTTGCCATTAATAGCCAAGTGATAACCAAAACCACCCTGGTACAGGCCCTAAGAGGAGAAGGACAACATCAATATGAGCCACCAAATCATTGAAACATAGACCAGGATTGTCCTCATTATATGTCTCTTATGTGCAATATTGTAATAACTGCTTCATCATTAAAAATGACAGTCTCTAATTAAACTATAACTGCCCTCCTCTGAAAAATGACTATATTGTCCCGAAGGGGAGATTCCTTTTCACAGCACTGTACATATCAGACAACAGCAACATAAAGTGACAGGTAGTAGTGTACACTCAGGCCTGTTCTGCCAGTCCTGCTGTTTAAGGCGGCTATGACTGAGGGAATTAGGCTTTTCCCAAAGTGAGCCCTTCTAAACTGCAATGGTTTATACCGGCGCCCAGTGAGCATTAGGTGGTGATTAAATGGGTGTGTGATGTCATGTGCTATTGAGATTGCAATGCGTGCAATGGCTTTATTGTTAAGTTCTGTGAGGTTGGGTGTGGGGAGACCAATTATCCTGGCAGCAGTGTTGGTAATGTGTGTGAGCTTGGCCTGTTTGGTGACAGATAACATGGTGGGAGAGTACAAGAAAGGAAGGGATGTAATGCTCTGGTACAACAGTGGGAGGAGATGGGGGGGGGGGGGGGGAAACACATCGTCCCTTAAGCTTGCGGACGACAGATAGTCTTTGGTGGCAGCAGTGTTGTTTGTATCTGAGCAGGACTGACCTGGGTGATTACCTCTATGGAGTTTTGTGTGGTCCCTCCATCCCCAAGGTTGAACTTCAGGGTGGGCATGGAATGAGCAGTTTGGGGGGTGGCATTGACAAATATTACCTTCTCATCAGACCCCACCATGCCACAGCTTTTTGCAACATTGACTGCAGTTAAAATGTTGTCCCCTATGTGAAGAAGGAGAAAACAATTTGACATGGCGGAACATTTGATCATCAAACTGAACAATTGTCAAACGAACAGTGTTAAAACACAGTAACTGCACAGTGTTATAAAGCTGTAGTCAATACAGACGCATAATATTTCTCACCAGTGACCATGACGCTGCGAAGCTGTGCCCGTGTGAGGATGTTGATAACTTTGGCACTCTGAGGCTTTACCAGGTTTTTCATCATCAGGAAGCCCAGAAACTGCATGTCTTTCTCTACCGCTTCTCTGTGGAAGGACACACAGCTGCATTAACACTCACAGCTAATAGTTACTAAGCTTGGTTGCAACTTACTCTATTTTTGAGGCATCTATTTCACCATGACTGGACTTATCAAACGCTTCATGTGTGTGAAGGAAAAAAAGAGTCTATGAAGGGGTCTTGGTGCCAGAAAGAAAGAAGCCAGAAACACAAACTGGGTTCTTACCGTTCAATGGTCTTGAGGTCAGTGTTCTTGTCTAATGGTTTATAGCCCAGTGCAAGAACCCTGAGACCTTCACTGGAGAAGTTATGCAGTTTGCTTGAGAATTGTGCAGGCACTGTAAACACAAAACATCCCATTCAGTTTTTAAAAATCACTCAACGATAAAGTGGGAATATAACACTAACTGGTCATTTACTATACTTAAGAAGAACAAAGAAGAATATTCACAGGAGACAAAAAACAATTGATTGGTTTATTTGTTTGAATACTGAATGAAGTACTACATAGAAAATTAACTCAAGACAAATTTACTTTAAATCTTAAATGTCTGACCAGTGTCTTGTCGGCAGAGGCTAGCCACCATCTCTGGTGATCCTTTGATGAAAGCGAGAGGTGAGCGTCCCCCGGGGCCCACCGTCACTACGCTCATCCTCTGCAGGGCTGAGGAGAAGGGAAACCTCTGGACAATGGCCACTGGCTCACTTGTGAACTGACAAGACAATGAAAGAGCAGAAGTTAAAGCTAAGCACAACTGACTTAATATCCAGGCAGATATTGACTTTTTATGGCCTCACAATTATTCTGGATAACAAAGTTGGGATTCAAAACAAAGAAGACGTGTTACACTGCTAAGAGTGCACTGCTTAACTATTCTTCCTCATGACTTTTACTTCAGTTAATGATTACATGCATTTCCCAGAGTGCCTTTCAATTGAAAATGGGCATAAAACTGTTGCTTTAAATCACAGTATTATGCCATGGTTAATTAATGCAAGAAAAAAATCGATTCCTGCAACTTTGTTCCAGTGGTTCAGGAGTTGTTCACTTTAGTAACACTTGCACCCTATTGTTCAGTCTATATGAAATTGATGGCAGGAACACTCACAGATCCTCGAGCTGTAGGAGGTTTCATTACAGCCAAAACTCTGTGCCCTCCAAATTCTGCATCCAGCACCATTCCATCTCCTTCTGGCTCCAAGAGAGTCTGGAAAATAAGTTACAATGTAAAGATGATATAAATGCAGAAGGAAAAAAAGCATTGTTTTAGTATTGGCACTGATCTCAGCACTCATATTGGAACTTGTCAGACAATGCCAAGTCCTAGTCAAGTACCTCTTTAAATAAAGGAAATGAGCTTCAGAGTATCATACCCAACCAGTGGACTCGAGCATCTTCAGCTCCAGAGGGTCTCCAAGGGGCTCACCATGCAGCAGGGTCACAGTGTGACAGCAGGCCAAGCCTGAGAGCATGGGCCCCGGCAGCAGTTTTCTGGGTTCTGGAACGAGCTCTGAGAAACCGGCATGCCCCCCTTCCATCACTCCCCAAACATCCAGACCGTCCTCTGTCAGAGTTCCTGTCTGGAAAAACAAAAGTAGTCTGATGAAAGGCAACTTCAACATGTAAGGTGACCATGAAGAGTAATGTGGGATCAGGTAATGGTTTCTCCCTCACCTTGTCAAAGCAGAAGAGTGAAACTTTGCCACTGATGTTGATGCGTGGTGGACTAATGCAGAAGATGCCCTGGTTCTTCAGCCTGCGCTGGGCATAGATAGTGCCAGTGGTAATGGCAGCAGGCAGGGCAGGAGGCACAGCAATGGTCACAACATCCAAGCTTCTCATCACCAACTCCAACCAGGTCACCTTAATACAGTCAGATAACTCAGTGTACATGCTGTATTACACTGATGGCTTGGCAAATACAAACAAACCAGAAGTTGTTGTTTTTTTGTCTTACATTTGTAACTTGCACTTACATTGCTTCTGAAGAGAACCACAAAGCTGTAAATGGTGCCAAGTAAAGCTGAAGCAAGAAGGAGAATATTGGGATAAGTTTATTAATGTTCAATTTTTGTTGAATGTCAAAAAGGCTTGAAGTGCATAATCTAAGTAACTCACTTTTCATTTTAACAGCATTACAGATAACATTCTAGGAACAAAATGTATTTTTTCTATCCTGCACCACAGGGAGTACATCTTCCCTGATAATAAAGGGGCAGCTCGCTATTAAAGCTCTTACCAACAAAACCCAGGACAAACAGGAACTTGACAGAATCCTGGTAGAAGCGGAAGTTGGCTGGCTGAGGATACAAAATGGAGCTGACCAAGTTACCTTTGGCTGTAAAAAACCCTGCGGATGACATGTAAGAGCTGGCTTGACTTGGAGAGCAAACATAAGCTCTTATCATGAACAATATACACAATATAATGTCTAGGTGTACAGTACATTATGGCTTCTCACTAAGATGGTACTGACTCAGATCAGTAGTTCCACTACTCACCAGTGCTTATAACCACAGCAACAGCACCGCCGCCTCCTGGCCTTCCCCCTTTGGCCTGGATGAGCTGGGTACCACAGAAGAGGGTGTGTCTACGCTCTGTCTCTGAGCTGTACTTCCCCTCACCAGCTGGCAGTGGGGTTTTCAGCACTGGGACACTTTCACCTACACATGGAAATATGGAGAACAGACTCTGAAGTAACTAATTTCTCATTTTTGTTTAGGGTAAAGAGAGCAAAGTCACATACCACATAGTTATGAACATGCACAGCTTTGATGAACAAGCACTGGTTTGTAGTCATCTTGAAAATCATGTTCCATGTCCAAAAAGAGTCTAAAATCCTACACTGAATGAGTTCTGAGGGGCCGTTTCATTTCCACACCATGACATGAGACATTATACATTCTTTCAGTTACTCAGTGCCTAGTTATGGCGGTTTGTTGGTCACCTGTGAGCATACTCTCGTTGACCAGACACTCCCCAGCCAGCAGGGCAGCATCGCAAGGCAGCAGCAAACCCTCCTGAGGGATGATTATACAGTCGCCAGGGACAAGCTCCACCGAGCTCACACACTCCTCCTCTGAGAAAACACACACCAAAGAAAGAATGTCCTTGTGATTAAGAGTTTAAAGGTGTGAGAAAATACTTGTAAACATTGACTGTTATTTACCAGTGGGAATATTTACTAAGGAAATAGTGTCATGGGAGCAAACTTTTGTCACTGCATTTTATTTTATTTTTTTAAAATCTAGTGCAGTATTTACTGAGACCAGGCGCAATCCTTTCCCATCGCTCCCTCTCTTCATTTGCTGTCATCTCTCTATTGTCGTCTGTCTAATGAAGGTATATGTTGTCCAAAGGTACCTCAATTCTCCACATTTACTTATTAATGTATGTTTCACATCACTGATGGTGAGGCAGTAAGTTGAGAATAAAGCTGTTTTCATAGCTGTTGAGTGTTGTTGCTCATCGGTTAGGTAAAGCATACAACTGCTATGTACACTATAGTTTAGTTGAGTTTTGCCTCCAGGCAGGAACACAGCTTAAAGGTGTCCTGTACACTTCTTCTTCAGAAACCAAGTTTCTGTTTACATTCAGCATTGTGTGCATCCTTAAGGGTTAGTAAACATGTTCAATGCATTTCCCACCAGCAAAGCCAATTATGCAAAGTATGGAAACCTGCATGTTTAATCGCTAACAGTTCTCCTCACTGCTTTTGTTGACACATTGCTCCAAACCCCACAGGGTATCTTAATGACAAGGTATGCCTTTGCTATATTTCGATGTGCAACTCTTAAGAGAATTGTACGTCATACCCACAGTTTAATTCCCTCTCTGCAGACTCCATGGGCACAGGTACTGTAGGGAAAGCTTTCACCATATGTGTACATGCACATGAGAACAGTGATGCCAGCTCAATAGAAAACATCCAGTCCAAGAGTCACTAAAGAACAGCTAGAAGCCCACATAAATATCACAAATCATAAACTTGCTTCTTGAATATGCAACATCCTCAATCCTTAGACCACTGATTTAAATAACACATTGTGGGTGAATGGTAAACATGTGGAACTGATAACTCTAATGTCCCTGCAGAGGACATGAGGTGTGATGTACAGTCACAGAGACCGGAAAAACTGCCTACTGCAAAAAACGACATCAAACTACCGTGAGAAAGAGAGAACTGAAACAGTGGTGGTTAAAATACTTGCCAACTATTATTGTCTACAACCTCACAGAAAACCTTGATGCAGCATAAGGCAAGGCAAGGCAAGGCAAGGCAAGGCAGTTTTATTTATATAGCACATTTCATACACAAGGGCAACTCAATGTGCTTTACATAAAACAGAAAAACATGTAATTTGAGAAACATTAAAACATACAATTAACCCCCCACCCCCCACACTGATAATAAAAACAAAGTACAGAAAAATAGAAAGAGAGAAATAAAATACTAGAATAGAGCATTAAATATAAGATTGCAGCATAAAATAATGATGAGCTTTAAAATCATTAAAAGGACATAGAGTGCAAATGAAAGATTAAAATTGTAAAGTGCTTTAAAAGAGCTCAATCATAAGCACAGGAGAAGAGAAATGTTTTTAACCTGGATTTAAAAATGTTCACAGTTGGGGCTGATTTCAGTTCTGCTGGTAGTTTGTTCCAGTTGTGTAAAAGCTGCTTCACCATGTTTAGTTTGACCTCTGGGCTCAACTATCTGACCTGAGTCAGTAGATCTCAGAGCTCTACTGGGTTTATATTCTACTAACATGTCATTCATGTATTCTGGACCTAAACCATTCAGTGATTTAAGCTAACTAATCAAAACAATCTTTTATCATTTGGTTCCTTTAATGACATCATGGCTACTAGCCAAAGCCACACATGTTTGTCAACCTGCAACTCATCAGGAAAGCAAGTGGTTTAAAATATTTTGTTAATATGAAGACGTACTGCTCTCACAGCACTTTCTACCTTGCTTTGTCAATATTTGTAATATTTTTCCCACTGTCAGGTAAAGTCAAAGTTAATGCCAAGTGAATAAAATAGCCTGAATATCAACTGAATTAACAAATCCACTTACTTTTACATCATTTTCTTAACAGTAATAAATTCATATTGGAAGATCAATACGTTTGTGCAAACTTACCTCCTGAGTTTCTGCGTACTTTAACATTTGTGACCAATCGAGCCATGTTGCGAAGAGTGATGCTTTGCTGCGGATTACGATAAAAAAGAAAAAAAGGTTTATATACTTTTAGTCACTCACTGGTTCTGACATTTACATCCATATGTGAAGGGAAAGTCATAAACTAAACATAATCAAATTAAGTATCTCACTAAACACTCACCTTGCGGATCTCATGAAGTGAGATACCGATGGAAAGAAATGAGATAATAAATATACATGAGGCGTAATAATAATAATTATCAATCATCCACAGGATGATGCTGAACACTTGGAACACATAGAATGGGTTGAGGACCTACAGAGGCAGACAAAAGGACACAAAAGGAAGAAGGGGTTAAATTTGATACTTCATCTGGATTTTGAGCAAAATATCACTTCAAACCATCATTACAAAAATAAATCTGAGGCAGTATAAAGGATTATGGTTTTCCATCTCACCTCCTCAAACAGCAGTCTTATGTAAGGCTTCACAGGCACATCAATAAGGTTGGGCCCATACACGCATCTCCTGAAAGATTTCATGTCATGAATTTCTCAGCAGTGCCCTCTCATATTAAAGAACCTTAGAAGTATGCAAATTTGTTTTTGTTTTTGTTTTTTTAACCTCAAACTCTGCTCCAGTTGACTCAGGCCCTTTTGGAAGCCGTACAGGTCCATACAGGTCCAGTCCTCATTGAGGACACTACAGACAAAGACAAAGGATTATGTTAAAACATTAAACATTAATATTAAAGGAAACAGTGGACTTTCCATCGACATTTGATTCTAAAAGACTTTAAATGTGGCAGATATCCACTTGAAATGATGAACTCAGACTGCTGAAGCCTCATATAAGTTTCACATCAACTCTTAAATACATTTTTGCACAAAAATACCCTCTGGACACACTGTGGATTTTGGCCTCCATGAATTGTCAGTATGAACAGGAGGAATGATTATAGTGAGGACACCTGACTCTTGTTTTAAGACAGACTTGAAAATTGTGAACCTATCATTTAAGCCACTGATTTTCTATACACAGTAGTACTGCCTAAAAGCTGTTTCAATCTAAAAAAATAAGCATACAAACAAACATAGTTTTTTTCTGTTTCAGTACCTAACACGACAAAAGGTTCCCTTCCTGTCCAGCCAGATGTAGCGTAGCCCTTCAAATAGGTAGTAGCGCAGGAGTGTTTTCTGTAACACAATAATCACTTTCAGCCGGAGAAAAAAGATCACTCAGTACTTAATTCTGCAGAAAAAACCCCTCCAACTGTCCACTTCTTCCTTACCTCCTCCTTGTACAGATGAACTGTATCTCTCCATTCAGTGTCCTCCAGAGCTCCGAACACCTCCGAACTGAAAGAAAGAAAAAAAAAAACAAGTAAGCAGATCCTAGTTTTTTTTCCAGATATGTGCAGAGTGTTGACAGGCTTAAGGTGATGCTGTCAAAGGATAGAGACATGAAGCTGACCTTCCCCCCTCCATCTCTTCTGTGAGGACCTCCACCACATGCTGCTGGCCAAAACTGTCCTGAAGCAAAAGGCAATATTAAATGCATCTGTGACTGCTGGAATCTGGGTACTTAACCATGATAGTGAATCAAAGTATAACACAGAATACAGGTACCCTTTTCCATCTTACACTAACATTCATCTCAGGTGATCAGGATATCAGAGCATATTTTTATTTAGATAGCACTTTTCATATCATAAAACACAGTTCAGAGTGCTTTATGAGGGAGACAATAGAAATAAATAACATGAAATTAAAAAAAGGAGACACTAGGTGGAAAATTTACAAAGGAAAAATAGCGAGAAAAAATAGCTCAAAACAGACAAGTCAAGATTATGCTTTTTGAGTGAGGGCTTTACTAGAGCTGTTTTGAGTTTATATGGAAAAATGTCTCCAGAGAACAATTTACAATGTCCAGTACCTCACAAATTAAACAATCCAAAACATCCAGGGAGCAAGTGAGAGACTTCAACTGCAGAATGATTTATGGTTTCCCTTATTTTACAAAAATATTTTAAATTTCCCTAGGATGTACTAATGGTCAAATTTTGACTGTGAGGCATGGTGTATTTGTTCAGGAAGTAGGCAAAGATTTAAAAGGCGATCAATGGTAGAAAACAAAATTGTGGGGTTGTTCCTACTTTCACTAATAATCTTAGAGAAGTATGCCTGTCTCTCATAGCGTAAAGCTTTGTTATAGGCACAGGGATTTTGTAAGGATCTCTTGGTGAATTGTTAATTTGTTTTGCCTCCAAATCACGTTACTCCCTCTTGAGCAGACGTATTCACTCATTTTCCCAAGGAATGACCTTAATCTGTCATTTCCTTTTAGTTTTCACAGGCGCCACAATGTCCATCACTATGAGCTGACCTTATTTTAGAGTTAAAGTAATTTAAATTTCATGAATCAATGAGATGAATCAGAGGTTGATTACGCATGTGGTTAGAGAACGTAAGAGCTGAAGATGGACTTACAAAAGTGTCTTTTAATGTGGCGCTCCATATTATTTTAGCTATACCAGTGATAGATGTCAACAAACAAACAGCAATGATCTG
Organism: Scomber japonicus; assembly: GCF_027409825.1. NCBI lineage: Eukaryota > Metazoa > Chordata > Actinopteri > Scombriformes > Scombridae > Scomber > Scomber japonicus. The sequence continues at coordinate 10,054,976 of NC_070581.1, read as the reverse complement.
ATATATTTGTATTAAAAATCGTATCAACAACAATATTCAGATCTCTAGAGATGATTAAATCCAGGGTGTGGCCACAGTTACGAGATGGCCCAACAGTGTGTTTAGTAAAATCAAAAGAATGCAAAACTCTGTAGCCTTGCAGTCTGAGATGTTATCAACATGTAAATTAAAATCACCAGTTGTAACAGTCCTATCATGGTTATTAAAATAGACATTTTGGGTAAGAATGAAGCTGCATGCTTTGGTGGTTGATAAATAGTAATCACATCAAATCAATGTATACATGTTTGTAGATAACCCAAAAGAGCTCAGGAGGTGGATGTTTGAAAAAAGAAATTTAATCTACAGTTCCACCCACTAAGTACATGTGAATAAAACATGTACTATTGAATAGCCAGCGTGGAAAGTAAATACTGTTGGAAACTGCTGAAGCAAGGTGGGTCATTTACTACATCTGACTACATGGCTGATATTTTGAAGGTTGTGTTTTCTGGTAAAAAGAAGTAGAAGTATACAGTGTTTTCAGTAGAATTTCAGCCTGGACGAGACACTAAAACAGCATTTCAGACATCACATCAGTGGACACTAAAAGTCTTCTTTCAAGCTTTCTTTGGTGTAAGGTCACTAGGTAATTCATACAATTTATTGGAAAAATCCAGTGTCCGTAATAATGCTGACAATGCTTTTAATTTTGAGTAGGAGCTAATTTATAATCTCACTCTTATTAGAAGAATATCTGCCAAAGCCAGAGGGCAGGAGCAGCAGCGAGCGAGGACAGCAAACCGTGGGCGCCAATGAAATACAATCAGGAGGAGACCCAAGGACAGCACGGCAAACAGACGACACAGCCACACACGCCAGCGCACCCACTTATACCCCTGAAGATCCTGGTGGGACAAAGAAGATAGAGAGTTAGATTCAGAGGTTCATTTTAATATTCAAACAGAGGCTAATTTCCATAACGTCTGGCTTATCAGCACCCATATTACAGGAGATTAAGCCACGCTGTGGCAGTAGCTTGTTTGGTAACTGTGTAACCTGAATCAAACCTACAGACAATATGCCAAACCACTGCTGAGTGTATACTGGTTAATATTCGCTGGTTCATTTGCAAATAAAACAAGGTTATAGAGACCAGTGCACATGTGCAACCACTGGTGCATCAAGGTGTAGCTTGCTGCAATAAACATCTTTTGCCACTCACTGTTGGTTTAGCAGAAACACTAAGAGCATCTTACCATGTGTGAGTCAGGACTGAGCCGGGGGTCTCGCGGACTGGGTGAGGGGAGTCCGCTCTGCGGCTCGACCACACTACCTACAGGACAGGTTACACACCATGAACACAACCTTCATGCGAATTTCGCAGCACACCCTCAAAGTCAATATTAGCAAAACAGACAGTGCGGACGTGTATTCCCTATTGAATTACCATTTATGCATGGTTTAAATCAAATCTTTTTAATTTACCCAGAGGTGAAAGATGGCAGATTTTTTAAGGACAAAATATCATCATTTATCAGAGCCTTTTAAATGTTACAGCACTATATTTATAGTCTGGTCTATGGTCAGCTTAGATAAAACTGTGTTTATGGGTGTTCTGTTCAATTTATATGTGTTCAGATAATTCCTTAGTAAAAAAGCTCCACAGTAATTCTAGTGAAAAAAAGAGGACAGGCAAACTTTAGGAACATGTAGCAAGGAATAGAGGGATATTTATTAGTGACCATAAACTGAACTAAACCAAACACACCTGTGCCCCCACAGAAACATTAACTTTTAAGGGCAAAACATGTCATAAACTAACAGTAAAGCAGCCCATATATGAGCAATATACAATAACAGAAGAGATAAAATTTAAAAACCCAACAACTATAAAGTGAGTTGTTTTTTTAAAATCCGTGTTCGCTTCCGCTTCAAAGAACGAGAAAATACCGTGACAAAAACAACTTCCTTCGCATTTAAACCAAGAAGAACAAGACGTAGAAATAGAAGAAACGAGGCTTACCGTCCGCTCAAAGCGTAGGTTTAAAAGAAATGTGTAATGTTAGTGGGCTGGTTAAGTTAATGAAACAGCAGGCTGCGGCGAATTGCAGCTCGCTGCTCCGTGGCTTCACCTGCCTGCTTCACCTGCCTGCTTCCTCCAGCCCCTCAATGTTCACCTGTCAATAACTCGTTTAACCGGATTCCGCTGCGAAACTAGGACATCTTTCAGCCAACCAATATCGACGGCTAAACCCAAATCTTTGTCGACAAAGAAGTACAGGAAAGAAAAGTCAGCTAAGTAAAAAACTATCACTCGCTGTTGCCATGACTGCTGACGGACTGCAGAGACTTACGCTATGTGATAAAACGAAGATTTCAGGAATTACACCATCAAATTATGTGACCTGCATTGAGGAAGGGGGAGGGGTGAGGGGTGAGGGGGGGGGGGGGTACTCAGATGCTTTACTTCAGTGTCAATACCGCAATGTAAAAATACTCAAATACATAACAAATGAAATATCCCGCATTTAAAGGACCATTGTGTAGTGTAATGATTTAGTGGCATCTAGCGGCGAGGTTGCACATTGCAGCCAATTTACTGATTGCAGCAAAGTACTATTTTTCCTGCAAAATTAGTGCTTTTAGCTTAGTACTTGAAGTAAATTTAGTGGGTAAATCTTCCACCAGGTCACGGAATCTGATGGGTGACCAAATATGGTGCAACACCGGTAGTGCTGGTTTATTATAAGTTTAATATGATTAGTTACTGGTCTATATGTGAATATGACGACACCAGTGACCTAACATGAAAGGTTAACTGTGTCCTATGGTCGTATGGCCCAATAAAGAAAAGAAAAGAAATATTGGCCAGTTTCATTTTGAGTAATTTTGAAAAATTATCTGATTGCAATGATTTTGACTGATATTGCAATTGAGATAGCAATATTAGGGGTAATGATCATTTTTACATCATTAGTAAATCATCCAGTGCCATCAAGGTGAAACTTTGCTCACAATAAGGACGCTACAAGTGTACTATCCTCTCTGTGTTTTTGACCTGTGTTTAACATACTTGTTGTTCTTGTGTTGTCTGGACAAGAATCTACACACACAGCACAATCTACACACTGCTCGAGAAACCAAAGAACTGACTCATCTGTTTTGTTATAATGCACATGATTGTAGTGTAATCATGTGAAAAGCTTATCAAGACTGGAGTAACAGTGTTTTTTCCAAGTCACATGCTTGCTTTGTTCTAACTAGGCCAATCTCAAGTATCCCAAAAAAAAAGTATCAGGTTTGCATGTATCAACTCTGACCAACTGGCTGTAGATTTGTAGACTTTAAAGCCTTTCTTGTGGTTTGTCAGACTATTTGAGAATTGCCATTAACACATATATTTCACAATATAGTCATAGCAGCCAGTGTTTCCTAAATGTCTAAAGAAGTGTTGAATTCCAGCTGGTTTCAAGTAACCATCATTCACATGCTTTACCTAAATAGACCATCTCAACACCCACAGCAATCCCAGGCATCTGAATGTCACCATTATGCTCCTTTTACATTCTCCTTGTCCCAGTCATTGATTAATGACTCTGGAGTCACCTATATTTGAGAACAACGACTTCAACTGGATATTATGTTGCTACTTTATTATTACATTTGAAATTTCACACTGTCCAATAAGCTGTTAATGGCACTCAGAAAGTCCAGGATTTCAGTTTCACCTTCAACTCTTCAAAAATATACAAGGCTGACTTTCTGCAAATGTTGTCATTCTTTTAAAAAAGGGAAATGAAAATGCACAACTTACAAGACAGGCAATGACAGTCATCTGAGCTGAAAAAAACCCCCAACCTTATCCACCCTAAACCTGAAGTCCAACACCAGCTTCATGACTGCCAAAGCCAACTTTCTTTGCATTGCGGTCTGTCATTGCAACTTTGTTACGCATGTAATAGCCGCATTCTTAGTATGGTATTTATGGTATTTACATGTGATGTTACTTTATTCTTCCACTCCACCACATTTCACAGGGAAGTATTTATACTCTGCTACATTTAGCTATTTGACAGCTTTAGTTACTTTTTAGGTGCAGATTTGACACAATGGATAACATTCCAAGCTTTTAAAATACAACACATTGTTAAAGATGAAACCAGTGGTTTCCAACCTTTTTGTCTTTTGACATCTTACAAAAAGCAGTGTAGTCAGGCTCACATTTCAGATGTCTATGAGTTCTTAACAGCTCCACCAAATATTGTTTTTTTTTCCCATCTAAACTTCTCACATGGTTTCATTTCAATAAATGTTCAAATGATCCAATATTTCACAAAAAAACCCCAAAGATTAGAGGGAAAAGTCCAAAAACTGAAAACAATCATCTCATGGTCCCTCAGATTTATCTGCTGACCCTTTGAAAGGGCCCCACCCATAGGTTGGGAATCACTAGACTAAACTAGTTAACTGTATATAAAGTAGTTGAAACTAGCTCCACCTTCAGCAGCTACAACAGTAACATGCTGCTCTATATAATAATATATCAGTCAGAGGGACCAAACCACTACTTTTACTGTAATACTTTAACTACACACATACAACGTATGTACTTTTACTGCAATACTTTAACCACATCAAGCTCATAATACTTACTTTTACTTCCACCACTGCATATACACAGATACTGATATTTGCAACAAGTGAATAAGTTACGCCTAATCTGTCATGCTCCAGTTGAGTGATTTTGCACTTTTGTAGATCATGATTAACTTACTGATAGCACACATGGTAATGCTAATAGTAACTGAATAGCAATAGCAGCAATAGTTACACTAGTAGTCCTTGTTTTGGCACCTTTAATAGCAATAGAGCAATAGTACAACAGTATTGTAATGTAATGTTTATGTATTTTTTAAAAATGCTGTGAGTTCCAGAAATGTAATTTCATTCACCTCTAGTGTATAGGGTAAAGAAGCAGAAATAAATGTCTTACAACCTGAATGGAACTAGCTTCATGGTTAGATGCCACTTGCTTTTTGTGATATGGGTTTAACTAGGGCTCCACAATTGTAGAATAATTTACCACTGGCAATCAGACAAATGACCTACAACTATTGTCCTATAAACTATAATATGGCTTTTGATTACAGTCTTTCTTTTTATTTGATGTTTTTATTCATCTTCTGTATTCTGTTTCTTGATTGCATTGAACTAATTCTACTTTGTAATTGTACTGTATATGTTGTTTTTATGTGATCCCCTTTGTAAACTTGTTTTGGAACGTAATAAGAGTTTATAATCACAACTAACATTTGAACAGTTTTTGATGGACAGAAACTGGAGTTAAGCTACATTAAATTGGACAGTCTAGCAGGAAAATAAATATTTTAATTGCTTTGATAAAAATGTATTTTTTTAATTGGCTGTTTTGTATAAGCATTACCTTCACATTCAACACGATATTATCGATGGGTGCTACATTAGCGACTATTAAGTTTGTTTACCGGACAAAGGCAAGGCAAGGCAAGGCAGTTTTATTTATATAGCGCATTTCATACACAATGGCAATTCAATGTGCTTGAAGAAAAAAAAGGTAACTTAGGCGACTTGACATCATATTCCTTTGTTGCTTGTTGCCATTATAAAAGTTGCTGTCTGTCCACATGAACTATTAGTCAGCAGCATAGAGTTTGTATTAAAGTGTTATTAGACAGCACAGAAGCAGCCCTCAGCACGGCTAACAGTGTTAGCTCGCGGTTAGCAAACACATCTGTGTAGCTTCATGCAAACTATTTATGTGCTTATTAACATTCAAAACACTCTTACCCCGCCTGTCCATCCTGCTCTGCTCACAGTGACAGCCTTCACCTTACTTTCACAACATATTAACCTGAACGACAAACTGTCCGTTAACTAGACATGTCAGAAAATACTATATTCAGCTGGCTCAGTGGCAGATGAACGGGGCTACGGAAAGTGGCGCTGCCCAAAATAGTCTGAGTTGTACCCACGCCTGGAGAGATAGATGTGACAGACACTCTGTTGACATACCTGTTTATTTTAGCACCTAGTTCTACTTGTGATGGAGTAATATTTACAAAAAATCAAATCCTTCCAGCAGTCGTTTATAACATACAAATAAACGGATTACAAGGTGTAGCTACAACTTTTTTTAAAGATATGATCTTGTCCCTAGTTAGCTCAGTCATTAGTGGTATAGCAGTGGGAATCACAGGGTAACTCACGATGCTATAATGATACTAGCCCCACGATGCTCACAAAATATTACAATTCTGCCATAATCAATATATTGCAAGACAATCATTCTAAGTATATCGTGATATCTGTAGCTAAAGATGCTAAAAAAGGCAAAAAGCAGAACTTGTCCATTACATGAAGCATTATTTCTATGTAAAATGGCAATTAACTGGCTAAAAAAACAAAACAAAAAAAACTGCATACAATATGATAACCATGGCTACAACTAACTTACTTTAATCACTGCAAATTAAATGAACATTAAAAAACGTTGGTAAGTCTTAACCAAAGATCAACAAAGAACTGTAACAGGACAACACAAGGGTCTCTCTCATGGTTCTCACATTTTACTATGATGCACACATATCTGCCTCTACATAGTCCCTCCTTTTTATGATAAAATTTTATCATAAAATGTTCGCAGAGATAATGTATGATAAATATGCCTATATATGTGTGAATATGGGTAAGATATTTGGTAGTGTGAGTACAACCAATGTTCCTCACCAACATGGATATATGGTCTTGTGTGAACCTCTCAAACATGAACATGATAACACATAAAAACACATATAAGATATGGTGATACATGGACTTGACACATGAAACACTGAAACATATTCTTAGCATCTGTCATTCATGATGAAGGCGAAAAACCTGGCCGGCTGTTAAGTCAAGAAAAATTCGTCCATCACCCCCTCCCATTGGGCGGCCTATTCCAAATTAATGGATTTCCAACAGATGGTTAAAATATGCTATTGATGAATTAGTGACATAACTTCTGATAAAATGTAACCTGCTCATTTTGGTTATGGTAGAACCACAAAAATCATTTTGTTATACTGCCAAACTAAAACACACGTTGAATATAAAAAATGCAAACTCAAAATACAAATATGAGTATGGATGGAATGCAAAAACACAAAATCAAACACAGAATTGATTACATGACATGGTGACAATGATACTGTATTCCCTTTGCTGTGTATTGGGCCCACTTGTACCAATCATTATGACTGGCAGGTTTGTGAGGATTGTTTGAGGATTTGGCACATCGCCAGGCTAGTCCTGTATAACTTTGTTTATCGTTTTCAAATTGTGAACCAGTTGATACTTACTCCTGCTTTCAACAACCCATGAATCGTTTTGCTGATTCCCCTCGACTGCTTCGGGTTTCAGTGAATATTGTGGTCGGTTTGGTAGTTGTACATTTGGTTTCAAATCAATTCTTACTGGATTGGCTGTTGTTACCAATCCATCTGTTTCATGTTTTGACGGTCAGGTGGTCAGGGATTTGGTGCAGAATGTCTTTTATCAATCCGTCATCATGGTCATTACCTGTGACACAGCGGTCATATTGGAGGTCCATTCAATTTTGATCATGGTTTTATCTTCTGATGTGAATATAGACAGATTATCAGTTTTTACCCAATTAGTCTGTGCTGCAATTTTCATCATGAGGTAATATGAGGCGTGGATTCTGGTACATTGTACCATTCAGTGATGAATGGGTTCGGTTCCACGCTCATGGCTGACCCTTTTGGTCCAATTACTATGTGATTTGAACTGAAACGTCAATTTTCATGTTCTTTGTCTTCTCATCCCATTTTTCCTCAAAGATTTTGCTGTATGATGTGTCATAAAACATTGTGCAGTGGTAGCCAGAGAAGGGTTTAGTCGCTTTTGGAATTTGGGCTCGGATGTATTTTTTCCATTCATTGAATGTTTTTTGTACTTGCTCAGTAAGATCTCCCAGCCAGTAGAGTTTTGCACTGTTTTTGTCTGTTTGCACATGCATTTGGAAATCCAATCCTGAAGTATCAACGTACACTCCTTGTGGAGTGCACCAAATTTTGACTTTTAGTTTGCATAGTGCATCTCTTCCCAGTAGGTTAACTGGAGTTTGACTGGACATTAGAATTGGAATTTTTATTTCTCCTCTCTCTGTGACTATAGGCGTATTGGAGCTGTTGTTGCAGTTAGCTGCTTTAATCTGTGTCTTGACAAATTTGCCTGACCTGGGGAGGTGGGTGGCATATTCAGTACTCACGCATGTACGTGGCTCCAGTATCTATTAACATTAGAGTTTGCCTGTCCTCTATTTGAACCTGCAGCATTGGTTCTTTATCAGCCGCCATGGTGACTATTGGCAACTGACCCTCCCCTTTAAGATTTTCCCATGCTTCGGGCCTGCCCAAGGATTGGCTGGACCCCCCCTCTTGCTGAGGGGCTCTGTATCTCCCTCTCCCGTCTACCCGTCCAGGGCCTGCCTGTGGGCAGTTTACTGCTCTATGTCCAGGCTCTCCACACTGCCAGCATACTCAGCAAATTGTCTTGCGTTGTTATATTGTTGTCGATATGGCTGTGGGTAGACATTGACATGGTGGGTGCATTTATTGCCATAGGGTTTGCGTTCTCAGTTGTGATAGGCGCTTGAATTTTTGGCTTGTTCCTGGTCTGCAATTCATTAAGCTGGAGCTGTGCCAGTTTCCTCTGGATGTCTCTATCCTGCTCTCTCATACTCTGCTCATCCTTCCTGTCTCTCTCTACTGTGTGGGTTACATTATCACAAAATTGTCTGTGTGGCATTGTTGTTTGTACCACCACATCCCTCAGTCTGCTCTGGACTGGTGAGGGGAATGCATCAGTGACTGAGTCTCTGAACAGAGTCATTAGCACTTTGCTCTGCCCGATATCTTCCTCAGTCTCTTGTCTCCATCTTTTTAGATGGTTGTTTATGTATGTTGCAGGATTGTCAGTCTCTGTGAAAGGTTTAGGGTCAATTCGCGTTGGGTATTCCCCTCTCAGCGCCTTCCACAGGATAACTCGATAAGCAGCAAACTCAGTTCCATCAGACATACATACTTATCATCCACCCACACTCATTGTGCTTTAGCATGTTTTCCATTGCCGAGGTTCCAAGGGTCTGGGCCCACACTGCCTTCAAATCCCCCCAGTGCCAACAATTTGCCAACGGTGGCTTCCTCAAAGGCTCTGAGCCCCATCCTAAATGTCAGGGAGTCTGGAGACCAGGCCCGTCAGATCAAGGGTCTGCCATGGAATATAATGTCCATGGGTCCCTTTTATTAAGATTTATTATCCAATACCTATTGGCGTTGGATATATTGTTTCAGATTGTCTCTGGATAGCTTTGTGTTTATTAGTTTTGTTCAGTTGAAAATGTTTTTTAAATGTTATGTTGCTCCTAAATGTCGCCCTTTAAAGTTTTAGAATTTTTTTTAAAGAAATATTTTTATTATGATTTTTCATAAACATACAAAAACAAACAATACAAACAGTGGCCACCAAAGTTACACATCATACAGAAATCTTCAACATAAAATATACAAAGCCCACTACCTACTTGAAAAAGTAATTGCATACAGTTGTTTAGGTATACAGTACAGGTATACCTACAGTATATAAACATATGCACAGAAGCGCTCAGTCCATTACAATTGATGCAACAACCGACAGTCTTGAAAGAAACCAGTAAAAAAAGATGCATACTTTCAAAAAATTAAGTATTTAAAATTTTCAACAACTTTTATAAAACAAAATATCTGAGTAATAAATTAATGACAATTGAACACCAAGCAAGTAGAAATTTAAATTTTAGGAAAAATGTAGGATTTAAAGAAAAAAATGAAAGCTTCACTCTTTTCTTGTGTCTGTGCTTGTATGGGCTTGGAGGGGACTATGGCTGATCTCTATCAGCTCTATACGGAAAACAAAAACTTCCTTGGACTTCCCAAAAGCACCCGAACATTACTCACGACATGAAACTTTGGTCATCTTGACCGTTTTAACTGCTTTTCCCAAAAGTCTACACTTACAACTGTGTGGTCCTTTTTGACTGTTTTAACTGCCTTTCCCAAAAGTCTACAACTGCACGGTCCTCTTGACCGTGAAAAAGAAAGAAAAACCTCCTGTTTCCCAGCTGCTGTATGTAACCCAATCATAACCAATTTTCACTTTACTCTCTCAGGTAAGCTTATACAGCAGCTGTTCTGTGCACAGAAACTGGTGTTTTCCACTTCTGTTCTGTTCCCGCCAAATTCTTTTTCCGTCTGAGAGAGAATTGTACATGCATTGACTCTCAGAGCACCCAGCTGCGCACAGTGAGCTTTCCGATTTTAATTTGGCCAATTCAGAATTAGTGTAAGGAATTTTTTGAAACAAAAGTTACCTTACCTTGTTTGGATGCCCTTCACCTGTGCAGAGAGGATGCTCCTCAGAACCACCACCGACTGTTGTTTCCCTTCAAAGACTGTTGTCGTGACACCAATATGTAAGATAATTACTTGATTACTTAACTTCAGTAACCCTAAAGATAAAAGACTGAGAACAGAAGTCGTCAACAGCCAACTGGGATTCTTTATTGATGATGCAGCAAACACAGCATAAACCAATGAACTGCTGACAACAGTAGAACAGCGAAAACAGCGAAAAACAGCCACGACCTATGCCCTTCCAAACACTTTTATACTACTGTTTTGCTTGTGGGCGTCATTCGTTAATGTGTGTGTGCCAGGTCAACCTGACCGAGCTGTTCAGCCAAGATTTGATTTCCTTGAAGCCTAAACAACTTTTCTCATAAGTGCTGGCTTCCTGATCTCCTTTTGGCAAATGGATATGGTAAAAACAACTCCTTCAAAGGTTTGTTGTGACATCCCCAACTGGTTCAGCTGTTGACCTTTCATCTCTCTCATGGTTCTCACATTTTACTATGATGCACACATATCCGCCTCTACAGCGACAGTCCTGTTGTTGGTATTATTACTCCAATAATATCATCCTGAGCCTGGAGAGGATGTCACTTATACTGTACCTTTGCTCTCCAATTAGGCTTTAGGTTGGTTTGTTTTTTTTGCTTAATTTCTAACTGATTTTTCCTTCACGTTCATTCTGTTGTGTCAGTAACAAACAGATTTTAATCAGTCATATTCAGCTGTAGATCCATAATCAGTATTGGAGTAGCAGTTATCAGGAGTTTTTCTTTTCAAACTGTTACTTATTTGACAGTTGAGATGATGTGTCTGGTGAGTAACTGCTGTCTCTTCAAACTGAAGCGAGGACGTCCCAATTGTGTTATGAAACTCCTCCATCCTCATCGTTTCTGTCTATGGCCAGTAAAACAATTCAATAGTATGAACATCTTTTTAAGATTGTTCTTTTCTTTATGAGTTGATATAATTTTCTAACATAAGACTCAGAGATTGCTGTTGTGGACAAATGATGAGAGTTCTAGACCACGGAGGCCCATTTCAATCATAAAGACTTAAAGACAATGAGAATAAATGAAGCACAGACAATTTACTTATTCATTTTAATTTAATTGTATTATTTTATTTTCATTATTATTATTATTATTATTATTATTATTATTATTATTATTATTATTATTATTATTATTAACATTATTGGTGGGCGTGGTAGTAGTAGTAGTATGTATTCATTGATGTCTTTTTACCGGACGGTTGTTCCCAGAGAGCAAGCCATGATAATTGAGAACAACTCATCTCCATCTGTGACAATAATCATCCAATCAGGAGCCACATTAGGATAATGTATGTAGGAGATGAGTTGCATGGCAACGGTGGCGAGGAAAAACTCCCTTTGACATGGAGAAACCTCGGGAGGAACCAGGCTCTCTGGGAGAAGCCCCTCCTCCTGAGGGCTGGAAGACCTACTGCTGCTTCAGGCCACCATATCAGCTGCCAGTCTGACCTGAACCTCCATCTTCTCTTTACCACCTGCAGGATGACACCAGGGAGAGAGACAAACTACTAACCTGTATTATTTCCCGTGGCTGCCCACCTGCCTCATCTTCAGCGCCACACTGCTCTACATCTGAGAACAGAGAAAAACACATGCAGTCAGTACAGAGTTATGGCTGTGTGTGGGCTCACTGTCTGGAGACAAATCAAACATGAGTGTATCTTTGACTTGAGGGGACAGTTTTGTCCTCCCGTCTTACCCGTCTTTGGTAGAAAAGGACATAGGCATTTTTCTCACGCAGCTCACAGACAGATGCCCCCTGTATCTCTATAACCTCTGAGTCATTATAAGTGAGCCAGCGGTCACCAGGGTCATCCAGCTCCACATCTGGATGAAGTCCATCACTTAAATAGTGTCCTAACAGGAGAGGAGTCACTGTTAGCTCAGTTGTCTTAACATGCAGTGATGCTTTAAGAAAAATGCTCAAACAGGTAAAACACTTCCACTTTACAGCTGCTCCATTCCAACAAGGAGAGTAAATGTGAACATATTTCTGCCTCTGATGGACAGTCATGCATCTATAATGTGTGTGAGCACCTGATAGAGGACTACAGAGGGTGACAGCGTGTCTACAGTGTCTAATCATCTTACCTTGTGGCCTCCAGCCTAAATAGCTGATGACACTCATCAGACTGTACCAACCGTTACCCTGAGGAGAAACACAGTCAGCAACAAACATGCATAAAACAGCAGTGCACTAAGAGCACATGTTTACTTTGGATATCAACCGAAGAGTTGTTTCTTACCTGTCTGGAGGTCACCAGCAGCTCTCTATACAGCTGAACTGGGTAGTACAGCTTCTCTATCAGCACTAACTGAGCGACGCGGAAACGCTTCAGATGCAACATCAACACTCTGTAGACAGGAAGTGAGCCCAAGAAGAAGAAAATACATGAGAACAAGGAGATAAAGGAACAAGTAAAGTATGTGTGTGTGGAGGTCAGCAGTTCCTTTAAAGGTCAGTGGACCACAGCTGGATATGAAATCACTCACCTGGGCAGCGTCTCAAAGGTGTACTGCTGGCCAGATGTGTTAGCACCGCAGTCACACCTGATGTACACCTCTGTCTCCTAAACAACAAACAACACGCCATCAGAGATATACTGCAGAATAAAACAACAATGATGATGTCACTGAAGGAGGACAGGTGCATCTTACCATCTGGTAGTCCTTGAGCATGTCCTGCACTGAAGCGCCATACACCAGCTTCAGAGACAGGCAGATGAAGTCCTCCTCTCTGGTGGACCGGACTCCACATCTGCACATTAAAAGAGACAGTGAAGTCAAGTTACAGTTTAATCAAATTATAGTCACAGAGGTCATCTTGAGCTGTTCTGTTGTAAGGATTTAGTAGCACAGTAATAATCTCCAAGATTGCCATTGAAATAAAAAATCTCATATTAAGATTTAAGACTGTACTCATGTTTCATTGAAGACTTGTGATGTGACATATATACATAAAAAAGACTATGAAGAGATTAAAAGTGTGCTGAGCTGTGTGATTGTGCATCATAAGTTTCTCTGTGTGTGTTTTTTACCTCTTGCAGGTCCTGCTGTTCTCCATCTTGAACATGAAGTTGCCTTCAACAGGGCACGTGTAGATTTTACCCATGAGAACAGCCTCTTCCTGCAGCTGAAGGCTCACACTCCTGAGCTGATCCAGGAAGATTATGAGGAACTCATGAGCATCCTGAACACGCAGAGAAACAAACAGGGTTTGATGCATGGAAGAGGAACTATCAGGAGGAGCTGAACTATAAAAAACTATCAAAGCAGCTGACTCACTTTTTCGTTGTAATCCGTAAACTCTGGATTCTGTTGAGAGACGATGCCCTTGAACAGAAAGAGGGCCTCCAGTTTGAAGCGGAGGTCGGTGGAGCTGTGATTCACAGCGATGGTCATGAATCTTCTGCAGAGCGTGAAGGAAAAATGTGAGAGCTGTTATTTCCCTTCAGTGTGTGTGTGTGTGTATGTGTGTGTGTGTGTGTGTGTTGGGAGGGGGGTGTTGCTGCTGTACCTGATCAGTTCAGCTTGAGGTGCTGAATACCATACATCCATCTGATACATGATGTCCCAGATGAAGTCCTCCAGTGTTATTAAGCTCTGCAAGCAGGCGTTCAAATAGCAGATCTGGAATGGATTTGGTAACCTGACACACACACACACACACACACACACACCACATGTCAGTACACACATAACTTCACTAACTGTAGCTGCTTTTCTTTCAATAGATAGATTTCAGTGTGATTTGATGGATTGATTTTCTCTTACAGATCCATTTGTTACTTCAGAGATGCGACAGAGCAATAACAAAGCTTCTGCTAAATATTTGTGTTCCTCTACAGATTTACTCACCCAAACCAGACCTCTGGGGCTTCGAGGCTCTCGGAGGTGTTGGAGGAAGAGTCCTTGTCCTCTGTCTTCTTCAAATCTTCCTTGTCTTCCTCACTGTGAGCATTGACTGTTACCACCTCAACAAGCTCATCAGCAGTGTGGCTGTGAGCTTCCTGAAGGGTTTCCTTCTCTGTGTCGTCTGGAGCTGGAGCGACTCGTGATTTTCTCTGTTGGAGGAAACAAAAACTCTCGTGGTTCAGTAAGACAAAGAAACAATTTTGAATCATTTACTAGTCCAGACTGGTGACTGTATGATTGATGTGAGGCAGTGAAACTTACACGGCAGCAGGAGAACAATCTGCCCCTCCAGCCAGTATTCTTCTCTTCTTGCTGTTTGGCTGGAGCGTGTGAGGAGGTGACTCTGCTGACAAACACAACTGGTTAATCTACTGCTGGTTTAGTTTGACTCTTTGATGCACAATGCTGCTGGGAGGAGGAATAGATAATAGATTGTTCTCACCTCTGCTTGAGGCAAGAGAGCTGCTGTGAAGTGACAACAAAAACTATCTTAAGTATATATTTCTGTCAAAATACCAAATACAGATCTTACAAAGTGCCAAAAACAGGTGAATGTGAAGCAGTTCCTGTCAAACATACCACAAGTGGACTGAACAGTCTGCGCAACCAATGAGTCTCTGAAGGCTTCTCTGCAGAGGACTTGGCAGACGGAGCATCTGTCACAGAGACTCTGCTGATAAACACAAATACAGTGTTACTTATTAGTACCAACTTCAGCACAGATTGCGTCTCATTGTACAAGTGTTTCTATTTTTCTGCTAAATAATTTCAATATTGTTTCCACGAGGAATTTTACTTACTTTGCTCCAGAGGTGGTGCTCTTATCTTCCACAACTGAAACTTCAGGAACTATTTTATTTTTCTGTTTGAGATAAAGAAAAAATTCATTGTAAACTGAAAGAAAATAATGTGTCTTCATAGCAGATATAAGCTATGTTCACAAACAATGTGATCTCTAAAAGTCTTGTTGAAGGAACTTCTACCTTCACATAAACACTGTAAAAACGACACAAACTGTGTCAGATGTGTAAAACAAACCTTTCTGAGAAAGCGAGGCATTTTGAATATGCTTCCAGATCTTTCCACAGATAAAACTTGATGAATTATGAACCAACTGTTAACAAACTGGTCTGTAGTGATCAATGGGTCATCTAAATTAGAATACACACAAAATGTGTCCTTCCAAAATGTCTGTGACATCACAACATGGCATCATTCCACATCATTCCAGAGAGTGGTGCTTTATGACCCGTACACTACTGTCCATCCAATACTGTGTTCCACAATACAGACAGTGTATATTATTGAAAAAATGTCTAGTCATTACTACTAACAGCAGATACAATATTGCTGAAGGCAGCCTGATGCACATTTAATGAATTAATATATATTTACACAAACTTCAAATAATGATAATTATAGATCACCAATAATATCTGATCCTGAGCTGATGGCTGAGATCAGTCACACATTTCAGACTCACTGACTCACTGACTCACTCACTGTCACAGATTGACCTTATAATGAACCTCTGTAAACTGTGCACAGAGCTCAGTATATATATTCATATGGTAGGAGTCTTCCTGCACTGTCTGCACACATTGTTGGTACTTTCCCTCCAGTAGCAGATTTTGATATGAGCAGTTATTTTACAGGGGGCGGCATGGAACACACACACAGCAAAGGGAAAAAAGATTTCTATCGCCTATTTGCACATCATGTCTTCTTTTTATAATATCACTGAGAATGAAACAAGTAAGAAGCCTGTTTTGAGACAGACAGACAGACAGACAGACATACATACATACATACATACATACATACCTTCCTGTTGTGGCTTTGAAGGGTTGACACTACTGAGAACTGCTTCCTGTCTCTCATTCTGCTTTGGCAGCCTTTGGCAGTAAGTTTACAGAGACTAAAGACAACTGAAGATGAGTGGGATAATGTGGGTTTTTGCTGTGATTATCCTCTCGGTGTGTGAAACATGGAGTCTGGACACAGGTTTGAACATTGACTTTTTTTCTTGCATGTGGTTTCATGAAAAAAAAGTTTTAGCCTTAAGCAGATACAGCTCCAGTATAAAAAATATAGCTTTAAGACAAAAAGCAACTCATAACTGCAAATTCAGCATGAACATTAGTTAGTTAAAGTTAATTTGTGGTACTTTATAGTGTATTTAAATATGTTGAGTGAGTGTATTATTGTTAACATACAAAGTAACATGAAATAGATTTGTATCACTGTGTAATCTGGTGATGATAATGATTGTGATATGATAAGTTTATGTGTTTAGCTGCTCTGAGATTTCCGTTTAATTGTCTTGGTGTGACTCAGTGAAGGCAGTGATCACAAAGAGTTCACGCAGAGGTGGAGTAATGCAGAAGCTGACAGGGGAGAAAAATGTTCAATAACACTTAGGTAACAAAAGGTTGTTGAAAATCTTGATTCCACATCAGGGAAACAATGTGTTGCAGATGCACATTTTCCATTGTGGGGTCTTGAAAAGGCAGATATGAAACTGAAACAGCATATTATATTTTATGAAATTACTCATTAACTTAAGGCCTATCAAAAACGTATTAACTGCCATATCTCTTTAATGTAATATTCCATGGTAATCAAATTCAGCAAAGTGGTACAGATGAGGATGCTGAATAAGTCTGTAATATTTTCAGCAATTTTTTTTCAGAAGATGCATTTTATAGTTTACTTATATTCTTTTATTTATTTGTTTATATTTGACCTGTGTTTTTTTTTAATTGTCATCATCAATCAAATAGTCCATAATTTAATCTCATTTTGGTCAACCTGTGTCTTTTTTAATGTGCTATATAAATAAACTGACTTGTTTTCTCAGAACGCACTTCTTTGAAGTCCAGCATTTCTGCATCTGCTTCTAAAGCTTATGGTAAAATCATTTTACTCCTTTTCTCCTCATTTAATTTGTAGTATGAGTAAAATGTTGGAAGTTGAACAATACAATATGCATTTTAACCACCCTTTTCCTTTCCATTAACTCTTATTTCAAACATTAAGATCTGTTTTCAGTTTAAATCAAGTAAAATAATGTAGAAACAGCTGAAGATTGTCTGATTGTCTGATGAGGAAATATTCATTATCAGAGTTCATCAAATATAAAGTGGTAATCTTTGTTTAATATGCGTTTTGTTTTATGGCAGAATAAATCTAAAACATTAGATCAGCACAATCATTGAACCATTATGCATAAAAATAATGCAGTATCCTTTCCTTTTTTTTCAGTTGACAGAAATGCTACTTTTAATCTGGGGAGTGATGTTAACCTGACATGCAGCAATAATGTACCCTGGAGTGAAGTTCTATATGTAGTCTGGGAAATTCACTTGAAATACAAAGATTGCAGAATCGCCCAGGTCAATGATGGTACGAGTGAAAACTCCTGCTTCGATGGCAAGTCTCTCCAAAACACATCCAGAGCTCAGTCGTACCTACATATCCCAAATTTCTCAAATGATGATGTGGGGGTCTACAAGTGTGAGATGGCTTACACAGGAGGAGCTGAAGCCTATATTATCAATGTGGCT
Source organism: Scomber japonicus (assembly GCF_027409825.1). Classification (NCBI taxonomy): domain Eukaryota; kingdom Metazoa; phylum Chordata; class Actinopteri; order Scombriformes; family Scombridae; genus Scomber; species Scomber japonicus. The sequence goes on along the minus strand of NC_070581.1, from coordinate 10,036,974 downwards.
ATCACAGGTACGTCTTCATTTTCTCCCCTCACCAGAACAGATAACTGTTAACAACCATTTAATCAAGAAATGGAACTTGTTAAAGGGTCATTTCACTTAAATCCCACTCACAAGAATAAATAATAGAAAATTCTGTGTACGTCTACTCATGCAGGTAGTGTTAGTTTTACTTGCATAGATTTTGAAATATTTGCTGCTTCACTTTCTCTTGCAAACATAATGGGGGACAACACTGTTTCTTTTTGGACATTCAAAGCGCTCAGAAGTGACATTTGAAGTTTCATGTCTCCTGTTTTGTCTTGCCTGGCTCAGTTCCTCCCAGTACATCAGCCTGGTTGGAGTGGAAGGACAATAAGATGGTGGCTGTATGCAAAGCTCAAGGAGAACAACCTGCAGCCAACATCAGCTGGAGCCACACAGGAATACCAATATCTTTTACAACCTGGCCTGGCTCAGATGGACTAATCACAGTGGAAAGTCGCATGGAACTCCCTGAGAACATGGATACAAAAAACCTGAACTGCACAATCACACACCCATACTGGGAAAGGATCACTCTGGTAACAAAACCCATAGAAGGTCAGCTCAGAGAAGATGTTTCACCTATGTTTTAACACTGAAGAAATAAGCTGAAGCTTTTGATTTGATTATATTTCTGACAAGAAGTTTTTCATATAGTGGAATTAATAACTTTATAAATGAATGATGTAGTATGTAGTGTTGGTGTCCTGTGGGTTACTGACAAACCTTTACTGTTTTTTGTTGTTGTTGCAGATCTTCATTTTAAACTGATTTGTATTGTTGTGATAATCGTTGTAATTTTGGGTGGATTCTTATTCCTTTCACGAAAGAAACTAACATGTTGAGGTAAGAATGTTCAAATAACTCACTAAATTAATTAATTGTAAGATTTTTCATTTAATTCCAGCTGGTTTGTGTATCTTCTCCTTTTCCAGGTTTTGCAGGCAGACTGACATCTCATCATCCAAATCTCTGTACGTCATCTTTCTGTAACATTCTCAGCATTTTCAAGTTGTGTGTGTTTTACTGCAAATTGTTGAGTTCTGTTTGTGACACCTCTCTGCTTTTTGTCAGACTGGATATGGAAGAAGTGGAGCCGTATGCAAGCTATGTTCTACATGTCAACTTCTCCTATAACTTGTGTATATGCATCGCAGGCACACACACACACACACACACATTTAAATGCATTGTTCTGACATCACTGATGTCAAATATTGGATGGCCAAAACTTTCTTATAGCTCAATGAGGACAAAACAGAGGTTGTTTTAACAGGTCAGAACACTTTGTGATACCAGATTAACTTCAGCAAAAACACTGATCTTAACTTTCAGAAGCACAAATCTGTCCTCCTCTTGTTCAACTTCCAAAGGACACAAGGACAACTCAAATTTCCGACTCAATCATTTTTATTTTTATTTCGGCTTTGTCAGTTGATTGGTCTGTTCAGTAAATTAGGTTGTAAACCTTTAAAGACAGAGACATTTTAATTAAACATTAATTTAAACATTTAAAACATTTAAAATGAATTAACCACTTAAGCCTTTTAAATGGAATAAAAAAAAATCTAATTTCATGGATTTTCCAAATTTTTAGTAAAGTCTTCTTAACATAACAGAATTTTAACATTTTTAACTATAATAATAATGATAATAATAATAATAATAATAATAATAATAATAATAATAACAATAATAATAATAATACATTTTATTTAATGCGCCTTTCAGGGCACTCAAGGTCACCTTACAATACACAAACAATGATTAAAAGAGCAAAAAGGACACAACAATATAAATGCAATAAAATCAGAAATCTGTAGTGGTGGATGACAAATTATAGTGAGTAGGAAAGTTTGAAAAGGTGGGTTTTTAGACAGGATTTGAAAATGGATGAGTGAGTTAATGTTCCTGATGTCGGGGGGGAGGGAGTTCCAGAGGCAGGGGGCAGAGTGGCTGAAGGCTCTGGACCTTATGGTGGACTGACGAGCAGAGGGCACAGTGAGGCTGATGGAGGAAGCTGATCTGAGTGTCTGGGAGGGAGTGTTGATGTGGAGGAGCTGCTGGTGCGCTCTGGAAAGTGTAGTTCTTTGAGACCCATTCCTGAGATTCAGCTCAACAATATCTTATCCCCAAGATTTCATTTTATCATCCTAGAAATAGAACTGAAATTAGATGTCAGTGTCTTCTTTTAAAAGTGGACTAAAAACATATTTTTTCACAAGCTTTTAGTTAGGTTTAAGGTGTGTGGTCAACAGGTAAAACCTTCATTTTAGAACCAGTATTATTATTGTTATTCCTTTTAATAAAAAAATATTACTAATAGTAAAATTGTACCTTCAATACTCTCTTTACGTTAATACCCTCTTACCTTCTAGTTTCATGTGTTGCCTTATTTGTTATTGTTTTATGTTTTGTATACTTTATATATGTCACACATTGAGTGTATGCCTGTTATATGAAATGTGCTTTTAAATAAACTTGACTTGATGTGTATTAGAAAGACATTTTACCTCAACTGTTTAAAAAAAAATCTGCATAGGTTATACAGAATTACTAAGAATACTAAAAATAACCCTAACCCTGTAGTAAACAAGTACAGGATACACCCATACCCCACAGTGGAGGACAGCTGTGAAAACTGTGAAGGCTTTGTTTTCCACTGTGGTTTTTGAAAAGGTTCTCACTCCTTCATGTCCTGGCATACAAGCAGTAGTTTGTCAGAAGCTTAAATATGTATTTGGTTTATAATTGGTTGGTGTGACATAGTTCTGAGGAGCAAAGGCACTGACCACACATTTGTCTTTTGTGGTATGTCAGATCCCACTGCATTTTTTGTTTTGGAAATGCTGTTGTTTTTTGAAAATCTGTAGAGCTGTGAACCCTTTTGAGTGTCAAAAATGATTAAAAAATACCAAATACCTGGTCCAGCTGCCTCTGACTTACTACTTCCAGTAATTATGCATCAGGGGTCTGGGGATTCAAGGAATCCAAAACGGCAGATTCCATAGAGAACAGAGCTGCTCGCTGTTTTCTAGGTGTTCATAAGTTTGCTCCGATTTTGGCTGTTCAAGGTGACATGGGCTGGCTTCCTGGTTGTATAAGACGTAAATGTGAGATGATTAGATTATGGAATCGTTTACTCAATATGTCAGAAGACAGGGTCAATAAAATATTTATTTGGAGTAAATTAAACGGCTCCCCGTGGGCTAAAGAAATATTAGCTTTATTTGAAGAGGTTGATTTACAGTTTATGTATAGTAATAATTTAACTTGTTCAATAGCCTCATTTAGTGAGAAACTATTTGCTTTATTTAAGATAAAATGGTTAAATGGTATTTCACTAAAGCCCAAATTATGAACATATATTCAAATCAAGCATAATTATGGCCCTGAACCTTATGTTAAAGCAAACTTATCAAGAAATCAAAGGTCCTTAGTAGCACAGCTGAGAACAGGAATCCTCCCTCTGAAGCTAGAAGTTGGTAGATTTAAAAATATGGTAGAAGATGAAAGGTTATGTGAATTATGTGAACTTAATGAAATTGAAAACGAATCACACTTTCTTTTATACTGTCCTTTGTATGATGATTTGAGAACTCCTTTATTTACTGAAATGTTTGTTAAAAACCCTGAAATGTTTTGGGACTATGATGATATCAAAATGGACTGGTTATTTAATTGTAATGTTTTAAGTTGGCTAAAAATGTAACCGAAGCTTGGAAAAAGCATCAGGACAATCTATATGTTTAGTTTCTATAATGCCTGTTCTCCTGTAATCTGGTTTTCTTTTGTTATTATTTGTGCCTTTCTTCTATTGTTCCAGTGTCCACTTGGGCTGGGCACCCCAGGGTGCAAGACACGTAAATAAAAATCAAAATCAAATCAAATCAAAATCAATCCAGACTGTTGCTAATATCATGATGTTACAGGATGCAGGCACAGTAGGGTTAAAAGCTTCAGAATCTCCTGAGGTTGAGTTTCCTCTTCAAAGAGATTCAGTGCAGTGTAGCTCAAACAAACTTTTCCCATTGTTTCTGATTACCGCATAAGTACATAACTATCTGTGTCTTTAGATGAACACTTGCGTCTTTAGATTGAAAATTCTGCTGGGATATTAAGTGTGGCATAGTCACAATCATCATCAGTGGTAGTTCTGGTTCCTCTTCATGCTTTGGCACTGCTGTGGTCAGTGGAGGTATATGTTATGTCCTCGTTATGCTGTCAAGGGAATGCAGAGTTTGTAATTTCTCTGTCCTGAACATATGTTACACTTTATTTATTCTACTCTTTCACACAGTGTTTCTACAACTAGAATGCTTAGTTGTATGGGTAGAGGTTATGACTTTCTGCACATCAATCAATCAATCAATCAATCTTTATTTGTATAGCGCCAAATTACAACAAAGTCATCTCAAGGCACTTTACACATAGAGCAGGTTCTAAACCAAACTCTTCAAGTTTTAACTTTAAAGAGACCCAACATTCCCACATGAGCAACAGTGGCGAGAAAAAACTCCCTTTTAACAGGAAGAAACCTCAGGCAGAACCAGACTCAGAAGTGGGCGGACATCTGCCTCGACCGGTTGGGGTTGAGAGGAGAGAAAGGAAGGATAGAGGAGAGAAGCACAATGAAAATCAACAATGGAGCCAGATGGTCCGGGACTGGACCAACGGCCCCACAGTCACTCTAATGTCCACACAGTATGCAAATGTATCAAGGCAGCATTTCTGATGGGGCTGTCATTAAAGCTCACCAACACACCCATGGTACTAATAATGATGAAGGTTTATGCTGAACAATAATGCACTTAACATTGTTGTGATGTGGGCAGGACTACCTCATTAATTGTGTTTTTATCGTCTGCAGAATCCCCTGAAAGAGAAAATGTAAATACTTACTAAATAAACACTAAATACTGTGGTGTGTAGTTTTTACATACTAAATAGTATTATAAATGTAGTGTTACTTTTCTCTTTCTTCTTTATCACGACAATAAAACATATCGAAAAATCAGATCACAATGAGAACACAGTTATTCAGATCAATATAGCATTGAATTGTTTTCCCAAACAGGAATACTACCACTGTGTGTGGGATAAATGTATATAAGGGATTAAAAATGTTATCATTGTGTCTTTCATATCAGAAAATGGTAAAAAACAAAAAACAAAAAAAACCATAATAGGATTTGCAGCAGATTCTCAGAGGTGTAGGTTTTATCACAGCAGTGTTTCCTTGACAACAGGTTGAAACGCATCCTGCTACAGGAAAAGCTACACCTACAGTCTACATGTGTCTATGACCAACTGTTGTTTGTGACTAACTACACATGACCTGGATTTTAACATGTTATTGATTTTGGTGAACCCACCATGAGTTTAAAATTGGTGATTTTTAGCTAAATGGCTCAACAACAATGGGACTATAGGTTTCTATGAAATCTGATACAGACATTAAAATCCTGCTCAGGGGTCTAATTAGCATTAACTAAGATGATGAAAATATTATTCCCATCAACATGATAGCATTGTCACTGTAAACTCAAATTGGCTCTGTGCCTGCAAGTTCACAGAGTCACTAGTATGCCTGTAGAGTATTATACATCCACAAGTACTTGGTATTTACAGTGGATGCTACTTTCTACTTGTGTTGTGCACTACATTTCAGAGGGAAATATTGTACTTTCTACTCCTCTTGATTTATTTGACACAAATATATTAACACAGTGGATAATGTAACAAGCTTTTAAAATACAACAATGAATTAAAACTTAAAAATGAAAACAGTGCTTTCTAACATGTTTTGGCTTTTGATGTCTTGCTCAATGCTATGGAGAATTTGTCAGTAGATAACTAAAGAAAGTGCTCAGAAGCCCAGGATGTCTTACACTGAAAATGTTTATTGAAGCTTGACCAAGTATTATCAATAAATCTGTCTGATGCATGATACCACCATGATTCTGAAGAAACGGTCCTACATGGATAGTCTTTAAGCCTTCACAGATAGTGCCACAAATACTCTATGCCAATTAATGGTCATACTCAATGCATATACAGTGATGGAATTTATCTGTCGGCTAAGGAACCACAGTTTTGAAGTTTCAGTGCTGGTATTGCACATGGCTTACTGGGGCACCTCAATTAAACAAAGCCATCAGAAAGCTAGTTATATAACAAACACATTTACAGATTACTGAACAAGATGGGTTCCTATCTTAAAAATGTCATAGCATGAATGTATCCCATAATTATGAACTCTTAGTTGTTCTGGTTAAATTAAAAATCCATTTTTGGTGTGGAAACTTTGACAATTAAAAATGTCTCATTAGATCCTTTATTACAGCTTATTGAATTTTACGACAATCAACAGAAGGGTTCTTTGTTCTATCCTAATCTGAAAACACACTTTTAAAATTCATAATGAGCTCAACACATCTTTAATGAACACATATTTAAATATTTACAGCGTGAATACATTGTTATCAGAGTAAATACAACAGAGCCTGGTGATTTCACTATGCAGACAATAGCAGAAATGTGGTCCATGTTGCATCACTCAAATGATCTTCCTTACCCACTCTTTCAAGCATTTTTCTTATCATCTTCTCCCTTATATGATCATACTCACACACACACACACACACACACACACACACACACACGCTCACTTCTCACACACTCATGAAAATCATGAAAGGCGTCCACATCCTGAAAATGTGCAATCAAAAGTTCCTGTGTGGCTTTTCTGTTCCTCTAAACTTAGTTTCAGGTATCATTATTAGCGGATCTTGAGCCATCAGGATTTTTCAGATATTCATGTAGCTGCTGCTTTCTTCTCTTTGTACGTTGCCATCATTTTCTTTATCTCAGCGATGGCCTTCCCTGGGTTGAGTCCCTGTGGAACGAATGTGTTAAAGAGAAAGTGAGAAACTGAAACTGTATTAACTCTATGAGTGTATGTGAGTATGGATGCTTTTTGTAATCACCTTGGGGCAAGTCTTAGTGCAATTCATGATAGTGTGGCAGCGGTAGAGAGAGAAGGGGTCCTGAAGTTTAGACAGACGTTCCTCAGTGAATTCATCACGGGAGTCAATCATCCACCGGTACGCCTGCGGAATAATAACATTGTGTTCAACAGCTGTCAGCTCAACCATGAATAATTTCTTCCACATAAGTGTATCGGGTCTGAGGACAGCTATAAAAATCTATCATAAACTTTAATTCAGAGTAAAATATCTCGATAACTATTAGCAAGTCAAATGTTCCACTCATCTAACACTTCACTTCATCTGCCTTGGCTGAACTTTAAGATGAAAGAGAACCGAGTATGCTGACATTCTTAAATGCTGAACGTTTCCGACATCAGCATGTTAACATCCAATAGTTGAAATGAACATACCATCCCTGACATCAGCACTGAGATCAAGTACAGCTGAGGTTAACAAATTATCCCCAAGTTTGAAATGCCTAACAACGGCCACTGAACAGAGGATCTGGTTAAATATTAACAACATGGCCTTTCCTCTGGCACCACCTTCAGGCTAAACTTCACATTATTTATCCCACTAGTGGTAGGAATATACCAATGCTTTCAATTTCTGTGGTGTAATAATGAGCATTACAGCCTCACAAAGCAGTTATAGACTTTAATTCTTGTTCTAGTCTTCCATATTTAACTTTTTAATTACTATGACGTGTATCTCATAACCTTACATTTTTCAGACAGATGTTCTTAAAGTGTTTTTACCCACCTGCATTAACACAGCAGGTCCTAGATACTTGTCTCCGTTCCACCAGTAGCTGGGACAGCTGGTGCTGCAGCAGGCACAGAGGATACACTCGTACAAGCCGTCCTGTTGGGTTATAGACAGTGTGATATGTTACCAAAAGACAGGTGAGCTGACCAGTTCTGTGGTTATTAGCTAGCATAGTTTGATCAGTCAGATGTATGAGTGATGAAATGATCCATTCTCAGCGCCATACAACTCAGTAATGAACCATATGTTCTGTGTGAAGTGTGTATTGGTCACAGAAGATGGTTTACTTACCAGTTTTTGCCTGTCCTCCACTGACTGGAAATACTGCTCTTTCCCTTCTTGAGCTTCATCCTTCTTTTTCAGGTAAGGTTCGATAGATTTGTACTGTGCATAGAAGTTGCTCATGTCCTGAAAAAGATACAAGAGCAAACCAATTAATTCACCACATATGAGTCTAATATTCAATTATCATCTCTCTTTTAAATGCATTGTTTTACTCTTTATTATCACACTTTAATGTTCATGAACATTTGCTGCAGCACTTTCAAATACAGCCCTGTACATAAACTTTTTCTGCATTCACAGTACTTACAGGCACCAGATCTTTAACCACATACATGTGTGGGAGCGGATAGATTTTGGTTGGTTTGCTTGTATTACTGTCTATTTTATTGAGGCATGCCAGTGTGTTGCCTCCATTGATGTTCATGGCACATGAGCCGCAGATACCTGAAGAAACACACAATCAGTGGAGTTACTGACTGAAAATCTGGCACAAACATTCACTTAATCCTGTTAATATGTTTCATTCGCTTTGATTATTTTCAAATCTGAACAGAAAATGTTTATATCACCAAATATCATTTATATCTCACCCTCTCTGCAGGAGCGTCTGAATGTGAGTGTGGGGTCCATCTCATTCTTGATCTTGATGAGGGCATCCAGAACCATGGGACCACAGCTAATATCAAGACAAACACGTCAATAGATTATGACACTGATTACATTAAAAAAGCAAATAATGCTCAACAGTGTTTGTTATGTCTTACTTATTAAGATCAATGTCATATGTCTGCATGCGTGGTTTGTCTCCAGGGGTGTCAGGGTCCCAGCGGTAGATCTGGAACTTCTTGATCCTGGGTTCAGGAGCCGGAGCAGACGCGGTCTGAGCGTGCCGCACCATCTGTATCACAGACGATCAAAAAGAGAGGCGGCATTTATGAATTAAAGAGTATTATCAAATGAATGTACAGTAGGCAAACTTTATTTTTCAATTATTTTATTATTTTAATTCCTCTAAGTATATTCCTTTAATGTCCACTAAAGCACTTTCTTTCAAGTGAGAGTAAACTATATCAAGCCTTATGTACAAAGGAGCACATCGTAATGTGACCTGGCTTTTAGTTACAATACCAAGGCTAAACTGGGAAGCACTCTGTAATTCTATCCTGCAACTACAGGATACCGCTAACACTGACACATCCGAGGCCTGTACTACGAAGCTGGATTTTCTCTTATCGAGATAACTTCAGGGTTAACTCTGGGTTTTCCGTACTACGAAGCTGGTTCACTTCTTACCGGGGTAAATCACCATGGTAACTTATGCTGAACGGCTAACCTGCTCCGGAGCAGGTTATGTTCTGGATAAGAGATCAACGAATATGAAAGCACCACCTCCTGACCAATCAGCTCTCTTAGAAAATGACCCGCCCATTCTTAGAAGATCCTGTCAACATTGGTGCGCGGATCGCGAGAGGAGCGCTTAGGAGAGAATGAGCTTTTAGTGATAGATGCAATTTTTTAATTGGCCAAAATATATATTTAAAAAATAATCATTGAGGCACATGAGGGATATTATTCTGTAGGTTTGACATCCGGAGATCAAAGTGTCAGGGAGCATAATAACAGTATTTATTTATTGTAATTGTAAAAAATTGACGAAAATATATATTTGTAATATAAGCCTTGAGGCACATGAGGGATATTAGTCTTTTATACAGTTGGTTTGACATCATTCACTCAAATGGTTGAAGGTTAATAGGTTTGTATTTTGAATGTTGAATATTAAACTAACTTAATGTGTCTATGAAAGGAAGGGCACTGAGGAAGCGCTCTGCCCCAAACGTCTGTACCGTAATAAAGTGGCATTGTGTGATCAGAGTGCTGTCCGTTAAAATTGTCCAATAAATTAATATTGTATGATCTCATGAATTTACACATTAACAGAGTCGGCAATTTTCTGCCAGCATTCCTTCCTGGCTTTTGCTGCTGCATCATCAGTGTTGCTTTTGGCCTGGATGATGTGTTTGAATTCTTCATATTTATGAAGAATAATTGTCTGCTCCTCCATGGTAAAGTAGTCTGCTCTGCAGGGTTTCTGCATGTTTGTGATTGGTCAGACGCTGCAAACACCTCCCCTTTATGTGAGCGCGCAGAGATCCAGATTGGAAAACCCTGGGTTGATTTACCGAGTTGATAACCAGCTTCGTAGTACCGCTTATCCTAGACTGCGAATATCTGAATAAATCAACCCAGGTAACGGAGATATATCCTGGGTAGGTTAATCCAGCTTCGTAGTACAGGCCTCAGCTCATACCAACAACAACAATAATAACACTTTATTTGGATTGCACAAATCTAAAGGAATGTAACGTTTTAATCTTAAAGAGCAAAGAAAGAAATAATACCATAAATTCAAAGCAACCAACAAAACATGCAGTTACAAGACAGACTGAAGAAGAATGAATACAAAGGTGTTAACAGTCTTATTAATATATTATTATATACATTATTGTATTATTAACAGTCATATATTATTATAATATTAACACATATAATAAAAACACAGTTACAGTCTTTGAGACTCTATCATATTTTGGCCACTGTATAGGAATATACAGTATTGTTCTATACCCCTTGTATAAGGAGGTGCAGAATCGCCCCCTGGTGTCAGCTTTAGTGAACTGACGTGAATGTGTGTTACATCACTTTGAAGCCTATGGTTACCTAACTGACTCTTGCAGGACAATGAAATACGGACTTAAAAACAACAACTTTAGTATTTCTGTATATTAATAAGAAGTACATAAATGTTTCTTTAAAACAACTTCTAAAAAAACTCTCAGACTTCACATTCAAGTATTTAAGTTACTACAATGAAGAATGAGTTGTACAACAACTTATTCACAATGGTTTAGCTAGCACTTATCATAGCATACTGATAATGAAACATGGACTATTTGCTTAATTTAAATTGCTCCTAGTCTCATTCACACTTCACAGTGAAGCAGCCAGTACTGTAAGACTAATTCAATATCCAGTCATATATTACACAGATAGCTCTGGAGTAGGGTGTGTTAAAGGTCATTTAAAAACACAGGAAGTGTCACACACCTCGTGAGACGATATACTAAAGCTCTGCATAAATTCAACAAATCAACACATACTCATATTTGTAAACCTAGATACTGTATATCTCTCATATAGGCTCCATGAGGCGTGTCTGTTTTAACAGCAATACAGACTGAATAAAACAGTATTTGTTTGTTTGTTCGTTTGTTTTTACTCACCACCATAGCGCCTGAATTCCTCGCAGACAAAACATTCCGACTCAAAGCCATACAAGCCACCGACATCTTTCTGGTTGAGTGTTTTAGGTTTCAGATCTGCTCTTCAGTCGGGAATATCACTTTTGTCTCTATATGTGCACCCACGTGACGTAAAGAGCGTAACTGTGCGTCACGGCTGTTGCTTTCAAATGCTTCCACTCAGCTCTTTCAACCGACTGTCAGAAAAACTAAAGCGGTTCACTCACTGCATTTATTTTATATTTCAGCTGTAGACGAGTGAAAATACAATGAGCATCAATAATTAATATTGCAACAGTCATACTTACATGTAAAGACTTTTAAAAAAAACGTATTTGGGTCGTAAACGTAAACTTCTCCCGTGAATAAAGTATATCTCCGACAGTATGTGAAGGCATCATATATCAGAGCCTCTTTCACAACTCTCATTGCTGAAAACGAGGGTCAGTTACATATAGCCTATCTGTTATTGAAAAAAATACAGTGATAATGCCGGCATGTATGATTGTTTAAACTCCATAATGATTATAATGATTGTAATTTGATCGTATTTGATGATCAGTGAACGTATATGGTTTTGAAACAGGTGTTTTGCAAGCTTTGGCCTAACGTATTCAAGTTTGGAGTACATATCCCACTCTGCATTTTTGTTGTCTGTTTTCTCCTTATTTCAGTACGTTTTCAGTGTTTCATTTCTTTATACTGAAGTAGATGTTGTATGGCACTTAGCACAAAGGACATATTGTTACTCAATATGGGTAATATTGTTACTCAATATGTCCTTGACCCCATAGCGTTTTCTTGTAATAGTCAGTTAATGCATTTTCTGCTTCAACAATGTTTAGCATTCTTAGATTATATACATAATCACTAACTGATAGAACATTCACTGCATGTGTTGTTAACAAAGACCAATAAAACAGTTAGGAGCCACTTTCTGCCTGTTCCTATGCATGACATCACTAGGACAGATGTATACACAGTAAGCTGTTTGAGTGGTAATGCATTTGAAGGTCGAGTTAAACTCAATAAAGTTCAACATTCACTTCTGACTCTCTAGAGAGTCAGTTTCATTTTGAACTGTAAAACTGTCTATTTTGCACAAGCCTAATTATTCTTGTGTGAGGCTATTATCTAATACAGACCACTTCTAATTAATGAAATTATTGAATAATATCACATGTGGTCTATTGCCAGTAATTTAATTGTTTCACAAAATGAAAGCATTTGAATTGATTACTTTACACACAGACTCGACAACAAACATACTGTAGGTTGACAGTTTTCAGTTTAACTTTTGCTGACTGCTGGGCCTGTGACACACAGTTACTTGTACATAGTCTAAATAACAGGACATATAACATAAATGCAGGCTGCACAATAATCTATGTCACTTTGGATAAAAAGATTGCACAAGGTTATTGAGGTGGTCAATAAATGCTTTATTTTAATCACAGTTTTCCTTTCATCTTTTGGTGAACTTGACTCTGAGTCAGTTTACGATTTGTTTTGTTTTTCACATTGCAACCATATCAGACCAGGTAAAGATAGATCAAAGCGCTTCTGCTTTCTGAGTCAGTCTCCCATCCTCTTACTGTCTCATTGCTAGAAAGTATGACCACAATTTTTGTTTCATTTCTAAAATGACTACTGCTATTAATATTGTTTTACGTAGCTATGGAGCCCTTTAACTACTAGTAAAACCTCCTTATCTGTCTTACTCCTTCACGACCAGCTGTCTTTTGTCTCAGTTTCCTTCAGTCTTTCTGTTTGTCCCTCTTACATTCAGTACATGTCTGTCTATCCTACTTTCCTTACTTCTTTATTTGTTTTCCCCCTTCCTTCTTTCTATCTCCTCCTTTCCCTATTGCCGTGTTTCTGTCACTCATAGTCATATGCACAGTTTCCTCCATGTCCCTATTATTCTTTCTGTCACTTTATCATTCCCTTTGTACTTCCCTTTTCTTTATTATTTCTTTATTTCCCCCCCCTAGTTCTCTGTGTGAAACCGTACATTCAAGAACCTCTGGCTTGTCTGGGATAATCTCGTCCAGATTTGACAAGTGTTGGTGATTTAGACCTACCTGATATGGTCTAGATGTGAAAAAAAACAGTGAAATGTGCTAAGCAATCTTTAGCGTCTCTAACTTAGTCCTGATTGACAAGTCTAGTTATAGTATTTTTTAACCATGTCCTATTCTAATATGGGCTACACATGATGAAAACAGTGTAACCTCCCTTTAAGGCTTTGCCCAATCGGGAGCTACGAATTGGAAACTGCCTTCAGCGTCGTACCAACAAGCATGGGCTACAAACCTGTTGTGGGAGTCAGTCGGTTATAGTAAGAGTCGCTCTGCAGCCTGCAGCTTGGACACTACAGAAGCAGCATGTCGTGGCTCTTCGGCTGGGGGAAGGGCTCCGGGTCGCCGCCGACGGAGGACCAGGCAACGGCTGCTCCTGCTGACGGGGCCGGAGGAGCACCGGGAGGTTCGGGGGGACGCAAACCCGGGGATAAGTGGAGCAACTTTGACCCGACTGGGCTTGAGAGAGCTGCAAAAGCTGCAAGGGAGCTCGACAAATCACGTGTGTACCAAATTATACAAGAATGAATAAAGGAACTAACTTTTATTTATCTTATGTGTACATTTTTTTAAGTTAATGCATTTCTTAATTCATTTCTTTAGCTAGGCTACTGAACTGAAAAAACGCTCTCATGTCAAATTAGCACGTTGTGTTCTTTTCGGATGAGAGCGCTTCATGCCGAACTCCATGCAAAAATGTCAGACTTTTAAGTTAATCGTGTAATTAGCAAATTCTTACACTTGAAACATCAAGTTATTGACTTTGCTGAACTGTCAGATGTCATACTTTAATTCGGCATACATTACATGTCAAACTGACCAACACAATATTGAGATTTCAACTTTTATACCCGGTTTACCTCCACCAAACACAAGGCCAGGGACTGAAAAGAACAAATAAAATAAAGCAGTTTTAGCAGACTGTTGCAATAATATATCGTCTGCTTGAATATGATGTATTTAATTAGAAAACAATAATAAGTCCCAAGTTTCTGCGTTGTGTGCATTTTTGTGGCGTTTAATGGAGTTTGGTGTGCAGTCTCCTATCAGGCGGGGGGGATTATATACAGTGTTGCATTCGCTTGTTACAGATTCATTACACATTAGATCATGGATGTGTATAATGTGCAGGAATTCATTAGCTTATTTAATTGTTATTTCACCACTAGTGGATTATTTGACCTCCACAATCTGCAGCAAAGTTGGAAGGGTTTGGAAGGCGTGTCATGGAGCAAAGAGAACAAAGTGTCCCTGCAAGTTCAGCCCTTCACCTGTTCCATACATCAGTCCCTGCACATGTCAGTTTGTACACATGAACATGCTTAGGGCTGTTCCTTGTGCGTGGTATTTTTACTGCGTGCTTGCAAAGTGCAGTGCATATCTGTTTTTATTGCTTGTCACTGTATTTTCCTTTTAAAATACAGCAATACTTTCTAGAGTCAGGCTCAGTTCTGCATCATCTTTTTGTGGCAGTTTTTAAGTTTAATATACCCAAAAGTGCAGCGTTGTTCTTTTAAAGTTTAAAGTTTTTTTTCTCTCTCCCCAACAGGACATGCCAAAGATGCACTGTCACTGGCTCGTATGCAGGAGCAGACAGTACAGCTGGAGCATCAGACTAAAGTGAAAGTAGGTGTTTTGTGGGCGATATGGGAGATTCATCACCCAAATCAGGCTTAATCTGAATTCTGTGATAAACTGTTCAGGAGAAATTACAGCTGAAATCTGTGGTCAGTATACACAACTGTACCCCCCTCCCCCCAACAGGAATATGAGGCGGCTGTGCAGCAGATGAAAGGTGAACAGATCCAAATCCAGGAGGAGGAAAGACGGAAAACACTTGGAGAGGAGACAAAGCAAAACCAGGCAGTACGAAAACAACAATGAACACACTGATACTTTTCTTCTAGTAAATTATGTCAAGATTTAAACGTGTGTGTGTGTGTGTGAAGATTACACAAGTCCTCATTTGATTCCCACTTGCCAAGTTCTCACCTTTTAAGTACAGTATATTTTAGATTGACTATTTTCTGTATCACCTCTAGAGGGCACAATATCAAGACAAACTTGCCAGACAGAGGTATGATGATCAACTCAGGCAACAGGTAATCCTTTCTGACACTTGAAATAAATATAAGCTGTACCTAAATATATATATTGTTCATGCTATATATATATTTTTTTATCTACAGCAATTCCTCAATGAGGAGAACCTTCGCAAACAAGAGGAATCCGTGGTGAAGCAAGAGGCTATGAGGAAAGGTAGAAGATAAAACCAAATGCACCCTTGCATTACACAGTACCCATCTGCTCATGATATCATGTAAAAACTCCTTTATTATCCCACTTTAAAGTACAATATTTTTTGTATTGCTCCCTTGTAAAGAATGACCATAATATATGTGCAGGGGTGAGTGAGGGTGTTGACCAGTGACTCAGATTACAGGAGTTGCTGTGAGATTTGTGGCTCTCTGAAGTCTCTCAGTGGCCTCTTTGGATATAAGACTTTAGACCATAAGACTTACAAAATGTTAATATTGTTCTATTTTTAGCATTATGATAAATTATTTCTTCACTAGACATTTGCAGTGGGCCTGTGCTCTAATTCACCAGGCTACTCCTCTTTTTGTATTCATTTAAAAAGGAATATAAAACATCAAAAGTGAGTAAGAATATATATAAATAGTGGAACATTGTAACAAAAAGATGTTCTTTTTATTTTCAGTTTTATTGTATTTTTTTTAATTATACATTTCTTATGAAGAAAATATGAAGTTAAAGCTACTCTAATCTATATGCTTACATTAACAATGGGTCAGATTAACAATAGTGTGTACTTGAAAAGGGGTCACACACATAATTATAGTGCGGCCCACATGTTCGACATAATTTAAGACGATAACAAGATGGTATAAAATCCATTGCTGTGTCTAAAATATATGAATGCTTTTTTTAAGTCATGATATATTGAAATTGATTGATATTGAAAAGAAGTAGACTATGAGAGGATAAAAAAACAACAAGCTCCATTAAAGCAGTCCCACAATTACCAATTATTCAGTAGATTTTTTTACATTTCTGTTGAAGAATTAATTATCACAAATTAGAAAATGCTGTTATAAGGAAAATGTGACCAGTCAGTTACAGGCCACTACTGGTCACAGGTAAATCACACTACTGAATGGCTACTTCACTGCCAAATGCATTAGGTTTCCATATTAGAAGAGCCAATAAGTGCAAAGAAACTTTTAATCACTTCAGTTTTCACTTTGTGTTATAATGATTGATTTAAAGTAGGTCAAATGTTCAGCCTGTCAGAAGTAATCTTAAGTATGTAGTTATTAATGTCTGCGTCCCTCTCCCTCCCTATCTCAGCTACCATCGAACACGAAATGGAGCTGAGACACAAGAACGACCTGCTTCGCGTCGAAGCCGAGGCCAAAGCCCGAGCCCAGGTGGAGAGGGAGAACGCAGACCTGATCAGAGAACAGATCCGCCTTAAAGCTGCTGAGCACCGGCAAACTGTCCTTGAATCTATAAAGTGAGGACAAAATGACTTTCCACTTTCCTTAATCCTCAGAATAACTGGCATGTTATCTTCCAGTATCTTCCTCAGCTGTCATTAGCTGTTAGACAAAAATCCCATGGTGCATCAGTGACTGTGGCTGCCATAGTGAAGGCAGTCAGTGTGATAATTGGGTTTTGTTCCTGGCAGGACGGCGGGAGCGGTGTTTGGGGAGGGATTCAGGGCCTTCGTCTCTGACTGGGACAAACTCACAGCCACGGTAAATCCATGTCAGACCTGTCACGCTTTGTCGCACTTTCACCACAGGAGGACCGCAGAGGATTGTGGGAAGCAGCGGCCCTCGTATTTGATAAACTGGGTGTTTTGAAAATGTGCGTGTTTGTTTTTGTCCCCCCTTCCCACAGGTTGCTGGGTTAACCCTGTTGGCTGCAGGAGTGTATTCTGCCAGGAATGCTACAGGGGTGGCTGGCCGCTACATTGAGGCCCGCCTGGGAAAACCCTCGCTGGTCAGGGAGACCTCCAGGATTACTGTTGCAGAGGCTATCAAGCACCCAATCAAGGTCAAACTACATTCAAATTATCATTAGCTGTAGGTGGCCTGCAGAGAAAATTCAAAAAACATCATCTATACAAGGATACAGAATCTACACAGTACATGCAGAATGTGTTTGTTAATGGTATATTTTAATAAGATAGCCCTAGAGGTACATACATGTATCCTACATAGGTATTATTTCATTATTTTGTTGTTTTTAAGAACCACCATTCATAAATAACTGGCACAGTGAAATGTTTGGAGTCCTGTTTTAATTAGGGCTTTCAGTTGAACACCTGGTAGTGCATCAACTGTATTTTATGACAAGAAGTAGTTTAAATTGATTTCTTTACTCATGAATTGTCCTGCTAATCCTGCCAAATGGGATGAATTTGGGAGAGTTTTAGAACATAACATGAGAATAGTGAAAACTTCAGAAATCAGTTATACCAAGTGTGTAAAATGTAATTTTATTCCTCAGACACCAAAATAATAAGGAGTGGACGTGAGCTGAATGTTACAAGTGGTTATTTTCATTGCTGCTATGGTTATTCTGACACATTTTCCCTCACAAGTCTACATGATAGACACGAAACTGTGCTATGATGTACTTTGAATGATGAAGCTATACTGTATAGATAATAAATTATAATTTAGTCTGATCACTTATATCAGATATAAGTCATGTGATAGTTGGAACTGTTTTAAATGATTTATGGTGATCAGTTAAAGAAGTCGGCTTGCAGTTCCCTCCTGTTGCAATAACCTGCTGTATATTCTGTTTTAGACAACCAAACGTCTGAGAAGCAGACCTCAGGATGCTTTGGAGGGCGTGGTGCTCAGCGTGAGTCCTTTACATAGTTTTTGTAGTATTGATATGTGTTGGATTCAGTATTTATGTACTCTTTGTATGACTTGAAACACTGAATGCTGTCATTATGCTCTGTTCCCCACAGCCAGCTTTGGAGGAGCGTGTAAGGGACATTGCCATTGCTACTCGAAACACGCGGCAGAACAAAGGCCTGTACAGAAACATCCTGATGTATGGACCCCCCGGGACTGGAAAAACACTTTTTGCCAAGGTATGGCTGAAACACTAATCTGTCCACTGCAGTTATTGAACAATTCACAGTATAGATGATATTACTTGTTATAGTAAATTCACAAAATCCTTTACATTTTTTTTAACCTCATATTCAGGGTCTGGTAGATATTTTCTGGCAAAAATCTCACACAGTGTGATTGAAATCATTTTATTTTACTGGTTCCCGTGGATTCATAGAGAAGAACCAGGTTGTTAGCATCAGCAATGATGACTGAACACAGAAAATACCAGAGCAAAGACTGATGATGAAACATTTCACCACAAAAACTCAAAATGTTTGTGTACAAAAAGCTTTTGATGAATTTCAATATTTATTTTCCAGCTGTACAGCAGTATTTTAGTTTTTTTTTCTTTTTAGCCTGTCTGTCCCTTTCTGAACAAAGCTTTTTCCATTTCCTTTCAGAAACTGGCTCTCCATTCAGGGATGGACTATGCCATCATGACAGGTGGGGACGTGGCACCCATGGGGCGGGATGGAGTCACCGCCATGCACAAGGTGTTCGACTGGGCAAGCACCAGCAGGCGAGGGTAGGGCACTTTAATTAGTTCCATCAACACTGCATGAAGCAGCACAATAATGTATATCTTGTGTTTCATGTTGACTCTGAAAAGGTCAAGTAGGGTAGATTTGTTACACATATATATATATATATATATATATATATATATATATATATATATATATATATATATGCTGTTATCCTACTGGCTAATTTCATTAAAAGCCTTGAAGAAAATGGCAGTCATTAAGCTCATTCTCTTTGATGTTCTCTGATCCTCTGCAGTGTCTTGCTGTTTGTAGATGAAGCTGATGCGTTCCTGCGCAAACGAGCCACAGTGAGTTCAGCTGCAGTGTCATATGCATGATGATGATGCCCTGAGTTTTAATCATATATTCACAAGTCATGATTTTTGCATTGCAGGAGAAAATCAGTGAAGACCTCAGAGCCACCCTCAATGCCTTCCTCTACCGCACTGGCGAGCAGAGCAACAAGTTGGTATCTTCCAGTATTCACTGTGCATGGCTAAGCATGAAAAGGTCACTACCATGTCTGATAAGGTCGCTGACCCAGTCTAAGTAGTCACATTTTCTCTTTTCAGGTTCATGCTGGTGCTTGCTAGTAACCAGCCAGAACAGTTTGACTGGGCCATCAATGACCGCGTTGATGAGATTGTTAACTTTGCCTTACCGGAGCAGGCGGAGAGGGAGAGATTGGTGCGCCTGTATTTCGAGAAATTTGTGCTGGTTCCTGCCACTACAGGGAGACAGTAAGTATACTTAACTGTATTTCAATAACAGCTACTGCTGCTGTACAGCAGAGGTGATTTACTACCACAGAGGAAAGCACTGATCCCTAGAGGTCGCCTCGCTAGCTCAGGTTGCATAATGGTGTGTATAATGTATTCAATCCTGAAACGAAAGTGGTGTCTGAGTCTTACTTATGGCTTTCATGAAATGGTGTTTAAGTCCTTAGGAAGAAGCACGGTAGCTTTTACATCTAAGTGTATTGGTCAGATGAAACCAATAATGTATGGAGGATCAATGATAGGAACAAGATACAGCTCAAGCCTCACTTGTTGTCCTTTAACTCAACAGGAGATTAAAGTTGGCTCAGTTCGACTACGGCCTGAAATGTTCAGACATTGCACAGCGAGCAGAGGGCATGTCTGGTCGTGAAATATCCAAACTTGGGGTGGCCTGGCAGGTAAGAAGAAAAACATGTTGACACAAAATAAGAATAGACGTAGAAACAAATCCAAAGAAAAACTTTTATTTCCTTTTTTTTTTTTTTAAAGGCAGCAGCATACTCTTCTGAAGATGGAGTTTTAACTGAGATGATGATTGATGCAAGAGTTGATGATGCCATCAAGCAGCATGCACAGAAAATGGACTGGCTGCTGACGGATGCAGGTGAGGGGGTTGGCAAGGTTGGTGTTCTCCTCCCTAAGGAAATGGCAGCAACAATCACAGGCCAGGAAGCTGCTACTCTTGCACAAGCTGAAGATATGTCTGCACAACAAGTCCTTCCACTGCTAGAGGTTGTGAGCAATGCTGCCCAGGCCGAGGCAGCTCCTCTACCCACTGAGGTAGAGGCAGATGTTATCCTCAAGGATGCAGCCACTTTGGTCAAAGAAAGTGAAGTTGTTGCTGCAACAACTGCAGAAACCATTGTTCAGACAGCTACTGCTGTCCCATTGGTGCAGGAGGCTGAGGCCATTAAGGATCTGACTGAAGAAGTTGTAGGTACAGCTGTAGTTACAGACACTGTTGTACCTGAAATAAAGGATGTTGTCAATGAGGTTAAAGAGGTTGAGGGTACACCAGCTACCACTGTCCAAGAAACTGCTGCTCTGAGTAAAGAAGAATCAAGCACTGATGTTGCTCAGCAAGAGACCAAGACTACAGAGGTAGCCAATGAGGAAAGGGATGTTGCAGCACCCTTGGAAGTGACAGTCTCTGCTGTTGCTCAGGAGAAAGAATTAGACACTGTTGTCTCTGAAGTTATGCAGGAGCCAGAGGCTACAGTAGCCAGCCTCTCCCAGGAGACTGTTGTTCAGCAGTCTGAGTCAGCAGCCACATCTGTTGATGGCGTAGAAATGGAGGCCACAAAGACTGCTGAGGAACAATCAACTGATGCTGTCAAAGTGGCAGAAGACATTGCAAACAATGTAGCTCAAGTGACTGAGTCTTTGTCAAACATTGTTAAAGAGGCTGAAGTAATCACAGCAGATGTGGCCAGGGTGGCTGATTCTGTAGCAACCATTGCAGAAGAAATGGAGGCAGCAGTCACCAAGGAGGCTGAAGCGGTGGGAAGTGAGGTTGGCAAAGTGGAAAATGAGGTTGCAGTAGAAACTGAGCCTGAAACATCACAAGTTTCTAAAGAGGCTGAAGTGGAAGTGACAGAGGCAGTCAAGGAGTCTGACAATATGGCAGCAGAGGTCCTTAAGGAGATCGAACCTGTAATGACTGAGATTGCTACTAAGGAAGCAGAAGTCATCCCAGCAGAGGTTGCAGTGGAAACTGAATCCACAGCCTCAGAAGAAATCAAGGTAGTTACTGTAGAGGCGGAGACTTTGGCAACAGTGAAAGAGCCTTCAACTACAGAGACTGCTGCCAAAGAAATTGAGGGAATTCCAACAGGGGTTTACAAGGAGGCAGAAGTCCTACCGACTGAAGTAATCTCACCAGAGGTTGCCCTGGAAACTGAAGCTGTAGCTTCAGAGGTAGCCAAAGAGGCTCAGACTGCAACTGCAGACATTGTTGAAGAGACGCTATCTACAGAGATTGCTTCCAAGGAGGCCGAGGTTATCACTGCAGAGGTTTCAAAGGAAGCAGAAGTCCTACCAACAAAGGAGTCTGACACTGTTGCCGCAGAAGATGTGAAACTGCCAGAGGCCACTGAGGTTGCTTCCAAGGAGGCTGAAGTTATCACTGCAGAGGTTTCAAAGGAAGCAGAGGTCCTACCAACCAAGGAGTCTGACACTGTTGCCACAGAAGATGTGAAACTGCCAGAGGCCACTGAGGTTGCTTCCAAGGAGGCTGAGGCCAAGGTTGATACAGAGACTGTTGTGTCAGGACAGTCTGAAACTCTTGACAGTCCAACCACTAACCTGTCAGCTGCCTCGCAGACTCCCAGCACCGAGGAAGCTGAACCCAGTCAAACTGAGAAACCGGAAATCAAACAGAGTGCAGATGGCAAAGACAAACCTCAAGCGAACCCTAGTCCAAAGAAATGATAACTTGGGATCTTTGATGAGATGTAAATGTAAATTGAGATTGTAAATCAATCCAATACCTGAGCCATATTCCTTACTTTTTCAAAGGGCTAATTCTGAAACACTTACTTTAAATTCTGTCTGCTCTTCTATCAATATTGTTGTAACCCAACTCCTGGGAATGCCAAGATAAAGCTAATAGTTTAATGCTTGTAGGTTTGCAGATGTTTGAGTAAAGGGATGTGTGGACGCATCCACCAAATGGACCATCTGAAGTTGACATTGTCGGCAATTACATGTCTTTAAAATGTTCTTTGTTAACATTTCTTCCATGACACTTCAAGAGCACTAGTCCAGTTGAGACCTGCACTGAGACCCCTTTGTGTTTTCCTGTTCAAAACAAAATTAGTGAATTTGGCACTGAAAAGAGTACATTTGAAAGATATTGACTTAAATATGCACCATGAATGGATCTCTCTGGTCAGTATGATCAGGAGGGATAATTACAGCAATAAAACACATGTCAACCTTCATTTGGATGCCTGACTGTTGTTTTAGGACAAACATGAAAAATTGTAAACCAGTCCATTAACATCAGGAGTTGTATATTTCTTTTGTCTGCTGCTGGTTGCTGTACTGTCTTTCAAACTCTGTGCTTTAGACTGTAATCTTTCTTGCACATGTGCAGAATAAAAAAACGTAAAAATGCTGAAATGATTATTCGACTAATCAATTATTCAACAGAACTGAGTGGAAATGAATCAACAATTTTTGGAGGCAAATAAATCTTTTTTTAAAGTTATTTTTCAAACCAACATTCACTAGTTTCAGGTCCTCTGATGTCTGATGACCTTTGGGCTGTTGGCTGGACAAAAAAAAGACAAGACATCAATTTTTCAGTGTTGGGACATTTTGTAGATTAAATAGTGAATGAAAATACTGTAGAGATTGAAGTTGCCTCATTGTTAGTCGTTTTTTAGCTCCATCATCAGTCGTCAGTAGTCTACCTGTAGTGGACTGTTCATTCAGATTGAAGAGGTTAGGGTTTTTTTCTAAAGAACAGCCAACCAAGGTAAAATAGTTTTGAATGTCCTCACTGCCTTTGAAACTTGTCATAATGTACCACTGGATATCAGTGGAGGGCTTTTCTCGGTTGCATCAGGATGTCATTGCTATTGTTAGTCACTTCAGAAGTGTTGTTAGTCAGTGCTTATGAAATTTCTATTTGAATTATAATAAACTGAACTGAACTTGTCAGCAGGACCTCTCTGTATAATCTGTCTGTTGTCTCTGCACTGAAATAACCTCTTACTATGAGACTGTGTTCTCAGCTTCGTTCATATGATTGGAATGACACAATCAAACATCAGAGGTCACTGTTGTGCTTCAATGGCACTTTTAATAAAACAGACATTTCATCCTCACAACAGCAATGTCTGGACAGAGAGGGCGAGGGGGGAGGGGGGTTGGCTGGGTGAGGGTTCCCTCCGCTGATAGGCTGGTTGCTCCTGATAAGTGCGAAGGAATTGGATAAAGAAAATTGAACTGTGCTGTTGAGCACAGTGTGGGGAAGATGGAGGGGTGTGTGTATTGAACTGACTCATCTTGGCTGGCATTTATTTCTCCTCCTGTGTCTTCTAACGAACGATAATATAGCAAAGAGAACCCCCGACCGCAGCCTCGTCCACTCCCATCCCCCTCACATATTTACAGGAAAAATTAATACATTCAGTTAATTCACTAAGTAACAAAGCTAATTAATCTGTGTTTTTAGCAGAAATCACATGGTTTCACATCCAGTTTTCAAACAGACTCGTCTTTCTGTTCCATTCCTATAATCTTTACCCACACAGTCCATCATTAGGTTTTCTATTGATAAACGACTCACACAAAAATCCCCCCACGCACCCCCTTTTAAAGACTGTTAAATCCCACTTGCCCGTATTTATAACTATTTACAGAAGCAGCAATCTAACATCACAAAAACCCACCCACCCGCCTCATTCACCCCCCCCTCCCCTTCCCACACCAACAAAGTCCCACTCCCACCCAATAGAGAAAAAAAATATCATGACACCCGTCTTGCCGCCCCATTCCATACACTGCCCACATCTTACCCTGTTCTAAAAGAGCATGCCAAGTTTAACAATGAACACAGAAAATGTCTCTATACAGAAAAAACACCCTTAAAAATGTTTTTTTTTCTTCCTCCTCCCACAATGGTGGACATGGACATAAGACAAGATTTCAGTGGGAACAAATAATCGTCATCTTGCTTCATTTGGGGGTTTTTTTTTTAGTTTAGTTTTTTTTTTTTTAGTGCTGACAGGGGCTGGGTTTTGACATAAGAAAGTCCTGTCATGGGATTTTAAGGGGGCCATGTTATGAACAGTGGAAGGGCAGTTTTCCAGGGTCTCTGAGGCAACAATTGGCCATGGGGCAATTTGGGGAAGGAGGTGAGGGGTTTTGGAAGGGGAGAAGTAAAGAGGTTTGAGGAGGGGCGGGGATCTAGTTTTTTTTTGTTTTGTTTGTTTTTGACTAGTTTTTTAGAGTCAGAGGTGGCGGGGACTTGGGTGGCCGTTGTGGTAGAGCTTCTGCTTGATGTGGACCATGTTGCCGCTGGAGTCTTCCAGCTGTCTGAGCTGGGCTCGGCGACGGAGGTCTCGAAGGTTGCAGAACTGGGGCAGCCATGACCAGGATGGAGTGTCTGGAGAGAGGAGACAAGAGGTAAAAGGGTGGTTAGGGGAGGCGTTAAGTGTTAGCATGAAGCCTTAGTATTCATTATGTATTCACTGAATTAGGGAAGTTATTTTTAATTTGTCCTAATGCAAAATGCGGATCTGATTCCTCAAAGCAGGATTCACAGAGTAAAACTGAATTGGATGCTATCAAAGTTACATATATGGAGAAAAAAAAGACTATCATGTCAAACAGAGTAAGTCTGAAAAAAAAACTTAAGTGCTAATATATAATATACAATGCAAATTTTATTTTATTCATTAAAAATGACATCTGTTGACAATTTTCTTAAAAGCACATCACATGAATGAAACAAAAAAGCGATTCATTATAATGTGAGCGGCCATATGCTCTGCAGGATGATCCAGCACACTGAGCCTCTACAGCCCTGAGCTGCGTTTGCCAAAGTCCATCTAAAATGTTTTCAAGTTTATTTGTTGGCATTTTGCTTTCATCTGACAATTGACAGTGGAGACAGAGAGGACACATGGGGGAGGGGAGGGGGGGGGGGCAAACTGGGAACATTACAATTAAATGGCATGTTCTTTAGACAACTAGGTCATGGCGACACCCCAAGTCTGAGCATTTGAAAAACATGAAAACGAGCCAATGTTTCAATGACAAACTGTGATAAACTGGCAGAAGTTGAAGCTGCCAGAAAGCAGAAGGTCAAACGTCTGCAGGAAAAGAATGAAACATCATTAATGTAACAGAAAGAAATGCAAACTGAAGTATCAGTATTTTAGTGTTACCGCAATATATAACATTATCTGCTCCCCTACATTACGCCCACGCCCTAGTCCACACTAAAGAGTGCAATAAAAGTATGTGGTAACGTTAACCAACATTATTAAGCTTGTGTAACTCTGCAGACACGAGCAAAGAGAAACTCAATAAAAGTTTTTGAAGGCACACTCATGAGACCACGACACACAATAGTGTAAATCCGACTTAGTCTGGTTTTCTGCTTCTAAATCCAGTTAGAGTCAGATGAGACACATCAACCAACAGAAACACAGAGGCCTCATATCTCTGAGCTGTGAACTGTCCTTTTCTGATAAAATGTGTATGAGTGCAAGTGCCTCTGTCACTCAGTTTCTCTTGTAATATGTATGGATGATGGGCATGACTCTCTATGTAATGTTGCCCCTCTCTGATCCAATGCGTTTCTCTCATTAACACAACTTGAGTTGAAAAGTCCAGCAATGGTGGAAATTCTGCTTCGCTACCCTGACGAGAAAACAATTTAAGTGACATGTTCAATATGTATTTTTAATTTCCTGGACAGATTTTTTTTTTAAAGGAAACCTCAAAAAAAAGGTCATACTTAAAAAATGCAGGCTCTGAATCTTGAAATCACATCGTCCATACAACATTTAGTGTGTTCAAAGATGGGTTGGTTAGGGCAACGAAAGAAAAAAAAAAAAAGACCCAGAAAGATAGCAGAATCAGGTTTTTGTACTCCACTCCACAGCTGCACTGCATAAAAGTGAATTATGAGCTCCACACGGACCTCAGAATGGAAAAGCTGGTGTCTTTTAGCAACTAGCTTCATCATAGCTGTAACAAATTTTAATTCTGGGAAGTAGGGGGTGAGCTTTTTTTTTTTTTTTTTTTAACAGAGAGGGCAGCGTGACAGAGACCAGATAAAAGATTGGAACATTGAAATATTGGATGAGATAGAAAAGGGCACCAATCTCTTCAAGTGCACCGTGGCGTTGCCCTTCATTCTTCACGTTGGTGTCTGGACTGCTGCACATGCCCTTATTTATCTACAGTCAGAAGAATTTCACAGGTGAGATTAAGATTGAATCCCCATTTTTATGGATGTGCCCACCTGTCAAATGCTTCTTTCTGTCTTGCGTCTACCATTATGTACATACAGAATGCAGAAAGGGCAAAAAAATAAAAAAATCAACGATTGGCTGGAAACAAAGTAGGATTTCATGAATGTGAGGAGGTAATGTGAAGGGGGGGGGGGGGGGGGGGGGCAGACATTTGTGCTTGTCAGGTTATAAACCGAAGCCGGTGAGGCGGAGCGAGGTCCACAGAGACAGGAGGAAAGAAGGAGGGGAGAGCCCCAGACAGCAAACCCAGTAGCAAATGGCCCTGCTAGGGGATGAGCGAGAGGAGGGGTGGTGGTGCTGGTGGCGGTGGTGGAGTTGAGAGTGGGTGGGGAGGGAGGTGTTGGGTGGAGAGGAGGTGAGGAGGGAGAGAGAGTGAGTTATTTATAGCTGTGAATGGGTATGCTGTCCACAAGGACTGCTCTGAAGGGTATCCAAAGGAAAAGGGGCAACGAAGACAGGTTTCTCTCATTTGAATAAAAGGATGGAGATGGAGGATGGAGTCGGGAGAAATGATAATGTGAGGCGGAAAATGGAAGGCAAAGACACAATAGTTACGCTCTTTTAGGGTGTGGGAAGGTTAATGCTGGAACGCCAAGTCATCATTTTGTTCATTTTTTGAGGTACTTTTTGTGTTTCTTTTTCCCCGGTGTCTTTGCAAAAGACTCTCTGGTATCAGATATTCACAGTGCATCAGCGATAAGAACGAAAAAAAAAAAGAAAAGAAGTTGCAGCAGGAAGCACTGTAAAGGAAATGGCCAGGAGTAGATTTAATAAGTGAGGAGGGAGGGGGAGAAGGAGGAGCTAGAGATGGAATTAGGAGGAGAAAAAAACCCAATGGGAATCAATGTGCATCTCAATGCGCTGTGTGTGTGTGTGTGTGTGTGTGTGTGTGTGTGTGTGTGTGTGTGTGTGTTTCTCACTTGCCATTCCAGCTGCTCTCTCTCGTTCTATTTATAGCTCTGGAGGAGAGTGTGTGTGTGTGTGTGTGTGTGTAAGTGGGGGTGGGGATGTGACAGAGTCTCCATCCTGCAACCCCCCTCACCGTCTCTCCCCCCACATCCTAGCACACACACCCATACACCCTTCCCCACTCTGTCAGCCTCACCTTCACTCCTCATCTCGGGGAGGCTAAATGAGTGTGACCTAGCATCAACGTCACAGCCGACGCACACACACACATACAGAAAATCGAGGGGCATTCCCACCCAGTATAATAGCCTATACCCCCCACTCTATAACTGCTACTGATGAATATGGATGTTTTTTCCTCTGTGGGTGTGTTTTTTTTTTTTGTTTTTTTTTTACGATGATGTATTTTACACTGTTGTACTAATGCACTGGAAAAAACAGCATTGTCTCACGCACTGCTGCAAAACTGTCTGTGTGCAAAGCAGCTGCCTGCAACTGTCTCCAAGCTTGTACAATTCAACTTGAACACTGAAAAATATGAATATCACATGATATTTTCTATCCTAAAAACCCATATTACTACACTTGTAGATTGTTCTCTAATCGCTTTTAAGAACTGTTCCTCATCGTTCCTTGATACTTCCCCATCTTGCCTGAGGAGCTTTTCCATGGCGGTCAGCCTATCCAGGTCACATATCACCTACTTTTGCATTATCCTCAAAACTGAGGATCCAGGCCACCTCCACAACACACGCCTGTGCTGACACCGAGCACTGCCAGAATGTTCAACCCGCAATTCCTGTTTTTAAAAAAGGATTTGTGAAAAGCCTTGAAATTTTATTCATTTGTGCCCTCGATTTTTATCTGAGCAGCCTGGATAAGTCTGTGAAGCAGCCACAACCGTGAGAAACTGAAACACTTTAATCCAGGATGCTAATATCCAGCTCCTCGGTGAACATCTCAGCGGTGCACAGGGATGATTCCTCTGTGTTGCTGGTGGTGTCTCCTCAGCACAGCACCAGACTATGAGGGATTTCATGCTGTCATGTCATGATTTCACACGTGTGTCTAATATGCTGCTTAGCTTTAGAGCCACTGAAAGCCGTTTATTTCTTTGCTTGTGTGTGCACAATCGCACAAGCCAAATGATGTTGCTGAACTGTACACCACATGTTCTGTCTCATTAAGTCGGCTGCATTCCTTTTTATTTTACTCAAATAACATGCATCCCTCATCTGTCAGGAGGAGATGGTAAAAGGAATGAAACAGATAGAGGGAGCGCTGACAGGGACAGGAAATTAAGGAGCAACTATCACACTCAGTTGGATTTAAACACATGGTATGTGGGAATATAGCTTTCACTGGAGCACGGCAGATGGTGGGAGAGAAGTCATTTCTCCATCTGTGTTTCTGGTGTCTTAAACTGGATCCTGGTTTGAAGCAGTCTTGGTAAATGCTGTATGTATATTCATATGTGTTCATTATAGTTATTTTTAATTATTAAAAACTCTTTGCACTCAGGCATGATACACATTTACACACCAAGAAATATGATGTATCTATCTGTGCCTTTCTGCAAACCTGCATGTTCAATCCATATGTTACACATCAGGTATAGTAGCTGTAAATTATGTTGTGTCAGCTTTTGTTTATTGTCATTTACTGTAGACACTTACATTTACATGGAGCATTGGAGCAGGAAAACCATGCAAATGTGCAGACAGCATTCATATAACTCCATACAGTGAGTTAGGGGACCAAAGTTCAAACCAGGACTTGCTGTAATGTGACAGAGCTAACTGCTGAACCACTGTGTAGTCATAATGTTCTCAATGACATTTCTGGGACAGACGACTGCTCTTGAGGTAGGAGCGTTGTCATAAGTTACAATAAAGGCCCTGCACACGTTTGGTAAACCCACACAGGTGATTTGAATTACTTTGGCTGATTAAACCTCTCTTCAAGAAAGTGTGGGCGTGATTATGCTTGATGGACATCTACCTCCCTCTCCTGTTAGCTCTGTTCTGCAGGACAAATGACACCTTTATCTCTGAGTGTGCACTAAAATCTGGCAGGTACAATGCTGGTTTGTGCAGGTAGGGCATGGTTTCCACTCCACTCTGGCTCAGCATGCAATTATGCACACTGTTTGGGCCAACTTGAATTGACAGCTCTGTGTAGCAAGTTAACTAAATACCAGATATACCAACAGCATCATAAACTATAAAGATACATTTATATATTATAATTATAAAATAGAATTCATATATTTCATGTGGAAGATGTACTGTACTGTCTCTGCTAACACTTGAAAACTTTGAAAAGATTTAGAGTTAAGAATTTATAGTTACCAAACCTGCTGCTTTTTGGATATCAGCTGATATAGTTCATTGTCATAGCTGCTGTCTCACATGCAGCCTGCACACCATTTTAGCAGGTTTCCCCACCCTTGCTACAGTGTGACCATTCTTTTTAATTCATGGAATAATACATGTACCCATTTCTAATGCAAGCGAGAGCTCAGAATCCATGTTTGCTGTCACTGAGAATTGGTTGACATGCATCCTAGCATGCTTCCTATACAACTATTTCCTGGTCTAACACATTGACTGATGTCTTGTCATTACCGTGAGGTTGCTGTGCAACCAGCAGAGACTCTGGAAAGTTGTTAGTTGCAGCTAGCTTGACCTTAGCGCTGCCTTTGACACAGTAAATCAATTCTCTGAAAAGCATTGTTGGCATCAGTGATGTGGTGCTAGACTGCTTTACTTCACACTTGATAAAACAGTCTTTCTACTGTGGTTCATAAACCCCAAGCTCCCATGGAGTACCCCAAGGGTCTATGTGGGGTCCCTGCTCATTCTCTATTTATATACTCTTCTTGGGGCATATCTTCCACAGAAACAAAGTCTTAATACCTTCATTCTGCAGGTGACACAAAGCTGTGAAGCCCAATAAAGCCCTGATTTATAGTTACATTGTTGTTTCTTCCTCATATTAAGTAGTAGAAACATGATCCAGTAGAAACAGAATCTGAGATCTTCATAATTACTCCTACCTGTCTCCTTACTAGCATTATTAAATACCTGACAGTCTTGGAAAGCTGTCAACAAACGTAAAGCCAGAAGCAAAAAATTCAGGTCCATCATTAGATGCTCGAGTGGTGTACTGTAAGTGTATTTTATTTAACTAGAGCATGTCCCTTAAACTACATTTTTTTCTTTTATTTGCAGGCCTGGAGAAGGTCATTCATGCTTTTATGTCCTCCAGGCTTGATTATTGTGACATACTTGTGGTCTTAGCAGGAGAAATATCAACACACTACAGTTGATTCAGCACACTGCTCCCAGCCTAATCACACTCTCTATGGGAAGTGACTATATTACCTAAATCTTTGTTGCCCTCCAAAGGCTGCTTGTCAATTTTAGAATTGATTTAAAGTTTTATGTAAGCCTCCTGCCCTTGTGTGTGATTTGTTAACTTCACATGAGCCTGATTGCTGCTTGAGATCCTCTTTCAGAGCCCTTAGTGAATCCCAAGGCTCTCCATAACACCAAGGGAGACCAATCTTTACTGCCTGGAGGCCCCAGCTGTAGAGATCCATGAGTTAGTACCCTCTTTTAAATCCTCATTTAAAACTCACCTTTATCTTTCCTAATATTATGAAATTTTACTTTAGTATTACAGTTACTAAGTTTAAATAGGTACTCTAGGAATTTAGTCTTACACTTTCACAAAGTTGGGAGACTTGTGAGACTTTAAAAAGTCAAAGTCAAGATATTCTGACTTAAAGTCCTTAGTAAAGGTCAAGCTCTAAAAAATAATGGATCCTACATTTCCCCTAATACAACTTTATATACCTTTACTGCCTGGTTAATTCCAGTGTTGTTCAAAGTCTACATCCCCAGTTTGTAACAGACATTTTGTGCGTTAGCTAACTTGCACCCTGCAAAGCTAGTTTTGGGAGATTTTTTGTCTTCCCATTGTCATTTAACTAAATTAACACTCAACCAAGTTTCATCCCCATTATTTAAATTCTTATTAATATTCTATCTTGTTTTATTGGTTTGTTTTTGCTATTTTGCTGTTACAGTGTCTCGTCTGTGAGATTGTTAATGGTTTAGGTATTTAACGCTTAACGTTTCAAGACAGCATCCAACCCAGTGATGGAAAGAGATTTAACCAAATATGCTGAGAAATGGTTTTGTTTGTCAGTTGTCACAAAGACATTCAATTCTCTGCTTGGTTCATGCTAACGCAACATTTTCCAGCTAACACTGACAGACCTGCCAGAGCATAGTAATATAATACTGTGATTACACAACCTGTATGCCATCAAAATACATTTAGGAACAATATTTTGAAGTAAGTATTCTATCTGTAGAGAATTTAATATAAGTCAAGTGTTTGTGAAAGAATCAATGGCAGTGAAAATGCTAAATTCAATCATTTTTTTTGACTCAGATTAGTTTTTTCACTAAGAACTATCTCTCTAAAAGCAGCTCTAAAATATTTTATATCCTGAATTTGTATAAAATTATAAGAATCACTAAGGTTTTGTCACACTCTTATTTTTGAGATTCAAATATGATTTTATGTTGGTTCTTTAAATAAGTTCCCATAAGAAATGAGTTGGATAGATTTAGAATATAGTAATTACACTTAATGATAATTATATTACGTTAGCATATGAGTACTGCTGCTTCCTGAAATCAGATTAAGAAGATTATTAGTGAAATAAGGTTTGAAGTATTTAGGCCGCCTAAAAAAAGAAGACAGCAATTTAAATTTAGTTTCACCTCAATTTATAGCTTGGTCTGAATCATCATCACACAGTTGGAAGATTTGGCTGTGATTTTTTCCAAGAGGTCACAGTTAACTAAGGAAAAAAAAAAACAAGCAAGAAGTGCCAAATATGGGCCAAGCAATGGGGGGGAGGTCATTTTCCAGAATGCCACCAACTGCTGTTAACCTGGCAGGCACTTACACATGCAGATACATAATGGATGGTGACACATACAGTACATACATTACTGCATACAAGCAATATGTTTATACGATTTGCCACCACAAATCTGGCTTTGAAATATACTTGTTATTTCCTCTGTGAGATTAAGGTCAGATTAAGGTTATTCAAGTTTTTGTGCCTGTGACCATGCTGTGATGTTATTTCCTGTCATGTAGTAGCACATTCACACCTCAGTATGCACAACTCAAATGAACAGAAGAAGATTTTGTATGAAGTCTGCTGATGTTTTTGGGGTTGCTGAGCTCATGTTTCAGTTGTGTATCTGCACTCTGCAGCAGTAGCAGCAGCAGCACCTTCAGCCAAACAGCAGACAATGTCCAGCTTACCGTAGTAGCG
Organism: Scomber japonicus; assembly: GCF_027409825.1. Classification (NCBI taxonomy): domain Eukaryota; kingdom Metazoa; phylum Chordata; class Actinopteri; order Scombriformes; family Scombridae; genus Scomber; species Scomber japonicus. The sequence goes on along the minus strand of NC_070581.1, from coordinate 10,003,785 downwards.
GCTTGCCCTCCAGGCCCTGACAGCACAGTGTAGGACTCCGTCCAGCCACAGCAGCAGCCAGCTAATGCAGAAGCCCAGCAGCAGCCCCAGCATCAAGTCCATCTCCTGCTTGGTCACACTGTCACTCACAAAGTAGTTCTCTGATGAGTCCACCAACGAATTGTCTCCATCATATGGGATTACATAGTGGACATGATGCCTGGGGAGAGGACAGACATGGGAGTGTTAGGTCTATATGAGAAGATCTAAGTAAGTTTTATGTTATTTTATAATCCTTAATGCGTAATTTTATAAATCAAAGGAGGAAAGAGTACTTTTTATGGTCACTTATGGATAAGGTTGTGCTATTTGGGATTTCATGATTTACATTATATACACATATATATATGGTGTAAACTGTGAGAGTATTCTATACATACCTCCTCTAATTTGGATAATGTCTAGAAATTTCTAACTTTTAATCAAAATGCACTGTTGGACATTCTCCTCCAGGACCCATGGGTGTCCCCAGGCTGCACTTCAGGCAGCTGTGGCTGAAATTTTTAAGGTTACCAGAGATATCCAGCTTGTGCAATTGCACGCAAAGCTTATGATGTGAAAAGAGAATGACTGTTTTCTTCCGTATCCTAACATCCATTCCCGCCCATTAAAAACCTCTCTGGTTAAATAAAACTTTGCAAAGACAAAAACAGCAACTAGCAATTATTTTGTAAAATAGGCAGTACATTAAAAAGAAAGCTTGAATTTTTTTTTTCTCATTTTGGAAGTGAAATTATCTTACTAGAGAGTCCCTTTTAATTGATTTCAAGTATGAAAGGACTCAATATGAATCCAATTTTCATTGTTTTCTCCACAAATCCACAGGTGTTCACATCGTATAGGAGAAGAAAGAAGAACTGTGATGAAAAATATGGAAATGTTACGCTGATAGAATGCAAATCTAAAGAAAACTGTTTGCAGTGAATGCAACTAACACACACAATAACAACACAAACAGCAACTACTGATCAGCAATCATCCAGTTCTTTACATTTACATTTATTCACCACATTGCCCAGCGCTGACTACACTCCTCTGCTCCAATAACTTCTATCCTCTAAAACAGATACATCCCTACGTTGGAAGTCTTCCTTAACTTGTGTTACCTGCCCTCCTTTGAGGGGATGAAGCCAAACACAACATGGCCAGTTGTCTAACAAACAGTGGAAGGAAACACAGTGGGAGCTGAGAGATTAAACTGCTGGAAGGGAGTACAGAATGATGCACACTCACACCCTTTGGGACATTACACTGTGAGATCATTTAATTCCTGTCACTACAGAAGGTTGATAACAGGTTTGGACTGATGCAGGACATTTTTTTTTCTTTAACAATAAAAGAGTGCTCCAGAGATTTAGTATTTCACTTCTGTCTGAAGGACGTGCAAGAGACTTCCAGTAGGGTCAAGCCCCTACTGGATTCTCCTTTCTTTATAATGCAACATACAGTATAGCGTTTTTCTTTAGACTTTCCTTTTCTGCTGCCCAGGAAATACCTACAACTTGTAAGCTTTGCATCCTGAGTCTGTAACATGAGTCTGAGTTTTTGACTAAATTGAAGAAAAAGTGAGGAAACTCCTGCAGAAATTCACCTTCATTAACAGAAAATCTACCCACGCATTTTGATTAATAGATGATCTCTGGATAGTGCAATGCAGAAACAAACACCACAGCACTTAGTCCTGAATATGGAGAGAAAAAGATCTTGAAGATTAGCACATTAATTATCTTACTGAAGACATAAAGCCACATGAGGGATCAAACCACCACTGTTGGATCTCACTGACCCGAGCCACCCAGCCACTGAGGTCCATTAATGTCAAAAAGCTTAGCTATTCGTAAAGATAAGCCACAAACTGAAAATATTTTTTGTCGCTTTCTTTTCCATAGTTTTAGGCAAAAATCATCTTCTGGGTCTTTTTCTTTTCCCTGAAGATTTTTGCCCAAATGCCCAATTGTTAAATAAAGCTGCCTGTATCCCTTTAAACTTACTACTCCTGAATACTCAAATCATTGTGTGTGTGTGTGTGTATGTGTGTGTGTGTGTGTGTGTGTGTGTTTGTTTTCGAGTAAGAAAAAAACTATTACAGTGTTGCATGACACACACACAGGGGCAGCTATAATCCGGGCTTCGGCCTGTCAGATAAAACTTCAACTACATCCAAATCAGAGCACAGCCGCTGCCAAATAAAATGACACTGGCTGTGTCCTCAAACCTGATAAGGTGAGTGCCGTGGGCGTCACGTTACCTCCACGCCTCCTGGATGGAAGGACTGCTCTTTTCTTCCACAGACCCTGCGTTTCTGCTGTTTATGTGAAAACAGATAACTGACTTTCACTCAGAAGTGTTTCCAGGTCAGTAAAAGACACTGTGTGGCTACAGTAACCTGGAAACTAACAATAGGGGCAGAGGTTTGACTGTGCATACCATGCAGTGGTATGGACCAGAGCTTATGCATTGACAAATACATTTATACTGTAGGAGGAAAAAGGAACATTTTTTGCATTATAGATTAGAAATCACTGCTTAACAGTGCTGATACCACTTTATTTTCTACAAATCCTGCTGGCATCCATAACCAGGCCCCTTTTGCATTAGCACATATGACATAATTGTCAAAATAATATTATAATATCACATATTATAAGACTATCAGTAAAGCATTATGTCATCACAAATCCTCTCAAAACAGCTACCTTTTTTTCTTGTGTGTGTCTACATTAGTCTGTATCACATCACATCTGTCAGTACAAGAGAGAGACCTTCCCACACTTTGACTCGCATCCTTATCTGACAAAAATAATCTATCAGTGACTGATGATGACCCATTTCTGGATTTACAGGCTAAAAAAGCAGTAGAACTGGCCTCTTAATGCTGCTAATAAGCTGCTAGTATATCAGCCCCCTCACTGCAGCATGCACACTATAGTCTGCTGTTTTGTTTGAATGTGCATCTGTTCAGCTTCAGCATCAACAAGAACAGTGACATTCCCTTCCCAAAGTACCAAAGTACTAATCCTGGCTGAAGCTTGGTTGCCTGCAGGACAAGAGCCAACCAGGACCAAATATAGGAGGATAATAGGTCCATAGGTGTGAATCTATTGGATGAAGCGACTCTTACTTCTCAGTCTTGCTCAAACACTGTTGCCATACCCTCTGGCACTGTCCATACTTAAAACCAGAAAAAATAGAGGCCCATTTGTGTCCTATGTCTCTGCTTATCCACACAGCCATTCAACCTGCTGTATCACATCCTTATGCTGTTGATGGAAAATGCATAACAATGCTGATTAACTCCGTATTAATATATTAATGGGTGTCTTGGTGCTAACCCCCCCCCCCCCCCTATTCAAGCCACCTCTCACTGTGACAGCAACCAGCAGGTAAGCTGATGAGCAGCCAATACCATCAGCCCCATAGCACTTCTTAAGCTTTAGCCCCTACACTTCAGCACTGATATGTTCATAATTGGCCCAGTAGCAGGTTTTCATTGTCGCCGACACCGTGTAGGCCCGTGTGAAAGCGCACTTGGTGCTCAGATTGTTTTTTGAACGGCCTTATATTGCTCATGGTTCATTACCTATTTATGGCTCCGACACACACCTTGGTATATGCAGCAAAGCCCAAACCCTCGTTGCCGATAGAAAAACACACCGCGACCAAACGTGTCATCGAAGCCAATAATAAGAGCTGTATGGAAACATCATCCGCGATGTAAAAGCACAGCCAGGCTCATATCAGGCTGTCTTTGCGGGGCTTCACCGCCACAAATCTTCGAGGCCTCTTCAGCAATTAAAAATTGCCGGGTAAAAACTCACACATAGGCTACGCAAACGCACACACACAGACACACACAGACACACACACCAAACACAGTGTTTATGCCCAATATTGTAGGAGGATGATGGCATTTACCTTCCACAGTTGCAGTGACAGACGCGGTCCTCCCCTCGTAGATGCGGTAAGATGTAGTTGTGAAAGCGATCCAGTAGTGCGTTCATGTCCATTAAACAGGCTATCGCCTGCAAAGAACCATGCCAGTCAGCTGGGACATGTCAAGCAATAAGCTAGGCTATTCCTACAGACAGCGAATAATTCTTTCCATTATTCTAAACATAAATAATAATAATAAAGATCATAAAGATAATGGAGAAAATAGCCTTGGCAGATCCTCTCGATTATAAGAGGGAGACTCTTGCCTCAAAACGGACTTAGATTATTTATTTATGACAGCAGGTAATTATACTAACCTACTTCCACATGTCATTGATAGGCCTGCTGTAAGGTAGTTTCTCGCAGAATGTGATACATTTACGGCCCATTTGAGATAATCTATTGAATTATTAGCCTCAGTTAGGAAATCAGTAAACCATATTATGGCTGAGGGAGGTGGATATGTCTTACCATTACAACTGAAGCACCAAGAATCATAAAAATCATGGTGGTTGTGATCATATGCATCAAAACTTCCAAACTGGCCGCCGTCCTTTGGCCCGGGGTCCTACCCGCGGCGGTGGAGACGCTCCGGCTGGGCTCTGGGCACTCTGTCCCGGCAGGAGCCGCTCATGGAGCCGCCGCGCCGCTCCTGGCTCCCCGTCCCTTCAAACTACCCGGTCTCCCTCCGTCCCCTCCTACACACGGCAAGCCGCTCTCTCAGCTCTCACTGCGCCCTCGCCATCCAAGTATCCCTCCCCCCTGGTCGGTCGGATGCGGCTGCCACTCGCTCCAAGGAGGCAGTCCTCTCCTAATTACTGATGCAAAAGTGATCCGTTCTTCCAGGTGTGTTTATCTCTCTATCCCAGTTTTTAAAAAAAACATACAGAAAACAAATGAATGGCTCCCTCGATATCCTCTACCGGGTGCCTCGGTATCCGTTCTCCCCTGTTCCAAGTTATTCCAAACCGGGGTTGCGCTTTAATACCGGCGAATTCTTCTCCTCCATCGGTGAAAACGGTCGATTTCTCTCGCCTGGACGTTTCAAAGAGATGCACCAACTCCTCTCACGGCCATCGCCCTCGTCCTTCTCGGAATGCTTGATAACATCGACATGAGGTCCAGATAGCTCCGGTCGGGAACTAGACCCACCCTGCGCCCCGAGTCCAGTCCGGATCCAGCAACGGCAGCTGCATCAACGCCCGGAGCCAGACACGCATGATTATCCCATCCTGGCTTCCAGCAGCTACACGAGCATCCACTCCCACCTCTATGAGCGTGTGCGTGAGTGTGTGCGCAAGCGTGCGTGAGAGAGAGAGAGACAGAGAGAGAGAGAGAGAGAGAGAGAGAGAGAGAGAGAGAGAGAGAGAGAGAGTATAGTGGGCGGAGAGGGGAGAACTGCAAGCTGCCGTTATGGCATAGGCCTATAGGCTCATTATTTATAGTGGGTACCTGCAGATGCACTGGAGCGGGTTTCAAGAATGGCACTCTTCATGATGATTTAACCTCCTTTTTTCTCCAAAGGCTTAACCCCTTTTATTCCGCAATACCGCCACTTGGACTTGCATCCTGAACCCCTCCAACCCACCACACACACACACACACACACACACACACACACACACACACACACACACACACACACATTGCATTGCAGCGCTTCAGCTTCTGATTCTGCGCCATTTCTGCTGTTTCTTGTCCTACTATCCGCCCGTTTACTGTCCAAAGTGACCACTTAGTCTCACATAAAAAAAGCAGATAGATAAACATGTGTTCTTATATATATATATATATCACATACATTTCTTTACAAATAGAGACCGTTTTCCAGGTGGAAAAATCATCCCAAATTGGCATTGTCAAACTAATCTCTCTGGTCAAAGTAAGAAAAAAAGCTTATGAATCTGAAATATATAATTGCATCCCTTTGAGAACATATCAATGCTGAAATCCTCCCTGTTTTATTCGACCTCCGTAAATGTCTGATGATTCTTTATCTTCATTGTGAAAATATAAAATACAATATCATATGTAGATGTGAGAATCCAAACACTACAACAAAGATTTCTGTGCCTGAGCTGCAGCTGCGTGTTACCATTATTCATTCAGACACAAGCCATCCTATAAAATGTGAACCAGAGGAGAAATGTCAAAGTAAAAATCTGGGCCAGCAGTTCCCAAATGCATCAAGTACTCCCTGAAGCACTTCCTTAAGTAGCCCAACTAATCAGCTTTAGTAAACAATGAAACAAAAAGCTGCAGGTTGATGGATAATCATTTTTTCATTGTGGAATCACTGCAATGCATATGTTTCAGCACCCTGGACAGTGACCATCAGCAGCACACATTTTTACCAGCAGCAGCTGCTAAAGAACTATTGAAAAAAAAAAAAAAGTTTCACATGCATGTTGTTTTAACTACTGAAACACTGTGACAAAGTAACCATTTATCTTATGGTAGCTAAATGGTATTCCCAGTCTAAGGGTATTCCTGATAAAGTACCCTTTGCTGGTATAGACTTGAAAACATCTGCTGTTGTCACTCGCAGGCACATTGCTGGTGTTACTTCATTTCGACCTCCCCCAGGGAAGAAACACTGCAGAGCTGGGCACCAGACTAGCAGGCTCTAATTAAAACCTACAGGGGGTAAAATGGGGGTAATGCAAACATTTAATAGTGAAATGACTTGAAACCCAAACAGTCCATTACCAATCTGAGTGTATCTCCACATTCAAAGTTAAATGTGAGTTATCAGCATTTGACTGTTTTAAAAATGAGTCAACAATTTGCATTAAAATAACTCTACAAACAAACAAACAAACATTTTCACAACCCAATGAGGCCCTATTTTGCAGCAATACTCTCTCATTTTAAATTTGGATAAATTCAGACAAATTATATGGATTTCATGTTTTTTCACCTACATGAACAAACAGAAAGTTCTGGTTTTGGTTTGATCTAATTTCAGCTGATATCACAATGTTATATTCATCACCACTGTATTTGTATTGGATTCATTACCACTAGCAGTAAGTGAGAGTGAGAGGAGGCTGGGAGGAAGCCCATTCCACTTTATTACCGCTGTAAACCTTTACTGCATGTATTGGCTGTTATCAAATAAGCAGTGCAGTCTGTCTCTTGTATGTGTTGACCAGTTGGTTAGTTTGGTAGAATCTAGTTTTTATTATTATAAGGCAACGCATTCCACAGCAGCGTGCCAAGATTTTTACCCATATTGTATATTGGCACAAGTGAATGGGTGACCTGTGTTTTACAACTGCAGTATTGCAGGTTTTATCCACACAAACAACCTTGTGTCATGTCTAAAAGCCCTTGAGCAAGTCAATGAAAGTGACAAGGATTGTAGGTTTCTCTAAAAAGAGGGCATCACTCATCGATATATCATTGTGACATTGTGTGTTGAAACAGGCTTTCTTTGACACAGTGTGCTGTTTTAGTTTGGTGTCACGTCAAGTAAAGGCATTTCCACCTATAGCATCATGATGGACTCATTCTCTCTCACACACACATGAACATATGTATACAGTATAAATAATGTGTTGTCCACGCTTGGCTGACTGCTCTTCTGTTCCACTCAGGTGACACTGATTTTTGTACGTGTACAAATGCATGGATAGCCTTCAGGCCATTACATCTGTTCACATGCAATGCCATGACTCACTGATTTCTATATTAAAACCATATACCAACTTACATCTGCAGATGTATGTCCTTTTTGTTTTACGCCAGCTGGCTTAGTGCACTAGTGCACTTATTGTTTCTTTTAGGAGGAAGAATAGTCTTCCTGCTTCCTTTTTTCTGATGCAGTTTTATGTCTTGAGGCTATTTTTGTTTTTTGTCTCAGTGTGACTGCTGGTCTTTTTTACATTGCAAACATCCTGTTTATTGCTTAGCCCACTCCTCCCCCACATTATATTCTCCAACTGTGTGGAGTCATCAGAAGGAGTTGGTGGTGTGCAGATTTTCTGGGTTGAGGAGAGCAGCAGGTGGAGTCGTTTTCAGAAGCAGTTTTTATTTCAAAATCGTAACTCAACTTCCTACTTTGTCCTGAGTCACAGTCTGCAATATAAACATGACTCAGATCTTTTTGATTTGTTACAATTATTAGAGATCGCAAACTAGCTAAATGGATAGATGGATAGATAGATAGATAGATTTTATATGAATGACGCATAATGCTTATTAAGCATTTTATCAAGCGTTTCCTATAATGTACATGAACATTGCTTTGGTGTTGAAGATATCTCTAGATTTCTACAAGTTTTGTGTTCATTGAATAAAACGGGCATTACCATCAGCCACATGCAATTTTTTTTAGCGCCACTATATTTTGTCCCATTCTACGTTCCGTACGTTTTGACGTACACTGGAACTACGTATGCGGAACTGCAGTTGTAAACAAAAACGGACTATCACTACGTTTTTCTTCTGAGCCACAAAAAGGATAGAAAAAAACAAACATAGATATATGTGTGGAACATAGGTCATTAAAGGTAAGTGAAGCATGCATTCACTCAGTTTAATTACCCAAACGCTTGCTATGTATTGTGCCACAAGCCAGAAGAAATGATTGTTATATAATAAGTAGCCTTTTAATGCTAGCCGCTAACTCGGCTAACCTGACGTTTCCCCGATAATACAGCACAGCTACTGTCAGCAATAACACTAGTTTGTACTTAGTTACTAGAGAAATGAACAGTCGTTTAGCTTTAATGCTAACATTACAATAAATATTCTGTCAACATGAGACAGCTAATATTACCGTTGTTTCATCGGTCACGTTTTAAAATATCATCTCTAACGTGAAAGAAATCAAATACGTTTTGATGGTCTCTTTTCTAGCTGCCTATAACATGTTATTGTCCTCTTATCAATAGAAACACACCATAGATACCATTAGCAGCGTTTTTTAATTCACCAGCATGTGTTAAATGACCACATAAAGTATTTTCCTCATATCTTACTATATGATGCCCATGTGGCATGTATAGGCTAAGAAATGCAGCATTTTAATTGCCTAATTTTCTAATGGAGCTTGGTGCAAGGTTTTCTACACCAGGGACAAACTATAGCAACATGTTTATCTCATGTAAATTACTGTATTACACATTATTCATTTTAGTTTACTAAATAATGCACCTATATATAATAACATATTATATCAAACAAACAAAGAAAGACAATTGACTGAAACGGTGCATGCTGATGCTTTAGCTTTGTATTTTTGAGCATTTAGTCAGTTATTCCACAAATCAACCCCAAATGAACAGGTATAGATCACTTCTTTACATTTGTCCTAGTCCTTGTTTTTCTTTTGCAGCACATACTCTACAAAGTCCATACTGACTCTGCGTTTTAAACATGTTTTGCACTAACTTGTATTAACAGTCAGCCTTGTTATATTATGATAATGTGAAAAGCAGTCTGCGGTGTGTGGTTGACAGTGGTTGATGCAAGTACCAACTCATTACTGTAAAGAGAAAATCTCTGGTGTTGTAGGCCTGCAGAAACGACTGCAGCCAGCATGTCTAGGAAACAGACGGCCAAACCCGTGCGGAGCAACAAGAAGAGCGAATTAGAACGTAAGAGGGATGAGCGGGCGGCACGCCGGGCTATTGTAAAGGACCGTAAGAACCGACCTCAGGATGGTGATGAAGGGGCAGAGTTTGTCAGTTTCTCCAATCAGCTCCAGGCACTGGGCCTCAAGTTGAGAGAAGTCCCTGGAGATGGGTGAGAGTCTAGTTATGCTTTGTCTCCCTCAGTGTCCATCACTGATTCTTTTACATGTGTTAAGAGGAACATAATGTCATCAGCTTCTATCTCAATGTCTGCCCAGTCTACAATCAATAACAATGTTTAGTTAGTATTTACATAAAGGCAATCTCATTGGAACTATAAATTGTGTTCATTTTTTTCCCAGCAGTACTGTGTCATTTTAGTTTGTAAAACTACAAGAGAAGTGTCTTAAGCTCTTCTCAACTTAACATAAATTTTAAATGAGGATTCTGTAGATCATCAATCGTTTACATCTGAACAGAACACTTTGTTATTGGCCAAATCCCAGAGATGAGCCTGCTTATGTCAGTTGATTTAAACATAACAACACCTTAACCACTGACAAACCTTCATTTTGACTAGGAATTAGGACACTGAGTTATTCAACCACAGTCAGTCATGTGACATAGCAGCAACTGCCTGTGTTTCCTGTAGGAACTGCCTGTTCCGAGCTTTAGGCGACCAGTTAGAAGGCCACTCCCGGGGACACCTGCGGCTTCGCCAAGAGACTGTCCAGTATATGATGTCCCATCGGCAAGACTTTGAACCCTTTGTCGAGGACGACGTGCCCTTCGCACAGCACTGTAAGGAAAAATCCCTGTGGGTGAAGCTGAGTAAATAAACAAAGTAATTGAAATAAAAGGCTGTGATACGATAGACTTTTACTAATGCCTCAGTCACTATTCTCTGATGTTACTGTACATGTGAAGTCCATTGATTTCACCAACCAACAAGCAGTGACCCCTGGTGGCTACCAGGACTGTCTGCAGATGATGTATTTAACACTTTACTTGTGTAGTATTGGACAACTTTACATCTTTAGGCCTCTAAAGTTAAGTAAATAAAACAATGAAACAGTCTTCAGTAGACGTACAGGACCAATAACAAGAGCTTGCTAGCAGACATCACTTTATTTATGTAAGGTGTCACAAGCCAACAGCGGCTATAAGTGTCTGTCTTGACCTAATTACTTTGATCAGAAATAGGTTTTTGGACTGATCTTCTTCAAAAGTTTTATTGCATCACAATAGAGACAATACCATTTATATACTCAGTTTAGATGTGTTTGACAAATGTGTAATGGCCGTTGACAGTGATGTCTGTGTGTTTGCTGTAACTCCACTGGAGAAAATTGAAGAAAAAAAAATGTGTGTGTGTGAGAATAATTGTTTTTGTTTCTTTCCACTCAGTGTCCAACCTCTCTCAGCCCGGTACGTTTGCTGGCAATGACGCTATCGTGGCTTTTGCTCGTAGTCAACAGGTCAAAGTGGTCATCCATCAGCTGAACACACCGCTGTGGGAGGTAGGCATAGGAAAAGACTTTCAAATGATATTTGTAATTTTATGTGTTATTATTATGTGAATTCTAACACCCTTATGATACACCATACAGTTTATATGTTGCGTTCTCAGATAAATGGTGCAGAGAAGCAGGTGTGTAGAGAGCTGCACATCGCCTACCGCTATGGAGATCATTATGATAGTGTGAGGCGGACTGGAGACAACTCTGAAAGTCCTGCTCAGCTCCGCATAGAGGTATTTAGGAGCCTTTTATCTGACAGTATCTCACATAATTTAGTTAAGTCCACGTCTACCTCTCATCATGTCATGTTTATAGACTTAACTCTTAGAATTGTTTAGTCTAATGAGTCAGCGTTCAATTACGTGTTTTTAATGTCTTTTTTTACTTTTTTTTTTTTACCTTTGCTGCTCCCAGAATCTGCAGAACTCACGAGGACAGCAGCGTGACTTCGGGGACGGTCAGAGAGACAGACAAAAAAATCCTTCGCCCACAGCCTCGGAGGAGGACAACGTGATCCTGAGCTCTATCAAGAATCGAGGAATCCAGGGTCAGGAATTATGTTTGACGTATTAACTGCCAGAAGAATAAGATTGTCAGGGCAAAGGAGAACAATTGGGAATAAAGTTTATTACAGACTTCATAACCTTTTTATATATTCAAACTTTTTAATTCCTTTTCCATTTTCTATGACTCAGTATTGTGATTTATCTGATGAAGCAGGAGGAAATAGCCTCTAGTTAAGAAGCTTGACATTAAAAGTAAAAATCCGAATCAAAATCATCTTTATTGGCCGAGCACGTTTATGCATACAAGGAATTTAACTCTGGATTAATGGCTCTTAATGTACTCGCATATACACAAAGAATAAATATAAACAGGTGAAACTGTTTTTGTGAACTGTAAACAGGATACAAATAGTGCAAAGAAGTGAAGAGTACACGGTGTGCTGAGATAAATATTAAATGCTTAAGTTGCTGCACAGTCTGCCACACTGACTGGGTCCATCTGTGTGTGTGTGTGTGTGTGTGTGTGTGTCTGTGTGTGTGTGTGTGTGTGTCTACTGCCTCAGGTGATGAAGAGAACCTGCTCCAGCTGAGTGCAGCAACTATAAATGCTGAATGGCTTGTAGGCTCTGTGCTGGGCCAGTCCTGCCAGGGCCAATGTGCCTCAGGATCCTGCTCAACCTGCAGAGTCGCAGCCACGGACTGCAGTGAACACAAACAGCCAGCAGAGGGCAGCAATGTACAGAAATCTAAGGTAGGAGGACTTTTTCCAATTGGTACAAAAGTTTCAGTTTTTAGGGATTCTTGTTAATTGGACTTTCTTGGTTTTGGCCTTTGTAGCCATATGACTTTAAATCAAAGTGTATTTTTGTAACGGATTATGGATCTTAAAGATATCGAAAATAGCTCTCGTAATGAGGGGCACCACCTTCGTAAGAAGGAAAAGATTTTACTTAATTGGTTGTTTGATTAGCCAATTAATAAATCAATAAATCACAATAATTAATAAATCAATACATTTCTGAATCAGTCAAATATCTAAAGTTCATGGCTCTACGGTTCAATAGATCCCCTGTATCACTTCAAAGAATAGACATACACAATTGATTGAGTTTTATGGATTTTATTAACTACACACTACCAATAAATGATGTATAAGTAAATGTGATGATACAATACAATATGAATTCAAGAGATTACTCGATATAGCGACATGAATGAAAGATGATGGTGAATGATGAATTTAAATGAAGGATATGTAATCATGTGTAAACTAAGAAAACTTAGCCTATAAGCTTTACTGAGCCTTACTTTTAAAGGAAATTTGAATTACTCGATCTGACATCAACCCTTGATTAATGCAATATTTGGATCCTACTTTCATCGATGGAGGGTCTCAGCTGTCCGTCCTTCAGAACCACGCGAGAGAATATAGAACCCACTTTGTCAAAATGTGATGACATCGCATAAATTTAATCATAAAAAATAATACGAAAAAATTACCTCACCGATGTCCCGCCCCCTCCCTTCCGGACATGTGTGAGGCAAAGGGGTTAATTCAACAAAGGGGCCTCTTCTTTGATAAAACCATGATGACGTAGTTATTCTCTTTCCAGAGACAAGTGTTGTATTTTACCCTATGGGTGTGTGATAATAAGAAACAGGTGTGTTATTGTATATAATTGAAAATGGATGAAACCGTCTGAAGTGACTTAAGGAAGTCAATGGGGTCATTGAGATAAGAGTTAGCGTGATTAATATGGGGTTAGATAAAACCATGATGTCATGGTTATTCTCTTTCCAGAGATAAGTGTTGTATTTTACCATATGGTTGCGTGATAATAAGAAACAGGTGTGTTCTGTCCCATGGAATGATAAGGGATATTTGTTTGTCCAAGAGAAAGACCCTGTCTGTCTCTATATCAAACCTGGTCCAATTTACTCATCTGAGGGTCAAAGGTGACTCTGACCAGAGGATGTTCTGAGTCGTACTGATGCTGTGTCCGCTACATTTTCATTCTAGAGTTCACTAAAAACACACCTCAATAAAAGCGAAATAACCTTTTTTAACATTTCCTTCACTCACAGGTGTCTAACAAGCAGAGGAAAGAGCAGCAGCGACAAGAGAAGAAGAAGCGGCAGGAGGAGAGGCATCGGCAGAAGTTTCTCCAGAGCAAAGGAAGCCAAGACCAGAACCAGAACCTGCCGGAGGCTGTTACTTTAGTACCAGCTCTCAACACTCTGAGTATATAGACTGGAGCATGGCCAAAAAAATACCTACTGCTACTCTAGCTACTGGTGGCTGACGCTGTCCACAAAGTTTTGCACATAGTCAAATTTGATTCAGTCACAGTTGATGACTTTTCCTAAAGAGAACCCTATAGTTTCTTTGCAAATGATGGTATAAAGATGCCTGCAGACTTGTGAGTGCGTGTGAGATGTGTGAAAGCTGTACAAGACGGACAGCGTACGAGTATAACTTTCAGTGTTTGCGTTGGGGTTTTGACTCGGTTCAAGCCCTGGTGGGTGTTGGTGTATGTAGAAACTCCTCAGAACTGGTCTGCCTACCACGCTACCTAGTCCCCCTTTCTATGCTGGACATCTGGCTTTTCATGACAACCATGCAGATAAATCTCGTGCAGCTGAGCTTTTTTTTTTTTTTTTTTTTTTTTTGTTGGATTTGCCACAGATTGCGTTAACGTTTATTCAGATGTTCAGATCATTAAGTTTGTACGATCTGACCAAAGATGGATGTAAAAAGGAGGAGCAGCAGATGAATGATTGTTCTGCACACTGTGTATGGAATGTGGCAATAAATAATAATAATAAATGATAATTTACTGTTTTTGTGTGCGGCGGATAATGTAATTCTAAATCATCCAGTGTGACATGTTTTTGTGACTTTATAGTGCAGATTTTAGCTTTTTATTTCTACTATCAATTTTTTTCAGTGATGGAGACATAAAACCTAAATCCAATAATTTGCACATGAATTAGCAGACATAAAGCACATCTTAACCAGAGGCTGATGTTTCACAATATACAAAACAAACATGGCTACACCTTGTTCAGAATGATTTAATGGGAATTTGTCCCCTTGATGTTGACAATCACTGCCTGATGTTCAAGCAGTTAACCAGAAAGCATACAGTAATGGTCATTTTAAGTAGCCAATTATACCACAAACACATAACTCCAATAAGGTGTGGCCTTACTAGGATGACTGGAGTCATGATCATGATCTATGATATTCAATAAGTGACTTTGAATAAGAAATCTACCAATTTTGCAGTTTGAAAACAAAAACTTGTTCATGCAATCCAGTACTTCCCACCCCAGTAACACAATCCCAGTGTGTAGAATGGATTCACTCCTATAATCATACAGAATTTAAAGCTGTAATGTGGTTGCATTGGATTGTATTACTGTTAGGTGTTTATGTTGTTTTGTTCATGCATACACCACAGTGACTGCGGTTGATGTGATACAAGGCACGTATTAAGTGTTCACCCAGGTATCAGTTAACATAGCATATATTTGACTGGCTGTTATTCTAATTACAGATATTTAGGACTTTGAAACTGTCAATTGTACATATGTAATTATTAAACCAGGCTGAGTGAGTGCAAAAAAACATCACCATTATTCCAAATGTGCATGTGTTTGGACTCGCACCATTTAACAGCATGTTAGTCACACACAAGCCACTCTTTAATATTAGTGTTTTGCTGGAACACTTAACTTCAGTTTGTGGCGTGTATTGATAATCTGACATATGGGGTTTCAGAATTTCAACACGAGAATAAAAGCATCATTTAAAAATAATGAAGTAGAAGGTTTTAGTACTGCAGGGGGGGAAATAAGAGCTTAGAGATGTGGAGGCTCGACCAGACCTTCACGATACCGTCTAATGCAATTTAAATATACTGCACCTTCATGCAATAAAGAAACGGTCCTGTCGTGTGAAGATAGAGTAGATTGAGCTCCAGTGAAATAATTAAAATTGAAATTTAACACTAGACACAGATGAGAAAATGCAAATCATATTAAACAAATGTAATCTTCAGTCTTTAGTAGAGCAGCATTTCACATAAACAGAACCAGATCATAAACTAAAGCCTGGTTTAATATTGTGATATCTGGAATGAAAGTAAGTCCAGTCCACATATTAGGAAATGTAAGAAATGTTCATTTTATTACAGTTGCATAAAAAAAATGACATGAACTTGTGTCGAGGTGGGGCTCACAGAAATAGACAAACTATATACATTTCATTGTAGCACTGAGAATGCTGCATTATACCATATTCCACCACTGTTTCAACAGTAGACTAAACTGATGTGAGATTTCGGAGCAGTCCGTCTGGATGATGCAGGCTGAGAACATTAAATCTCCTCTATGCAGGCTGGTTCTCAGTTATCTCAGCACTTGGCCACAGATGGGTTTGGTTCAGTTTGTTCCAGTCAGCCTTATGAAACAAGATGAAATCTCTCTGAGGGATCATTAGTCTGCAGTTCAGCGCTGTGAGGAGGATGAAAGCGTCTGCTGCTGCTGCTCTAAAAGTCCTGTCTGATGTTCTCCTTGTTCTCGTCCCCCTGCTGTTGTCTGAGCTGAGCCACTTCGTTCTCCAACTGAACGATGGCCCGCTCGATCTCGTAGTTCTTACTGACCAGAGACACCCAGCTGTGGAGGGACAGATACAGATGTTAAGAGAGATGAAAACTTGACCTACATAGTTCCTACGCACAGTGATATGAATATGTAAGATCTTCAAACGACGTACTTTGACTCCAGCTCTCGCAGTTTGGCTCCTCCTGCTAACTGATCGTTCTTACGCTGCCAGTTTAAATCTTGAATTTGTTTCCTGTGTGCCACAAAAAAAGTGAAACAACCCCGCATGAACTCAGGTTTCAAAACGCTTTCATACAGCTCTAATGTTCCTGTGATCACTCACCTGAATTTCTGAAGCTCCTTTTGAGCCATCTCAATCATGAAGGCCAAGTTACTGAAAGGAGACAGGACAACATGTTAGCAGCCATTTAGCGGACTAATGAAAGCAAGCAACTGTCTGTGAGAAGAAGGCTGTGGTCACATACTCATTGTAGACTTTCCATGCGTTGGTTCCGTACTGCGACATGAGCTCCAGGTTCTCAATACGGACCGCTTGGTGCTCCAGCTGGGCCATTGAGTTGTTCACGCACTCCTGCCATGCTGTGATGTCATTCTTCTGTCCTGCAGAGGGCGCCGGCAGCTCATATCTCCACAGGGGGGCAGAAAAGTCAATATTAAAATCCCCAAAACAAAAACATAATGTGGATAATACAATTTGTAATGCTGAATTGGGGTTTAACTACTATTTGCATTAACTATCAATTATTTTTATAGTCATCTTTAATTCTCCAAAGTTTCCCTTGTTTTCAGCTACTCAGTGACTCTCAGTAGTTTGAATGACACTCTGTAGCTGTGTATGTATTAGCTAGCCACAGAGAAATGCAGGCCCTTGATTCAAGTATCAATACGGGCCTCTGCGGTGTGACGGGCTCACCTCTTCATGCTCAGCAAATCCATGGGCTGCCGAGCCGCCAGCCGCTCAAATTCATTCCTCATGATTTCAGTCTGAAGGGAGACAAGAAATGAGAAACGCTTATTATTTCTGTCACGCTGGCCGAGGCCATTGAGAAGATTCCATTCAGAGATCTCAGGATTTCGTCACCTCAAAAGTAGAGAAGTCAGGCGTGATCAGGTAGCTCAGGTAGTTCTTGGTCGGTCTGTATCTTCTGGTCTCCTCCTCCACCAACGCTGCAGCCTAGACGACAAAAGAGAATGATTTTTTTTGCACATAATTGCAGCAGCATTCAGACCCAACGTTGGCATGGAGGACTGAGAGTCTGTGTGAAAGAACACACCAACTTATTTAACTCAGGATGTTCTCCTCTGGTTGAAGGCACACTAAAATGAGTGTCATGTCATCTTTGAATGGAAAGAGAAACTTGACTTTCTCAGCACATGACTTAGACCCCAATACAAACTAGCTTCTCCCATGTTGAAATATCCCATTGTGATAGAGCCTGTTGGGTGAAGCTCAAGAAAAACACAATTACTACCAGCTCACTAATAACTTGTTTAGCTGTTTAAGGTCCTTAACATGACAGAGGGATGATGAGACATGCCTGAAATGTGCCAAACGTCAAATGTGGTTGCCTTCACAAGGCAAGGGTTTGAAAAAAATGTTTGTCACATCATTGTCCATAACTTTGAACAACAAGGGAAGCTCCCACAACTCACAGTAAAAACAAAAGAAATCTATATGTGTGTGTGTATATATATATGCTCTGTAAACACTCAGAACTGATATGTGTAGAATAACTTTGTGATTAGTATTTTATGTCCATATCTGGAAAACATTTAAAATGAGGGACAGTAGGTGACATAAAGTATATTTATACATATAGCAAAATGTAATCTGTCTGTCCTTTTCAAACATAACTATAACTTTGTAATAACAAGATCTGAGAGTACTACCTGATCCATTTAGATGAACCCATTAGTCAGGCGGCATTTACAAACCAGGTGGGATTAACTGACAAATCTTATTTTAACACACCTTAATTACATTACATTACTTTGCATTATTCTGTGTTTGGAAAGGAGACAGACTTGGTGTTTGATGTTGTGGGTGAAATGTTTACATCCTGCCAGTTTGCTAACACATACAAGAGTAAGACTTGATACTTTCTCTTTAATGAATGCAAATGGAGCCATCATTAATATCATTCATTATTCATGTGTTTTACCTGTTATGACAAGACCTCTGCTTTGATAAAGGTCTACATGTTTCCTAACGGTGAGGACTGGCCACTAAATAAACCCCAAATACACTGTGTTTATAGATTTGGTTCACTTGAGCCCTGCCTGTGTCAACATGTAACTTTTAATATATGAATGACTTTCCTTTACATTGAACTCACAGAATGTTGTATTGTTTTCTAATTATATAATTATTTTATTCACTGCTGCTTTATTACTATGCTGTGGCATTATTATACAACAAACTTAACATTTTAAAACATGTTTTACAAGTGCAAGTCTAATCTCAATTTTTAAATGTTTACGCGGAAGTCATTGCTGCCATTAAACTGGACTTCTCATTAGAATAAACTTCCACAGACTTTGAGTAAAGCAACGCTCCTTTAATAAGGAAGTTATGAGCTACATACCAGTGAATAATTCATAAAACAAACAAGCATGCTTAATATCAATATAACTAACTGCGAGTATAATAACTTCTATCATATCTCTTTGTGAAACGTTATTAAAATGTTTCAGTGCGTCTTTTCCAGTAGGTGTAAATTAGCATGCTAGCTAACACGCTGCGGTTAGCAAATGAAGGCAGTTTACTTACCGCTTCTCTGACACCTGCTGCATCGTAACCTTGGTCAAAATATGGCAAAGCATCGACAAACACCTCACCGGCTACCGAAGCCGTTCCGGCCATTTTTAAATCAATTTATTTATTTGAGTTGAATTCAGTTCTGTCTCTATTGACTGGCACACTTCAGCAGCTAACGATGCTAGGCTTTCTTCTTCTTCTTTAGATTAGGCAGACTAGACCCAACAATGATGCACTGTTGCCCTCTACTGTTTATTATCGATACTTCTTTTTACATTTATATTTTCCTCCATGAGTTCTGTGATTTTTTTGTGAGACTCCTTCTTCTTCTAGGTCTATTATATCTATTAAAGCAAAGTATACATTTATCTTTCTGAGGCTTTATCTTTCTGTCACATATTTATTTTGTTTGTGACATATTGTGAATGGGAAATAAAAGGACCAGCATTTAAAATATACTCCCATAAAAATGTAGGTTTGTAGCTGAAGATTATTACTACTGATTTTCTTTAGTCTGGATTCAAAAGAAATCAGTTTCTATAATTTAACATCTAAAAGTACTTCAATATCAGCAACTGTTATATTTCATTGTGGTCCATTCTGGGGTCTTTAACTGCTTTGCAAAACATAAAACATAATGTAATCTTATTATATGACAATCTTATTATATGACAATCCAAAACAACAGATAAGACAGCGTTCTGGAGAAGAATTGTTACCGCCTGAGATAAGGACTGACCATGAAAGTCAACACACCCAGAGAGAGGATTTAATGTCATCATCCTTGCCCCAACACAAGGAGTCTCCCCCAGCCCCAACAGCCCAACAGGAGGAGTCTCCCCCAGCCCCAACAACCCAACAGGAGGAGTCTCCCCCAGCCCCAACAGCCCAACAGGAGGAGTCTCCCCCAGCCCCAACAACCCGACAGGAGGAGTCTCCCCCAGCCCCAACAGCCCAACAGGAGGAGTCTCCCCCAGCCCCAACAACCCGACAGGAGGAGTCTCCCCCAGCCCCAACAACCCGACAGGAGGAGTCTCCCCCAGCCCCAACAGCCCAACAGGAGGAGTCTCCCCCAGCCCCAACAACCCAA
Source organism: Scomber japonicus (assembly GCF_027409825.1). Lineage (NCBI taxonomy): Eukaryota > Metazoa > Chordata > Actinopteri > Scombriformes > Scombridae > Scomber > Scomber japonicus. Next base: position 9,983,731 of record NC_070581.1, on the reverse strand, counting down.
CAGGAGGAGTCTCCCCCAGCCCCAACAGCCCAACAGGAGGAGTCTCCCCCAGCCCCAACAACCCGACAGGAGGAGTCTCCCCCAGCCCCAACAACCCGACAGGAGGAGTCTCCCCCAGCCCCAACAGCCCAACAGGAGGAGTCTCCCCCAGCCCCAACAACCCAACAGGAGGAGTCTCCCCCAGCCCCAACAACCCAACAGAAGGAGTCTCCCCCAGCCCTGACAACCCGACAAGTGGAGTCTCCCCCAGCCCCAACAACCCGACAAGTGGAGTCTCCCCCAGCCCCAACAACCCGACAAGTGGAGTCTCCCCTAGCCCCACCTGGAGACTCCCAACTTTCACCCACCAGCCTTTCATTCTCTCCACTCAGTCAGGACTCCCCACTTCTGGATTTCACCGACAGGATGAATGACCTTGTCAATGTTGGAATCCAACTCACACCACGCCCAAATCCCATTTTTTCTCCCCTCAACTTCCCCCATCATCAAGCCCCTCCCATTCCACCACGCTGGAAACAACCATCATCCAAGAGTCACAGAGCCCCCCCACCTCCTTTGACTCAGATCATCTGTGAGTCTGACTGATATGTGCCGGGTCCAGGCTGCAATACTGATACCAATTATGTTCTCCCCCAGGAAAAGTCAGGGCCCTATGGAGTTCAGGTAGTTTTCTCAATCCCTGTGATGACAGGTAACAGAAGAATGGTTAAACTGGTGAGAAATAACAAGAGTTCAATTAAATCTGCTAATTTACTAAGTATAGCATGTCAACCTCAAAATATACCAGTGTCTCCTGTTATCTCCACAAGGTTAGCTCTACTCAATATCAGATCGCTAGCCAACAAATCACTGCTAGTTAATGACGTCATTATGACCTATGATCTTGATTTTTTACTTCTTAGTGAAACATGGCTGACTGAATGTAGCTGTTGTGCTATTCTCAATGAGGCAGCACCAACAAATTTTAGTTTTATGAACAAGTGTCGAACTGGTAAGAAAGGCGGAGGAGTTGCTGCCATCTTTAAATCTGTATTTCAGTGCAAGGAAATTACATTAGGTGATTTTAGCTCTTTTGAACATCTCTGTTTTTTATTAAAAAGTGATCCAAAAGTTCTTTTTTTAATCATTTATAGACCTCCAAGATACTCAGGAAAATTCATTGATGAGTTTGCTGAACTGCTGTCAGTTATCTGCACTGACTACAACTTTTTTATCATAACAGGGGATTTTAACATTCATATAGACAATAACATGGACAGTAACGCCAAAGAACTCTCTGCTCTACTTGACACTTTTGGCCTCTTGCAACATGTGAAAGGACCCACACACACTCGAGGCCACACTCTGGATCTGGTTATCTCTAAAGGTGTTGATATTTCTTCTGTTGATGTTAAGGACTTGGCTCTTTCTGATCATTTCTGTGTGTTCTTTGACTTACAGATCAGTCCAAATGTTCAGTTAACCTCTGTGTCTGTTAGGAGAAGGTACATAAATGAGAATACCAGTGCAAAGTTTATGGAGGCTATAGCTATGTCACCAACTGTGAGTGCAGAGTCAGTTGATGAACTCCTGGATAAATTTAACTGGAAAATCTCAAATGTCATGGATGCTGTTGCACCTATTAAAACTAAGACAACCTTGAGCAGAAAGAAAACACCATGGAGGAACACTATGATGATAAAGGCTTTAAAAACAGCATGCAGGAAGGCAGAGCGTAAGTGGAGAAAAACTAAACTTCAAATTCACCTTGACCTCTACAAACAAAGTCTTTGTAATTTTAAATATGAGTTACTCAAAGCTAGACAGCAACATTTTTCTGAAATAATTAATAAGAACATCAACAACACTCGTACTTTGTTTGCTACAGTTGATAAGCTTACAAACCCCCCTCAACAGATAGCTCCAGAACTCCTTTCCACAGAAAAATGCAATGAATTTGCTTGCTTTTTCAGTGAAAAAATCCAGTCCATAAGGTTAAATATCAACACAAATCAACACAACAATAAAATGATGCAATCCCTCAGACCTCCCAGGAATAACTCAACTGCAATGTCAGAATTTAAAACAGTTGACCAAAAAACCATTGAGGAAACAGTGCAGCATCTAAAACCATCAACATGCTGTCTTGACACAATGCCATCAGATTTCTTTAAAACTATTGTGAACTCTGTCCAAACAGATTTGCGACAAGTAATAAATAGCTCACTTAAATCAGGTGTGTTTCCTAAACTCCTAAAAGTAGCTGCCATTAAGCCACTCTTAAAAAAGAGAACGCTGGATGCTTCCATGTTAACCAACTACAGACCTATCTCAAATCTTCCTTTTATAGCCAAGATCGTTGAGAAAGTGGTTTTTAATCAACTCAGTCATTTCTTGAACTCCAGTGGCCTTTTTGACAAATTTCAATCAGGTTTCCGACCTAACCACAGTACAGAAACAGCTCTTATTAGAGTGTTAAATGACATAAGGTTGAACACTGACTCAGGCAAGGTGTCAGTTCTGGTCCTGTTGGATCTCAGTGCTGCGTTTGACACTGTGGATCACAGTATACTGTTGAACAGGTTGGAAACTTGGGCAGGACTCAGCGGAACAGTCCTAGACTGGTTCAGGTCCTACTTGGAAGAGCGGAGTTATTTTGTGACCATTGGAAGTTGAATCTGATCGAGTGGCTATGACATGTGGAGTTCCTCAGGGGTCAGTTCTTGGACCCCTACTGTTCAGTCTATATATGCTGCCCTTGGGTCAAATTCTGCAGAACTCTAATGTAGACTATCACAGTTATGCAGATGACACACAGATATACCTGGCACTGTCCCCAGATGACTACAGTCCAATACAGTCATTGTGTCACTGTTTAGAGCAAGTAACTAATTGGATGAACCAAAATTTCCTTCAATTAAATCAGGACAAAACTGAGGTCATTGTTTTTGGCAATAAAGAGAAGAGGATTGCTGTCAGTAAACATCTCGAGTCACTCTCTCTAAAAACTAGGGACCAAGTCCGAAACCTTGGCGTGCTGATTGACTCAGATCTGACTTTCAGCAGTCACATCAAATCAATCACCAAAACAGCCTTCTATCAGCTTAAGAACATATCCAGAGTGAAGGGTTTTATGTCCCAAACAGACCAAGAGAAGTTGATTCATGCTTTCATCTCAAGTAGACTCGACTACTGTAACGGTCTTCTGACTGGACTCCCACAAAAAAGCATTAAACAGCTGCAGCTCATTCAGAACGCTGCAGCTCGAGTTTTGACCAGAACAAAGAGATCAGAGCACATTACTCCAGTTCTACAGTCTTTACACTGGCTCCCAGTCAGCTATAGAATAGATTTTAAAGTTCTGCTACTGGTCTACAAATCACTGAATGGTTTAGGTCCAGAATACATGAATGACATGTTAGTAGAATATAAACCCAGTAGAGCTCTGAGATCTACTGACTCTGGTCAGATAGTTGAGCCCAGAGTTCAAACTAAACATGGTGAAGCAGCTTTTAGCTGTTATGCTGCACACAACTGGAACAAACTACCAGCAGAACTGAAATCAGCCCCAACAGTGAACACTTTTAAATCCAGGTTAAAAACATTTCTCTTCTCCTGTGCTTACGATTGAGCTCTTTTAAAGCACTTTACATTTTAATCTTTCATTTGCACTCTTTGTCCTTTTAATGATTTTAAAGCTAATTTATTATTTTATGCTGCAATCATTTTATTTATGTCTTTCTATTTTTCTGTACTTTGTTTTTATTATGGGGGGTGGGGGGGGGGGGGGGTTAATTGTATGTTTTAAGTTTTTCTGTTTTATGTAAAGCACATTGAATTGCCATTGTGTATGAAATGCGCTATATAAATAAAACTGCCTTGCCTTGCCTTGCCTTTGCACATTCTAAAAATGTACATTATCTAACACAGTTCAGCGGTCCAGATTTATCCACATGTATAGAAGCTCAACAGGGATAGGCACTATTATCCAGAAAACATACACTTATATTGCATTAAACTGTATTAGCATAAAGTTATTAATACATGATATTTCTGAAAATGTTCTTCTATCATGAACCCCTTGAGATGTATCAGCTCATTTTCAACCTAAACAAACACCAAACAAATGGAAGAAAGAAAGGCAGAGTAATACATAACACAACGACAACACATACAAACAAACAAGAGACCAAGTGACAAAAACATAAGTTACAATTTTACAATAGAGACAATAAGAAAAATAAATATATCTATAGAGCGACATTGAAAGCACCACTGAAAACATAGACCATTTCTTTTAATATAGCAAAACAAAACATTTTTAAATAGGCCACATGATGACAAAGAATGGATATTTACAGGTAACTTGTCAGAAATAATCCAAAACAGAAGCATTCATTTTTTTATTTTCACCTGAAGAAAAGACTTGCTCTACTTTGTTTGATGTTTACAATAGCATAAACTCAACTGTGTTTATTTTTTTTTTAATTGGACTACTTATATAACATAAAGCCAAGCTTATGAAATAGTAACTTTTCTTGTAAATTGTTTGCATAATTATGAAATTGATTATGTAAAAATTAGCTGCCTAGTGATGCAAAAATGAACTATATTAGTGCATTTCCTTATTTGTCAAGCTTCCTCTTCTACATGCATTCTAGGAAACAATAAGCAGAAACCCACTGACATACTTCCTCAAGGACTCATGTTTCATTCTAAAAGTATAGACTGGTCCAAAGTCACAGTACTAGGGCACCATTTAGGACAAGACCAATATTCACTCCAATCTGTAAGCTCTCATGACATTTAAATAAATAACCATGCTGTAATTTTCATAGCAGATGATGTAACTGCTCACTGAAATTAAGCCCAGGTGCAGTAAAGCTGTGCTAATTACACACACGGCCTCTCCTTTATTCTCTCTCGCTTTCTCTCCCTCTCATTATAGCTATCAGGATTCAACATTTCGTGACAGCAACACACTTATATTGTGAAATTCTTACAATTTGAAATTTATTGGGAGGACCATAGTAAATAGAGTGCTGCCAAAGCAGGTTGTACAAGCTTTGCAATGTGAGTATGACATATCTAAAAAACACTTCTAACACTTCACTACTATATGAAGTACATCAACAAATTGTCAGAAACAAATCATAAAATAAAGAAATATTAATGTATAATCAATAATTTTTGGCATCAGCATATCAGCATTATCATGTTTGAGTAGTACATGTGTACATGTTGCTGTGTGTGTTAATACACATTGTGCAGTATGTCTTCTTTTTGGAAAAAAATATTGTCATTTTAGGGGTTTATGGTTTTTTAAAATCTATGTGGATATTGTGATCATCCATATAGGTCAGATTATTTGTCTCTCTCTCTCTATAGCTATGTACAGAATATATACACACATTTATCTACAGTACCCATCAAACATTTGAACACACCTTTCCATTCACTTGAATGAGAAAGTGTCCAAACCTTTGACTGGTACTGTAGATATATGTTGTTTCAAATAAAGAATTCATGAGGAGAAAAATATGTTTGCAAATGAGAGGCCAATAGCATCTGTTTATGGAAGTGTAATCATTTGAGAGGGAGTATAGTGATATTGCTGTTGCATAGCAACTCTCTTCATTTTTATAATGTTCCATAATTTCTTCTTCATGCTTTATTTACACACAACGTACAACAGATTTACCTATCTAATAACAGTCACAAGGCGATGTAATATTAAAGAAAAAAATAGCATTACATAATGCTCTAGTTTTCACAGCTTTATGGTTTATGCAGTATTTTAGTAGTACTTATGAAGACAGTGAGGTTGCAAATTTGTTGATGTCTATGTGGAATTTTGCTAATAAAAAATATAAGATTTTCTTACCAGACCAACAAAAAACCCCAAAACACAAAACAAAAACACATAACAATGACAAATAGATTCAATTTTGAGTTTGTGTTAAGTATCTCATCACAGCAGTATCCCAGCCAGCATGCCCATGTGGGCCCCATATGGGTTGAATGCAGACAATATGGGTACTGAGTGGGCATGGACTTGAAATGGGCACATTTCTTGGGTCCCACATGGTTTCAGTAACATGGGCCCCACATGTGAAACTCATATGGGCTGACTGCATGAGCCCCATAAGGGATGAAAGTGGGTTAAGCGGGCATGGGCATAAACAGGGCAAATTATATGGGCCCCATATTGTTTCAGTTAGGCCCCACCTGAAACCAGGTCAGACCCCACTTGAAGCCCTTATGGGGAACACAGATGGGGCCACCATGGAAACTGCTGACAAACCCATGTGGGACCCATATTGCAGCCCAAATTTAACCCTAATTTCTCCACATATTCATGAACAGCTTTATTGAAACACTTATACAGCACCCTTCAACTTGAATTTACAATGACAAACTTGCCAGGGGGATTAAAGGTTGTAAAATCAATCAATCAATCAATCAATCAATCAATCAATCAATCAATCGTAAACCTTATGCTGGTTATACGTTTTAACAGCTTTACATAAATTTAAAAAATGTGTTGTTTGATATGGACAATAGTAAACAGTAGTATCACTTGGTGGCAATTTACTTTACTATTTCTTCAGTCAACAAGCAGACAAACGACGTCAACGTATGACGTCACGGCGTAATTATACGTACTCCTGGTTCGAGAAGTTACGCAGGACGTGCAGCGGTTCAAAGAGGAAGGAAGATGGCGGATAACAAAAGCGATGAGGATATGGATCCGTCTGCTAATACGGACTCAGTGCCTTCAGCGCAAGATAGCGAACAGCCAGAAACGAAAGTCGAAAATGCAGTCACAATAACAGAAACAAATTCAAAGGGTGGTGAAGAAATGGAGTCCCGTGATAACGCTAACGAGGCACCGACACCCACCAGCGACGGAGGGGACGTTAGCGGCGGCGGAGTGGACATTGGTGGTGGCGCTGCTGCCGGAGCGGGAGGTGAAGCCGATGGCACTAACGAAGTGAGCCCGACTGGAACAAGCAGCACCAGCACAGAGCCGGCGGCAGCTGAAGCTGTTGCCGCCGGGGAGGCTCCTGCTGGCGGGCTCACCACTGAGATGTCCCCCCCTCCCAACGTTATGGCTCCGGCGGCCACACCGGTATCCACTCCCGTTAATTTACTGGATACGTGCGCAGTGTGTAAACAAAGTCTTCAGAGCCGAGAATGTGAACCAAAACTTCTGCCTTGTCTGCACTCTTTTTGCCTCAAATGCATCCCGCAACCAGATAGACAGATAAGCGTACAGGTGCCTGGACCACACGGGCAAGCTGACACACACATAGGTGAGTTTTGATGAGCTTTGAGCTGTCTGCTGCTTTGTAAACTGATGTCAGATGAACTGATGCCCGCTCAAATTCAGGCTGCATCAGTCGAAGGTGGTAACTTAGATTGAGATAAATAAGAGGCAGGGGTCTGATCTGAGGTTTAAAGATTTAAGGCCGCATTGACATCAAATTCTCCAATGCAAGAAAAACGCCAGTTCTCCCATTCATTTGAACGGAGGGTGTGCGTTTGGGCTGTGGGAGTGGGGACCGCATGGGGTGCAGCCCAAAAAAGAAAAAAAAAAAAAAAAAACCCCGCAGCGGCCATCCGGCAAGAAGTTGAACCACAATCAACTTTGACAGAAAAGCCACCCGATGTCAAGCTGCGGCTGTCAATCACTTAGGATCGAAGATGCGATGCCCACTGGAGGGAAGAAGATTGTTTACTTGGTGGCTTTGTTGCCAGCCTCCTCACTCGTTTTAAAACAGGCTGGAGAAGCAGAGAAGACAGTGAATGAAGAGAGGGAGAGCCGGTTATGATAACAAGGCAGTGAATCAGATTAACTAAGACCTTATTTTCTAGGACGGGGGTTAGGCTTTTAAAACAGACACGCATAAACACGCCCACACCTCACACCAGGACTACCATGCTGAAAGGTGCCACCTTCCTGGATTTGATGTGAATGCAGCCATGCAGATTGATGAATTTCTGACCAGCTGTTGCATTGCGCAGGAGAAGGCCAGCATCTGTGGTTGAAACCAGTCTGTGGTCTAACAGTTAATTAATCATCTCCAAAATATCATCCAGTATTGAGTTATTATTGGGGAGGGAGCAGTTGTGAAATATTGTGTATGCTGAGAGGCTTAAACCAATTGCAACAGTCTTCTGTAATGTTTTATAGCAGTTGCCATAATCAATGGCAAGGCAATACTGATTACAGGTTTCTAATCTAAAGGCTTCCAGCAAGCCTGTCTCTAACAGGGGTAAGCTATATACCCCCCCACCCCCACCCTTCGGAAATGTAGTAATATATTTTTTATGACTTTGTATATTTTTAATAGATAACAAACTAGATGAGCAGACTGATAATGTACCACTGCATAACGAGTAGCAGCTACTAACAGTGCAACACTCTAATGAAGAGAATGACTGCAGTAATAAATAATAATTAATATCTGCTAATAATATGTAGAAAAATATTCACACTGCATTTCCTGAGCTCTTAATGTCATCCATGTTATAGATACAGTATATACATGTTATCTAAATGCGACTGTGACATCTCTAAACTATTTTCTACTAACGAAGCGGTGGAAGCACTGCAGTTAAAAGACACAAAATCGAAGACCATACCTCGTAATTATGATTTGCATATCTCATTATTTTGACTTCCTATCTCATAAGTACACGTGAAGATCCCTGTGAGATGAGCATCTCATAATTATGAGATAGTTATCTGTTATTTATGAGATCCTGATCTTGTAATTATGAGAAAAGGTTAAGGGGGTTATCAGTGATCTCAGTTTGAGAGAACAGATGCATGAGGTTGCTACACGATTGAATTTGCTTTTTATCTCCTCCTTGGTTTGAGACACTGGGATGAGATGAAGGTTATGTGATGGTATTATTATTAGTATGACAACATTGTACAGGTATGAGATCAAGATTTCATAATTATGAGATATTTTTGTGAAATGAGTGAATGTAAAGTACTTCTTTACAAGGCAAAGTTAAAGCTGATTATTTATGGTGCCATGTAACTGCATACATGAACATGTCCTATCAACATGTTTGCTACCTTCTTGCTTTTAAAAGGTGAGAAGACTTCATGGTGTCAATATATTTTAGTTAAAGTTTGATTGTTAGACTCCTGACACAAGCTCCGTCAGTCAACAACAGTTCAGCTGGTGCACCGAAAGCTTCCCTGTACCAACAAGCAGATGTAAGCTGAAGCAAAACTATAGTTTCGTCATGTTTCCCACTTCCTCTCAGTAAAAACAGATCAGGTTGTAGACGTATTCACCGCCTCTGTAGTTTAAAATGATCCTCACATAGCCTCACTGCTGCAGGTCGACTTCAGCAAATTAAACATCAGCTTTGAGGTGCCCTCAGTCGACACTTGGCAGGGCGACTTACTGATGTTATAATGACAGGTGTCTGGACTCATTTTACGATTGTGTTCTTCAAGAATAATTTAGTTTCGGTTTTGAACAGAGCTGCAACTATTAGTCAATCAATTCATTAGCTGCTTAACAAAATCCATTGGCAGCTATTTTAATAAACGCAGAAACGGCTATAATATTTGCTGCTATATTTTATGCTTTTCTGTGTTTCTGAGTATTTTGTTCATCAGACAAAACTAAACATCTGAAAACCTCAAGTTGGGCTGCTGGAAATTGTGACAGCCATTTACTTACAGACATTTCATAGTCCATAAAGTTAATTGAGAAAGTAATTGGCAGATTGATTGACAGTGACAGCGATCATTTGCCCTGTCGCGAAGCAGAAAATGTAACCACAGCATCCGTGTAAAACCGACCCGAGTAGTGTGTACACAGAGTAAGTGTCGTATTTCAAGCTGAACGAAGGGAATCTTCAAGTGTGTCATGGTTACAGTACTACCTGCCACCCAGCAGGATTATAATTGTATTAGTCTCTGTCTCAGTGGAGAGTCTTAATATCATGTGGTCCAAATGCTGTTTTCAGGAATTACATTAGTATTGGTTTCAGGACTGATTCAGTATCACATGCTCTGTTATTTTTTTTTTCTTTTCTTTTTTTTTCTAACCGAACTGCCTCTCACCACCAAAGATTGCCTGTGTGGTAAACCGGAAAATCTTCTGTGTACCTTTTTGTAGATGATGTGGTTAATAGAATCCGACTCTGCTCTGTAGTTTGCAATTGACAGTTGAAAATGTGTTCACTTGAAATGATTGTTTGGCCACAGTTTGCTCTTGTTGTTACCCAGGCTTAGAGTTTTGGAAGTTGGGCTCTTGGTTAACACTATAAGATTTCCGGTCGTTCCACATGATGATCCTTGTAAAAACTCCAACATCTCAGAAAATGATTAATTGACTAGTTTCACTTTAACAATTAAATCCTGCAAAACGTTTGTTTGTAAGTACTGATTAACACGGCTTCTATGTAAAGGATTACAAATTATGTCATCCCAACCGAGGTCACAATACTCAGCCAGGCTACTGATTAATAATATTAAACCGTGTGCTTCACCTAGTTAGAGGAAAGCAGGCCAGTAATAAGTTATCAGAATCTATACTATCGTTATAGATAAGCAGTTAAAGTTTACTTCAGAGGTCGTTTACACAAAATTAGGAAATGTATTAAAAGTTAGGCGAGTTTGCTGAATACACAAACAACTTCATTGTGTCCTGCTTGAACTTGAACCAGTTATTCATCCTCACTGTCTGCTAATATAAGCCTTAAATGATCCAAAAGCACAAATCAGATCTGTCCAAAACACCTGACAGGAAACCAGTAGCAACCTGTTTCCTGTAGTATAAAAGTGAAATGTGCATGAACTTAAATTCTAATTGATAATTGGACTTTTTTTCCCTCATAGCATTACTTATTACTTGGTTAAAATATTCTGCAACTGTGGTCCAATAATTGCCATTCTATATTCAAATGTAATTAAAATGTGACAGGGTTAATCAAAGCCAGTTCTCTAAATCAAATTTTTGTATTAAAGTAAAAATGAATACTTACACCAAGCAATCAAATGATAGCTGTCCTCTGAACCCTAACCCAAGATAAGTGATGTCATTTTCCTCTGTTTCACACACATTTGGTCTCATCTTAGTGCTAATTTTAGGCTTTGATGACAGCTTTCTCTGGTCTGTTACAACCAGTGGTACCTATTACTTAACATTAACATAGTCATTACACAGTGTTAGCAAAGTGTAATGACTATGTTAATGTTTGTCTGTTATTGAGGTTAAAATATGTTATTAAAGTCTAAAGTCCCCTTCATATCGACCCAAATAAATAAAAAATAAGCTATTAATTTAATATGTGTTGATTGGAGGGGGAGGGGGAGGGGGAGGTATACATTCAGAGCGGAAGCTGCTCCAGTTTAGAGTGACAGCTGTGTAGTATGTTGGTTTTTGTGCACGTGTGTGTACGTGTACATGTGTGTGTGTGAGTGTGTGTATCTGAGTGTGAGTTCCTCAACACAATCCCAGTCCAGCTGCTTTTACAACCAATCACTCAGGGACCCATGCAGCTGGAGCTTACACAAACCGGCTGTGTGCTGCTCGAGTCAGTGTAGACTGGCTCAAACTGGCTCACACCGGTTTTTACCTCAGCTGGCTGGAGAGGGGGAAATTTATGGGTTTATGAGGTACAGGAGTGGCAACATATTATGCTGACTCAATTTAAAAAATTCATGTGAAGTTAAATCTTGTGCATAATATTAGACTTTAGAAAATAAGTTAATGCGCTGAACCAATTATTTGTCGGGGTGTATGATTATAGCAGTAATTCAACTAATTCCATTAACGAGACCCAACTAAAATGATTAAGTGAAACAGTCCTCGTTGTTTGGCCATGTGATTTAATATTCTAATAAAAATGCCAAGGATGACGAGATTGAATATTCTGGAGACAAGCGTTAAATCAATTAGCCCCCATGAATAGGCAATGCGTGTCCCACAGTGCAGAGAATTTTTAATAACAACAGGAATTTACCTAAAGGAAATTATGGAGATTAGCTGAAAGTCTGCTTCTGGCCTTTTATTAAACCTCGCTCGTTTGAAGCAGGACTATTCTTAGCCCAGAGTGAAGAAGTCAGGTAATGGCTCTCACATCTGCTTGTCAAGAGGTCGACTGCTTGTTTGATCAGTCATTAATGAAATATGACCAAGCATTGAACTTGTTACTAGTGTGTGACTTTTTGACCTTGTCTGACTTGTGCCCCCTCTCCCGGCCCCTCTCTATTCTCTTTTGTCTTTAGTGAATGTTATGCGCTGTTCAGTGTGCCACCAGGACTACAAACAGAGCGATATTATCGACAACTACTTTGTCAAAGACACCACAGAGGCTACCAGCACATCTGATGAAAAGTCTGCACAGGTATGTCAAAACGGCTGCTTTGTCCAACTCCAGTGTTTTGCCACGTAGGCTTTCCTCTGCTGTTTTGATGGGTTTTGGGACTATCTTGGTGGCTCTCTGACATTTTATTTTCTGTCAAAGTAAAGTACTCATTCATGCTGTCTAGCTGGCTTTGACATTAACAGCAACAAGTTCAGTAACATGTCTTTATTCAGAGACTTGGATCAAACCATTTTAGAGGTCATACTTTTCTTTTTCATAATTCCTGTTTGGATGACAAGCTTCCAGCCATTTTTCTGTGATGACTTTATTGATAGCTGCTAAGAGTATTTGAAAAGAGATGTTGGTTCCGTGCCATAGGTTTGTCAGGTCTTTGTAGGAATACTAGATAATACAAAAAAAAGAGATCAACCTTTTATTCCAAAAAAAAAGGTCAATTTTTTTTAACCACACAGCCTCCAGCTGTTTCAGTCCCAGATGGAGAGGCCTGTATACGTTTCAGTTTTTGCAGTCACAAAGAATCGATTAGTTTCTTCCAGGATTCTTCCGAGACCTTCAGTAGGAAGATATTTTTGTGTTTTGTGACCACCATATATTGACATGACTGGAAGGCGAGGAATTGTTGATTTCACTGGATGATGTCTTAATCCATCACTCAGACATACAGTTTGCATCGTCCATTAATGCTCCCAATTCAAACAAACCAATGTGTTGCCATAAAAAAATCCACGAGCATTTAGTAAGTGACAACATCAGACCACACTTCTCAAAGACCTGTAATTCCTCACCCTTTAGTTGTCAAAACAAGTAAAACACAAATAACATCGAAGTACAGTGTTGGCTGTTGATGGCCTTTTTGGTTTTAATATTATTATCAGAGACACTCAAAAAATCAGTAAGAACTTTCACATCAGACATTTTTCTTCTGGCTCTATGCTCTATGTTGTTCTCAAAGCATGCTTTATTAATTAATGCTCAGTGTCAGATGTAAAAGCAACATCATTTGATGATCCAAGGTGTGCACAAGTTGTGAGGACAATGCAGGAACCATAGGCTTCTGTGTGGAGTGTGGAGAATGGCTGTGTAAGACGTGCGTGGAAGCCCACCAGAGGGTCAAAATCACCAAGGACCACAAGATTCACACGAAGGAGGACGCTGACGCTGCCTCTGGTAAGATGTCCGACCCTCACTCTGAGGGAAAGACCAACTGCAAAAGCCATAATAAACCCTAGTAGAAGCACAGTGAATGTGGTGCTGGTTATAGGCTGTTGCTATGGCAACAGTGCTGCAGAGTCTGATTGCTGGGATGGTACCTTGAACTGGGGAGACTGTGCATCCTAAAGCTCTGACCACAGTTTTTTGAGTCCTTAAAAACTGGCATTGACATAATTACTGGGGGGGTTTAACTAATCCTTTTTTTGTTACTGCTGTCTATATTTGTCTTTTCTTCTACCATATTCAATGATAAATTAGCTTCTCTTTTCATTTCTGTCTCTCTTGCTGTGCCTCATTGGTGTCTCTTCTCTCTCTTGTGTGTCTGTAGAGTCTGTTGGTACACCAGGACAGAGACCGGTTTTCTGTCCCATTCACAAGCAGGAGCCACTGAAGCTTTTCTGTGAGACCTGTGACACATTGACCTGTAGGGACTGCCAGCTGCAGGAGCACAAGGAGCACAGGTAGCTCAGCATGCAAACACCTATTTTATGTCTAATGGGCTGCCAGTTTAACTTTAACTGGTATGGTACCAGTATCTTTTTGACTATTTCTGCCACAGCTTCCCACAATTTATGTCTACTTTGCAGGCAGCCATTGATATCAGCGTATTCAGTATATAAATGTTACAGAGAGCTGTTACATTTATCTACTGACACATGTGAGCTCTATGTTTTTGTAACTGAGAGTGTGGAAGACAGAAATGTTCAATCTTTGCGAGGCAGCTGGATTTGTGAGATCACATCACAAGATCACACGAGGATCCATCTGGTCAGGCTTCAAGTTAAAGCTTGTGTCTGAACCATGGGTGGTTCCGACCAGTCAGTCCTATGAGGATTATTGCAAGATCTTGTGCTTCCAGCTGCCTCGTAAGGTAAAACGGTGATAGACAGATCACCTGTTAAGTTAAGTTAAGTTAAGTTAAAGTTTTTTGAAAGTGCCTGACCTTTTCCAAAGACGACTTCTCAGATGGTTTTGTGTAACAAACCATCTGGCACATCAGGTTATTGTTGGTCTCAAACAAAGACAGTCCCACTAGTCAGCTTCATGGCAACAGAGGTAATACAAGGACAGTGTAGTTAATATAAAATATAATTACAGCCCTCCGGGCTAAATTATGTATCCCACATCAGTCTTTGTCAGTTCATTTGTACAGTTCATTATCATATGATGAGAAAACCTGAAGACATCAGTGTAGCCGACAGTTGAAACCTTACGAGAAAGACACCTCCTATTCTAAACAGCTATTTGGCAATGAGAGTCATAGGGGGAATTTACAATAAATTAATAAAAGGACCAATTACAAATTATATGAATGGGACTAAAATACAACAATAGGAACATAATACCAGTATTAACAAAACAAAATACATTAGGTTAAATGAAGTAAATTCAAGAAATGAATCCTGAACACATCCTTGTTCTGCGGTTGTTTCAATATTGTCCATGGGTGCATTTTTTATTAAATCTTTCAATCTGTTTAAGGTGTTGAATCACATTAGAGAAGCAGGGAGTCAACTTAGGCTGACAGCTGCTGTTTCATCAAACTGTTCCAGCAGGAAACTATTTAAAACAGAATATATTACCTTCAGCTTCAAGGCTGTTATCTACAAATCCATTGGTAGATGATACCAGTAGGTCAAACCATGTCTGTATCTAATCAGGATCTGATGTACATCTTGCAAGGTGAATGGAAGCACCTATTCAGTAGGATGGAAAGAAGTTGACAGGGTCTCTTATATTTTTATTTGTGAATTTGAGATAATTTTTTTCCTTCAAAACCTGATATATTTATTTTTATCCTATTTTTATTTGATGTTTAATGCAGTTAATAAACTCATTGGGCCAGATGCAAGAAACATTCATACGCAGAGATATGTTCGTAAATCATGCACAAGTGATTTACGAGGATTTGCCACATGCACCAATTTTCTCGTATTTTGGATTTTCTCTTAGTTACAAACAAAATTATGAGTGTTGCTGGTTTGTACTTACAGTCCCGGCAGCAGGTGTAACCTCAGCGGCTGTCACTAACATTTGCAGCAGAAGAGGCTGCTGGCTCTGGTCTTTGGAGTCAACTGACTTGGCTTTTCTTTTTGACATAACTGTATGCTGACTACCACATAATAGAAAAATGAATAATGACAATTCAGTGCCAAGACTGAGTGGATATTATATTGTTAGTATTTTAGAGACCCTTCCGCAAAAAATCCCCACAAATCAGGGGAGCTCATGTCTTATTGAGGAGAGCCAAGCTTCCCCTGGCTCCCCTGTAGTTCATACTAATGGATTATGTCCCGTTCATCACTTCTGAAGCTTACAATATAAATATTAGCAGCTGAAAAGACAAAGCGACTTGTCCACAGTTACTTTTCCAAAATGCAAGCTGACTATTTATTAATTACTTTTATTCATTTAATTGAAATATTGGTGATTGAAGTTATAGTTTAGCTCCCTGGCTGATGACCCTAGTGAGATGTTTTTTTGGCATGTAATTCATGTCAAATCTTTTCATGTGACAGTGCGTACAATAGCTGAGACAGCATTCACAGCACGGGTCATTTGAGGGCTTCATTGATGTTAATTTACTATTCTCGGGAATGCACGTTCATGTAGAACAGGTGGTATTCATCATGTTTTACGAAGGTCATTTACAACTGTTTCCTGGCGATACAAGTGTTCGGTGAATCCGACGTAGCACACTCGTAAAGGTCCACCTCATGAAAAGAGTACGGCAAATTTAAGAAAAAAATACAAACATATTCTTGTATCTGGCCCAATACCATTCAGTTCATTGAACATTGTTTGTGACTCTATGTGGATTATCCCTCTCCTCTTAGGTACCAGTTTCTGGAGGAGGCTTTCCAGAACCAGAAAGGCATCATTGAGAGCAGCATGGCCAAACTACAGGAAAAGAAGAACTACGTCCATTACTCTGTCTCTCAGGTGCAAAGCAGGTAAGAGCTTTTCATTACCATCTTCCTCTCTCATGCAGTCAGCAGTTTTAATGGTGGCTGCGGTGTCTATTAGTTAAGTGGTTTACTATGTTCTTTTACTCCAGGTTAAAAGAGCTGAATGAGACGCATAGGAAGGTGGAGCATGAAATCAAAATCGCAGTGTTTACTTTAATTAACGAGATCAACAAGAAGGGCAAGTCCTTGTTGCAACAGTTAGAGGTAAGATAATATCATATATTTATTGTAATAGGTCTTTAACAGTTTTTTTGCACAATTTTTCCTTCATAGCTTTACTCCAGTAACCAAGTTTAATATTTGACCACTGCTCCATTTGCCATGCTATTTTGTATTTGTTTTTCTTTGCAGCATTCTATTATCCGCTGCTGCAATAACCCTAGCTCCCATGAGGATCATTACATTATAATCGAATCAAATCTAATCATCTAATCCATCTCCATGCATATTCTAACATTTTTGTAATAGCCTTGGATAGAGATTTGGTTTGGTCTGGAGTGTTCAGCTGTAGTGTTCAGGCTTTTTCAGCAGCTATACCTTAACTAAAAGAATCTCTCTTTTTGTTTAGAGTGTGACCAAAGAGCGCAGTATGAGGCTCGTGTCTCAACATAAGGATACAACCCAGCTCGCCCAACAGATCCACCATGTGCTCAACTTCTGCCACTGGGCCATCAGTACTGGTAGCAGCACGGCGCTGCTTTACAGCAAGAGGCCGGTACGTTTGCCCCCCAATGTTCAGCAGTTTCAGCGGCTAAAAGTCGACAGCGTACTCCCAAAAACAAAGAATTTGCCTCATAAACAATGTGACATGCGACTATGAAGAAACTGCATTTGGTTTTAAATGGACTGCAAGTTTCTTCTGTGCATCAGGGGAATTGTCCTAGCTCAAGTGTTAAATTTCTGATTCGAAGAATGCTTGTGTCGTATGTGCTTCAGACCACGTCATCGATGCCAATAAATAGATAAAGTGTTGTATCTACTCTACTATTCCTTGATTTTATTCAAGCATCAGTCTAGGATTATGATTAGTTTTGGAGTATACTGCAGATCCAACCTTGTCTAGATACAAAGTTGCAGATCCAGCTGGATGGTGATTTTTTTTTTTTGGTTTTTTTGTGGTTGACTCAAACAAATGGTACCTCTGTCACATGGATTTGGCTACTTACCACAAGGCAGTCAGCAAATAAGATAATTGAGATAACTTTATTGTGGGAATGTGGAGTAATGCCCCCAAAGGGCACATTAACAAATGAGTTATTTGTTTCTGTTGTTTAGCTAGGCTCAGTGACTGAAGGACATTATTGTGTGTGTGTGTGTCTGTGTGTGCGTGTGTAGATTCTGTTCCAGCTTCGCCAGCTCTTCAAGGCAAGATTGGAGCCAGCACCCCAGGCCAACGGAGTTGTGCGCTTTTTCTGTGATCCAACATTCTGGGCCAGAAATGTGGTCAATCTAGGTGAGAGGACTTTTTTGAGAATTACCTCATCAGTCAATATTTCTATGCGTTAAATATTACTTTCAGGTTTTTATTGATTTATGCAAATTAAGATGAGAGATTTAGAGAGTCTTAATTTGCCTTTGAAATATGTTTAATCTGATATTTTAGTCTTTGCGTACTTATTTATACATGATAACCATCATCCAGCCTGCCAGATTAAGTCTTGCCTTTCTGTACAGTGGCCATTTATATCTTATAAATGAAGGGGCAATTAATTGATTAATGTACCCTGTCCTTGCTGTATAAATACAACATTTCACAGTTATGCACGTCTTGCTTTAAAGTCCAGTCACTGTAATTACTCTTCTTCTAATTCAAGGCAATTTGGTAATCGAGAAGCCACCTCCACCCCCACAGCCGCCTGGCGTAATGGTAGCAGGACCGCCCATTTCACCAGGTCAAAGTCAACCCGGCAAACACCCAGGACAGATCAACCTGGCCCAGCTCCGGCTGCAGCACATGCAGCAGGCAGCGTACGCCCAGCAAAAGCAACAGCAGCAACAACAGCAGCACCAGCAGCAGATTCAGCAACAGATGCGCATCGCTTCACAAATGTCCCAGCAGCACGCCAGACAGACTGGACCGCCCATGGCTCAGCAGCAGGTATGGAAAACACTCACCAGTTAAGGTACCACTGTGGAATAAGATGGAGATCCGTTGTCCAATTGAGTGAGTGAAAATCCTTCACAATTTTCACACAAAGCCCCCACGGTTCTTGATTTTGCTCATTTTTCATTCAGCCTGCCCCCCTGGCCCCTTATAGCAAGTTTTTGGACAATCCCCCACCCTTGCCCATTTTTGACTTTTTTGACACTATTGGCCCTGTCGTTTTTAAGTTTTGAGTGAGAGCTCTATCAGAAAGAGGTCTGACTATACAAGATTAAGATTATGTATCCTGGGCGCGCAGGTAGTCAAGTGGTTAGAGTGCATGCCACGTATGCAGCCGACCCCAGTTCAAGTCCTGGCCAGAGGTCCTTTGCTGCATGTCACATCCCCCCCTCTCCTGTTTCCTGTCTGTCTACTGTTAAATAAAGGTGCCGAAAAAATCTTTAAAAAAAAGATTATTTATCCTAAGGGAGCAGCCTGTGAGGATTTGTTGACCACCTTCACTAAGACTTGCTTGTTTCTTTATTAAACTTTAAAGACCATACCAGCTTTTACTGCTTTTACATTTTTCAGGCCTTCAACCATGAATTGCTTTATTTTCCAAAACATTCGGCTTCATATTGATCTCCTACCTGCCAGACAACCTCTCTTTCTTTTTCCTTTATTCTATTATTCATTTAGTCCATAAAACCTGAAAAAGAGTGTGGCCATCAAGGGACCAGAAACCAAAGTGATCTCTTAAGATATCTTAATTTGTCCAACCAACTGTCAAAAAACCCCAAACTATTCAGTATATGGTGTTTTTATTACACTTGTGAAGCAGCACGTATTTAGTATTTCTTTAGATCCACAAATCACATTGTCTTGCCAGCGTTATAAGTATATATTGGGCCTACGATTACATGACCCTGAGAAATGCCTCATGTTTGCATTATTTGCCATGGTTGTATTTATCTAGTGATGTGATTTTTAAATGCACTGTTTCTCCATTTGTTTTCTGTGATTTCTGACCAGCCTCCAAGGCTCATCAGTATGCAGCAACTCCAGAGAGGGCCTGGGGGTATGAACGGTGGTCCAGGTCCCCCTATGTACCCATCGTCTCACCACATGCGTCTATCGGGTATGCCACAGGGTCGGATGCCCTCAGCTCAGCCGAGACACAACGGACAGCAGTATCCCTCCATGATGCAGCCTCAGCTACAGAGACAGGTCAGCACAAACACACCCTGGGTTCACTGCATGGAAAAAGATGAACAGATGTGATTGTGGTGTTAAATACAGGTTTTCTCTTGTGATGTTTTGATGATGCAAATGTGACCATTGAAAGACTGTTTATCCCAAAATGTCACTTCTAGTGGGACAACAGTTACTGTATAGATACACAAGGCAGGGCTGGGCTGAAGCAACCAAACAGCCTACCTGACAAAGCAATATACAATGTTCACAGTGTATTGTTTGTGCATCCTTTTTATGTAGTACATCAGATAACTGTGGAATACTAACAGACATTGAAGTTAGGTTTCATTTTGATTTTGGACCTTACTAGTCTATAGAAAGTCATGAGGTCAACAGGTATATTTGCATTTCCTCGTTTGTGGTTTTGATTGTTTTGATTATAGTTTGTTTAAACTGTGATTCTGAGGCTGACTTCCTCGTAGAGCCTCTGTGATATATTGGCTGATTAATTTATCACAGATATATTGCTATTGGAAATCAATACTGATGTCTATCAGCTGATAAGTAGCCAGAAATAGCAGTGTGTTATTAACAGTGACGTCATTACATAGTTTGACCACCAGTGAGTATCAACAGGCTTCAGCTGTAAAATAGAGGACTCGCCACGTTTCAGTTCTTCTAAAAAAAAAAAAAAAATTTTTGTTTATGTTTTGATCTTCAGTGAAAAACCAATATTGGCCCAACATTATGTTTCTGCTTTGGATAGGGAAATTATATTTACCCAAAACTTCTGATAGGTGACCAAAGTAGACTACCTTCAATGAATGCTGCCATTATTGAAATGCAAATGCAAATCGCTGAGTCCGAACTAAAATGCAACATTCAGTTTGCATTTCTGTTTTCAAGTTTAAGTACTAAATTATCTGCCAGGTAAAAATAAATAAAAATAAAAATGGACAATCCATTTCACGTTCAATTTCTTTTTTTAGGGTTTTACTTTTGTCCGTTTTAATTTTATTGCATTTTCAAACATATTAATGTGTTTTTTTGTATTTAAATTTCGAGTAAAGAAATGGTAAATTAAATGTACATTTGATTTTTTTTTTTTTAAATAATAGAATTTAGATACTGGCATACTTGACCTTCCATAATCAAAACACAGCCATGACAGGTAAAACAGATGTTAAACAAGAACATTTCAGAGAAGGGTGCAAAGGTACTGTTTCCTCATTCAGTCCAGCTTGGCACTGCCTCACAGATGTATCTATACATACAGAGTTGTTTGTTTGCTGAAGTCAAGTATAAAAATGTACATTTATTGCCTGCATGTAAGACTAGGTAAGAGAAACCTGCACTATATCCAGCCCCTTTTGTCTTTGTGTCCAGATGTCTATAGAATCTGAGATGAGCCACCAAAGGTTTCGTTTCTTACTACAATCAGGGGTTTGACACCTTTTTCCTACTTTATTATGTGTCTTGTGCAGCATGCGCTCTCACCCAAATGCATGATCATGCAACCATGTTGTTTTCATAACACTTATAAAACAAAATAAATGACCTGTCAATTGCTCCTGCCCCCCCTATTCCTCCTCCTCCTCCTTTCCTCCCTCCCCTTTTCTGTTGTTGTCCTTCCTTCCCACCGTCCTCTCTCCCTCCATCCGTCTTTCTGTCTTTTTCTGTGCAGCATTCCAACCCAGGGCACGCAGGCCCTTTCCCGGTGGCATCCCTTCATAACGCCAACCCCACAAGTCCCACCAGTGCCAGTATGGCTGGAGCCCACGCTCACCGCGGCCCTACCAGCCCCATCATTGGTCCCATCGAGCTCATCCCCTCCGTCACAAATCCTGAGAACCTCCCCTGCCTACCTGAGATCCCACCCATTCAGGTGTGCACACTCTAACCACGTAGAGTTGTTTCAAGCAGGGTTGGACTTTCTTTTTTTACCTCCCACCTTTTAGTATTTTGTTGTTTTGCCAGATAAAAAATTAAAAAAAGAAGTTAGGAATCTGATCATTTTTAGAGGAAGAAGAATGAATACATTAATGCACAATATGGGGAGGAATTGTAAAATATATGAATATAAATGATTTAGAGAGGATGAAAAGCAAAATAAGATATGTACATATACACACAGGAAGTTGCAAAAAGAGACAAATATCTGAGGCGAAACGTTTTTAATGAATTCTGACTTAATTTGCAAAAATGCACTGAAGTAATATTTGTTGTTGTTATTTTCTTTAACGCTGTGGGTTTCTGCTGTCACTAGCTGGAGGATGCCGGTTCCAGCAACCTTGGACACCTCCTGACTCGCTACATCACCGCCAGCACCCAGAATCAGTTAGGCTCAGTGGACATGAATCCATCACCCGGACTGTCTACACACTCTCCCGGATCTTCAGGTACCCACATCTCGATAGAGAGGACTTCCATTCACAGCGTCTCTCATTTACATCAAACCGTGCTTTCTGTTACACATTTTTTAGTCTTACTTCATGCTGACTAAAACTGGTGTGATCAGATTCATGACAACATTATAGACTATGGATTCAGACACAGGTCTAAATGCCAAGGCGTTGGCTCTGTAAAATAGTCACAATTAAATTGACAAAGTTTGACACATATTATACTGGACAGCAACAAAACTATTAAAACTAATCTCATTTAAAACTAAACTAAATTACCTTATTTAATGGAAAAGCCATCCTAAATTCAATTCCCAGAAATGTATGCTTCATTATACTGATTATTTGTAAATGTCAGTGATTTAACTCCTTAAATCCTATTTGCATTGTAATATGAGGTAATTACGTGTTGATCACCTGTTTCCTTATTTCTACCTGCAGGTCTGTCTAACTCTCACACACCAGCACGACCTTCTAGTACGTCCAGCACAGGCAGCAGAGGCAGGTAAGAAGATACGTTATGTATTTTATTGAAATTTTATGCAGAAATATTTTCTAGTTGTAAGTTTACAAGTTAACAGAATTAATAGATTAACCAAAAACAATCATTTGGCGAGCCCTTGATAGTTAAACTATAGGTTTTCCATTAGGTTTAGGTTCATTGTGAACACCTACAGTGTCTACTGGTTGCATTTGACTACCTTTGTGTCACAGCATTAAATCAGCAAATGTTGGCAGATCTGGATGTAGGATGGACACCAGAGGGCAGCATAGATGTGTGAACCTGTGCGTGAACTAGGGTTAGGCAATTACAATAACATTTTTCATCTCAAGCTATACCAGATAAATCTACTAACTCATCATCTTACAGTCACTGAACCTTGATACTGTATCAGTTGTATTTTAAGGACATGGGCTAGCACATTACAAGATGCTGCGTGTTTGAAAGTACCGTGTTTGTTCAACAATCATGTTTGATTCCAAGTTAAAACTAGACATGAAAGTTTTACTGAAAAGTGGTTGAGGGAGAACAAATAAAAGTACACAAGAGATAAGAGGGCAATGTGAAAGATGAATTTAACAGAGATTGAAGCGTCAAACAGTAGCAGAATATTTTTTATTTCTAACACTGTAGTCTCAATGAATTAAAATGAATACTTGTTTATAGTTGCCGAGTTTGTTGTTCGTGACTGCCAACGGCATTATTTTTCTCCATGATTTGTTTTTGTGTGTGTTGAAGCTGTAGCTCTGCAGGGAGGGCGGGGACCGGTGGCGGAGCTGCGGTGGAGCAGGTGAGGGTGAAACAGGAACCCGGTACAGACGACAGCTACAATTGTCCAGCTTCTTCTCTGAAGACGGAGCGGGGCAATGATGCAGGGAGGAGTGCTTGCATGGTATGAATACAAAGCTTTTAAATGAAGCCTAAATGTGTGGGAATATGATAGCACCATACTGCACTGATCTGCTGTATATGTTGACAGATGATTACCTGTGCTGCATTGCGGTTCTGGTCTCTTACATCATGATACGACTCACAGTGTTGCAATAGCTAATTGTGAATGTTGTGTAAAGAACATCAAGGAGTGCAGGAACACAGATTTACAGGGAGTGATGACAGTGTGCCCACAAATGTAAATTGAACTAAGGGTGATGACAGTGTTGACCAAAAATATTTGGTCATTTATAGTATTACACAAAACAGACAAATATCCATGGTAAAAATGGTTCTTTTTGGACATTTTTGTTGTAATAATATTTTCACATCAGTATGCACTATGCATGAATGACTTGTGCAAGATTCAGACAGAATCCATCAATCTTTGATCCGCTCCTTTTATTAATATCTAATTAAATTTGAAAGGGCAAAAGAGAGATGGAAAATTAAATGGGAAATGGGAAATGCAGTGTTGAAAAACTGGTAATAAAAAGATAATAGTTTTTATATGTGCTATGACTGGTCAGGAAAAGTAAGGAGATAAACTTGTTTATGTATTTAATTTCACTAATGTTTTGATGTGTGTTTTCCTGCAGATGAGCAGTCCTGAGGACAGCCCCCTTCCTGTATTAGGAGTTGTATCTACAGGTCAAGATGCTGTCAGGGCTTTAGGGGAGCGCATCAAAACCGAGCCCCAGTCTGACACACCTTGCTCTGGACTAAACGGCTCCAGTACCTCCACCTCCTCTTCTTCCGCTACCACTATGACCTCCACTACCTCGTCGTCCACTGAGAACAGCAGCACCACCACCACCACCACCACCACAGGCTCTCAGCTCACGAATGGAAACTTGGACAAAGGGGCAGAGACTAAAGGGGACAGGGCGGCGGCCGAATCGGCCAATCCAGGCGGGAAGGAAGATGACCCCAACGAAGACTGGTGTGCTGTTTGTATCAACGGTGGTGACCTGCTGTGCTGTGACCACTGTCCAAAGGTGTTTCACATGAAATGCCACGTACCCACCATCAAAATCTTCCCAAAGTAAGTGGTCCGTATAGGGGACTGATGTACAGCACCAGTCAAAAGTTTGGACACACCTTCCCAGTCCATTGAATGAGAAAGTGTGTGACCATTATGTTCATTTGCAGGCAGACTGTTTTCAGTGAGGCAGTATTTGGGGACACCGAAACACAAAATTCCACATAGACATAAGTAGAAAGAAAAAGTAGAAAAAAAAGAAAGCAGAAAGAGACGTGCAGAACAACAAAGAAGCAACAGTAACATGTTTTAGACAAAGTTGACACCTGATCTGTAATAAGAGGGCCATAGTAGCACAAAGTCACGTCAGTCAAAACCTAAATAAATGTCTAACTACACCACTCCACAATGTTCTGAATCATTCGGATCTAATTGCTGTTAATTGACCATTAATGTGTGTAATGTGTTTGTGTCTCAGGGGGGACTTCCTCTGCACATTTTGCCGAAGTGTATCCAGCCCAGAGATAGTGTACTGTGACGAAAGCAGGAAGGTCAAAGGAGAGCACGACCTGAATCCTGAAGACCAGAGGGTCAGTACAGCCTCCACATCCTCAGAGGCGTCGTCATGGTTACTGCAACATTGCTAATTCTCTTTCTTCTTCTCTGTGCAGAGATGTGAACGTCTCTTGCTGTACATCTTCTGTCATGAGCTCAGCGTGGGCTTCAGGGAACCTGTTCCTTCCTCTGTAAGTAGCTCAAAACCACACACACACACACACACACACACACACACACACACACTAGGGGCGTAATGGTATACCAAATTAACGGTGCAGTACAATTTTGGTACAGCACCAGTGGACATGTTGGTTTTTTTTGCTAAGTGTAAACCAACAATGGCTCACTGGTTGATACAATGCAACAAAACAGAACCCAACAGCGCTTGTTTTATGTCCTGTGTGCTGGTATTCTTCCTTGTTTTAATTTATTGCACTGTGTTGTATCATTTTTCCTGTGATTAATAATTGATTAATTAATGCTCGGTGGCCTTATTACTTTTTTAGTTCCTTGGAGACATGCTTGTGATTAAGAGTTATACAAATTAACATAATTTCATAGCCTGCATGTTGGTAAAGCAGGTAGCTGACTATCATAATGAGGTCAGATTAATGTGTTTTCAAGATGGTTAAAAGGAGAGACTAGATGGGAACATGGTTATTTATATTCAGTGTTTTTTATTGGGTTTTTTTGCATTAAATAAAGGAAAAATGTAATGAAACTCATCTTAAATATTTGTGGCTGTTAGGGCTGGGTATCATTAAAAAAATTACCATACCAGTATCAATTCAAGTAGCCTTAAAGTGATACTGATACCAATTCAATACCCATCATGTTAAATAGCCAGCTCTTCCTAATATATAATCACTTTCAGATTCCCACTCACTACAAATTTAAAAAGTTTTATAATGTGGTGTGTGATTGTTAATCATTGCTGGTTGCATTAAGGGTATAAGTTCTGGGTGGGAATCCAAAAAGAGCCCTAGTATTAAATTAAACATTTCAGGATGTTAATTTGTAACACCCTGGTCCTATTGTAGAAACAGTTCTCTAGTTAGGCCTCTCGGTATCTCACCATTATTTGATGTACACCAGTGGATATTTCTCTGCACTCCCGCCTGGTTACATATCATGGTGCTCAACAGCTGTATAGTGAAACCGTGCTCTACAACAAAAAAAAGATCCATTTCTGTGTTCTCATGACCTCGTATGGCTTAAAATCCCAACTCTCTCAGTTCCACTGTGTTTGGAGGTGATGTCTATTATCCATGTTTCTATTTCTGCCAAAATGCAAGCTCTCCGCTAACCCACAATTTGTTAAACCTAGGTGCCCAACTACTACAGGATCATCAAGAAACCCATGGACCTGAAGAAAGTCAAGAAGAAGCTGCAGTTACGGAGCTCCCACTACTACCAGTCCATCCAGGACTTTGTGTCCGACATGCGCCTGGTCTTCAAAAACTGTGCAGAATACAATGAGGTGAGCAGCATGGGTCTATCAGCTTGCTTTGGTTAATGGCATCTGCTCGTATGTGTGCATGCAGACAAGGGTTAGACTGATATGGGTTGAAGTTTGAATTGCAATGGAAAAAAAGAAACAAAAGAAAAAGAATGGCCGAAGACATGAGGCCTTTCAATGAATATTTCACTGACCAAGTGAAACAGTAGCACAACTATAGCAGTTCACTGAAAGCCACTATATTAGTCTAACCTTAATGTATAGACAAACCCTGACAATGGGATAAAAGGAGGTGGGAAGTGGTGCTTACGGCCTGCTGTGTGCGTACCAGTTTTGTCAACTTACTAACACCGCCTGATGGAGTGTAAACACGTCATTGTGCTCTTTTCCACGTGGCTGCAGGAACACTGTCCGAACCCTGTTAACCCTTTCTATATCACAAATGATAAAACACAACTTTGGTTTTCAATGGACTGTTCACTATCTTATATTTCACATGGGTGTTTTGTGTATATTTGAATGTATATTATTTATCTCTGTTGCCTCTTTACATTTTGATGTCTTCTGTCTGTACTGGAACACAGTTTGTTATCCAAGTTAATACAGTCTTGCTTGATATGTCACCTATATGAGTCTGCTGTAAAGTGTAAAGTACTGTATATGCTCATGCGTTACACCTTCCAACCACATGACAGAGCTTCTATTGATCAAGTG
Source organism: Scomber japonicus (assembly GCF_027409825.1). NCBI lineage: Eukaryota > Metazoa > Chordata > Actinopteri > Scombriformes > Scombridae > Scomber > Scomber japonicus. The sequence continues at coordinate 9,956,378 of NC_070581.1, read as the reverse complement.
GTGTCTGGGGTAACACCTCAGACTACCCTGAGACATCACCTCATTTGGCTAACGGTGACAGGACAGGCTCTGTTCCTCGCAGGACGACCTCACCATACTTATGATGTTTGTTATGTCACTAAAATTAACAGCAAGCAGAGTCCTCACCTGTGAGACATGTTCAGTCATTTTTTTAGTTTACAGGATTACATGATATAATGAAAGACATTTCATCACTGTAATTAGATTAGCCAAATCTTAAGGTCATTAATAGTTGACTAATCACTCATGTGACTAATCAGGTGGTAACACAGGGCATCACCCATGGCAACACGTATAAAGGTTTACATTTTCAAGATAGATTGAAGCTCTTTCCATAGTTATGTCTCTCTCAACGTGAGGCTTTTAAACCTGTGAAACAATTCTTATTACATCAAATGAAATCTGTATGATTTAAATAATCAGATTCTCTGTGTTAACAAAAAGTGGTGTGTGGATAAATCCTGCTGTAGTAGTAGGAAAATAATCAGTAGCTCCACACATACACTACAAAAATCTATTTCATACTAGATGTGAGCATTAGAAAACTAAAAAAGTGAAGTAATTGCTGTAATCCTTTTTTAAATGCTTTGAATAAAATTTAAATATTGGTCTATTGCCAGAAAATGCTGCATATAAACCAGTTGTAGTCTCTTAAACTTAATGAAAATGTTGTTTTTCAAAGGCTGCAGTTAGGATGGAGGGCTTTGCAGAGTGGAAAAGCACCAGTTAATTGAAGCCTTTGATAATGTTAATACTCTCTTCAAGTATTAACCATTTTCAGTCAGCTACAGTCACATAATCTGATGCTTTAACTAGATCAGCTGTAAAGACCACATTCTTCACATTTACTTGGAACATACAGAAGCTTGAATAATGCATTTATTACCAAGCAAATTGTGAAGAAACGTCAAACACAGACTTTTAAGAGCTGCTGTTTCATACAGATGGTGATGAAGAGAATATGCTGCAGGTTTATACAGTAGTTACCCTCATCACTCTTTTTCTAGTGTTTCCTGTTAACTAATGAGACTGAAGTAGACCGAGCGCAGACTTCACTTGCTGTTCATTTCTGCAGTGACGACTTGGTGACGACACTCCTCGTAGGCTTGAGCACAGTAGGCCGTAAACAGATTCCTGATCTGTTATTATCTAACCTGCCTGTGCTGTGAACTCTTCTCTTCCCCCCCTGCTGCTTCACTGTCTTTGTTGTAATGTTATTGCCCCTTTTTAGATGTCTCGAATAATCCAGGTTTATGATGAGGAGAAACAGATTAATACGCAGGTAAGCCGTTTCAAATAGAGCACAGATGTCCTGTCCCCTCCCACTGAGGCTCCAAGAAATGTTTTTTGCCCCTGACCTTCATATAGAGATGTCTCGAGCAGCAGACTCATAAAAAATTACACATAAAAAAAAGGCTGAAAAATGGATTGAACTTCTTTGCCCTTCATCATAATGAAACGTTGTAAGAACAGTATGATATATCACAGGGTTTTCTGAGGTCCTGGAAAAAGTCTATAAATGCTTTTTATATTTGGTTTAATTTATTGCAAAGGTCTTGAGTCCAGTTCATTTGGTGCTAGGGTGTGACCGAGTGAATATGTAAAATGTAATGTTTATGTGTTTCATTTTATGAGGAGCTGTGCAAGCCGTAATGAATTCTGAGCCTCACACATACATCCATCATGAAAAATACATGTATGTGTGTGTGTGTGTGTGTGTGTGTGTGTAGATATATTAAGTCTGGGAAATGAATTTAGAAGTAATCGAAGCTGACATTATGACTCTATAACCTACCTAATTATAGCCGTGTCAATACATTCATTAAAAGTATTCCCTCATGTAGTTTCAAAGCGATGTAATTAACCATATGTGTCCAGGGAAGACAAAATTACATGTTTTGTCGGTCACATTGGCACACTTGGGCTTCACTCAACTGGATACAGGACAGAAAGAGTGTGTGAGGCCAGTGTGAAGGAGAGAAAGAGACGAGGTGATGCTGCACTTAGAACAGATAGGTATGGATCTATAAATCCCTCCTGACCACAGTTAGGAGGCTGAGGCACATTGTTTCAAACACTAGCATTAGTTAAAATGACATCATTCTAAAAGATTCGGCTAATAAGATAATGAGATAGAAGAAGTCATTCATGAGATATGTTAAACAGGGTCTCCTTTTAATTTTAATTTCCCTTTTTAGCAAACAAATACTTTAAAGTAGTCTTAACTACTTAATATGGTAAATAAAAATCCAGTCATAATCCAGAGATTTCTTTTCATTTTTCAGTACAAATATTTAATCAGAGCTCCATTGTGAGGATGGAGAGTCTTGTAATCAGATTTAATAAGATATTGTTTGATTAAGTGTATATACATGTGAGCGTTCATGCATTATTAATGGTGAAAATATATTCATAAGAGTAATAAAATGTATGTGAAAGTGAAAATGTACGGATATGAGAGTGAAAACAGTGTTTGCCTGTGACAGTACAATTTAATGCATGAGGTATAAATGTAAGGATGTGAAATGCTCAGGATTAGTCATGGCTTGTTCAGCATATTATAGTCCCTCCTTTTTAAAATGTCCAGTTTCAAGCAAACAGCTGCACATGAGCATCAATCCAGACTTCATTTTTGGTCTTCTAGGCTTTCTAAGCTCAAACATGTCCTGGTTTTAATATTGCAGTCTTTCTTTTAATACTAGTAAAGTCCTGTTTTTAAGGTTCATTTCCTTTATCTGGTTCAAATGTCATTCTCAATAGAGATTTGTGACCCCTGAACTAAATGGAAGACAATTCAGAGTCAGTCTGAAATGCTCCTAACAGCCATTACATTTATATTTAAAAAAAAATGTTTAGTGGTTTATATTGAATTGAATTTTTTTTGAACTAGTCAAATTTTGAAACTGTGACATGTGGAAATGCTTCGTGGAGCCACAGTGGGACGGGGTGGGGCAGCAGGATATCTCTGCTCTGTACAGCAAGGTTGAGCCGGGGCCACCCTGCCACCAGAAGTCTTAACCAGATCTAATTTGTCTCCTCATTCTCCTCTTCCTCTTCCCTGCTTCAACCCATTCATTCCTCCCGCTCAACGGTACTGTCAAATCCTGCTTTCTTCACATCACTCTTCTCCCACCCCTTTCTCCTCCTCTTCCTCCTCCTATTCCTCCTCCTCTGACAGGCGGGATCGGAGATGGCGATATCCGGCAAGGCAGTGAGTCTGTACTTTGAGGAGAAGCTGCGGGAGATCTTCCCAGAGCAGAACTTCCCCGAAACAACTGAACCCGAGTCCATGGAAACAGAGGAAAAAGAGGGAGACGTTGACACGGACGACTCCGGGGAGGACTTCATACAGCCCAGACGCAAACGTTTAAAAACGGATGAGAAAGTCGTCCACATCAAGTGAGAACAAACCACCAACAGAAGTGGAAAAACTGTCTTCCCACATACCACACTTGTCCTTTGTTTGAGGCAACAAACGTAAAAGGACGAGATTCGCTGTACAAACTGCTTGGTTTCTCTCATCCTTGCCTTTGAAAGATTTACAGGAGATACCTGCCTTTATCAGAACTGTCGAGGACAGAAACACAGAAGAGCTGCATTCCCTCCTTATTTCATGGACGCTCCAAAACTGGCTTGTACAGATTTTGATGTAGGACTTGTTTTGCATTAGTTAAGTTAATTATTGCTTTTGTTCCTTTTCTATCAAACATTTTATTTGTAGATTTGTTGTGACAATTGCTTTATAAAACATTTAAATCTCCTGTTCTCCAGTTCTTAATGTATTATATATATTCTTTGACATGAAACCTACCAAGTATTTGTATGACTTTGTGGAAGCGTTATGTAAATAAGAGAATCTAGCCCACTGAAGGTAATCCTACAGTATAGATGTTTGGGTGCGTCATCAATAAAAACCTGTTCTTGAAATATATCAAAAGCAAATGTGTGGTGTGGAGTAGGGTTGGGGGTTGTCAGAGAATTCGTCACTCGAGTTTCACACCAGAATAATGGAGGTGACATCAAACATGCTAACGGCTCTGTGTGGCCACACTAAGGTCAAATCAGAGACTGATGGGATGATATTCATTTTTTAAAGTATTTATTGATGATTGAAGTGTTGAACAAAATGAAATATTGATCTGGTGATGGTTCTAGAGATGTTTTGAAATGTCATGGTCATTTCTCTCCCTAGAGCTGTGTTGCTAAAGTGGCTAAAAATACATTTATAAAACAGACTCCTCTGTACTTTTAAATAGTTGTAATTAGTTTTTAATTAGCAGTTTTCAGCATTTCAACGGAATACATGGTCTGAAAAGTATTAAAATCCTCCTTGTAACTTGGGTGAACCGATACTAGAAGAAAATAATTAGAAATATAGAAAATAAGCAACAACGATAAGTTACTATCAAGCTTTTACACATACTTTTACACAGCAGATATTTCAACCTGTGATGAGAAAAAGCACAGGTGTTATTAATAACAGTGTTAAACTTGTAGTGTCCCAGACAACCAAGACAATGAGTCAGCAGACACCAGGAGCCTGAAACTGGAGCAGCTCAATGGGATTCAGTCATCAGTCATTTTATTATTTCCACCTGTGTTTTTATGCTTCATTAAACTGTCAGCAGTCTGAACTATGATCAAGTTTGAACTGTTAACTTTTCAGCCACTGTCATCATATTTTTGAGCGCATTATACAAATGAATTTGACATTAAGTAGAGGTGAACACTTTTCTTTTACTTTGCTCCATAAAAACGTGGCAGCCTTTACTTCAGCTCCTTCTTTATGTAGTTATAATCTGAGCCCTTAAAACACATAAATCTACTTCCGCAGAGGTGGAAACTTGAAGCAGACCTGAAATAAGATCACAGCAGCTGACATCAGCGCAGTGAGGTGCTGAGTCGTCAGTCCTGCAGACGATCAGCTGACACTTCCTGCGTCACCTCAAACAGCATCTTTCCCTTTTCATTCAAAGTCGGACGTTGGGTTTAATCGTCTTTTCCAGGTATTGTGATTTTTCTTGATAACTTTGACTGTGTTTGTCTGGACGTCTTTGGGTTGACTTGGAGTCTCCTTTATTGTCGAGAAAACAAAAAAACAGTATTCTGAACATAACTCCTTTTTATGTCAATATCTTTAATCACTTTTTTCACTTACATCTCTGTGTCCTTTGCCTGGCTGCTGCCAACATCTGCATTAGATCACAGAGTGTGACTATTGGGTATTTCTCACGGCTGCACACTAAAATGCAAAAGTTGGTTAGAGAATGCAGGAGGCCTCAAGAACAATGACGACTCAGGACTAATGAGTGAATTACCGAGTAGTGCGAAATAATCAAATTTAACAAGACTTGCTGATATGTGATGAGAGTGTGTGAAATGTGTGCGCGCTGGAACATGAGATTGGTTGTTCTAGTTCTACCGAAACGTGACAGTAACATCATGAAAGCATACCACGAGCTTGTCCCACCACAGCCTATATTTTACAGTTAAAGACACCGACTCCATGTTGCTGTGTAGATCTTTAACTTTGTATGTCATAATTTCAATCCCAAAATTTAAAACCCATCTTTTAAAACCATTTGTACTCAGGGAGGATTATTAATATACATTTCTTTATTATGTGTATTCTGTGGTATTAAAGATTTTAGCATTTGAGTTTCAGTTTCGCTTGAATTAAATGCGCGGTAAAAGTATTATGGACATGTATTATGTATTAATGATGTCTAACACACATTTACTATCAATGACAATGGATATAATTGTAATTAAACTGCCGAAATGACAATTTTTTTGAGCCCAGGCCAGGTTAAACTTTTATTTTGAAAACCAGTCTAGTTTGTTTTTCAAGCACACGAGCCACAGTCACGTGCCAACCATGCAGTGACGTTTCAGCAAATCGACCAATCAGCTCGCGGACATAGAGCCACCTAATTACTTGCTTCCGTGTTTTCGCAGCAGTCTCCAAGAGCTTTTTGTTCCGCTGAGGGTGTTTTTCAGCGTTCTCAGCGGCCACACAGTCAAGAGAAGCTTTATTCCTTTTCATTGTGGTAGTGTAAGTATGTTTTTAAGGCGTAGACACATTTAGGTTTAGGTTGTTCTTATCGTCGCTAGCCAGCTAAGAGCTAAAAAAAACACATTTGTTTACTCTCTGGTGTGTTGTTCACTGTTTGCCTGTGAGGTGTTTTCTTAACGATTGAATGCATATGCACTAGCTACTTTATCTAACTGCCGCTTCCTTGATCTAATCAGGGGAACAAAAGCGGATTGTGACTATTTTTGCTGTTGTTTCTAAGCTTTGACCAACCTTTGACCCCTGTTACCACCCTGCTAACTGGAAAACTGCCTTATCATAGATTTGTTGTTTATTTTTTGATATTTAAATGTGCCAAATGTGATATCCATCTGTGCCATATGGCGGAGATATTTTTTTTGCCATTTCATTTTCACTTTTGTGCTTTGTTTGGAATCACTTTGTAAAAACTGTTTATGTCCTGGCAGTGTAATGAGAACTGAGCATGTGGGATGGGGATATTTTCTCATATACTGCATATTTACAGGCTATATATATATATTTATAGGCTTCTTGTCCCCCTCACAGAATGGTGACAGATGGAGTCCTCGCACGGGGATCCTTTGGATGGTCCACTCAGGGTAACTTCACTTCACTGTGTCCTAATGGGACAAAATGGGTCTGGGATGGACTCGGCGAATGTGCCCAGGGCGCAAGAGATATGGCCAGTATCTACCTAGGCCTGCTGTCCATTCTCTGCTTCATGGTGTCTTCGCTCCCGTAAGTGTTTCTGTCTGCCTGCCTCTCAGAGGAAGCACTCTTTTATCTAAACATCATGTAAAATTCTGTCTTCTCATGTCTTGTCCTGTCTTGTCTTTTTTCAGACAGTACTATAGCTCCTGTAAAACAGGGAATATGGACAGCGCCCTCTCTATTTGGTTTCTGCTGCTGTGGTTGGGAGGTGACACCTGCAATCTGGTGGGCTCCTTCCTGGCCGACCAGCTTCCACTTCAGGTAACTAATAATTAGTTTCATTATCAGTTAATCTTTACATAATTGTTTTGTAAAATTGAATGATAATTAAATATTAAAAATATTGAGAAATGCTCATCAGAAGTTATGAAAATCTCACATTTTGTCCTATGATCATTTTTGTTGATGGGATGACAAAAAAGTGAACAAATTCTCCCATTTTTAAAGCTCATGCCACCTTTTTAAGTGTTGATCAATGAGTTTGATTATTAATTGATTATTCAAGTTGTTGATCAAAAATTTCTATCAGTGGACTAAGTGATGTGAGTAACTAGTTAATTATTACAATGGGCATGACTTTGTGTGAAGAAAATCTAATTTTTCACGCATTTCTGTTACATGTGTCTTTCTTCTTGTCATCCATGCAGACGTATACAGCAGTTTATTACGTTGTGGCTGATTTGCTGATGCTGGCCATGTACTTATACTACAAGACAAGGAACAGTCTATCTGAACGTGAGTTTTTTTTATTGCTCAATTTTCAAAATGCACAATAGAGGAACCAGAGTACTGTCACAGTTTCACTGTCATATTTGCATCCTCATTTTTTATCAGATTGACATAGCCCTTAGTTAACATGTGACACAGACATCAGCAACCTTTTATAACTTACAATTACGATCCAGTATTGTACCTTAAACAGAACTGACATTTCAGCAGTTCAGGACTGTCTTTTGTCAGCTCAAACCTAAACATGTATTTTATCCTCAATGCCAATGTTACTACTAAGCATAAGCACAAGATAGCTGACACAGCTGCTTAGTGAGCAAACTTCAATTATACTACGATCTTTCACAAGTCCAGACAGAGGAAGAGTAATATCTGTCCCTGTAATGATGTCATCACATGCCTCACGCTGCAGTGCAGTTGTTCCCTTTTTGGTGACCTTTGACACGGTAACCCTTGTATGGAGGAATGTGCTGAAAATGTGTCCCTCAGTGTTGATGGTGAACCCAGACATTTTCTCTTCTCCAGGCAGGAGGGTTTTAAATGTTGTGGGTGTAGTCTGCGTTCTGGGCTTCACCAGCAGCCTCGTCCACCTCCCCGGGTTAGGCACCCAACCAGAAATGATTCCCTCTGGGTTCAGAGGGCGTACCCTGCTCTCAACCTCTGATGTTACCCCCATCAAGGTGAGTCTTATTCATTTATTTAACTAGCGATCCAATGGCACAAGGAAACTAGATGCTAGTGTTATTTTTTTCCTAATGTAATGTTGTGTTTGCTTCTCTGTCACTTCAGGCTTTTACCACTAAAGAAATTATTGGTTTCACCATCGGCTCGGTGTCATCAGTGCTCTACCTCTGTTCCAGACTTCCCCAGATGTACACTAATGTAAGTATGATTAAAGTAGGCTCTCCTACAGATGTTTTGATACTTTAAACATCATTTTTGGGGGCATTTTCGCTGTTTTGGACAGTTGATAGTGTAGAAGCAGACAGAAAACAGTGGGAAAAAGAGGTATGATATGCAACAACGGTCTGTGGCAGGATTTGAGGGCTGAAAAGACCTGACCAGATCTGACCAGAGAAAAAAAAGACCAGTGTTGAATTATTTTTACTTTCATCTTAACCACTGTAATTTAACCTCAGCAAGCTCTCCATAAAGGCGAAGGAACTGCTGAGTCTATGATAATTTATCACTAGCGATGCCACTCACATTACACATTATCATTTGATACATAGTTTGTTTTAAAAAAACGATTATAGACGCTTTAAAGGGAAATTCCACCAATTTCACATATCAGTGTCTTTTTGTATGTCAAGGGGAGCAGCAGAGCATATGTGAAAAAAAGATGTATAAAGCCTTTTGTGGCTCCAGAGGGAGTTGCATGAACTCTGGTAAATCGCCTGAACTGATGTTACTTCACAGTTGTTGAGGAAGATGAATGTGTCAGATATAAGATAATATCTCTGGTTGAGCAACGTCGAATTGGAGACCCCAGATCTAAATTCCTGCTTCTCTAATGTTTGCAGATATTTAATTGACTTGAAAAAGGACTTTATACTTTATAGAAACAGTTACTAGAATGATCCATTAATCTAACCCAATAAATACTCTGCTATACAAGCTGTTTTTGTGATGTAACGTTAAGTCTGCACAACATGAAAAATGAGCATAATCCTTTAACAACATGGAGATTGCTTTCAACTCTGCATATATCACTGCATGTTAGTCTAGTGGACTATACCTGGTGGCCGTGTGAAACGTCTCCCATTCCTTACATTTACAATAAAGGTTTTTGTTCTTCCACTTCCCCTTCCGTACTTTCATTTCTCCCCACAGTTTATACGGAAGTCAACAGATGGAGTTTCTTACTTCCTGTTCGCTCTCGTCATTTTGGGAAACACCACATACGGCCTTAGTGTCCTACTGAAGAACCCTGATAATGGCGATGGAGAGAGAAGCTACCTGGTCCATCACCTGCCCTGGCTCATCGGCAGCCTCGGCACACTCTCCTTAGACGTAGCTGTATCCTTTACAGAATGAAAGAAACATGTCTGCTGCTGCTTCTTGGCCTCAGGACCCTCCTTAATCCCATGTACATGCTACATTTTAGAAAGTGCTGAGCTGCAAGAGATGAGAGTTCATCAGATAGGTTTACATCTCGTGACTGCGTGTGTGGAAATGCAATATACAGTATCAAAGGTCCAAACACTCGAGAGGGAAATAGTCTTTTTGCCAGCAGAGACACGATGTTAAGAGCTCCTCTAGCAGCACCTTGAGACTGTACTTGTCTTTATATGTCAAATGACCAATTAAGTTTCATGCAGCTTTAGTTTGAATGAAAATATATATGAGGCATAAGCATGTGACCTGATGATGACTGGGTGTTTTACAAGGGCCAGCTGTCAAAGGTTCCTTCAGAAGGCTTTACTGATTATACGGCATGATCAGTTTTGGTGTCTAAATATGTCATCACAGTCATCCGAAGTTTAGCAAAAGCTGAATATCAAGCATCATGGTTAGATTTACCTATTAAGGCGCCCAGTAGGAAATTACAAAAATTGCTGGGTCAGCACACAGACAGCAGCAGAACGCTGCACCTGCTTCTGTGTTTGTATACTTGTGAACTTTAACCAAATAAGTAAATAAGCGCATTCCCCAAAATGCCAGACTTTCCCTTTTAAGTACAGTGTTCATTAGCAGGATATACAGCCGCATCATGTGATCAGTTACCCAGAGACCAACAAGTACTGCTCTGCTGGAATGATGTTACCTGGCCCTACCTTGATTTGTGTGTGTTGCTTAGTTTGTATTCATTTGACCACATGGAAGTGTATTCAGGACAATACAAACTAAAATAACAGTGTTTGAGATTAGATTTTTACAAAGGTCCTCCCGACATGACGTAGCTAAAATCTTCCTTTGTAGCACATATTCCCAGTTCTTCATAGTTGTGTGTTTTTGTAGCTGACATTTTCTGACAGTAACCAGTATTGCATTTCCAAGGATTCCTCAATATTTCCTTAACACTTCGGTACAGATCTCCTTCCAGTTCTTGATTTACCGCAAGGCTTCGGCACCGGAGGACAGCAGCCACGATGAGACGAGGCCACTGATTGGGAGCTAAACCTTGGAGCGCAGAGTGTAGCGGTGGGACACAAGCAGACACTCGCTTCCAATGAACCCTCAAAATCACACATCTAACACCAAATCAGGATGGAAAAAACCAACATTTTAGTTTTAATTTTACGGTTTTATTTATTATACTCTTTTTTTTTTTTATGTTTACAATATGTTTTAATCTGCAAAAGCACAGAGAAGGATGAAGTTCTTCCCTAGGGTTCTGCTGCAGTGATGTGATTCAACACTGCTCTCTTTTTTAGAGTTTTAAAAGGGACGGTTTAGGGGTTCAGGTGTAGGACACGGATGAAAACGTCCTGTCAACCTGAACTCCTGATTTTAGGTCACAACCTCACACTGATGTCAGACCTCACGTCGATGTCAGTAAATCTCTTGGCATGGGTGACCAGACAACACAGAGGTTTCTCTAAATTATTATTCCAGTGTTTTAACGTTGCCAAACACTTTGACAGTTATGACAAGAACCACTGCATGAAGCCCCATCTCATCTTGTTTACAATGTTTTAGAGAAGCTCCTGAAACTTGAAACTTGAACCTTTTGTGTTTTTGGGCTCTGAGATGTAAATGCAGTGATGTGTCTGACTGGAGAAGAAGAAATGTTTAGTAAAAGTGTAAATTGTATTTAGTCTATTTTTAATTGATGTGTATATCATGTGACTCAATTGGAAGAAAAAAAAAACTTTTTTGTGCATTTTAGATACTTTTTTCATTTTAATTAACAGTTTTATTTTACGGTTTTGTTTTGCTTTGTTTTTTTCAAATAAGGACACAGGTTTGTTTGCACTGGTGATATCAGTCACATCACTTTAAAACAGATTTTCACTACCGAGTTTAATTTCTACATTTTTTCATTCTCACGGTTTTGCACATTTTGACACAAAAGTACGTTTTTGTACTTTAAAAAATAGTAAATATGTTATTAAAAATAATTGAAACAAACAAATGACACTTTTCCACCATTCCTTTCATTTTAACTGAAGTGTTGAGTCATGTAGGATTGTCCCAATTTGTCTCATAATGGTATTCCCCTTTTTTACAAACTTGCTCTGATTTATAAATTTATTCTAACTGCTCCTCTTGAGGGGAAGAAAATCCTACGGGAGCCATCCCTCCCCAACAGTTTACTCTCTTCACCTCTCTTTTTTTCATCCCAGCAGAGGTTAAGGCCTCCTCTTGGCCTTGATGTTGACCTCTGACCCTTTGCCTTTACTCACCTCAACCTCCAGCGACTGTGTTTGACCTGTTGATGGGAGGCCTCGACAGTTGTGTTGTTTTTCTTCATTAGCAGATTCGCATTGGCCTCTCAGTGGCACCCTCGCACACACACACAGACACACTTTCCCTCACTATTAAACATAATGCAACCACACACTCAAAACAGTAAGGGCCCACCCACCAAGGAACATAGGTCAATGCAAAAAATACCAAAAGTCCTGTGTGTGTGTGTGTGTTTGTGTGTCTTGGGGGATGGATTGTGCTACAGTGTGCAGTTGTGAAACAGTGGCAGAAAGAAAGATTGTTAAGCGGGTTGGGGAGTTAGCAGGAAGAGTCAGTGATAGGAAGCATCCATCCATCACCAGGGATGAACAAGAGGCTGTTTATAAACACTTTACATTGGGAATTTCTTAATGAGATGATTTCAGTTTCTGCAAGAAGTGGAGGAAAAAAAAAGGGGGGGGGGGGTTCCTTTGTGACTTGGAGGTTTTGAGTTCAAATCTCTGTATCCAAAAAGGCCCCATATGGAGGAAATGTATGGTTAAGAAAAAAAAATAGTGTTGATGGAGCCACACATTGCCCATTAATTCTGTTACTCCCCAGGTTTGTCTTTCCCCAATTCTCCTTCATAAAATGTCTAGGAATGATTTCCCTGCATAACTGACAGATTATTTTTTTCCTTCAAGAGAACATTTACAGGAATAGAAGATCTTTGGTCAGGTCAGCTTCAGACAGACAGTTCCCGCATGTCCAACTAGAACACACACACACACACACACACACATATCAAGAGCAACTGTCTCATTTGAGAGCCTCTGTTTACTCTGTCTGTGTGTGAGGATAGAGGCTGGGCTGGAGTCAACATTACAAAAAGTAAGATAGTTGGACAAAGCGAGAGAACAACGGGACGCTCTGCGCAGCAGGACGACTCCTACCATCAGCGGTGAGTCCACAACTGAGACATACAAGTTATGTTTTATAACTCAACACAATGTTGTTTAGTGATCTTTGACTTATAGATACAGTAGTTCGTATTCTGCATTCTGACACAGTAAGTCCTCCCTACAGGGGTTTAAAAAAATCATATTTAATTTTAGATTTAGACTTTTTAACATTACTGTAGGAGTTTATTTTGTGAGTAAAACAAGAAACTTACAACATGACCACACTAAAGGCATTTAAAAAATCTCACTGTAAAAGCTTTTTGAATAAACAAGGTAAAACTAATAACACCTGATAGCCAATAGGAATGCTATTAATGTAAAGTAAAATAATGAAATAAGTATGTAAAGAATTTGAATGTGCTGTGTTTGAAATACACAGATTTGTTGAAACAGAGCAGACAAGAACATGAGCAAATAACGCGGTTTGAAATTCCAATCTCAACTATAACCTCTACAGAATGAACAAAATCATTTTAAACAAATACTTTAAGTAGACATCATTGCCATTTCTCAATTTACATTCCTCGGCGTGATAACCAAATAACCCCCCCAACAGCACTCTCTCACATATGCTCAGACATAAGCTGTGGACTTTACTCACGAATCCTGGGGCCACTTTAATGTAAGCGTCAGTTTCCTGCACCGATCAGTAAACAGTCAAGGCCATTATCGAGCTGCAGCTACCAGCCAGCAGCTCTCTGATAAAGAGACGAGCTGGACACATGGAGAGGACGTTCTGGACGGGATTTATGATGTGCTGAATTTATCTCCTGGCTTATTCTGTGAGTGATTCAGGACTAATGAGTTGAATGTTTGAACATGCCTTCAGTTTGTTTTCTTTGGTCAGAACTATAAAGGAAAAGTCGACTTAGTTGCCTGTTTCTGTTTGGTTTAAGTTTGTGATACGTGGGAATGATGATGCCGTGTTCATCCCATCATACCACATTACATTTTCAGATATCTTGTCACAGCTAAAGAAAAGAAAGCAAACTAATGGAGGGGTTACTACTCAGTCCAATTGAGCAAACCATGTTAGATGTGAACGTGCCCTACAAATCCACTCTTTCCCTCTTTCCCCCCTCCTCTCCTCATTCTTCCGTGACACTAATCTCCCATGGGGTGAGCCCTCACAGTCAGGCCTGTATCCAACAATATGTCCAACAGTAACAGTGTGTCACCTCCAGAAGATCCATGGCAACATTTGTACACTCTCAGATATTGTCCTCATGGTTTGGCGTCAGTCTTAGCGCTGCTGCCTGCTCTCTGATCTCCTACCATTCATCGGAGGTCAGAAACATTTGGAGGGAAGGCTGATGGCTTGTTTTGCCACGTATGTTGGGACGTGACTCACTGTTATTAATTAAGAAATGCAATAGAACGCCTCCTTTTTTAGCAATGGGTTCATGCCATTTCAAATACTACCAACAATCCATTGTATAGAGGCCTTTGTTTATGATACACCGCACATTACACAGATTATGATGAATTATTAATGCACTGCATCAAATAAAACAAGGCAAGGCAGTTTTATTTATTTCATACACAATGGCAACTCAATGAGCTTTACATAAAACAGAAAAACATGTAATTTGAGAAACATTAAAACATACAATTAACCCCCCACCCACCACACTAATAATAAAAACAAAGTACATAAAAATAGAAAGAGAGAAATAAAATGCTTGAATAGAGCATTAAATATAAGATTGCAGCATAAAATAATGATTAGCTTTAAAATCATTAAAAGGACATAGAGTGCAAATGAAAGATTAAAATGTTAAGTGCTTTAAAAGAGCTCAATCATAAGCACAGGAGAAGAGAAATGTTTTTAACCTGGATTTAAAAATGTTCACTTGCACACAACTTTCTAGAAGCAAAACCAATACATTGAAGCCACCAAATAAGGGCACATTGTTTTAGTAATATCAAAAAAGATTATGCCTGACTGGATAGATTTGATACCAAACTTTGACATTCATGGTTACCAGATGATGAATCCTAATGACAGTTGTAATTGAGAAGGGTCTATCTGCATGACACGCAACCCCTGATGTCATCACTGTAACTGCGTGCTACCCATGACCCCAACCATAAACATTTCACTGCTCATGCCTAAACTTAACCAAGTGGGTGTGCCATGTAGATAGTCTTCTGCAAGTCTGCAGGTAGACCTACTTGTGCTAACATGCTAAATAAAGATAATAATAATGGTAATAATACATTTTATTAATAAAGCACTTTACATTTCCAAAGCAAAACTCAAAGTGCAATGGTGAAAATGGCTTCATCTTAAAATTAAACAATCACCAAAATGAGTCTAAAATGTATATTCTGAACAACAGACACAATCCATCCTTAAACTTTGATTTTGATCAGGAGAAAGAGAAAAAGCAAAAGCAAAGGAGAATTCCCTCTTTGGTGACAGCAAGCAGTGCTTTACAGTGTATATAGAGTAAATAGAAATATCAGTAGTAGAGTAACAATATGGAGAAAGAATAACAATATAAAGTCAAAGTACACTCTATTGCTCATGTAATGCTATTCATAGTGACCTTACAACTCAATTTCTGTTTTGCAAATTTCTTTAACAGATGTCACATCTAGTGGGCAGCTCAGCAAACAGATAGAATATAGCAGATAGAATATAGCAACTTGAAATAGTTTATTCTCAGACTGGACTGCAGGTCCTCACACAGTGACAGATGCTCTATAACATCAACTTTAAATCTTGAAAGTAATATAATCAGTGTGGTTATTAGTTTTAGTAAATCCAGGCTCTCTCATAATTAATTTTCTGTTAATCTTTTTCCTATTTTGCAATTTTAATTCCAGTTTATTTTTCATTTAGACTTTTTTTTAGCTACTTTAGTTTTTTTTAATGACTCTGGCAAATGAATAGTTTGCGTCGTTCAATATCTCAACAACAGTGATTGTGCTTTCTACATGCAAGACACACTTATTTTCTCTCTTTTAATTTGTGCTTTTCCCTAAAGTACAATTTATCTTGAAGCAGTGTTGTCGTTTTGCACTGTGACCACACGTGTTACCAAAGCAGGTACGATTTGGCAACCAAATTCCTGTTTCGTTTGTCATCGTGATCGATCGTGATCACACCAGTGAAGGCTGCAGCGTCAGTGAGCTTGATTCTCTCCTCCCTGACCTACTGCTGTCCACCGGTCAGTCCCGGTTCCCATACCAAGCCAGTGAAAGGGATGATATGCGGGTGGGAGGACGCTGTTAATCCTAGTAAGCATGCTGCATGTCAAACGGCCCTGCTGAGAGATTTACAGGCCAGTGTTGGGGTCACTCTTCTGTCTCCTCCAGGCGGTTCAGGGCTTGACTCCTTCGCTCTGCCCGGCCTGGTTAACTGTCTGCGGGGGAGGTGGAGGTCCCCGAGCCCCTTAAATCTAACTGCTGTCCAATATTAACTGCAGCACAAACAGAACAGTGGTAAACAAAAGGCAGAGTAAACACACTCCCAAGGTTTGGAGGACAAACACGCACGTATACACACACACACACACACACACACACACACACACACACACACACACACACACACACACACACACACACACACATTAAGTAGTAAATAATTAATTAAAAGTAGTAGAGTTTGTTTTCAAAAGCTTCAGAAACACCAGTTAGTCCATGAAACAATAATGGAAAAACATGATTTATTAGGAATTCATTTATTTGAATCATCATATTCTGAGAATGTCTCACTGCCTGGACCAGCTGTTGCACCCTGGGATTCATCCATCCAGCCCAAACCTCAACACGCACACATCTATAAACACACACACAATAAGTGTTGAGTCTCCCTCGCTCTGCCCGTGAGGGACAAGGTCTCCATCTTTCCCTCCATCCCCACCATCCTCTGATCTGTGATGTCCCAGCCAGGTCCAGCTGTTTGGACCCAAGTCCTGTCCCTGCCCTTCCTGGGTGTCCCCGCTCTCCCTTTCGTCTATTCCCCCCAGGGATAGATAAGACCTCCTCCATCACATCATCCACCACAGACCAAGAGCCTCAGCTGCACTCTTCCTCTCTGCTTTAAAAATATCAGCCTGGACAGCTAAGAGACCTGGACGCATCCTGGGGATTGAGGAATGTCTCCCAACTTCCCAGATCCTTCATATCTGTGTGAATCCTCCTGAGTAATTATCTGCGTGTATGTGTGTTTATGTCGTTGCGTGTGTGTGTGAAGATAGACCCTGTATTACTAGCTGGAGAGAGGATCTTCTGTCCAGATGAGAGAGTGGATGGAGTTGGAGATGAGCTTTTCAGCAGGGGGGTTTCTCTCCGCCTCGGATGGTTACTGCTCCACAGAGCAGCTCCAGTACTACGGTGAGTCCACAGTCACGCTTCTGTTTCAGCTTCTTTCTCCTTCTTCTTTTTTTCTTTTCTTCTTTTGCTACTGTGTGTATATCAGCCTTTACTTTTTACTTCTCCTTCTCCCCACTCCTCTCTCCTTCCTAAAAAAAGCTCTGCTGTTGGACACATGATTATTTATATATATACAGAAATAGATACAACAGTGAAGATGGACTGATATGAGGATTAATGACATTCTGTCTTAACTTAAGTGTCGACATGTGGGTTCAATACATTAAATAGATTTAAACCAACACTTGTTTCAGTTCAATTTAAGGAAGTAAATGCAGGAAAAACTGAATATGAGACATTTAATTTGAAAAGCACAATATTAAGATGACAGCTGCTTGTTTTCTACCATTTTAAAGGATTAGTTCATCAAATTACAAACAAGTCCAAGCATATTTTCTCATTTAGCCCAAATGGTGTCAACCCATGCAGAGAGTTTTGCCATGTTTGTTAATATATCTGCTTGTAAGATTCCAGCTTTCACCTCAATATACATTTGTTATGGTGCTAGGATTGGGCACGTTAGATACTATTTCTTTGGTGGAAGTTGTTCCCATGAAAACTTGTTCACAGGCTCACTATATGGAAAATCAAAACTATCAGCGGATACTACCAGAGAGAGAAATAAATAGACATTTGTGTTAACTGACCCTTTAAAGTGACTCAGTGTAGCAGCCTTATCAAACTGCCTTGACCTCAGCTCCAACTAAATCACTCATATCTCCTCTTATTTCTATACAATTCAATTTCCACATTTTTAGAGGAGAAATTAGCTGTCTTTTCAAGCTGATTTGTTAATTTGGTCCGGTGATGACTTCAGTAAGTGGGTCATTTCTACATTTTATTGTTACACAACGAGGATGTGACTGCAGTCCACATGTGTGCAACCTCACGTCCTTCACTCTCGCATTTGATGAATGAATGCCAAGCGTTTATTTACCGCCTCCGAGTACTCGATAACATGGAAAACATAGTTCTTGAAGAGGCTCAGCCGGCTCGCTGCGTTCACAGCATGTAGGAAAGCTGCGTGTGTATCAGTGGATCTATTTATACTGACGTGTATCATCAACAAATTCCCCCTGTTGTCTCCCCTCCTGCCCTTAGGAGGAGGTGGGGGGGTTGGGGTGGAGAGGACACTATGGGGGGTTAGTTGCTGGTGTTGTTGGCTCCCTAGCGTGCGTGGGATGGAAGGGAGGCCGAGGAGTGTTTAGACAGCGTTCAAATGGTTTACAAACAGTGTGAACCAATGCTCTGTCACATGCTGAGAAAGCAAGGACCCCCCCCAACTATCGCCGCCACAGTCTAGTAAAGACAGGAAACATCTGGAGAGAAAACGAAAGAAAGGAAGAGACCAACGGAAGGGTTAATAAGTGCCCTTTAAATGGATGATTCCAATGACACACATTTACTAACCCACAGCACAGCTTTTAACATCTGCTATCATTTTTCATCAGAAGCAAAAGTATGTACGCTAACACATTCTGGGTGGTGAAAATTTGTCCATTTTTGATGACTGTTTATCATCATGAATAGTCAGTTTGACAAGATTAAAGAGGGATGACTGATAAATAGTGAAAGTGGTGTGCACAAACTCTTCAAAGGGTCACGACGGCCACACGCAGAAATATGCTTCAGTTCAGGTTTAGGGTCAAGGATTTTGCTCCAAGCTCATAACACAGTGCACTTGTGCATCATGTGATCATTATGATACAAGAAACAAAAAGAAAGAAATGATAAGTAGGTACTAGTGTTTTCATATCATTTGATATTTTCCTTTGTCCTTTAACGGCGATGAGCAAGGAACACAGGAAGTATAGTATCTGAGTAATCTGCAACGGGACAAGAGAGAAAGAGAGAGAGTGGAGGTTCAAAGTTGGAGGCTTCAGGAGTTTAAACAATTCAAGGATGGGAAGGCTTGTGGTTGTGTTTTTAGCAGATTTATTGAACAGGATGTCCACTGATTTTACACATCCAGATCAGTATACTGGTAATGGGGGGGGGGGGGGGGGGGGGGGTACTCTGCTGTTAAATTACCTTTCTAATTTCATTGTAAGCTGACTGTGGTCTAATTGGGGTTGGGTGTTGGGGAAAAATGAACAAAGATATCAAATCAGACTAAAAACAGACTATTAGACTACATGTAAAGGATTATGATAAAAAAAAAATATGTCTAGGATATGACTACTTTTGACTGACACAGGTGACATTTCATTAATTGCTTGTAACTGTCACTTCAAACGGAGGTGCTTTCTTTCATTCCTTGGTCTGCCGTGCCTGTGCCTGAGAGGCCTGTACAGCAAACCATCCAGGATCATCAGGGTTATCTCAGTTACGGCTTAATGACAGATATTTAGTTTGAAATATGTGGTCATTTATCAGTTGCAGAGAGTCTAATTAAACATTTCTGTCAAGCTGCATTATGGGACCTGTAGGAACACATGATTTTGTAGCTTAGCCCATATCTGTCTCTGCTGCTTTGAATTTGACCAATCCTTAAAGATACCCTTCAGATATATATTAAGACATGTAAAAATCCTCTGCTCGGGACAATACTGTGTGCCTGATGTGTTTTTGCCACAAGAAAAGTAGAGCTACTACATTAACATCATTAATATGATCTACTCCTTCTGCCTCATTAAATATCCATAATCTATATTTTGCATATATTGATCATTTCAGAAGTTTTACTGGACATAAGATGTCTCCTGCTTCACTGTAATATCCATTGTCAGTGTTTGTGCACTGGAGCCTTCAAGTTTCCACATCACACTAAGTGTAAGTTGAATATTGGACCACAGTTGAGTTGTGATGTCACAAATCCTGCTCATTGGCCCGCCTCTTTAAAATCAGATTTTCAAAGAGCACAGAGAAACTTTCCACTTTGATTTAAATGAATGTGAAAACCGCCTGCTAGTGTCAAACTCTGCACGGTGAAGCTCAAACATCCAACTGTAAGAACAAGAAGAAAAACATATTTTTGAGTGGAGGGTGGGTGGGGTGGGGGGGCTTTAAAAAGACAATCAGTCTCTTGTGACAACCCAATAACTTAACAACCAAATCACTGAAGTACCTCTTTCGTCACACCTCAGATCTACAACGATGTCCAAGCTTTTAAGTCACAACCGCGTCTTAAACAGCACATAAACAGGCTGTTGTCATCATCAGCCTCTGTCCTCATGCGTTACGTTTTAACCTTCAAATGTCTTCCTTTCAGTTGGGTGGGCTCTCCATTTAATCAGTGCATGACAGATCCCACAGCGGTCCCAGTCATGCCGGTCCAGCTGTACTTTACGAGGCCGCCAGTGGTCACACATGTTTTCTCAACGGAGGCTGGACTTGCAAAACACAAGCTGCCGCACCGCACTCAAAGACGTTTCAGCCCATCGCAACACTGAAAGGCCATTACAGACTGAATGAAGCATCCAGATAAGGGGATCAAAAAAAAAAGAGAAAAATCCTAAATGGCACTGGGAGCTCTCAGCTGCATCCTGTTTTAAACAAGTTCACAGGGTCTCACTCTCAGCTTTTTATTGTATCCCCCAAGATCCATTAAAGCAGTGAAGTCACACGAGTCACGTAAGAACACATTCCTGTGATTCTCTTTGACTCGCAACAGTGTGATAGTATTGTTTGAAATGTTCATTCACATTTCTGCTCTGGTTAACACAGTTGTTCTCTGTGAGTGCTGCGATACACCGAGTTGTAAAGACAAAGGTTATGCTCCTATGGTCGCAATTCAAGTTTTATATAACACATTAAAGGATCATTTTGGGTTATTACAGCTAGATCATTAGTCTATCATTTGATTTTCCTCCTTTTGAAACAGATTTTCAGGATGGTGCAACACAGGTCAGTCTTAACCCTTTATAGGACACTCATTGAAAGGAAGGAAGGATGGAAGGAAGGATGGAAGGATGGAAGGAAGGAGGGAGGAAGGAAAGGAAGGAAGGACGGAGGAAAGAAGGAAGGAAGGAAGGTAGGGGGGAGGAAAGAAAGAGAGAAGGAGGGAGGGAGGAAGGGAAGGAAGAAGGAAGGAAGAAGAAAGGGGGATGGAGGAAGGAAAGAAGGAAGGGAGGAGAGAAGGAGGGAGGGAGGAAGAACAGATGGAAGTAAGGAAAGGAAGGAAGGAAGGACGGAGGAAGGAAAGACAGAAGGGAGGAGAGAAGGAGGGAGGGAGGAAGGACAGATGGAAGGAAGGAAAGGAAGGAAGGACGGAGGAAATAAGGAACGAGGGAGGGAGAAAGGAAAAGAGGAAGGGAAGAAAGAAGGCAGGGAGGAAGGAAAGGAAAGGAAGGAAGGAAGGAAGGAAGGAAGGATATTTTGGGATATTTACAGAAGTTACCAAATATAATTATTTGCCCAATAAAGGGTTAAAGCATAAAGCTGGTGTTAGTCTATATTTTTGGTATTGTTAAGGAATTCAATGAAAAGACCAAACCCAACAGTGTGTTTATGAGTCTCTCAACACTTACTGACCTAACCCTGTCAGAGTTCTCAGCTTCAAGCCCACTGGTACTACTGAACATGTAAATCTTAAGCTGATTTTAACCAACATGACTCAAATAGAGGTAAATAGCACATTTGTTGGGGACTATTTTCAGCTGTGGATTAATACACATTTGATGCTCCAGTGAGTATTTTATGTGTGTAAGCTTGATTGAAGATGAACTACTATTCCCATGTTCATGTCACTCAATGCTATGACACAACTCAGTCATGTGATTTTAATAGCTTTTGGACAATAACCCAGGTCAGATGATGCTTTGATGAGATGCAATCACTCAGAAGTATTGTTTTAGCTATGCACACTAGTTCAGAATAAGAACTTCACCAAAGATGCACTTTCTTCTCCTGATAGTAGCGGTTGTCTAAAAAGGTCAAATGTCCTGTTTCTTGTGGTCTTTAAATGTCAAATCTGCCTCAACACTCTTGCTTGCGTCATCCTCCAAAGCTTTTTTTTCTTACACTGAACATTTTCTAAGGGGTATTGTCAAGGAATGTTGAGTCTGATCCAAAATTTGAGCACACATTTTTGCATTGAAGTCTTAACATTCCTATAGATGCACAAACATGGATAGAAATAACCCAAAAAAATTACGTTTTTATCCGTCCTTTTATATTTCAGACATGCTGGCTGACCCTCTGGGCTACCCCCTACAGGACCCTGACCTCCAGCTGCTCCCTTACAGCCAGCAACAGTATAGCCCTTCCAACTTGCCCTTCTCCCTCTACGGCTCACCGTCCTCCTCCACCCCTTCCCCCTCCTCCTCCTCTTCCTCTTCGCAGCCCTGCCATCCTTCGTACCACTACAGCCCCCACTGCCTGGAGGTGCCCTGCGATCCCGGCCCTGACCCCCACTGCGGAGCCCTCGTCCAGGGGCTCGGAGTGGCTGGGATTCCTGTGGGGCGGAGGTCGCGGGTGGGGCCGGGAGGGAAGAGCAGAGGTCAGGATGAGCTGTGTGTGGTGTGTGGAGATAAAGCGTCGGGGTATCACTACAACGCTCTGACATGCGAGGGATGCAAAGGTCATTGTCATTTTTTTTTGGGGGGGGCTTTTTTGTTTGTTTTCTTCTCTTCTGAGATGTTGTACAGTTGTTCATTTCATTCTTTTCTTCCTCTTTACCTGGATGCTGCAGGTTTCTTCAGGCGTAGCGTGACAAAAAAAGCTGTGTATCACTGTAAGAGCGGCGGAGGCTGTGAGATGGACATGTACATGAGGAGGAAGTGCCAAGACTGCAGACTGAGGAAGTGCCGTGCCGTGGGAATGCTGGCCGAGTGTACTTACTTTAAATGCTTAACATCATGTTGAACATTATGCTTTTTGTTTTGTTTTTTGAGTCTGAAATTCTCCTTTTGTCTTTCCAGGCCTTCTGACGGAGGTGCAGTGCCAGTCCAAACGACTGAGGAAAGGAGGTAAAGGCAGAGGACCGGAGGAAGAAGACAGCACAGACAGCAGGAGGGTCAGCTCTACCAGCAGGCTACCTGGACAGGTAAAGGAAGGCAGGAAACAGTCTGTGGCTAATTGGATGATTACCTGAGTGGATGGAAGTGTTTTTTGAGGGGTGATGATTGGTGGTGTTGAATGTTGGTTTGAATGATGCAGAAGAAGTGATGGTTCTTTAAATTATTAAACAGTTGTTGACAGCTGGATATGATTGTTGTATGGTTGTTAGGAGTAGTTTAAACATCATAATTCTGATTTTTGTTGCCTTCAATCTGCACCAGGCTTCATCTGTCAGTTTAACCCGAGAGCAGAAGTACATCGTAGACAGGATGGTGGAGGCCCATCGACTGTACAGAGCGCAGGAGAGCAGCCACTGCAGGGTAGGTCTCAGTGAGAAAGAAGCTAACCTAACAAACTGTGTTTTCACGCCGTCCTCATGGATTCTTGTGTGCATGTGCTCAGTTGTTTGAGTGGCCGTGTGCAGACGAAGGGGAGGGCCTGTCTAATGTCGTCTCACCTCACCTGCAAAGACTGCTGCAGTTTGCCAGGACAGTGCCAGGTAAGATGGACAAGAACGTAAAAAAAACTCAAAATCTATCATCTGCTGTGTGAACGTGAGAAAAAAAACCAGAATCAAATAAAAGGACAAACATTTTCGTTCCTCTTCAACATTTGAATGGATTTCTATGAAACTTGGTATGGATGAATTGTAATAAGCTAAGAGACGTTAACTTTTCATCATGTCAACATTTTAATGTATTTAGTACTTCAGCTTGAAAACCTGCAACACTATTCAACATCATCTGTACTAGTGTTTAGTGCAAATTAATTCATGTTTGCTTTGTTAACTAAGATAGTGAAAGAGTTAATCCTGCTTAACATCATCATGTTAGCATTGTTTAGCTCAAAGGACCACTGGGCGGCTTTATAGAGCTGCCAGCATGGCTGTAGACTCTTGATAATGCCAAAAAATTACCAGGGAACCTTTAAACTGCTCTGTAAGAGGATTTTAAAACCAATAATGCCAATTTAATCAACCCTAAGCTACTTGAAAATTCCTGCAGCATAAATTCCCTATACTGTAGTTTCCCAGCTGCTTACTGCAGTTTGTAGCAAACGTTACACAAACAGGAGAAAATAGTGCGTTTGTCAGAGACCATTTTCACCCGCAGATTTGGTTCTCTAGTGAGTGTTTATAGCAGCAGGCCAGCATATGTTGGATTGACTCCAAATCAACTACAGTGACCGTGTTCATCATAATGAAGGAACACAGTGCAACAGTGTGGCTTGAGTTGTTTTTAATAGCTTTTGGACGACAGTGGCTCAGAGGAATAAGCATTGTCAGGCTTTGGCAGACAGACAATACTTGATTTATTTAATACATGATTTTGTTCTTTTCATAGGATTTGTTGACAAGAATGAAAATATACAGCAAGAACTAGTGAAATAATTGGTCAGTGTGAAAGCAGATAATAAATAAAATGGTTCATTCCAAATAGTATGACGTGACACATGATATTAAAACATAAATAAAAACCTTGTCCTTGTAGTTTTACATTCGATTTCCAAATATACAAATAGCAAAAACAGTAAACTGCAGCCCCCCCGTCTAAAAAACAATTGTGCCAATATTTAATTCTTATATCCTGATAACATTTAACATGCATACTTAAAATAATGATGTTCTCCACACAGGTTTTGAACTCCTGGACTTTCCAGACCAGAGCTCTCTGTTGTCTGTCTCTTCATTGGAAGTCATGTTCTTGCTCTCAGCTCAGCAGTTCTCCAACAACCCAACAAGCCCCAGTCCAGGTGAGGAAACTAACCTGAGACAGTCACATCACAAAATAATCCCCTATGAGTTAAAAAAAAAACAACTAGATTTATGAGTTTGAGACTAGTATTCAAGTTCAGACTGATGTTAAATGAAAACAAAACCTTTTCTGTCTTATCAGTCTTACAGCTTTTCAGTATGTCAACACACAACTGGCTGAGAAATGTAGAGTCAAAGGAAAACATCCACAACAGGACGTTGGTCAATTCAGGTGAGTCCACACACATACACACACTTAGAAAATATCTTAGTTGTGAGTATTTTATATAACAGGCATTTCCCATTTACTCATGTAAACAGGAAGCAGCGAGGATCTCCTCACACCAGTGCTCAACTTCTTCCAGAGCACGGCAGCGCTGCAGGTGACGGAGGCTGAATACACCCTGCTCACCGCCACAGCTCTGCTCTGCTCAGGTCAGACCAGGAATCTGTGCTCTCTCTGCTTTGAAATAATCCAATCAGTTATCAGGTGACGACCTGGAAATGCTCTTTTCACCTGTAAATGATCATTACAAACCTATCTGGAGTTCCTTAGCAGGTTGTGATAGTAAAATGATGCCTCAAAATTGATTAACTCAGTCTGTCTGAAAGAGTCTGTCAACAGACTTTATCAAGGTTTAAACTGACTGTTGATTCTGACACTCATATGTAGACTATGTAGACTGAAGCTGAGAAAAACTGGAATCTAATCAGATTTAAGCCTCTCATAGATTTCCTGTGTGTCTTCTTCACACTGTAGCTGTTTCTCAAGGTGAAATAAACCCAGAGAAACATGCCTCACCCATGTTTTATTGTTGTAAACCTGTCTCTGTGTCCCCATCCTGCAGACCGGGCGTCCTTGCCGGCGGCCAGTTGTGTTGAGAAAATGCAAGAACTGATCCTAGACCTGCTGTCTAGGATGTGTGGGGCCCAGGCCGGAGCTGCACGAGGGGGACCACAGCGGTTTGGCCGTCTGTTGGGCAGACTGACGGAGCTACGGACCCTTCGTCACAACTACCTCCTTTTGACAAGACAGCAGTCTGGACACTGATGGAGATGTAAAGCATTGCTGTCATCTCTGGACAGCTCCATGTTTTAACTTCAGTTTCAGGACTACATGGCCCTGCATGAGCTGAGAAATTGTACAAACACTGTGTTGAAGAATGTAACATTTGGAAATGCAGTTATTTTTTTTACCCAATAATTATCAGACTGTTGGATTAACAGTCATGTTGTTGCAAAGCTGACACACAAATATTCTATTTTCTCAGCTGAGTTCAGTTCTGCAGTTATTGCTACATTTTAGCTTCTTCACGGGACTGAAATGTGTTGACTGCTGCAGTTTGAGCAAAGAAAAATGTATACATCTTTTTATACCTGTTGTATACAGCTAGCATTTACACTTCCAGTGCTTTTCACTACGCCGAGTATTGTTAAAGTAAAATGAAAATGCAGATGCTGCGCGCTAACTGGAGTTCATCAGTGGAAAAGAGAATTTTCTTACTGTAATTAGAAACCATAGACACATGTATAACTCATGGATTCAAGCCATCCCTTGCTCTTAAGCATTTCATATTTTTCAAGTGATAATTATTAAAATTATGAGAACTGACCTTTCATTGAAAAAACAAACAAACATAAAACCACAGTGAAGTATTCCAAAAGACTTTTAATAGAGCATTTATTTCCCAAAATTAGGAAATACTGGTTGAGACAAAGTATTTGGTGAGTAGGTAAAATATGCAGGTAGTACAAGCTTATAAAGGTGTATTTTTCCATCTGATAAAATGGGGCTCTGCAGCACTCTCAACAATAAATAGAATCTTCTGGGGTAGTCAGCGGTGAATGATGGGGGTTGGTCTTGAGTAAAATCATCGAATATTAACCGAAATGTGAATTTGTCTGTTAAAATGTTGGCTGCATGTTTTTAAAACCTCACTCTATTTGTTTTAAATAAGATTTCATTCTCGCCTTTAACCAATATAGCTTTATTTCTATAGTTCTGTCTTCCATAAATAAATTATTTCTCTCTGTATCAAAAAGAGAATTCAATATAAAGAACAACGGCTCATTGTGTTGTATGCTCTGAATGTACACGCGCACACACACACACACTCACTCACGCACGCACGCACTCACTCACACACACACACCACAATGAAAATACATCAAATACAAAGACAAGCTAAGTTCACTGCAGCAAGTCAGGAATTATTTCATCTCCACAAATATACACAGCCTCAGTTCGCCCCCTGTGGGTTGATTGAAATACGCATTTTTAAACAGCAACATTAAATTAAATTAAATTGGGTTTGATAATACACATACATATGTACACAAAGTGTGCCTTTATAATATACAAGTGTCTTTGTAAAAGATTAAAATGTAAAAAGCTATTGTATAAAAGATGGCAGTGATCCATTCATACGTCTTCTGCATTTTATATAAATATGTCAAATCTCTTTTCTGACAATTTGATTCCTTGGCAGTAGCATTATACAAAATAGAGGGGAATTCTTTTACATTTGATCCAGACACACAGCTTTAAAACACATCCGGGTGGAGAGTAAGCGGATACCTCGAGAAACCCCTCAACAGGGAATTAACGCTTACTGACTGCAGCAACGTGGAACCTAAGGGTAACTTCATTCACATCTGGAGCTCCACATCCACAACAAGGACAGGAAGGCAAAACACCACTGCTCTGTGTGTCCAACACTAGTGGTTTGGTAATGAACTGCAGTCCACAGCAGCCTCTCCAGACCACAGTGTGAATACAAACTCAGCTGGCAGTACGACTAAGCCCGCCTGCTGCTTTAAGACCAAAGAGAAATGCATAGTGGCTGAACTGTGGGTGCACACAGGGCTCTCTGCCGCCCCCTACAGGTAGTTGGAGGCCACAAAGCCGTGGTTGTGGCTGACTCTGCTCTGGTGGATGATGGCACGGTCGTACGCCACCTGGACAGACTTGCGGATGCTGGATTTGCGGCCCTCCATTATGCGCAGCTTGTCCGCCGTGTCGTCTACACCCAAAGGTGTCACCTTGTCTCGTGGGAGCCACTGCCTGCATCAAAGAAAACCAGGACTGTCAGAGCCTTGGAACAAGAATGATGACATGACCATGTTCACTGCTTTGACCCTCTTTTATTTAGTCTGACATATGTAAACGCATAACTACCGTAAATTCCGGATATAAGCTACTACTTTTTTCACACGCTTTGAACCCTGCGGCCTATCTATAGAGTTTTACAGGCTAACAGCCTACAGGGTGCACTCTAGCAGGAAGTGCAAGAGCGAGACAGACAGGTGGAAGAGATAATGCGCCAAGGAAGACGCTAGTTTGATTTCTTATATACAGTCTATGGTTTTGAGCAGTCATTTTGCGCATCATGCACACACCCTCATCATGGAAAACACACAAAGAAATGCATATGATGCAGCTTTCAAGTTAAAGACAATCGATCTGGCTGTCGAAGGAAATAGAGCTGCTGCATGTAAGCTCGGCATCAATGAATCGATGGTGAGACGCTGGAGACGGCAGCGTGAAGACTGACTCAATACAAAAAGACGACAGAAGCTTTCAGAGGTAAAGTTCACTCATGTTACAACGTGGACACCTGCGGCTTATAGACAAGTGCGGCCTATATATGTACACTTTTTTTTTTCTTTTTAAATTTAGTTGGTGCGGCTTATATTCAGGTGCACTCAATAGTCCAGAATTTACGGTAATAACTATTTTTACTGATAAAAAAAATGTTTGCCCCAAATCTTCTGTTTAAAATTTTCATCACAATAACAATAGTAGTGAAGTATTTTGTGTGTTTATTATGTCTTTTGGGGCAGCAGATGGACCAGTAGTTAATCCTCTCCTGGACTGTCTTTAATCAAACACCTGATTTGTGACCTCTGACCTCACTGTGACAGGAGGCATTATATTTGAGTATCACTCACCACGTCCGCTTGTTGTCAAAGAAGAGCACCAAGTAGAGCTTCTCGTTGGTCTCCTCCTGCCTTTGCTCCCCCAGACAGAGGACCTCTTTGGGTGGGACAGGGATGGGCACCCCGTTGTGCAGCAGACCCTCCTCTGGCATCTCTGGGTCGATGATCTGAAACGAACAAACAAATGTCAGCCATACAAGATCTTCTATGATCCCAGAGAGCCTCTGATCTGTGGCTGCTTCTAGTGTTGATTATACATGAACTGAAGCTCATCACACTCGGGTGTTTGGAAAGAATAATGGATTACCAAAGCAGGATAGGAGGGATATCCCCGACACTTGGCCCACACCAGTTCCAGCGGCTCCAGCTCTGTCTCATCCTCTGACGTTTGGCTGCAGTTGCCTGAAAAACAACAGCAAATACTCATTGGTATGCATCCTCAGCTACCAGGAAACTGAAAATACTGTTTAAAAAGTGTTTGGATGGGCCAACAGTCAATCAACAGTTCAGTTGGACTTGCAAAAAACAGAAAGAGGGAGAGAGAGAAGAAAAAGAGAGATACCGGTGTAATCTGAGTCTCCGTTGACTATCTCTGGGAAGGGAACTTTGGAAAGAGCTGGTTTGCCGATGCTTCGTTTGGGTGGGGAGCTGCTGTAAGATGACACATTATACAGTCAGTGTTGAGTCAATCGATATATAAACCTGATAAGATAACAGATACACTGTGTCTTACATTTCTTTGCGGAGGACTGGGCAAGGGCTGTACTCAGAGTCGGACCCGCCGTCTTTGTGCTTGTTGAAGCCGTTGGTCAGTCCTGAAAGCAAATGAAAGAAATCTCAGTTTGGCAGGTACTGAAATAACAACTAGACAGAAAAGAAGTCCTCATTTCAGTCATGATGAAAACAACAATCATTGCAGCACGCAGTAATCACAGATAAGTGAGGGTGGTGGGATGGTGCATGGGTAGATAAAATAGGTAATGGATTTGTCTGGTTTTGTTGGTTAGAGATGTTGTGATCAGCTACCACAAGTTGTTTCCTCATTACAAAAAAGAGCTGACAGGATTTATTATTGCTATACAACAGTACAGTAAGAAGAAGATGACGAAGACTGCTCAGGAAACAAGAAGAGCTAAATTTAACATTTGTCAGAGAGAAACTGTAACATCTGTATCTGCACTCATAATAACCCTCCACATGTTTTTGCTGTCTGACAGTTATTAATTGTAACTTGGTTGTGGAGACATACCGATGGTGAATAACTAAGTCTAAAAAGCATCTTATGTGATCACATCCCAGTGGACATCTAGCTGCTTCTCAAACACCACCCTGAGAGGAAGACCTTGAGGTGATGAAGTGTCTAATGTCATTATTTCTAATTAAAGCTTCTCACCACTTTCCAGTGTATGATTTGGTGTCTTCTCCAGCTCTCCGTCTGAGCCTGCGTTTCGATTGGGGGTCCATGGTTCATTGAGCGTGGGGGGTCCTGGGCTTTTCTGTGGGGTCTTGGATGAAGTGGACAAAGGCGTTGAGGATGGGGTGCTGGCTGTTGAGTTGGGTGCTGTGGGGGTGGTGCTTGTATTCTCGTCCTGCGGTCCCTTTCCATTCGGCAAAAGAATGTCTCTCTCTCTGAATAGCTTGGCTCCATTTTTTGCCTTCTTGAATAATACGGAGGTTCGTCGTCCAACGCCCCCGGTGGTGGGCCGTGTGGGTGTGCTGGGTTCTGGCAGGCCGTTAGTCACCACCTGCCCTTCACTGTGCAAACTGGGAGGCTGTGACACCTGCCGCTCCTGCGCTTTAGTGCAATTAATGTTCTCTGTGGTGCTGTCTGAGGGGTCTTCATCCATCTTTAGGCGTTTGCAGGGCCAGTTGGGGGACTGGCGCTCTCCTGTGATTGGCCGCAGAGTGGGAGGCTCCAGAGGTGCATCCCCCTGTCGTGGAGGAGGAGCCGGCCCTGTAGGTTCCAGTGTCGGGGGCGAAGTGGATTTAAGGTCTTCTGGAAGACGAGAGGAGAACATTTTAATTAAATTTGGCTCAGTGTTTATTTGAAATGAACGTCCATTTAGTATGTAGTGTGATGTGGTGGTGCAGTATTCACACGGGAAAATGGTGTCCCTTCATAATGATACACAGTTCATTCTAACAGTCTAACCACAGCCCAGAGGGAGTTGAGGTACTCTGTGGATATGGAACACCGTATCAAGACGAGTGAAGAAGTAACTTTGCTCTCACAACTGAACACCAGCAACATGGTAACAGGGCAGAATTTTATGACACAAATCACAGGTGTTCTGCTGCCCTCCTACAGTAGCAAGAGACTGTTTGACTGGACTAGCCTGTAGTCAGAAGTGGGATGATATGGCATGACTGTACATGGCCAATGGAGAGTGGTGAGTCCATGAGAGTGATGTATAGAAGAGGTGCAGACATAGAGTGCACTTGGAGAGAGGAGTTGTGAGGCAGCCATGGCTAACGAGACTCTGTGGGCCCCTACTTACTAGACTGGAGACAGTGGGGTGGTTGGGGTTGGTGCGTGGGGGGGACCCTGGCTCAATTACCTGAGGACAATGTTCCGTTAGCTCATGTTCACAACTGGTCTCATTGAAAAAAAGTGGCTTTTAAAAAAAGGTACATGCATTGGCAATTTCATACTGTTTGATACTGTAGTGTGTGCTTTTCATCACCCACCTTTGTCTGAAGACGAAAGTCCGTTGTCCACCTTGACGTCTTTGTCATCGTCTTCCTCGTCATCGTCATCTTCGTCCTCTTCTTTCAGATGTCCGTTGAGGAGGCTGTGGCGGGGGCCCTGCCTGTAGCGGATGCTGTTGATTTCGCGACGAAGCAGGCGGATGCGACGAGTCCTGGCGCCGCTGCAGCGCATGGAGGTGACAAAGTCCAATTTGTCCAGCAGCTCCTTCAGCTGCTCGTCCACAGACATATGAAGCCGGTTGTTTGGATCCAGTACACTATCAACTGCAAAGGGACAGCAAGGAGTTAGCCTGTTGCTGAAACTGGCATGCATTTTCCACTAAGGCCCAATGAGTTTAATACAGGCATCTTCAAACTGAAGCTCATTGGCAGAGATTTTTAACCCAGCAACAATACCCATAACCAACCAGCTGGCTATGAACAATACTGCACAGATACAATATACTGTAACTACTTTAAACAGCACTGTTATATCTACGTATCTCAGCTGCATTTTCTCACCCAAACAGTTGATCTGTGGTGTAATAAAATGAGCGGCATACATGGGAATACAGAAATTCTACAGTTGAGAAAATGGAAAGGAAAAGGCTGACTGACAGCAAGGTAAAATGGTGGAAATATTCTAAATATAGCTTGTTTTTAAATTGATAGATTGTTTTTCTTGGGTGGGCCTTTTTTTTTGATAAATACATCTCATCAATGATTGGAGTTTATGTTTACTTTTTGGTTTGCGTGTATATTTTTGCTGTGAAAAGAAACCAAACAGCCAATTCATTCACTGATTCAGACCAGAGAAAATCACTTATAGGGTTGAAACAGTGAATCTAATCTGAACACAGAGAGGGAGAGAGAGAGAGAGAGAGAGAGAGAGAGAGAGAGAGAGAGAGAGAGAGAGAGAGAGAGAGAGAGAGAGAGAGAGAGAGAGAGAGAGAGAGAGAGAGAGAGAGAGAGAGAGAGAGAGAGAGAGAGAGAGAATTTGATTGAACTGTACTCAATTTTAATAATCAATAAATTCTTATTTGTGTTGCACTATGGTGATAAAAACATGTTTCTTAACTGTATCTAAATGTGTATGAATCATATGAGGGGGTTTCATATAGACCTCTGTCTAAAATACTAAATACATACAGTGTTTAGATTTGTGACTTACCATCCTCCCACGAGCAGCTATAAAAGTCTCGTTTCTGTGGTGATTCTAGGAGGTGCATGCCCGTGTCCAATTCCAGGCCGGTGTTGGTGGCTTGTCGCTGGGCGTGGCGCAATATGGCTCCCCCGAGGTCTCGAAGACGCAGTGCTGCCCGGTGGAAGACTGTGTCCTTGTTGTTGTAGAGAAGGCAGTTGGATACCATCAGGTTAAAGTCGGCCTCCAGGTCAGCCACTGAACGGTATGCATGATTTTCCAGCTTGGAGCGCATAGTGGAAAAGTCCATGGGCTGGCTGATGAACTCCTGGTAGTCGGGGACCTGAGGACAAGACACAAGTCCAAGAGTCAAGTGCTGCTCAGCTTGTCTGCATGGACTAAAAAGTTACAACTTGACACATAATGAGCTGAAACTCTCTGTAAAGCCGCAGTGAGCTGAAGAATCGGGTAATGATTCTCAGTAGGGTTGTCACTATGAGCAACACCTCTCACATTACAGTGACACATTTTCATTTCACACCTTAAATATTCATTGTACTATCTTTAAGGTTAAACCCTGTGCATTACACCCTGCCAGTGTTATAACAGTGACATGTCTGACCTCCTTGACGTCAACTGGCTCTGCAAATATCTGGGCTGTGTCCTTCTCCTGTAGTTGGTCCAGGGTGGAGCGGAGTAGCACCAACATGGGGGTCAACTGCATCTCCAGAGCGGCCTGATGAACTTTGACCTGTAGTTGTCAAAGGACACGCATGTGATATGTGCAAAATAATTCAGATGCAGGTTTTTACAGACTGAAGGTTAGAGAGAAGACTGAGTGAGTGTGTAATGTAAGCTAATGCTTTCCTGAATGAAATGTGACACATTCTAAATATTTCTACAAAGATCACAACAGATAATAAGAATATTGATTTATGTCCTCCTCTGGACAGATTCAAACTTTGCTTGTTTTACTGCTCTGTGGTGGTGAGAGGATACTATCACATGAAGAAGCGACATCAGCACATACCCTCTATAGGACAGGCTATAAAAAGTGAAACCATCCAGACATCTCAGAACTTCAGAGTTCACTGGAGGACACAACATGTGAAACTGGTAAGTACCCAAAGTTTCTATGTACTGACAGTTTCAACATTTAATTCTGTTTTGAAATACTGTGTTCTGTATATTGGAGTTTTCTGCTTTGAAAAACTTCATGGTGAATTGATAAATTTGTGTATGAGGTGCTGTTAGTGTTCTGGCCTGGGAACATGTGAATTTCGTCTGTGTCTGTTACCTCTTCTCGTTTGAGTTTCTCCCTCTTGCGGATGAGCTCCACCAGCAGCCTGGCTTTTTCAAGGTCGTGCCGAAGCTTCTGCCAGTACCTCAGTGCTTCTCTTGCTGCAGAAACCTTTTCATCCACCTCAGGCTACAAAGAACAACATGTTTTTAGTGCCCGACAGCAACACTGTATCAGAAACGTATCTAAAAGGAATCCATTCATTTTAGCAACTTATGTATGATAATGGCCAAATTAAACACTGAATACAAAGTGTTATTATCAGCGTTCAAAGACACTTTATGATGCGGTTCTGTTTCCTGCACTGACCTGTTCAGGATTCCTTTGGGTTTGGACGTTAGAGTGCAAACGCCGAACCAGCGGCACACCGTTTCTCGACTGACGTTTCAGTAACCAGAAGTTATGCAGTCTCTGCATGAACTGGTTTTTCTTTTGGAAGATGATTCCTTTGCAGATGATATTCAGCCTGTACAACAGGGAAAGATGCAGGTTGGTAAATAAATAACTGCAGTTAAGTAAAAACAAAAACATGCTCGCTTAATCAAAATGCTTTTTTGGACGTTTTGACCAAGATGGCCTTCACTGGGTGTGTTGAAGATTTGAAGCAACCATCTTGATCAAAACGAAAAAAAAAAGAAAGAAAACTTTTCAAAAGGAAATCTAACCTGCTTGTGGGTATTTGAGGCACTGTCACTTGTGGCGAAGCAGTGTTCTGTGCAGTTGACTCTGTGCTCTTCTTCCCTTTCTTTTTATCTGTCTTGGCATCATCGTCAGACTTTCTGCCTTTTTTTGGTGTTGCTGGACCATCTGTGTAGGCACTCCGTCCTCTACTAGCCCTCCCTCTGCTGCCCACCACTCGTCCTTCACTCTCTTCGTCTGAGACGGCCTCTTGGCCTGGAGGCGAATGAGCCTCACAGAATGCAGTCTTCTTCACAGAGAAAGTGGTCCCGTTGACGTTAGTCTCTCGCACTGGATCGATCTTCATAAACAGACCAGCACGCTGAGCACATGTGACGTGAAACGCAGTGTAACAGTTGGCTTTGTGGCACTGAATAGATGCACCACGGCCCTTCTGCTTGCACAGGTAGCACGTCAGTTTCCAGCGTGCTGGGGGAATGTTACTGACCCCTTCCACTGGTTCCAGAAACACTGTGTTGGCAAAGCAGACCTCTGGGATCCAGATGGCACAGACCACATGTGCCCAGCGCCCATCGCTCGTTTGCTTAAAAGCGCCGCCTCGGTTCGGACATAGAACACAGTCAACAGGTTTCTGAGGCGACTGGAGGCAGCAGCGGCACAGCCACTGGCCCTCTGGGATGTAGGGTACTCCGTAGCACTCCTGGTGTACTGCCAGGTTGCAGGAGTCACAAAAGAGGATGACGTTGCTGTTGAGGCACTCGTCATCCAGGCACACGCAGCAGAAGGCATCGTCGTCAATAGAGCTCTGAGAGGGTGCTCGGCTGCGGGCTTCACGGTACGCCTCCTCCTCCAGACGGTCCACTAGCAGCTCAAATGTGTCCGACGAGACAGCTGAGTAACCCTCTGACGTCCGTCCATTATTGACCATATCCAGCCAGGCAACGTCCTCTTCATCCATGTCATATTCCGCCTCTGTTTCCTGCTCCTCTGGTGAGCGTTCAATAAATCGGTAATATGCTGTAGGCAGAGGAGGAGCCTCCACAGGTGTGAAGGTCTCTAGCACACGAAACTTAGGTTCAGGGAGGGTCACGTGGTGATGATGCAACGTATTTAACTTTTCAGGTGTTGGAGGATGAGGAGTCGGGCAGTGGTTCTTGGAAGATGGTGTCGACTTGACAGAGGAACATTTGGAGTCTTTCCTGCGACCTCGGGGTGTGACAGGTTTGCGGACTGTTTGGGCACTGCTGGTGGGAGGTGATTGCTCACTGTTCTCCTTGTTGCTGTTACACTCACTAATGTCCTGGGCCATCATCTCATCTTCAGTAATGACCTCCAAGGGCTCCAGAATAGAAATGCGGTGAAGCCTACCCTCCAGCTCCACTTCCACCACCTTCTGGGCCTGGGCGTAGGTGAGGGTTTCTCTGCTT
Source organism: Scomber japonicus (assembly GCF_027409825.1). NCBI lineage: Eukaryota > Metazoa > Chordata > Actinopteri > Scombriformes > Scombridae > Scomber > Scomber japonicus. The sequence goes on along the minus strand of NC_070581.1, from coordinate 9,920,295 downwards.
GGAGATGCTTTGAGGCTATAAGGGGATGGGGATCGTTGGCGGGCTCCCCCACGCCCGCCAACTGTCCCATTGGACTTCTTGACATCTGCTCCACCTCCTACGGCCACCTGGCCTTTTCGACGTGGCTTCCTCATAGGCCACCAATCACACTTTCCCTCCTGTTGGTTTAAGAGGAAACACAATAATATGAGAAAATTGTGTGGTGTCAATAAAAAATATTGCTCCTTGTAATAATGCGGCTAAGAACACTAGCAAGATTTTTTATACATTCACATGGGACACTGCCCATTACCCACAGCTATACTATATATTGGTTGCTTTTGTTATTTTAATTGTTCAATAATCACAAATTCTAGATTCTAGAACAGCTTGAGATTAATATATATTATTTACAGGAATAAGCAAAATATAATACCATTTATGAAAAAATGACCCACGAAAAATGAAGTCCTTAAGATGTTAAACAGGTGTTAAAATTCCTGACATATTAATACATTGTATTTGCCAATTTCGTCTTTTTTATTTATTTAGCAGTCTAGCTTTTATTTCACTCTATTTGGTTATCATGGCTTTTGAATGTATTTTATATTTTTTATTAAATATATATTTTTTATTAATTTGAACTGCACCAACTGTAAAGGTGCTATACATATAAAGTATGATTGATTGCAATTTTCCTATTGGGCAGAGCTGTGGCCATGGCACCTGCAGTGTAAACATTCCTTCACACAGTTCAACTCGCTGAACTCAATTTAAGTAGCTAAATGCACAAGACAATGTACTGACAGGCGACCAGTCGTCAACTTGGGCCAGTAAAAGAATTATAATAATAAACTAATACATTTTATTTGTAACACACTTTTCATTTATAGTGAAACTCTGTGCTATATCTGTGAGTTAGATTATTCTCGACTTTATCTAATAAACTGTTGGCAACTACTATCAGGTCTAGCCACAACACAACGGGCACCAACCAATCAGCGTTCGGGAAAGTTTGACTGATCCACGCCGGAGCCAATCAGCTTCAAGAATACCACAGCCTGAACAGATCAGTGTCCTTTATTACAGGAGTAAAATGTCAGCCATATTTACAGTTTTAAAAACACTGTTAAAAGATCTTATACGGTTTAAATATTTTAATTGTAGCATTGACATTTCGAGAGAGTGGTTAATCGTTGTCAATCGTTAAGTCGCGATCAGAAAGGCGCAGTATTGGCAGAGCTAGCCTGCTAACTTTGAAATATGGGCAAGACTTACGTTAGCTGGCATTTTTTAACGTTGACAAGGCACAGAACAAGTTAAACCTTTGCTGTCTGAAACAAGAGTTAAAGTTCAGAATTGGTGTATAATAAAGAGGCAGTATATAACACCGTCTTACCTATTATGGCAACTGGTTGACACAAGTAGCTCGACAGCCGGCGGTGTGGAGCCGCTTCTTCAGTAATGGTTGCCCGGCCAGCAGCCTTTTACTTGCAGTACTCTCGGAGCTAATAGCTGCCGTTAGCCAGCTGCAGTTTTCTGCCGGTATATTCCGCTGTCTACAAACTTAACGCTTCCGTTCCCTCACCATACGGCGTTTACGAGGCAAGCAGTTCACCCCAAAGGTTTCCTGAGAACACAAGTGGTATATTTACATGAATATGCTGAGAAAATGTTTATTGACGAGCCAATTTTGTAAAGGAGGAGGAGAAATACTAGCCTCCTTTGGCTAGCTAGCTAGCTATTTGGAATCCAGAGTTGCTACATCGATACTAGCAAAAGTAAAAGCACGGGACTTCCGGGTAGGACTTTAAAAAATAAAGTCATTATTGATAGCTCGTGATTACTTATTATTCTTTTTTTTTTTTTAAATTTATTTATTTAAATTGAGTGCAAAATGAGTGATGGTAAAAGTACATAAAACACGGGACAGTACAGACCGGTGAAGCAACAGAACCACAATAATCTAAGCACATTTAAAGCATGATATAAGAAAATATAAACAAATACAATTTTAAAAATTGGTTCATTTATATAAAATTGGTTTCTTTTATACAGTCTATGGTTAAAACTAGATACACGTGTGTGTGTGTGTGTGTGTGTGTGTGTGTGTGTGTGTGTGTGTGTGTGTGTGTGTGTGTGAGCAGAAGGGACATATGCTGTTTTAAATGTATTTACCATTAATACAGAATGAAATATTTAGTGTGAAACCGGTATAAATCAATTATATCAAGTTGTTTTATTATAATTAATTTTAATGCCATTAATCCCCTTTAGCAACATTATATTGCCATTCAGTACATGACAATATGTTGTTTTGTAGAGGGCAGGTATTTGGGGGTTGAAAATTTCAGATATTCTTATTCAGAGGCTTGCGTGTTGTAATTGACTCCACCCATATTCAATATATTTTCACTCGGTGTTTTTATTACAGATTTTATATAGTATTTTTTTTAAAAGATATTTGACGTTATTACATCGATTCCTTTGCCCTGAACCTTTATTTTGTGAGCAAAAATGTCTCATTTCCGCTTTCATGCTGATTTCGGCTACCTTCACGTGAGCAGGTTGATACAAGTTTAGTCCGCCCTCTGACGTCACCAGGCCATGATTTTCGCGCGCAAGCTTCTTACTGGGGTCAGCGACAGATCACCAGTCTGTATTGATCTGAAGTAACAGAGTGATCCTTCTAACGCCATCTAAAGTTGTCTATTTATCCAAATCAGCCCTTTCAACTACATCTACACTGCTTTATCTGGAGTGTGACTTTTAGGAAACCTGACACCTGTCCTGTCATCCAGAGTAGCCTACAGAAAACATTTGTGCACACATGCATGCTTATGAATTGAATTGTTTATTCTATTGGTACACAGGCACACACACATGCACACACAGCGTCATCACATATCAAAGTATTACATGGTTACAATCAGTCTCATGGGCAGCAAGATGTCCAGTCCAGGATCCCGTTACAGATGACAAAATTAACAGAATAATCTTAACCCTAATGAATTCCTCATGAATTTTAAAACCCATACTTTGTCGCTTGCTGATCATTTTAATTAACAACATCAAAATATGCAAATATTCACCTCAAGACTGAACTCAATTCAATGACAGGAAGTTTCATGTATGGGTTTCTATCTGCTGCAAAAACAAAACTGCATACACATCTTGTCTTATTGTTTAATTGGAAAACAATGTTACAGTAAAAGTTATAGTAAACCCTGTGACAAGTTGTCACAATCAATCTGCAAGATGATTTACTGATAGGGAATGTGTAACATGAAGAGAAATCTACATCCAGGAAACACTTGCACATGACCAAAAAAAATGTGTGACAGTTCTGAACACTGATTCAAAATCGAAACACATCCAGGATAAAAAGAAATAGAGAGAATCCATGGTTGGAATATACAAGGGCACCATTGGTGGTATGCTGTGTTGGTTGGGGCATCAGTAGTTACATGACTGACATTCATCAGGTCATGCAGACATAGTCAGGGTGTTTTTCCTCTTGGAGTCCCGCCTGGGGAACGGCACAAAGCTCTTCACCTCTTTGAAACATAACCCTAAGGGCAAAAAGAGAAAACCATTTGTTTTTTCCCATGTGAAACTTGTCCAAAACTGAAAAAAATAATTTAAACAGAAAGCCATTGAAAGTATACTGCAATTATTAAAAAGGTCAACTTGTTGCAGTGGTAAAGCATTTGAATGACTTGACAATGATGCTTTTCCACTGTTTATATATACTGTTTATTCACAAGAAGATGAGTTCATAACCTCCTGTTTATAGATTTCTCATATAACAACAAAAAGATGAGAGATGACTATGACCGAACAAGCTAATCACACACAAATACTGCGATATGTAAATGTTAGTTACAGAAGTAGTGTATAAATGTAATTTATCCACACTGTTTCTCCATAAAAGCCATCTGCACATTGGTTGTTTCATGGCAATTTTCTTTCTAATTGATGCGGATTATTGCTTTTCACTTACTCTTCCATTCATCAAGGGACAATGTGGCGTTGTCATGGCTGTCGTCATATGACGCAGGCTCAGGAAAGTCATCTGGGTCTCTTAGGCTGTCGAAGTACGGGTGCTCCAGAGCCAGTTCGGCAGTGGGCCTCTCGTCTCCATCCAGAACCAACATCTTCTCCAGCAGGTCAATACCTGCAAACGGTCAGTGGTGCAGAATAATGTGACAATTTGACTTCCAAACTATAAATGTATAAAACATATTTATTCACATTAGCCATGAGGGAGAAGACTGTTAGGAGATTCAATTCTGTTTACAGTACAAATTAAATATAAAATAAACCCATTTTTTAAAAATCAGCTGCTGCCAGAGACTTAAGAGAGCTTTCTCCTGTTCTACCTGACACTGATTATTTAGGACAGTCATTGCTTTCATAGACAGGGTACAGGGTGAATCATTACAGTATAACATCAATCAGAGACAGAAAGCTGCAGGATTGACATTATACTGCAAGCAAATGACTCAGATGATTAATAATAGAGGACAACCCTGAATGCTGTAGACTAGACTATACTCGTACTGGTTCAATCTAAAGCGTGATTAAAAAATGTTAAAATAAACAGGTGTGGACCAGTTCACTTTCGTAGAACCTGCTGAGGCTGAACTCACCCTTTTCGCTGGCTCTGGGGAACAACGTTGAGAAGTCTTTTCTGGGATAGCGAGGAAGGCCTTTCACATACGTTTTTGCCTGTTTTTTTAGAGAGAAAAGAAAAAAACCATGAACTGTTAACATATTCAGATGATATATTTATGTAAGGGTGTATGTAGAGCTGATGAAATAAGGAAAAGGGCATTCATTAAAAGTCTATGTGCAAAATTGAATGCTTCAGTCAGCGCTAATGAAGATGTCTCTGTGAAATTGAAATAATCATCCAATCATTCCACTTTGCTGAAGTAACAGAAATGCTATATTTGAAGCTAAAAGTGTCAAGAAGCTTAATTAAACCGTGAAGGACTTTCATCAATTATCTGTCCAAATAATGTTACACAATAGTGAGCCATGAGAGAGATTATCATAAGAGATTGGGGTGTTATGATATGTAAGGGTGAAATTTTTTATCAGAAAAAGAAGAAAGAATTCACTGCTTACAAAGATAGAAATATCAATTGAAGCTTTTGATGTGGAGGAATCAAATGAAATGAATACACAAGAAAACTTATGACTGATTGGTAAAGAACCATATTAAGTGTGACCATTATATTCATTGTCCCAGCTGGCAAAGCTTTTAGAATGGCAAAATCTCCAGTATGTTGTTATTGTTGGATGTAATGTATAATACAACCTCTAAGGGCTGCTAGTGGGACTGTTGTTGCTAATGTTATGGGTAGATTTAGTGTACTGTGGTCCAAATGATGATATTTCCACTCTACCTCTGGGAGTAATAACTACATACTTTGGATTTATCTGATTTCTTTTTTAAATCGCAGTAAAACATGGTGAATATTAGCAGCTGATTGCAGTGATCTCTCAACTCAAATCTCAGTCACACTGCAGTTTAATGACATACACCTGTTGTAATTTGCCCTACCTCTGGACTGTCCAGCTTCTGTACGAACTCTGGTCCAGGCACTCCTGTCACTTTCATGATCTGAGTCAGCTGGTCCATGTCTGGTAGTAAAGGGGCTAGAATTAAAGATTTTTAAACATGTCCTGGTGGTTCATTAAGCAATTCTCAAAAGCAGTTCAAAGTAAGGTTGCCAAGAAACTGAGAGCCACAGTGACGTCTGTACTTGCTAGTCCGCGCATTAGGTCCAAAAAATAACTGAAAAGGCAAATATAAAAGATGCAGAAATAGTGTGTAATATAGTGCAACTAAAGCAGCCTGCTATTGCTGCATGTAATGAACTATAATTGCCTTTTGTGTTCCATTTTGTACTGTGTTTAAAGTGGCTCTCATCAAATAAAAATGTCATTGTTTAGTCAAGTGGCTTTCAATCTCCTTTATTATTACAGTGATTGAATGAAGTCATATTTAAACCTTAAATGTGGTAATTTAAGAGCCAAACAGTACATTTGCATTTTTGTATACTGGAACCTATGTCATTATTTTGTATTACACAGGCTTCAAAAGTTAGAAGACACGGGCTGATGAAAGGATACAGTCTTTCCCTTTGAAAAGGGTTTTTCCATTGATCATTTCTGCCATGATACAGCCCACAGACCAGATGTCCACTAGAATAAACACAAAAGGAAAAAAGCATCAGTGAGAATCCAAGAAGCATACACATCCCTAAGAGTGTTTTAAGTTGAGCTCAGTGCACTAAAAATGAGGAAAGGAGGCATTTATATGTCAGAGCAAAGTTCCTGATTCATGATGGAGAGAAGAGCCGACTGTGCTGTTTACGTCAGAGGATACTTGGTGAGTGATACCATCCAATAAAAGATGTAAACATGCCAGAGTTGCTTTCTGTGCTAAATTCCCTTCTGTAGATGCTGTTTACAAAATGAAAAATCACTATCTCCTAAATCCTGGGAAACTGTTTCATAGCAGTGACAGCTCTGTGATTGTGTCTCAGCACTATCAAGCTACTGTCAGACCCATCTGTGTCAACTGCAAACAGATTAAGGGGGAAAAAAAGATTTATTGTAAGAAAGACATGCACCTGCAACAGGATTATAAAAAGTGCTGACCCATAAAATACCACACAAGCCACCAGACGACAAACACCAAACAGTTACAGTTACAGCTACAGCACCGACAGGCTGACGGAGCACTGAGACAACAGAGGTAAGAATATGTAACAGCTACGATTGTCTTGCCAGTCTGGGTGTAGTGCATCCAGTTCAGAATGACCTCAGGCGCCCGGTACCAACGGGTCACCACGTAGCCCGTCATCTCAGCGTCAGTACTGCGAGCCAGTCCGAAGTCCAGGATCTGCACGGGCAGCAAAGAACCTGATCACAACATGAAACATGAACACTGAGTAGACTCTTTCTCCTTCTCTCTTGTTCTCTCTCCCTCTCAACCCCAACAGGTTGAGGCAGATGGCCACCCACTAAGAGCCTGAGGTTACTTCTCGTTAAAAGGGAGTTTTTCCTTTGCCGCTGTCGCCAAGTGCTTGCTCACGTGGGAATGTTGGGTCTCTTTAATTTAAAGTTAAAGAGTACAGTCTAGACCTGCTCTACATGTAAAATGCCTTGAGATGACTTTTGTTGTGACTTGGCACTCTATCTAAATAAAGATTGATTGAATCATTGATTGATAATATTCTCCACAATAGTGTTTGAATATTGATATTTTTACATCCTCAGTGACATTACCTGTAGTACTTGTGTTTCTACATTTTCTGACCCACATTTAAGTAAGACCCATAACAGCAACATCTGTCTTGTTGGGAGCTCCCCTGGGGTCACAGGGTAGGAAGAAAAAAACAATGTGTAAATCCATGCCCTTAGATTCACAATCAGTGCACATGAATTGTGATTCCGAGGGCACGATTTGTTTGCATGTTTTTTTTTTGTTCTATTCGTCATTATTAAATCCCCAGTGAAAGATAATTGGCCAATATTTCAATATCAGATTTTTTTACTCGTCCTTATCAGTATTGGCATCAGCCCCAGAAATCCAGTATCAGTCGGGCTCTATTTGAAACAAAAACAGCTGTGAGTAAATCCATTTCCTGTGTGCTGCTTATCCCGTAGTGCATTCTGTCTCTCCATTACATTCTTCTTTATCCACTAATCCTATCACTTTGCTGCTGAAGCAACCTCATCATTTAAGTTTTGTCATGTTTTTCAAGAGGAATCTTTAGAAGAACAAACCTTCAGTTCACAGTCTTGGTTCACAGCCAAGTTTCCAGGCTTAAGATCCTGCAAGAGAAAATGAGCCGAGTGATGGTTACTTATTGCACATAGTGATTAACAGCTGCGCAGTATCAAAAGTGGGGCTGTGAAGTGCTTTGGTGCTTGTAGTTCCTGTGGTCTAACATGGCTCGGTTGTGTATCTCAGTGTGGGGGTTCTTTTAACAGAGATGCAGCGGTGTGACTCAAATTTAAGCTCAACGTTAGACACACTGAACCATTTCTGTACAGTCATTCACAAAAGACTGTTACGTAATGTATTGGACTATTACTCAGTGTGAATAGCACCATCACTGCTTCAAGAATTTACAATATAATATCAACACTTAAACAGAGGGTTCCTGACCATGCTTTCTTTAGTTTATTGCCAGGTGTCGGTTAAATTGTCAAAACAATGATTTATTATAATAATGATGTCATTTCTGGCAGTATGAGTCTGTATAGACAGTACCACAGAAAGGCTTTTGGGGTTCCAAGAAAAATAAAAAGCAAATATCTGCCTGATATAAAAGTGTTGTAATGATCTAACCCTACTTTGCTTATTACACACACATACACTCGCAGATCATGCCACATGTACTTAAGGGTGTGGCCTAACATCTCTAGACACGCATGCAGACATCAGAGAGGAGTGAACTCATCCTACCTGTTGGGGCAGGGTTTGATCTGACTCAATAACAATGACAATTTAAGTCAACTTTCTCATGTGTTTATGTTGGAATGGGAAGAAGTGCACATTTATAATCTGAGCCAGAGTAGCGTACAGTACAAAGCACAAACCAGTTCCTCAATAATGTCCTGTTCAGGCAAATCATAGGTAAGAAATTCACTCAAAATACATTAATTTTCCACCTAAGCTCTAAAGTCAGCTCTCTACTTTGACAGTTTGACTTGTACTTACCCTGTGGATGATTCCAGCCTTGTGAATGTACTGCAGAAAGGTAGAGAGAGAGCAGGTAGAAGATATTTATACTGCAAACACATCCAAAATGTATATGTTTTGTAGTATTTATTTATTGTATTATATATAATATATTTAATTTCCAGACACCATTTGTTTAACAGCAATAAAGTTAATTCAAATTTAAGCCAAAATACTTATAGGGATGACAATTAATTATATTTTCATAAAGTACATTAATCTATGCTTCTTTACTTTATTCAATTAACTTGTAATGTTTCTAATACTTATAATTATATGTATATACTGAATGCATGTATTCAAAATGCAGTTATTGTATGATATATTAAAATACAGTATAATTCTGATGTGGTGTGATGCATTGGAATGCATTTATTAAAGTTTAATACTATACTATAATAATATACACACTGAAATACTAATGTACTTTTCATGCTCCATGATAAAATTGAAACTTTCTTCCACAGCTCACCCTAAGTCCGCAGAGCATCTGATACACGAGAAACTGGACTTTGTCTTCTGATAGATGACCTCGAACCTTTGACAGGTCAGTAAACATGTAAGGCATTACCAGATAGCTGAGGAAAAAAGAGAAGCAGGGAGAGAAAGAGCAGGTAAAAGGATCAATGGAAATATACTCAGACAGACAGGTAGATGATTACTTTAGCTGAGCAGTCCAAGCATCATAGGAAGCTTCACTGACTAACTAATGCGCAAGAAGAGGCTTTCCTAAGTCATCCCACTGTTATTTTCCACACACTGTTAATGCTGTTATCCATCCCTTTTCATACTGTCATTGAGGGGATTAGAGTCTTTGTGTTTATGTAACTCTCATGTTTATTCTGTATAACCTGCAATAATTTATTCCTCTTTATTGTAATCTCTGAATTTGCTGCTGCAGCACTGAGTGTAATCAAAGATGTTCTCAAACTACAGCTTTCTATGCTATGCTATATAACTATTAAATGGTAAATGGCAAAATAAAGTTTTCTCAGATCTCTGCTTTATGTTTCTTTAAATCACTGATGGGAGATTAGTAAGAACATGACAGAGAACCAGTTTTAAACAATCTTCACTGAAAAGTTCTAGTATCTGTTCTTTAAACAAGTATTTATATTTTTCATGTAAAAATCAACGCTGCACAGGAGTGAATCCTTCAACACCCTGGTTAGTTGCTTACATTATCACCTGTTCTTGATACGTTTATTTTATCATCTAAAGTTCCTTTATCAAGACCTTAACTTCTGACAGATTTTTAGATTTTAGTCTTTATATATTGATGCATCATTAATTACTGTGTCACTCTGCATCATATTATTCTTTACGTCAAACCCTAGCATACACTATATGGCCAAAAGTATGTGGACAATCCTGTTTGGAGCTTTTATTCATGTTCTGGGCTAGATCCATTGGTTACATATAACAGGAACCATAATGCTACAGCATACAATGGTATTCAGACAATAATGCTTCCACTTTTGTAGCAACACTTTTGCATAAGTCCTTCAGTTTTTCAACAACACAATACCTCTGTGCACAAAGCCAGGTCCATAGAGAAATGGTTTTCAGAGTTTGGTATGTAAGAACTTGACTGGTCTGCACAGTGATCTGACCTCAACTCCATCTGACACCTTTGGGATGAATCTGAATACAGACTCACACCGCATCCTGACGAACTCTTGCGCGAAACTGTCCTGATATGCAGCGTGACGATTTTATCCCGAGTATATTCCAAACCAATCAAATTATTAAGGGGCTAGCTAGCTTGTCAAAAGGAAATAGCGTGTACATTTCAACCAATAAGAAGTGTTTAAGGGCAGGACACGGCCGTGAAATTTCATCCAGATAGCGACAGAGCGAGTGATTTTTTGAGGAGTGGGCTTCATCGTTGGACAGGGCGATGTCGCTCGCTGCATGTCAGGAAAGGCTGATTGAAAACTCATGCATTTTAATCACTTTGTCTCGCTTGCGTCGCTGTATGTCAGGATGCGGTGTTAGAGCTCACCCTTATTGGCCAACATCGGTGCCAGACCTCAATAGGCTGAATGGGAGTAAATCCCTGCAGCCAGGTCTTAAAATCTTGTAGAAAGCCTTCCTAGGAGAATGTGGGCTCTTATAGCAGTATGTTGATGCCCATGGTTTGGAATGACATGTCAACATTCACATGTGTGTGTAATATTTGAGCATCCACATATTTTTGGCCATAGTATGAGTACGACATGACAGATAGACCTTGCTTCGTACATTTCCACATTTTTCGTCACATACCCATAGGATAAGCAAATGACCCAATACATCTCCCTACTTGTACAGACTTTCAACATTATGAGGGCAGGATGCATATCAGTCCATAACTGTTAAAGCCAAGAAAGTAGTTTCCAGTCTGTGAAGTGGAACCAATGCCGAAGTACTTTAAATCTACAGTTTCTAATGGTCAGCAGGGGGCGACTCCACTGGCTCCAAAAATTAGTGGTTGTATGGAAGTCTATGAGAAAATGATCCTGCTTCTCACTTTATTACCTTAGTAAACACTTACCTACTGAGTTTTTGTTGTTAATCACTAGTTTCAAGTCTTCTTCAATACATTGTGATGTTCATTTTGTAAATTATGGTCTCATCTAAAGTAAAATAGACGATAACGCAGGTACAAGGCTTATACATATATTCAAGGCGTGACTACCTTGTGATTGACAAGTTGCTACTAGCTCTTGGGTTAGCTCCACCCTCTCGTCTAAATATGGTCACTTTTGGCTCCAAAAAACAAAGATGGCGACAGTCAAATTTCCAAACTCAAGGCTTCAAAAACGGCAATCCACAAACCAACTGGTGATGTCACAGTGATTACATCTAGTCTATGAATAAAACCAACCTAACAGACCTCAATAAATGTATGAACGGAGTTATCAAATATGCTCCTGGCAGAAAGGTGAGAAGAGAATGTAGGCTAAATACGATTTGCTCTCATCACTCTGGAGACTGACCTACTGTTCAACCTGAAAAACACAAAACAATCCCTGTCCCCAATGGCTCTGCAGTCCTGTAGGCTGTGTTCCTACAGGTGAATGCTACACCTGCAGATCATCAGAGGTGTTGCATGCCTCTGCCTGAGGGGCTTTTTAATAAGCCAAACAATACTCACAAGTCCTGAAAGTCATCAAGGCCCGAGGCAGGTGTAAACACATCAAGAAGTCCTATCACCTGGTTGGAATGAAAGACTTAGGTTACGAATACAGAGATATGGGAGCAGAGTTGTGTGGCTCATATTAACTCATCTTAACATTTAGAGCATAGTGTCATGTCTGAAATCCACAATGGTTATACAGTTTAAAGAGTGTTAAAAAAAAAAAAACCCAGTCTGTTAAAGGAAGTAGTGGATGTGTGTGGGTTAAAAAGTACTCACATTTTCATGCTTCATGTGTTTGAGCAGTCTGAGTTCCCGGTAGGCCCTCTTAGCAAAGATTTCTGACTGGAAGGGCCTGTGGAGCTTCTTGATAGCCACTTTCTCTTTAGTCTTCTCATTTGTTACTGAACTGTAAAGATATAACAAGTAAGCTTTGCAGTCTGAGCCGACATGTGCCTGCTAGTTTCACAATGATTTATCTTTTTTTCTCCCTCTTTTGAAGTCATAACTGTAAGAAAATGACAGGATGGTCTATTTTGAGGTTTCACATTCACTAAGAACTCAAATAATAAACTCATATGCAACAGCAAAGATGTTCTAAGATGGAGGTACTGTATATGAAACTCATTGTCATGCTGAGTGGGGGTCTGTGGTTTTATTGAGTATGAACATCACAATGTTTGGCAACGGGTGACGTGCATGATTGCAGTGATCTGCAGGGCACCGAATCGTAGGAGGGAAGGCTTGTTAGGCTATTTGGAGCCACATCCACCAACACATATTACACATATCACTTTTGCATAATGTTTTGGATGACGCTGATGAACTAATGTAGTAATTACAGTCAGTAACATGCCAGACAAAGAAGTACCACAAGTATGCTGTACTTTATTCTCACAGAGTTATGAAACTGCTGATCATGTTTCTGTTTAACATTTCCTTGGTTGCAATCTCCCAGTGGTTTATCAGAGATGTGCAGTTTGGTAGTGGTGGTGGTCTTGGTGGCGTGATTGCAGTTCATCAGGTGGTGCATCTTTTAAAGGTCAGACATTGTAAGCTTCAACAGAATAGACCATACTGTAACTACTCCCACACCATAAATGCTTAAAACCCTGGCAACCATAATCAGCCATTCTCTACAGCTCTGGCAATAGGAGCATCTTCCTCTTTTCCTGAATAAAGACATCTCAGATTATGTCATCAAGCATCTGTGCAGTGACATTACAATCTTACACCATTCATGGTTATACGATCTGCAAAAATGTATGTTATATAGTGTGATGAAATTTAAGTAATTAAGTGGAGTTTGACTGTGACTGACCAGTGTGGGTGTGGTCTGCCTCAGTAATGAGATAAAAGCTCAGCAGTGGCAGGGCTCCAAGGTCATTTCCTTAATATTACTTTGGAAATTTGAGAGAATGTAATAATATGATGAGGAGTTTACATTCTATAATTATACACATATTACACATGTTGGGTTCTTAAGGCTGATAATGATATATCTCTTGTTAAATATCCCATAATTTGACTTGACTCGAATCAAATTAAACTAAAAAGGAATTTAGTATTCTCCTTGAGATTTACACACAAATTAGACTAATGTGGGAAGATTAAATGTTACATGTTTATTTGAATACTCCTGGAGTGCAGTAAAACATATTACAGAGTTTAGTTGGTAGCTTGTAAAAAGTCTCTTAGGTCTGTGGAGCTCTGCTGGGGGAACTTTGACTCACTTCAATATTTCTAAATCCTGGCTACAGCCCCAAGTGCTGCTTACAAATCCAAGAGTGTTTGTATGATGGCAGAGCTGTCTTCTTAATGTCAACTGCAGACACATATTTCAACTTCTGATCCCATCTGAATTTCATGGGCCTCCTTTTCAGAGGACGTTTGAATTTTTTTACATACTCTAATGGGATATAAGCAAGCATAATTCAGTATGTCTCACGTTACAAATGTCCTGTATCATATATCACCAAACTTGCAGCAGTAGAGGAACTAAACACTGATTTTACTTATGCAGTCTGATGGATAAACAACATGGCAGCTGTAAAACAAAAGTGTTAAAGCATGCTGCCACTGACTTGTATATCCTAAAATAGCTTAATCCCAGTTCTCGGCTAGATATCTTTGTAAATGTAGGCGCACACAATAGGCAAAAATAAACAATATAATATATATGTAAGTATTTATATAAGTATTATGTAATATGCACATGATCTATACCTATGGCTTCTACTGTGTAAGTACAGTAGCTTGTATGTGCATATAAAAAAATCAAAGTGGCCATCTTTACAACTGGCATTTTAACATAGTTATATCTGCACTATAACCATATAGATAAATGCATAGATGGTAGGTGGCATGATGAGGGTCAACGTGTTGACATATACTGTCATGAGGTGACAGTGTTATGAACTTGTGATTGATTTAGCTGTCTGCGATGTTGACAGTGTGTTGGTGTAGATTACAGGATATAAATCGGGCCCACCTCAGGCTACTCATGTAGCTAACGTTAATCAGTGCTGGGTTGATATTCACACACGCGCGCGCGCACACACACACACACACGGTCCAGGCAGTCCCAGCTACGACACACACACTTGATACAGCTTCCAGTAAATGAGACTTACCACACAGAGCCGTACGCTCCGGTTCCTATCTGTCGGAGCCGTGTGTATTTCTCCGGGACTTCCCACACCGTGCTGTTGATCTCCTCACGGTGGAAATGTGCCTGAACCTCCATGATGAAGAGGAGCAGGCGACGCCAGAGAAAAAAAACACACACACTTCTCCTCCCCTCTACTGTACGCCTGTCACTTCCACGGAAAGTGAAGTAAAACACTGCTCCGAGACCAAACAATGTATCCTATGTACGACTTCCGTTACGGGTTTTCAAAATAACGTCTTTAAAACGTTATATGCGTGGGAGTGAGATCAAAGTGCACACGTTTCAAGACGGATGTTAAACACCCTGCTTGGAATAATAATTTGTGTCTGATATGGTTTTTCCTTTTTTTAAAAAAAGAGGAAAAAACACAAACAAACAAAAAAACAACAACAAAAAAAACACACAACTTGTAGAACTTTTGAATGTCTTGTTAAAATCCTTAAAAAGACATTTCCTCCTTCTTCCTCATTAAACATTCAGAATCGATGAATAGAAAATAGATATTGTTAATTTCAGGAGTTAGTAACTGCTGGATACAAGATGTGTTTGCCCTGGTCTTACTCCTGTCTACTTGACTGATAATATTGGTCTTGCATTATGACATTTCTGGGTTGAAATAGTGATCTATCCAATCAGAGCCTCAGGGGGACTAACAATTAGACAGGGGCGGGTCTAAGGTGCTCATGTTCATGAAAGTTAATTATAATATCTTGGTGAAAGGTCTTTTTCAGAGTCTGGTTGTGCTTAAGGTGTACCATAATCAGTCCCCCCCCCCCCCCCCCCCCCGATAATTGCATTTTGTTTTAATGGTTATAAATCAGTTTTTTCGCAGGGATCATTCAGGAGATATCAGTTTGGAAAAGACACACCATTTTATTTTAAGGAATGGGTGGACAAGAGAGGATGTCTAAATGTTAAGGTTTTAGTTTAAATTGTAATTTATGCTCACTAGTGCAGGGTAATGATTCAGATATTCTGTTTTACAGTAAGTAGAAGTCATATGAGGTAATTTCATTGGGACTTTAATTTTAAGACATTTTAAGGATATTTTCTTTTTTCATGAAACAGAACCTTATTTTGGAGGCAGTAGTTCCGGTGTGACGTGTCCCCGGTGAGCTTGTTATAACAACACAGTGAGCTACAGTCACTCTGTTCGTGTAGATAACGTGTTAAGCAGCCTGGAGGACTATACTCAACATGTTGTCTCGTACTCTTCCCAATTCGTAGAAAAACACTTCAACACAAAAAGCTTAATCCACCGTGTGGAAAACAACCAAACGGTATAAACACTGTTCAAATCATCAGATCCCAGTGTGAAAAATCAGACAGCTTGCCTGCTGAAACATGTCAATATGACTCGATTTTGCTCCCGCCTACACATAGTAGGTGTAACTTGTCATGAATAATTGCTGTACATTGCCAGAAGTTAATGAATCATGACAGCCTACTGCAAGACATTCACATTTACAGACATGAACAAAAAAACACGTATACTAAGCCCACTGATTTTGACTTTGTACACAAACATAGATTTATTCTCAAAATAATAAATGAGCCATCTCTAGTATGAACCCTTTTTCAGTTATACTACACTGTTTTTTTAAAGTGTTATGACATGAAAAAAACAACACTAAAAAAAAGACTAATGTCATTCTTAGCCTTGGGTACAAGCACTAAACATTTGTGTAAATCATCAGTTCCTTTTGACTGCAAGGAAACCCACAAGACTGTTCACATACTTGTGCTGCTCCATTGGCAGTCGATAAAAGACTGACCTTGTACGTTCACTGTTTGTGTTTTTCTTCCCATCTGGATGAGCATGCTGTTACATGACACAGGGTAGCTCTCTCTTATCACAGCGGCAATAATCTTCATCATTTTCTACTGAATTTCTGGGGAGCTGTGTATGTGTCTGTCATAGCAAGCTCCATATCAACCCTGTGCTTTTTTCCTATTAGTGCATGTATTATTATCTGTGAAAATCAGAAATCCAAATGCTTTTTTACTAAATCTCACACATGTATGTTCAGAGGGTTGCCTAAAACTTGACAATCTTGAGTTATGTAATGGAAGTTATACTGTATGAATAAATATGATATATTTTGTCAGATCAGATGGGAACTCAATATTCAGAAGTGTATATGTTATACTGTATATGTGTGTGTTTTGCAGGTGAGGGCAATGTGAAATTGAATGGATAATGGAATGGGTTTTTTTACTATCAAAATTGTAATTGTCTCTTATGTTAGTCTTGCATCATTTCTTGGTGAAGGTACTATTAGAAGTTATTTTATTCAGTAGGAGAAAATGGCCCACATAAAATCTAATCAAATATTTATATAGTAAAACATGTAAGTGAGTGAATTACATCTAATATGTGTTGGTAATAATCATTGGTATTCATCTGTAATGTCTCTTAGGGATTCGAGGCTATGCAGCTCTCATATTTTGGAGACAGAATTTGAAATGAAAAAGGGATGAGGTGACTGTGAAGTCAGAATTTTTACTGCTGGATGGGACACAATGACCATAATATATCTGTGGAGGAGGCTGAAAGGCTTATGGATCAATACCAGTGACTCAGCCGTTACTTAGCCAGCTGCTGAACTTTCTGGCTTTCACTTTCCATCCTCCTCTGTTTTGGAAAGAAAGCATCTCACCAATGCGGCTTCAAATCCTAATCCTAAAATGTAAACCAGTTTCTGTTTAGTCTTGTGATTAGCAAAGTAGACAATCCCTGAGGACGAAGAAACCATTAATAAACCATCTGACAAAATAAACTCAAGGTCCACTTACCAACCATGCTGTCAACCATGTTGCAGCCTTTATCAGCGGGTCAAATTTGCTCAGCTGAACAATAAAGTATTCTTGAGATGCAACTGAAAGCTCGGAAAATAGGTAGTAAGTGGATTTAAAGTTGGCTACTATTTACTCAGGTAACTAGTGCTGAAGAGTGGCTGAACTGGTATACACAAGTTCCCATGTTGCTGAGCAGGTTTTGACTCTACAACAATGGTTTATGTTGAACCTAAGATTAAACTTAACAGGAGTTGAATGTTGAACAGGCCAATATGCAGCCTTGTTAGTACTGGAGATTTGAGCTAAATGCTAATGTCTGAATGATGATGTTTAGCAGATATAATGTTTACAGTGTTCACCGTCATAAATTAGCTCATTAGCTTATTAACATTAGCACACAACACAAAGTATAGTTGAGTCTGATGGGGAGGCATTAAATAAAAAGTATCTCATTCTGTCCTGACGCCAGTGCTGTAGGGAAAGTTAGGTGATCACCAAAGAGATTACATTTAATTTTGAGTGGGACACTAAATTTCATGACAGCTCATCCATTTCATGTGAACCTCATAGTGGCGCTGGTTAACAGATCCTGCCTTTGCTGCATTCTTATGAAAACTGATTTTTCCTTTTGCATCTACTTGAGGAGAACTTGTCCCAGGCTGTATAATGTGAAAAATGATCAATGTCACTTTCTGATAAGGCACCATTTGTAAAGGCTTTAAAAGATGTAATGGCTTTATTAATAGTTAATAAATCATATTTAATAACATTGTAGAGATGAGTTAAGCCAGTGCCCCTATCACTGTTGTTGTTTTTATTTACTGAGGTGAAGATGGTATGATTGATATTGTGGCAGGTAGGAAGTGGAAGAGGCTAACTGGATGTGCCAGAGGGGCATCAGCCTTTCAGGAGGTTATTTAATTTGTTTCAGGAGTCCAAATTTAGTCTTTCTTGGTTTGAGAGTTACTAAAAAGTGTCTTGATTTAAATTTTTGTTGATATTAAGGTTTGTGATATAGAGAAATTATGTTGTGAAAAATTACAATATTTTGCTTTACACACTTGGTGTTCTTGAGCCTGGTCCCTGATGATTCAAGTATGCATCAGCTGCTACAACAGACTGACCCCCACCCACCCCTCTCAAAACCACCCACTATACAGCCCCTCCACAACAGCCCTGCAATTACATGATGCTGTCAGGCTAAACTGTATAGGATCTTGAAGCAGCATTTGCCCCCAAGGTGCAGTGTAGAGGCAACTTGGAGCGTGTATATACCAGGCATCACTACAACCACTGCCTCATTCACGGGTCAGACGGAAATGTAGCTCATGGTCCATCGCCCACACCACACCAGCCAACCCTGATTTCAAGAACCACATGCTTCACACTTCAATACGTGTGATATATGACGGGTTCTTAGTACTCAACAGGCAGGCTTTCCATCATGCTGTGGTTTTCAAGTATCCATTAAAGGTGACTTTTGTTATATTGAGAGGGGGGGCTGGTGAGGCTGACGCCAGTCCTCTGGTCTGATGCATCTAGTGAAGACAACTTTCCTTTACCCCTGCCTCCAGGACTATATGCAATGCACATTCTTCTTTTTTTTTTCTTTTTCTTCTTCAACTTCTTCTTCTCTTATGTGTCTTGGGTATTCCTGGGGCACCTGAGCATCACAGTCAACAAATGAACTCTGCCGGGAAGCTCTAATGCCTCCCAAACCTACCAGTGCAGATAAAGCTGTCACAATCTGCTACCATAACTTTACCAAATATACCAGGCAAACTGACATAAAAAACACAAATTAATGCTTTTTAGAAAGTATAAATGATTTTGACTATGCTAAAGCCAAGGACAAGAGGCGAGACAATCCAAAACAACAGATAAGACAACATTCTGGAGAATTGCTACCGTCTGAGATAAGGACTGACCATGAAAGACAGCAGACCCAGAGAGAGGGTTTAAAGTCATCATCCTTACCCCAACACAGCCCAACAAGAGGAGTCTCCCCCAGCCCCAACACAGCCCAACAAGTGGAGTCTCCCCCAGCCCCACCAGGAGACTCCCAACTTTCACCCACTAGGACCCCACCCAGGCTTTCCTTCTCTCCACTCAGTCTGGACAGTCCCCTCTACCTCCCTCTTCGTCAATCCCATCCCATTCCACCACGCTGGAAACAACCATCATCCAAAAGTCTGCCAATTAATTAAGTATAGTATGTCAACCTCGAAATATACCAGTGTCTCCTGTTATCTCCACAAGGTTAGCTCTACTCATTATCAGAGCACTAGTCAACAAATCACTGTTAGTTAATGATGTCATTATGACCTGTGATCTAGTTTTTTTTTACTTCTTAGTGAAACATGGCTGTCTGAATGTAGCTGTGGTACTATTCTCAATGAGGCAGCACCAACAAATTTCAGTTTTATGAGTGTTGAACTGGTAAGAAAGGTGGGGGAGTTGCTGCCATCTTTAAATCTGTTTTTCAGTGCAAGGTACATTAGGTGATTTTAGCTCTTTTGAATATATATGTTTTTTATTCAAAGGTGATCCCAAACTTATTTGTTTAATCATTTATAGACCTCCGAGATACTCAGGAAAATTCATTGATGAGTTTGCTGAACTGCTGTCAGTTATCTGCACTGACTACAATTTTTTTTATCATAACAGGAGATTTTAATATTCATGTAGACAATAACATGGACAGTTATGCCAAAGAACTCTCTGCTCTACTTGACACTTTTGGCCTCTTGCAACATGTGAAAGGGCCCAAACACACACACACACACACACACACACACACACACACACACACACACACACACACACACACACACACACACACACACACACACTCGAGGCCACACTCTGGATCTGGTTATCTCTAAAGATGTTGACATTTCTTCTGTTGATGTTAAGGACATGGCTCTTTCTGATCATTTCTGTTGGTTCTTTGACTTACAGATCATCCCAAATGTTCAGTTAACCTCTGTGTCTATTAGGAAAAGGTACATTAATGAGAATACCAGTGCTAAGTTTATGGAGGGTATAGCTATGTCACCAATTGTGACTGCAGAATCAGTTGATGAACTCATGGATAAATTTAACTGGAAAATCTCAAATGTCAGGGATGCTGTTGAGACCTTGTG
The DNA here is from genome assembly GCF_027409825.1 of Scomber japonicus. Lineage (NCBI taxonomy): Eukaryota > Metazoa > Chordata > Actinopteri > Scombriformes > Scombridae > Scomber > Scomber japonicus. Next base: position 9,899,812 of record NC_070581.1, on the reverse strand, counting down.
CAGACAGAGAACACCATGGAGGAACACTATGATGGTAAAGGCCTTGAAAACAGAATGTAGGAAAGCAGAGCATAAGTGGAGAAAAACTAAACTTCAAATTCTCCATGACTTCTTCAAACAAAGTCTTTGTAATTTTAACTATGACTTACTCAAGGCTAGACAGCGACACATTTGTGAAATTATCATTTTAACATGAACAACACCCGCACTCTGTTTGCTATGGTTGATAAGCTTACAAACCCCCCTAAACAGATTGTTCCAGAACACTTTTTCAACACAAATCAACAAAACAATAAAATTATGTTATCCCTAAGATATCCTTATATCAAATCTTCCTTTTATAGCCAAGATTGTTGAGTTTTTAATCAACTCAACAATTTCTTGAACTCCAGTGGAGTTTTTGACAAATTTCAATCAGTCTTTCAAACTCAACAAAGTACAGAAACAGCTCTTATTAGTGTGTTAAATGACATAAGGTTGAACATTGACTCAGGCAAGGTGTCAGTTCTGGTCTTGTTGGATCTCAGTGCTGCGTTTGACACTGTGGATCACAGTATACTGTTGAACAGGTTGGAAACTTGGGCAGGACTCAGCGGCACAGTCCTAGACTGGTTCAAGTCCTACTTGGAGGAATGTAGTTATTTTGTGACCATTGGAAGTTATGAATCCGACAGAGTGGCTATGACGTGGAGTTCCACAGGGGTCAGTTCTTGGACCCCTTCTGTTCAGTCTATATATGCTGCCCTTGGGTCAGATTCTGCAGAACTCTAATGTAGACTATCACAATTATGCAGATGACACGCAGATATACCTGGCACTGTCCCCAGATGACTACAGTCCAATACAGTCATTGTGCCACTGTTAAGAGCAAGTAACAAATTGGATGAACCAAAATTTCCTTCAATTAAATCAGGATAAAACTGAGGTCATTGTTTTTGGCAATAGAGAGAAGAGGATTGCTGTCAGTAAACATCTCAAGTCACTCTCTCTAAAAACTAGGGACCAAGTCCGAAACCTTGGTGTGCTGATAGACTCAGATCTGACCTTCAGCAGTCACATCAAATCAATCACCAAAACAGCCTTCTATCAGCTTAAGAACATATCCAGAGTGAAGGGTTTTTTGTCTCAAACAGACCAGGAGAAGTTGATTCATGCTTTCATCTCCAGTAGACTTGACTACTGTAACTGGACTCCCACAAAAAAGCATTAAACAGCTGCAGCTCATTCAGAACGCTGCAGCTCGAGTTTTGACCAGAACAAAGAGATCAGAGCACATTACTCCAGTTCTAAAGTCTTTACACTGGCTCCCAGTCAGCTATAGAATAGATTTTAAAGTTCTGCTACTGGTCTACAAATCACTGAATGGTTTAGGTCCAGAATACATGAATGACATGTTAGTAGAATATAAACCCAGTAGAGCTCTGAGATCTAGTGACTCAGGTCAGATAGTTGAGCCCAGAGTTCAAACTAAACATGGTGAAGTAGCTTTTACACAACTGGAACAAACTACCAGCAGAACTGAAATCAGCCCCAACATTTTTAAATCCAGGTTAAAAACACTTCTCTTCTCCTGTGCTTATGATCGAGCTCTTTTAAAGCACTTTACATTTTAATCTTTCATTTGCACTCTATGTCCTTTTAATGATTTTAAAGCAAATCATTATTTTATGTTGCAACCTTATATTTAATGCTCTATTCTAGCATTTTATTTCTCTCTTTCTATTTTTCTGTACTTTGTTTTTATTTTTATTTTTTATTATTAGTGAGGGGGTTTTGTTTTTAATTGTATGTTTTAATGTTTCCATGTCTTTACTATTATTGGGTTTTATTTTAATGTTTGTTTTATGTAAAGCACATTGAGTTGCCATTGTCTATGAAATGCGCTATATAAATAAAATTGCCTTGCCTTGCCTTGCCATGCCTAAAGCTGATAGCAGTACCTCTGTCCATTTTCTAAATGGTGTATCCCATGCAGGCTCAGGGGAACTGGAGTCTATCACTACAGTCAGATAATATTCACCATAAGGTGCCCGGTCTATCACAGGATTAATATTGTACATAGACATACAGACTGTAGGAGGAAACTGGAGCTCTCAGAGGAAAGTCTTGCAAACACAGTCAGATCTCCAAACAGAAAAGTCCCTCTTGAGGTCCAAACCAAGGACCTTTTTGCTTTAAACACTGAGCCACAGTGAAGCAACAGTAATTACAAAATCAATAAACCTCAGACGCATCTCAGTTCATAAAACACATTAAAGCCCGGTTTCATGATAAAAGCTCACACATGTGGTTTATGATGGGCTCTCTCCTGTAAGGGAACACTGAAAGAATAATCCACTAATGGCTGGAGCCAGTGATCTTCAAAGGACAATTTAACACCTGGCAGAGGCTTAATTTAATAGTCTCACTGTAAAATGAACCAAATGAGCTAAAAGTTTTCTTCACCTTGTCATTCACAATGACCAAAAGCTAGAACGTTTGAAGTATATCCTGTCAGCTACACTGTTCCTCTGTCATTTGGGATGTTCACGTGATTTATTGATTATGATTCCCTTTACCATAAATGCACATTATAAGTAAGTTTGCATTGTTTTATATAATTACTTCACATACCACCTGCAGTCCAATATATCCAAAATTGAGAAATCCAATTTCAATCTGTTGACTGTCTGCTGCAGCCAATATTCATCACAAAACCATTTGCTTTTCTCCACAGTATTCATATGCATTAAGTCAATCTTTCGGGGTCATTTCCAGAAATAGTTTCAATCAACTGCTTGAAGAGGGCCACCGTCACTCTGTCTGGGTAAATGTCAGTGAAATGCCAAATTTCTGAGTGTCTGAGATGCCAAACACTCAGGATGTTGATGAAGCTTTAGTAAGTGTATTACATCAGCTTATGTGAGATCACAACACAGAAAGGAAATGTATGTTTGAAGGAATTATTATATTCTGATTGTTGATGCTAAAATCATAGCAGACACATTAATTGTAGCATAGTGCAGAAGGTATTTGCCAGCATTATCTGAAGTAAGAGTTGATAAAAGCTAAATCAATTTCCTTTCAGAGTAACATAATAGTTCAGATTTGAATCCAAAGATTTTCATGGCATCTGTCAAAATCATAGAGAGCAAAATGGATTTAATGAGATGATGATATGCGTAATTAACTGACCTTCAGATTGATTGAAATAAACTGTTTACATTATGAAGGCTGCAAACAGACACTAGAATCATCTCAATCTATATGGATTTGTGTTAAGTGTAAACAATGAAACGATTAACTCGTTTTCAAAAAGGACAGCATCACATGATTTTGAGGCCTGCTAAGTCTACCACATATGCTTTGAGCCTTGAGTCTGTTTACCACAGACTGATGGCATCAGCCACCACTGATCCAACTGCACAATTCTCCCAGTCAAATTCGACCTTAGTTAGGTTGTGTAAATAAAAGTCACAAATGTGGAAAATTGAAGACGTCAATGTGGTTGCAGCTCAATATTTTCTGGAAAGTATCTAAATATAACCCACAAGATGGAGCTAGTGTCTAGCTGTGGGCCACAGGATGAGCTGTTTGTTCTATGGTGCATTCAGGCACTTAAATCAGCTCAGTGACCAGTGCAAGCTTTGTTTTTGCATGGGTATGTGTACTGTTAAAATCTGATAATGTATTAATAACAAAATAAAATGAAACAAATGCCTGTGATTGATTTTCATAAAGCCTGACCCATAAAGGCTATTCCAAAATTCCTTGTTTTTCCTTGAATTATATTTGGATTCAGTTTGTGTATGTGTAGGTGCCGCTTTTTAACATCCAAGTTCTTTGGTTTATCAGAGATATAAAATGCATCACTTCCTCCATGCAGAATTATTATTGCCGGGCCAGGCACTGACTATGGAGAACAGCACATGTAAAAGCTTTCATAGGTTGAATCATTGCCCTGCTTTGATAATTGGCGACGGAAACAAAGAGACTGACTGAGATAGTAGTAGATGATACATTTATTTATGTGAACATGTCACAGAATATTATTTCAGAAGTCAAAGCCTCTGGGCAGCACATTGCATCAGCCTCCTTCATACAGTATAGATTGATAGATAATAAAATAACATGGCATGTCCTTTATTTTTGCTTGTGATGCACATTCACTGACGTGACTGGTGGCATGTATGTGAGTCAAGAACAAGTCAGACACATACACATGCATACATCACTGCAAACACACATGTACACACACTGACAGCCATACAGTTGTACAGACACACAGTCTTAGCCCACGTTTGTCCTTTCCCCCCCATCATTTGTGCCTCAACCCATCTGCCAAAACCCTTTCAAGCAAAATCTGACTTGACATTTTCCAACACTGAATCAGCAGAGAAAGTAGGCTAGCACGTATGGCTTCTCCTAGAGAATGGGAGCGAGACATAGGAAGTGAATAAGGAGTGAGAGAGGGAGGAAGGAAGCAGCTTGTTCACAAAAGGCCATGGTTAGAGGAAGACATCTATTTGCCCCCCATGCCACCGGAGCACACAATGGCATTAACCTAATGAGTCTTTACATAGTAATTAAAGTTTCCCCACTGAATGATACTCTCTGTCGCTCTGTACCCAAGGAGAATTAATTATTAGTATCAATCAATGATGTTATCTGTGGGTGTTACTTAGTTAAGAAGGGAGATGGGGCAGACAGTGGCATTTAGCTGTGATTAATGAAGTGACCTTCCCTACAGCCTTGGCTAGGATCTAGAAAAATCTATTCCATTTCAAAGTGACCTCCAGGGGGGGATGGCTGATTGGAACACCCATACACTCAGCATCCAAATACAACAAAACACACACATGTGACCTTCACCATGAGGAGTTGACAATGGTGCAGACGCAAAATTTCAAAAGTTACTGTGTGAGTAAGTCACGTCTGAGATTCAGTATTCAGCTGGTTCTGATAGACTGAAGATTTTCACCATCATAGCCAAGCACACTGATATTATCCGTCAAAGCCTTTGCATACCATCTACTGGCATGCAAATGTGGCAGCAGTAGTAGTGATGATAATGATATTAATGGGTGCCCAAAGACTTCTCCTAAGAAATTTCCATATTTTGTCCCATGGGCCTCAGTTGGTAGAGCATGGCATTAACATTTTTATATTGGTACCATTCCCACTAGAACAGGCCAAGCCAAGCATGTAGGCTATATTCATTTTTCGCACTGGAGAACGGGATGACTGAACCGTGTTTTCCACATGAAAGATTCACAAAGCAAGTGCAAAATATATTTACAGTGTATTTTTTATATTTGATTCTTTTTTAAAAAGAAAATATACAAGATAGTTAAATCACGGTAGTTTGTGCTTACAAATTTTATTTAAATGTATATTGTCATATATGTACATTGAGATTCTGTAAATCTTGTTGAAAGCTCTGGGTTTTCAAACCATGAAAATAGATAGAACATGGTATCTATTGGATTTTCTCAGCCAAAGTCCACTTTTTTGGCAACAAAACTCTTCAATTATTCCACATGAGCTATTTGGAGAAAATTGCAGGATGTTTTGTGCCCTTATTTTATGCCATTTTCTGCTTTTCGAAGTGCACAAATATGACAGTTAAAGAGAAGCTGAGCAAGAACGAGATGGGATAAGTAGCTGTATTCAATGACCTTGAAAACATCATCTCTAGTAGCGTAGTTGATATGACAACAGCATGAGTAGATAAAGATCATAATGACTGCTTTTAAACCTGTTTTGTGTAAGTCTGAATATTACAGAACACAACTCCAGTGGAAAAAACTGAGATGAAAAGAATGTAACATAAATTAATAACTGCGGTAAAACCATTACGGCTGTCAAACTCAGTCAGGTTTTTGGGTGAAACTACACAACAAATATCTTTTAAAAATGTTCTTAGTTTTCAAACTGTAACTGAATCACTATCAGATTTTATCATTATAAGTTATGAGAACTCTTTTACCACTATACCTATCGATAAACTGAGATAGCTTCTTATTGCTTTAAAGGGACAGTCCGTAATGCAAATTTGAAAAAAGAATAGAATTGGACCATAAAAAGCTGTTTTATTAGTAAATCTTGATCACCACAATATTTAGCTGATTGTGGCAGTTCAGGACTTTTTGAATTTGTAATGGGGCTGTTGTTGTTTCTTTAATACTTGGAGTTTCAATTTTTTTTAAAAAGTGGCCAAAAATATTTATATTTATGCCAACTTGGCCACTGAAGTGGAAAAAGCTGAAAACACAATATCTAACATAGTTTATCACCTTAGTGATATTGAAAGCTTTGTCCAAAGTGTTAGCAAGCAATTAAGCAATATCTCACAAATGCATCTCAAAGCGTTTGGTGCTGCAGAGACAGTGGTTGTTGCAGCTCTGCATTGTCACTGCTTGCTTACAGATTTTGAAGTCAATATTTTAACGGTATCCACAGAGAGATAATTAGAAATAGCACTGGCTAGATTGATAGACATTAAACTTCATAGCCATAGCGGACGCTCATTATACCACGGCCATCAACTACTCAGATTGCAAGATTTTAACTACCCATTTTATAAATGTCTATAACACATCCCGCATACATGGATCAACATTATCATTAATTTAGTGAATGTGTTCCTGACCACCAACTGACAAAAAATGTCTGTCTTCTTAGTTGCTAAATGCTCCACTATGATCTCCAGCAAGTTGCCGCCTTTGTTTGTCTGCAATTTGGTGCAGGGTAGGTGAGTTTATCTGACCTTGTTTTGCTGTCAACAGCTGCCTGCTGTTATAAAAGGAAGTTGACAAAAGTGTAACTGCAGGCTGGCCAAAATAATTAGTTAAAAGAAGCTAAAAGTCTCTAAAGCTGAGGGGAACTGCATGATTCTCTGTGGGCTCATCATCACAAGGGACACCTTTCACATTACACAGAGTCATCTGATCCATTGTTGTTATAAAAATATTGATCAGTGCACCTTTACGCCCTTCACTCCAGATGATTTAGGCTGAGACCAGCCATCACAGAGGATGAATAGTCACATCATCTACTCTGATGATCAGGACTCACATCAAAATCCCAAATGCATCCATTACATTGAAACTGCCACCTGGTTTTCCTACCGTATGACCTAGCATCAGGCCAGCACTGATCATTGCCTAATGATGGTGAAGAGGAAAATACGTTAGTAAGAACAACTCTCTAAGCCTTGCAGATGTTGCATTTGTTTTTGTCACAGATGAACATTTGGTAACAGATGGGTAATACACGCACTTACACACAAACAATGCCAGCAATAGCTTACACCCAATCGTTCATCTAAACAGCGATTACCATCTTGTATGAGGCTGGTGTGCTGCCCAGACGTTGACAGCTCTTCATACAGTGCAGGAAGTCCCTGCTGTGCCACTTTACCGAGCCTCAGAGGCGTGCAAGTCATCGTGCCATGTTTCATCTCACCCACTCATTAATGATGCTCGCTGGCCAACACGTGACAGACCTCAGCTTTACCACTGTTTGTCTGCTGGCTGCCTCTGTGCCAGAGCCGGCCAATTCTAATAGTGTACATGGCAAATAATTGCTGTATTTCTGGAGTGTACAGCAATAATGGGCTATAGGAGGCTGTTACTGGGGTGACCCTCAGCATAATGACCCAACTCAGGCCTTATAAAGTATTCAGGACATTGACTTTTCATTCATGAATGTGAGACTGCGGAAAAAGGAGATAATAATGAGCATTAGCCTGGCTAGTGTATTCATTTGTGAGAATGATGACCCAAATAGTGTCAAAGGTCACAGAGCCATGCGAGTGAGTGACTGTAATAAGCCAGTTGTTCTTTTCTACAAAATGTGTTTTTGTCTATGTATTCAGTGTGGCTTAAACTGTGATTTTATTGCAGCAAAAGTGGAACAATGAGGTGTTAATAGGCTACTCTAAGGAGAAAAGTGCAGCTTGTGCTGATCAATAAAAATTTACAATCAATCCCAAATTGCCCTGGTAGCCAATGGAGTGAAGCTAAAGTGGAGTATTAGACTGTCTTCTCCACTTAGCTCCTATCAGAAAAGTGGCTACAGAATACTAGACAAACTGTAATCTGGATATAATCTGCTGGGTTCGACAGCTTTCCAGGGAGGCGTAACGAAGGAGAAGCAAGGGTTGCAGTTTTAGGGGTGAGTCAAAGACAGAAAATCTCTAGTGTTGTAAAGTTATGGCAAAAACAACAATACAACAGTCTTAACATGTTCCCCATGGCTGAGATAAGAAAAAGACTTTGTTTAGACAGCAGACACCAAAGACTAAATGTTCATATGTTATACTAGTATGAACAGGATATAATTCACTCACTGGACTTCACTGAAGCAATGGGTGAATTAACTTGGTTAATGTAGTTTTACTATTACAAATAGAAATTGTGTTGAGGCCAACACTACAAAAAAACCCTTGTGTTTCTTATTTTCTTTTATTTCTATGATGATATTTCTTTGTCTTAATATCAGCAGAGACAACACCAGTGACAGAACAAGGTTTTTTTCTGCCATGTTTTATGGTGTTGCTGTCAACAGTCCTTGTTTGCTATGCTGTTGTTTCCACAACTTTTGTTTTTGGCTGTTAGGAAATAGCAAACAGCAGGACAGCGAGCATGGCAGGCATCTACACAGCCCAATAACTGTAATTTAGAATAAATCCATAAGAACTGAAGAGGCATCTAACTCTCAATATATAGAAAACAACCAGGTACGGTGCTGAACTGTGCTACATATCTCTTGAGTTTATAGTTTTATCTGTTCAGTGAAACCTCAAGCACACATACACACACATTTTACACATTATCCTTTAAGTAGCTACGTGTGAGGTGCAGTTATTTTTTCAGTGAAAACTGTAAAAAAATAAAAAAAAATAAAAAGAATCTACAAAGACACAAAATATGTATTTTAATTTGTTTTGTGTCTCTTGTTTAAGCACATAACAGTTATTTTCAATTTAATTAAAACACAATTATAGTTATGGGATTGTAACAGCAGTACAAATGTAAGCCAATTTAGTCTCCTTAAAAACAAAAGGGCTCATTATTGTGGAAAAACTTCTTTGTAAGACAGGCAGCTGGGAAACACAGTGGCAAAGTGTGTGGTACAAAAGCTTATTCTGTATAAGGCTAAGCTTACCATTGTCCTCATGTGCTCTTGTAACATTCCCACATGTATTATTGTGCTCACTACAGTGACACAACACAACACAACATAATATCTCTCTGTATGGCTGAGTCACTGTTTTTACTTTAATTACAAGTATTACTTGACATTTTTGGCATCCATTGATGTCATCAAAGTCCCATAAATGGTGCAATTGTGTTGTTTTAACTAAATTCTATCTGAGAAAATAAAAGGTAATTTCTGGGAAAAGTAGTTGACGAAATTTACAGAAACTTATCCCTCACAGTGACCTGAAATTCAGGTCACAGCTAGTCAGTGTCATCCTCTTTGGATATGACAAATACAGTGGGTATAATGCTGTTTGACTGTACGTTTTATTGAAGAATGTAGCCTATTAATTCAGACAAATACTGATTATTGGATACTTTGACCATACTGTCAATGTAATACAACCCTTTTATTCTACTGAACTATGGCCATTTGTGTTAAATAATGAATTAGATTTTTGTTTAAAAGTAAGCTACATGTCCTACAACACTATGAGTGGTAGTAGCTGGAATACGTGTTGTTAATGTTTATACACCAGGAAAATAACTAAATATTGCAGTACCATTAAATAACTAGTAGGCATCTGTCAGTCTTGGGGGACTATGTAGCTGTGCTCTGGAAGTGTGTTTCTGATGCTGGGTGTTGGTGGACAGGCACAGGTTAAGTTTGATGCTGGTATTTGCAGCTTTGTTTCTTTCCCTCAGACTGCTGGGGAAGTGTCTCTCCAAACTTCCTTCTGTACTGTCTCTCTCCAAGCCGATCGATCTGAGGCTACAGCTTCCCAGGTGTTCAGGTAGTAGTGCAGTTGGTGTCTGTCAATGGGATATTTTCCATGTACTTATTCTCTGTAGAAGAGATCCTTGGGGATCCGGCCATCATCAATGTGCACTACATGGGCCCTGCTGTACAGGAGGGCTCTACAGATGTGGATCTTGGTATGCTCAATTAGTTTGCTGTTGGTCCATGATGGCAGCTACCTTGCTGATACATTTTTTTTAGTTCAGTATCAAGAGAGAGGGATCTTGAGGTCATTGAACAGGTACACCCGGGTACACAAAGTTGTGGAGAACCTCCAGTTCATGGTCAGAGATCGTGATGCCGAATGGAGATTCCACATCCTGTCCCATGACCTGTTTTCTTTGTACTGATAGTGAGTCCGAAGTCTTGGAAAGCTTCGTTGAACCAGCTCATGATTTGGTCGGACAAAGTCCAAAGTCCAAATGTCAGCTGAAATGCCTGCAGGACTTCCTCTTAGCAAACAACACAGCAGTCACCATCTACTCAGCTGACCTACAACAATAAATAACTAGTGCACAATAATAGGGGCTTGAGGCACTTTAACGGCTTGTGGATTTAGTTGAACTGTCAGCACTTAATAAATTAAAAGGGCAATAAACAGCATTCAGCCCCACTACATGTTGCTCTATAGCATCAGCATCTCAGACCAAAACAATTGTGTGCATTGTTTAATCAATAAAGTTTGGGGGAAAAAAGAAAGCGTCATCTGAAACAATAGGTCCAAAAATTCAGAAAAAACTGTCAAACTAGGCAGTGCTGATCAAATATTGATCAAGATTACTGCATTGCTTATTTCTCACTTTAAATGCATTCTGAAACATATTTTTGTGTCCTATTTAGCTGTAATATGAGAACGTTTGTGACCTGACCGCTATGTTGAAAACAGATAGGGCAGGACAGGGAGGGACTCACATGCACTAACATGCATTGGCTATCAAAACAAAGAGCATAGAAACTCTTTTTACAACACATACAGGCAGTGTGACTTCATTCTCTGCACAGGATGCCGTTACCAAATCTTTGTATAGAAAATAGTAGTTTGCTGACAGCTTGTGGGGCTAAAAGTAGTATACTGCACCTTTAATATTTAATGCCTGAGCTACCAAAGTTGTCCTGAGATCTGTCATTGAAGAGCTCAACATGTTGACCCAGTCAAATCCTCTAGTGAAGTAGTCTACCCTTACTGCTTTCAGCAACATACCTCACATTTCTTATTGCATTTTAATATTGGTGGGGTTTTAAAAATATATTCCTGTGACTCAGTGGGTACATAAAGTAACATAAAATTCTTAAGGTATCTAAAATAAAAATGGCAAAGATAAGGTTTATTCATTTATTTTAGAACTCCCCATATGTGTAGCTCTATGTGCTGGGAATTACTCATTCCCTGATTGATAGATGGGTTATTACAGACCCATAAATTACACGCATACCTTTGCTAAAGAAGATGGAAAGCCTGTATTTGATCTACGCTCACTGTTAAAAGTTAATTTGCTCCGTTAACATTACTGACAGTTATGCTGGGAAATGTGGGAGAACAGTAAGTAGACAAGGCAGGTTGAAGAAAAGTGAGTGTGATACAAAGAGAATGAGTCAGATTTTAAACATCATAGATTGATGATTTGGATAATAGCATAAGACAATGTGAAGCTGGATTTTTCCATCTCCTTATCTGCATTTGCGTGACGATAGAGCCCATTAGCTCTCATTATGCTTGTTGATTGAGTTTACTAACAATAAAGCATGAAGGCTTTTTCTTTTCTAAATTGAAACTTGATTAAGAGAAACCAATGACTTGTAACATATTTCTATTCCAAATACTTCATTTGTCATCTGAGTAAGTGATGCTGCAAATACTTCAGCGGCATTGTATCTAAGACAGAACAGAAGAAACAAACTCTCTACATCAATGTATAAGAGACGTCACTCACCATCAAGTTTCATCCAAATCACTGGCATTCCACTGAAAACATTATGTGGTGCCTATAATTAGTGTAGAAACTGTAAGTGGTGAGTGGGCAGCCTGTGTGTTAGAGAGCATATGTCACAGTGTGTTAGTGTCCAGACTAAAATGTGTTACTTACGCCTGTCATGGCTGCCCTGGCTGCCTGTCAGACCAGCCGTGAGGTGACAGTGATGCGTCTTGTCTGTCCGGCTCACTGGCCCAGAAGACCTGTCACCTGTCAACACACACACACACACACACACACACACACACACACACACACACACACACACACAAACACACACAGAGTTTTCTTCCCCGACAAATACAACAGGACACATATTGCAACATGAGCTAGTTAAATTTGTTTGTATTGAGCCTACTTACGTGTAGGCATGTTATGATGATGTAGGTTGACAGCTCACCTGTGCATCACGCTTTACTCAGGATTCACCTGATCCAGTTTAGCTCTGCTCCTTGCCTCATCCCACCCGCCCTTGTTTCAAAACTTGACGTCCATATGTAATGTCAAAGGGGTTGCTACTAGTGACGAACCCACAAAGAATTGCAACCAGCTCCATAGTCTCTCTCAGCTTTATGGAGCCTTTTAGTCTATTTTGGATCATTGGTTTCAGCACCAAACGCCCTTCTAGACTTGGTGTCCACATCATTATATTATATTATGATACTTTGTAGTAATATTATGGATATGTATGAATATAGAGACTCACCTCTAGGACTTTTTTTTTGGAATCTAATCTCATCATTTAATCATCCCCAACAGGCCAACCTCCCATAAACCTTACTGTGTTCCTTTACTCTATGAAGTAAGATGCTTTGTGTTTACATCTCCCATTTGACCCAAGTCTTATTTTAATCCAATTTGGCGTTTTTATATCTGACTATCTGCAACAACCTTTTGTCCACATAAGACTCATTGAGGTTTCTCCTTATCTTATCACTCCCTTTCTTCTCTATCTCAGCCATCCTCTCCTCCGTCCTTGTGTACGGCCCTGCTCCAAACCTCTGCCTCCCACCCTGCAGTAAATCAGCCCAGCTACACTCGTTCTTTCTCTTGAACAACTCCCTCCTCTCCCTCCTCTTCCTCCTTCTCTCTCCTGTCCAGTGGCCCTTGTCTAACTACGTATTTGTGTCTCTCTCTGAGACCTAGTGTGTTAGTGCCAGATGACCTAAGGCCACCCATGACCAGTGGTCCACGGCTAAAACGATAAGGCAGGGGACTCCTCTCCTTGCCTTACCACCTTTACTGTCCTCTCACCTTTTTATCTTGTTTTTTTCTCCTTTTCCTTGCTTATGTCTACTGGCTTTTTCAAACCAAAATTGTTATTGGCCTCATTGCGTGCACTCGACCTATGGTCCCTTAGTCTCTTGAGGAAATGAAGGAAACAAAAAAATAATTAGAACACATTCTAACTTTGAGAAAATCACAGAAATGAGAGCTAGAGGAACATTATCATTTGCAGATTCAATCCACTTGAGATTTATATAGCTCAGCACTGAAAAAAAGAATAAAGAAAGTTGAATAAATGCAAGCAAAGGTTTCTTTCCTTTTTGAGTTCCATTTTTAGGCAGTGTACTGAATTACATTGTGTACTTTTTTTTTACACAATGACAATAAAGTGATCTTGAGTCTCGAATCTTGCCATTTTTTATTCATCTATTTATTTTCCACATTACATTATTATTATTATTATATATATGCCCCCCCCAATCCATTTAATACTACTGCACTGTCACTCACAAGCAGTTTATAAGCTTTTCTGAATAATCTGAAACCAAATCAATTTTTTCAATCCACCTAAAAAAAACCTAAAAAAAAAACTACTTTAAAGCATTGATGTAGTTTTGGAGAGGCAGTCAGCTGCTTGGTACTTCTCTGTTAATACCCATGTGAGTCTATGGGAAATCTATTTATTCAGTCTCCAAATCAAATATCTACTATATCTTATCCAACCTGATGGGACTGTCTGCAAATGATTTTGGGAGAAAAGGCCTGTGTCCCCATTGACTTTGATTGCAGCTTGCAGCTCTGCGTTAGCTTCCAGAAACCCTAGAGAGTTTTGATTAACCACATCTGGTGCCGCTCTTTATTGGGATTCATCACTGCAAACTCTTTGTTAATTAGAAAGACCGTCCTTCATGTCAAATCAAAAACATGACTGATGGCTATTTGTAATGGTATGAGTGTGTCTGTGTGTCTGTGTGTGTGTCGGTAGTATGCAATAGAAAAATCTGATTAATGATGCTCATCTCTGCCTCCCTTGGCTGTCCAAATGTAAACAGAGGACTCAACTGTTTGCTTGCAGTGTAATTAGTCAGCACTGACAGGTCTTTTCTCTCTCTCTCTCTCTCTCTCTCTCTCTCTCTCTCTCTCTCTCTCTCTCTCAGTCCCTCTGTCTCTCTCACTGCTCATCTTGTCAACAGGACAGATACGCACCATGCTGTCAACAAGCCTAATAGCCAGCACTGGAAGAAAGGTTAAGATTTACATAAAATATAGCAATCTGCTTACACACACTCCACATCAGACAGATTTCCCATTATTACGTGTTTTCTTTCGTTTTCTTTTTTCTTTTTCTGTGCTCTCTCTCCCTCTGTTATTTCTCTTTTCTAGCACAGACTGTCGCTCTGATCGAATCTCGCCCTCACATACAGCACAGAGGCAGGCGTGCACGCATGACTGAGTACGCACACACATACACGAAAACAGGCATAAACATTTCTCTTTGTTGAGCAGGTAGACAACAGAATAATGGTCATCTGTCACAGTCAACATAACGCAGCCCTAGTACACGCTGTGCTACATAACACTGTGTACAATATATATGCACCTCATTGTTTTATTGTGCAAACACTGCTGTCATTAAGTGATACACGTCACACAGCCAGAAAGAAAGCCATCTTTGAAAGACAGCGATAGATTGAGCAATTCAGAGGTTCATTTTTCGAGAAGCCAGAGAATGTGGGCTTGGATAAGTATAAGAAAAATGTGCAGAAAGGATGCATGAATTACGAGTTTCATATTGCTAGAACACACAAAATGTTTCTTGGTTAATGGATGAAAGAAATGAATACATAAAACATAAGCCTGAGCAAAAACATGAGCAGATATGTTCAAATAAATGAATACATGTGGTTGATCCTGGTTGGAGTGAAGCAGTGAATGGGAGTGTTTTGGGTTAACTACTCACCTTGTCCCACTAAAATGTCAGTGTCTGCATGTGTGCACACGATTAGTTCATTTTCACATTGAGGCAAACTTGCCCTTGACATTTTTTGCGATACGCTGAGTATCCCCTTTAATAGGTGCAGCTCATCATTTAGAGTAATGCCCTGCTCCAGACAGTGAGTCACATATGAATAAAGCATCAGTATGTGGTGTGCAGGCGGAGCAGAGAGCTTCAGTAACTATTTCTCTGAATGTTAGACTGAGCATTGTGAATGTAACTTTTAACATTTCTTTAAATTAGCACGGCTCAGTCCTCTATATCCTTTAATTAGGGGCTTCTGGCAGCCTCAGTCCCCAGAGTCTCAAAGCAGCTGCATTAGTCCACACATGTTGTTTGTTTTTCATTTTGTCCTCTTTCATACAGTTTTATTGATCTTCTTCTCTCAAGCTTTTATTCACTTTGATTTCTGCATTGTGCTGTTTGGTGTTTGGTGCCTCTCCTCTCGCCTTTTTTTTTTTGGTCATTAATTACATTTACTAAAATAATGAGTAGAAGAATTCACCATTTATAGTAAATAATTATGAAGTTAGATTTGGTGGAAATGAACAGCATGAGTTCTGTCTGCTTGTACTGAGAGAACTGATAGCTCACCCATCCCCACTAACCTAAACCCAACACATGCTGATATGATCGTGATCAGCAGAGTCAGGTTACAATGTACTTGTACTAACACTTGCAGATTAGTTTGCATCTTAAGATTTTACGTATAAAACATATGAACAACGTGTTAAATTTGAAAGTAGTTTGAAGTAGCTCCACTTTGTCAAGCTGCAACATTAAAATGCTGCTTAATAATGATAATCCAAAACATAATACATGATACTTTTACTTTTGATGTGTAAGAAACATGCGGTTTGTTAACAATGCTTTTGTACATTGACTTGAATGATGGATGAATTGAAATTGAATGCACTTTGGCTTTTAATTAAGTGCTTCAGATTACTGTCTTACTGCTTTTACCTAAAGGTCATGTTAACAGTTTTTCAAGTCTGTCAGCTTCCCAAAAGAACACTGAAACAGGTTTTACTGGCTGTAATTATTCCTCCTGCTCATACTGACCATTAGAAGATGCTCAAAACCAACAATCCTTGTTCATTCCTTGCCCACAATCCTTGTAATATTTTTGATGTTCTAAATGTCGAAATGTCACATTCTGCACTATATATGATCTTTTCTCTTTCTTTCTAAGGTCATGGTGATTTGTCTGTGTTGGAGAGTTGTGGTGGTGGCTGGGGAATAATGTGGAATGTAAATACAGTGTCAAAGAAATGTAGGCTTTACCTGATGTGATATTGGTATGTATGATTGCTGGTGTCAGACACATCAATACAATCTCAGAAAGCATTCAGTCTGAGAAAGGATTTGGCACAACCGTGTCTAGAGTCTGGAGACTTTCTTGTGAGCAGCTGCAATCCCTGCTCTCCACTGCTGTCAGATACATGAATATCAAAGCAAATCTAACACAAAACTGAACAAATTAGTGAAATAATGTTGGCTGGTCCAGCTACTGCTATGACATGCTAATGACAGAGTCAGACTACGGCACAAAACTACTGAATCCTGCTGAATACTGCATTGCATCATCAGTAAAGGCTGCAGGTGAAGGATTTGTTTATATTTTTATACTTTTATATAATATCTATAATTGGAACCCTCTTCACTCATTGAAAAAAACCTTCCACTTCCCAGTGAACAGCAATTTAAGAGAGATTTGAGGCTTCTAGGCCATGTTTTCAACATATACTGTACTTAGTACTGTATCTTCATATATTAACACTGTTAGAGTGTGGTGTGTCCTGGTGTTTAAGCTCAGTGCTTGAGCTCAAAATACATTTTGGTCAAACTCAAAATAAGTCTACTGAGCATTTGTTTGGTCTGAAGATTTCTCGCACAAGATTTTACAAAGGAAGAGGGATACAAGATGATTGGAAGTAAAAGTAGATATTATGTGTTGGTTTAAACACCTGTAAATGATAATAATGATAATGACACATATTTGACACAAGTATAAACAAACAGTAACAACTAAATGGTATGCATTGAGTGCTTCACATGAAAAAAGTCATAAAATTAAAATAAAATGTGAAAATAACACTTGATAATAATATAATAAGATAAAATGAAGTGAAACGAGACTACATAGAAGGTGTATTTCAGTGATGGTAATTTGAAAGTTAATAAGCAAAACTCAATAAGTATTTCACCATGTGTAAATATTCTATAAATCGGTGCCTCGGTCTCTGAAGCCATAAGCATACCAGAACCTCCCGTTTCTCAATGAACACAGACTCACCATCGGTCTTGATTAACTGAAATAAGCTTCTTTCAGCTTATCCCAGAACGTCTTCCCAGGGGGTTTAACCTCGCTGTGGGTCTTATCTGTGTTGAGCGCAACCCGAAGTTGCCCCGGAAAAGCACTCTTAGTGGCGGGTTTTTCTCAAATCTACCAACCACTGACCTCAACACCATCTAACATAAGTGGAAAATAAAAATAAGATCAAATAAAATGAAGTGAATTAAAAGTTAAAACATAAAATACATTACATAAAATCAAGCACCATACAGCATTTTAAAAGAGGTGCAGTAGTGCATAAATGTGAGGCAGACAGAGAGAAAATAAAGGCTGAAGTGAAGCGTTAATGTTTAGCTTTCCCTGATAGTGTATCTATCAGTAGTGTGTTCCATAGTTTTAGGTTGTAATTGGAAAAGGCTGCATCCCTGATTTTCAACAAAACAATGATGAAGCCAAAACAAATTTATCTGTATACAACAAGGCAATTCAAAGTGTTCTGCAAAGGATCAAGATAGTGTATAAGAGCAACATATGGGGGGAAAAGACATTTAAATACAATTAAAAGTGTTAAATTGGAAATGAAATTAAGCTGAAATAGAATGAACCATATAAACAAGAGAGTATTACATATTACATTCAATAATGTGAAAGGCATATGTGAAAGGTAATCTTAATTTTGTGATACAATGTCACCATAAATCCTGCTTACTGTTTGAGGTATAGGCAGTCAGTCATGTGTACTCATGGAGACCACTGTTGATGGTAGTTGTGCCAAGGTCTTACCTGTGGAGGAAGACATATTCAGATGCTTTACTGAAGTTAAAAAAAGACCTGAAACTACACTGTAAAAATACTCAAAGTAAAAGTCCTGCATTCAAAACTTTGCTGAAAACTGCTGTATTTAATAGCTTTTTTTATATTATAAATGGATCAAATGACTGTGTGTAATGTAAAAAGAGTCACAGTCACTGTTCCATAGAGAAACACATCACCAGCTCTACAGTTCCTCTTGGCTCTTAGGGACATTTTGGCCTATTTTAGCCCTTTGCTTTTAAAGCTTTTAAACTCTGTCTACCTCATTTCCAGCTGCAGATGTTTCCAGAAGACTCTGATAAATCAATGCACACCACTAAACACACAGAGAGACAAAGTTAGCAAGCATGCAGGGCTCAGTTGTCACACTGTCATGACTTACTGGGACACTTGAATTGAATAGAGCTATCATTAATGATAGTAACACCTGTGCTTCTTCTGCTACAACAAGTCATAATGTCTTCTTTGAAGAAGATCTATTAGCAACAGCACGTACTTAAAGGATAAAAAAGTTAAATATTAGGCAGCACAATGCCCCCTGGTGAGGTTATAATTAAAGATAATTATTACAGACGGCTACTGTGTAAGCATTTTAATGTTGTAGCTAATTAAGGAGGGAATCATTTTACATATTTTATATACTGTGTGTAAGCATACATTGTATTTCATGAGCTCATCATGTGTTTTACATGTAAAATCCTTATCTGCTTAGTAACTGTTGTCATATAGAAGTAGTGCAGCAAAACATATAATTAGAATTTGCCTTTGAAAGTATAATATGTCTTAATGTTGTAGTACTCAATTACATCCTAGTACCACAAAACTGCAGGAGCCTACTTGAATAGGTTTAATTAGTTACATTCCACCACTGCATGTAACAGTTCATTTGACTGTGAACTTTTAATCTATGCAGTGTCACATTTTGCAACTTTAACTCCTCACATGGCAGATTTGACTTTCATGCCATGACTTGAAGAAAGACCCTGCCCTCCCCTTGCCCACTGCCTCCTTAAAATACCCAGACACCCTGCTGGCTCTGAAGCAGGAGAGAGAGAGAGAGAGACAGCGAGCTGGCATTAGTCAACATTCTCACTGAGATTTCTCCTCACTGATGTGCCACCCACTCCCATGAATGCCAAACAGTTCCTTTATTATCTCTGCATTTACATGATTTTCGGGAGCAGCTTAAGCTTTATTCCTCTACTCTTCCCTCTCCTCCGCCTCCCTCCTTTTCCTCTTCCCTTTCCCCTCTTTCTTCCTTCCCCTCCTGCTCTATCAAAGTGCTGTATCATTACGCCTGGGATAATCCTGATCCCCTCGTCCCTCCCTCCTTCTTCAAGTCTTGAGCCTCACCCTTCAGATTCTTCTGTTTTACAGGGTGTTCAGAGAGGGGGCTGGGGGTAGAAGGGGGAGTTGAGGTGGAAGTGGAGGTGGAGGCAGGGGCCGGGGGGAGTTTGGAGGGGTGGGATGTCTTTTTCTTGCGCTGCTGCAAAATGATGATGAAACCATACGGAGGCTGGCAGTGGTGGGGTTGCAGGGAGGGGAAATAGGGAGACGGGGGGGAGGATGGGGAGGGGGAGCTACATGGCGGCGTAAATGACTTCTTAGCAGTGCAGCGAGATGTGAAGGACAGACTGACGTGAGACCGTGTGGTGAGCAAACTAATGAGCTACACATTTCACACCGAGAAAGAAAAGAGAAAAGGAGTGAGGGGAGGGGAGGGGAGCAGAGGCGGAGGGGAGGGGATGGAGGAGAGAGAGAGAGAGAGAGAGAGAGAGAGAGGGAGGAGAGATGGAGCAGGAGGGATGAGATGATGACAGAGATAGAGAGATGAGAGGAGGCAGGAGGGGAAAGGAGAGAGGGTGAAAACATTTGCAAAGTTAGGGGAGAAAAGAAGGGAAGGGAAAGAGAGGGCAGGATAAAGAGAGACATGAAAAATGACCTTTCTTTGCCAGATTTTCTCATATATCCTTGCCATGACAATGAACAATAAAGTTAGCTTCGATGAGATATTGCACGGGTACACAATCTTACAGGCAGCTGATACCTTTCATCTTTTTTCATTATGACTCGCAAAGATTTCTATTCATTTGACCGTAAAGGAAGTAGGTATTTCATGCAAAAAAAGTTCCAAAAGAATGTACAGTATTAGTGCGAAGCTGAAATATGGCTCCCAGAAGAATGCAAGTTCAGATATCAGCCAGTCAGTTTGATTACATATTCATTGTGGGTTTAATCAATACTACACTGAGTTACTTGTTGCTAATGGGGAGTCCTGAACCTATGCAATATTTGATGAAGTCAAACATTGATGAATATTTCAGGGGACAGATTTATCTATACTATACTAAAAAGGAATATAGCATGAACTAATGTCACATGCCACCAAATGGCACACACCACTAAGCTAGTTTGCAATGCCCATAGTTGTGCCTTTAAAATACATAAAACTCAATAGCACAAAATAAAAAAACCCAAAATACAAAACATATATAAACAATAAAAAACACAAACAATTTACGAACAATGATAGAAATAAATAAATGAAACCGCAAGCATCAGATCTATATGACTGACCCCTTTTTAAATTCAATTAGAGTTTAAAATGATCCCAGTCACGATCCATTTTGAGATCTGTGGATAAAAAGTTCCACGTGTTGATCCGCTGAACAGTAAAAGTCCAAGAAAGGCTTTACTGAGGGATACCTTACAATTCCCAGAGAACGTGCTTCGTGCTACTCAGTCAGAAACCCTGAGAAGTACCACCACCAGCTCACTGAGCACCTTAGGAGACTGGTTATTCAGGCTTTTATTGATGTTAGATTAGCAAATTTAATAAAATGATCATATTTAATTTCTCAAGAACATGACAGTGGTGTGATCTTATCAGCTTCCTGCCCAGAATTTTAATTGCTTAATTATAAATAATCGTAAGAGGCTTGATTGTTGTAAATGCTGCTTGCGACCAAGAAAAATACTTAAATGTGAAAAGATCATGTCATGCATGAGCCAGAGAAGGTTTTGTAAAATCCAGTCAAAGCTGTAGTGTACCTGAATATTCAGATCAATTATACCACCACAAATAATACATATTTAATCATTTAATAAACTCACAATTTTCAAAGTGACGCACAAGCACCAGAATTCTGCAGTAGTACATTTTTGTTAGTTTTGGCCTTACACCCAGGACAAAAAACTTCCCTCATTCATTCCTCCTCCTCGATTTCCTGCAGTGCGAGTCTTTCAGTACCTGGTGTGATGGGTGTTGGAGGAGGACTGTGGTCCTCTGTTAGTGAATGCAGGCTTGCATCCAGCTTGTCTGAGTCACTTCCAGTGTTTGTTCTGGTCCAACCCGCCCACCACTCCACAGTCCCCCAATGCATCAAAATTTAAAGCGCAAGACACCGATGAAATGTGTGTAAAAGAAAAATACAGGGCTTTGGCTGAGAGTTAAGCATTTGCTTGGTGTGAGTTGACAGTAAGCCATAACACTGCCCTGAAAAACAGAGAAGCCAGAGTATTTCTTGGAACACAGTAAATCCCAAATACATAATTATATAATAATGACTACAATTTGAAACTGATTTCTTTATCCAGAAATTCAAACCAAACCAGTTCTCTTTAAACATGACATTAAAGGGTAAGTCCTGTTTATTACAACTTGGGATTTTGTAGTTTTGGTCATCATTTGCGTCTGTAATAATAACACTGCACGCACCAAGCTAATTGCCATACAATCATAGTTGTATGCAGACACAATAACTCCTGTATAAAAGGGCTTATTACCGACATTGTGGGGTCACTGTCAGTGTTACCTCCAATAAAAGGGGTTTTAGATTATCTGGGTAAACTGTTTGGTGTTGTGTTGTGTTTATTTCCCATGTGGACATTACTGTATCTACTCCAGATTGCACCAATTAATTTGATGAATAAAATCTTGCTGATTTGAATAACCTCTGACACAGTGAATATTAAAACTGGTAAAGGTGATGGAGCAACTAGGGGTGTTCTCCAGGTGGAGCAATATATTTGTTTTATTCAGCAGGTGGTGACTTACTAAAATATTCTGCAGTCTAAATAAAATCAGGCTCTTAATTTTACATCCTGATGACGTTGCAGGTTTATGTCTCAGCTGACCATGTAATGATTGGACTGCCTTGTATGTCAATGTGTCTAATTTCTGAAACTCATACTTTTTAACTGTCAATGTAATTAGACACTCTATATTTCCGCAGGGCAGAGTGTTACCACAGATGTTACTGTAGTGTAATTGGTTCATCCTAACCAGGGGTTAAAAAAAGGCTAACTTCGTGAATAATCAGCTTTTCCTCTCTCTCTGTCTGTATTTATCTCCCTTTCTCTCCCCCCTCTGTGCTATGCTGATATATTATGCTATTTAAGTCTCCCTCTTTTCCTCTTTTAGTTGAGATAAGAGTTCATTTCCACTGCCCCTCTGCTTCTCTCATTATTGTAAAAGTCCTTCTTTTCATGCCAAGGAGCCTGGCAAAGAAGCAAATTGCTTGTCCTGCTAATACTTTATTAGAGGCTACTGGTGCGCACGTACTCCTTCAAACTCAGTCGGACTCACTAATTCTTTCAATCAATCACACACTCCCCTCGGCTCGCCCTGTGTTGTGCTAAAAACTGACCACACTCCCACACTGACATGCAATCACACACAGAGACATATAAACTCAAGCTGGAGTGAAAGCCCACTGAGAAAATGAGCCTTGTATTTAATCTAATAATGGGATTTTCTTCAAGCACTAATATGCAAGTTTATCTTCATTTTATACATCTCAGATCACTTAAAATGAGCAAGGTCAGTAATTATGACATTTTCCATTGAAGCATTCCTTTCTCTTGTCTATTTCTATCACTGCTTGTGCAAACACTCTCTGACTCCTCAGTTTTTTCCACTATTTTTCCAAAAAGACAAATATAACATACATCACCTCCAATAGGAAGGATCCACAGTACCCTCGTGAAAGCTTTTGTGAACTGATCACTGTTTAAATTTCTGAAAAATGCCTCTCCAGTCTTGTCACTGTGCATATTTCTAGAGAACCTTCCCTCTATTTATATACTACTTACATTTCATATTTGAATGTTGATAATGTCATGTCAACCTTCTGGCAGTGGGTGTAGGGATCTGCAACCATACCCAGTGCTCGGTGGGTGACAGGTAACAACACCGAAATACTTCATTATAAATGAAACTTGTCTTACCTTATCATTCAGGCTTGTTCAGGTGTGCCCTTGCCAAGCAGCTCCGTGAGGTTTTGGCGGCACTGTTGCTGCTGAATTCTGGCAGCTGCATTCAGGGGGCCGTGGCCTTCGCGTCTTGTTGAACTGGAGAGAAATGTGTCACTTTGCAAGCAGCGTTTAGAGGTTACACACAGCATAAAGCTACTCAGGATGCATTTAAAAGAAGTGAAACGTGCCAATATGGTCAGATTATTCTGATTGCGTTAAAATAACATAATAAATAAGATTATAGTGGTGTTATTGACAAAATGTTACTTGTCTGATTTCAAGGACATTCTTTAAAAAGGTTGATGTGCATCAAATTATCTGATCACAGTGGCAGATTTTTGCCACTCAATAGCAGGCAAAATGATTTAAGATTGATTTCTTGGCATCCACACAGAGTTGATGAAAAATGCAAACACATCAGTGTTATTTGAGCAGTAACACATTGCAGAGTAATGAATGTCATTTATTTTTCCAGTAACACAAGGAGTGCAAGGGAGTTCAATTTGAAATTCAGCTATCTTATTACAGCTATTAATCACAGAAACACTGGGTTGCTTCAACATTTTGGGGTTCGTTTGTTTGCTATTTGGAAGAGGTGATATTGATTCTAAGCAGAGAGAAGTAGTTATGGTTTGGGACATGTAAGCTAGTTACAGTGACTGGAGTGTAGTGAGATGTGACATCACCTTTTGGTTAACAGTCAGTTTGAATCCCAGAGTTGTTGCTTAAGGTTGATGCCATCTTTTCTGTTTGGAGCCAGGACCTTCCAAAATAAATTAATACATAGAAAAAAAGGAGTGTGTGGTGTGGCTCTAACGCCACAGTACCTCACACCAAAGCATAACATAATTGAGAAATATTAATTTACCAAAATATTGCAAAATAGTACGAATCCCGAAATTCAGATTCACTTAGTATTATAAGAGAAGTTGATTCTTTTTGAATGGGAGTCAATTGGAGCCAGGAATCATTTGGAGGTTATCCATGGTATTGCACTTTAAGGTACTTTACCATTGTCTTCAGCCTCAAGTCTTGGTAGTTGCTGCCTGAGCTAAAGGTGGGACAGGAAGCTTTGTACCATCAAAATACGAGAAACACTTGTACATCCAACGTCTCTACATGTTGTGTCTTGCTGATTGTTAAACCATGATGTCTCTAAAAAATGAACAAAAAATCAAGAGTTTTAATACAGATGATCTACTGTAGTTTATTAACTCTACTGGCCTGAGTGCCACACCATGAAGTCTGACTACAAAGGTGACATAGTTTTACTGAAAACACATCCCATATGTGAGCATCAGAGACAACCCTGATGGAAATACGATGAGTAATGTAAAGTAAATGTAAACATATTATCTCTGTGAAGAGTAAAGTAGTACTAGAACTAGTAGAACTAGTAAAGTAATGATGTTAGGGCATTTGTAATGTGTAATTAGTAATGTGATTAGGCTAATTAATTGCAATTTTTAAGCAACTTCTACAACACTGATAGACAAACAGTACAAACAGACTTGAATCAACACTCTTGTGCACACACTTGAAACATGCACATCACATAACCTCATGTAGACACAAACACAGAGCAATAGGAAGCTTGTCTGAGTCTGGAGGAAGAGGAAGACCTGCCATGACTGCCGGGGGCTTTAACCGGCGTCTGACAGGAGGAGGTGAAGCAGCTCATCTAATTGACTGCAGACAGCGTCTCTGCACTCAGCGCTGCTGCTGCGGCCTCCAACACGCAGCATTGATCAGATGGAGAACATTTTCTGTCTCTTACTTACCCTCTTTCTTCATCCATCTGTCCTCTATTCCTCTTGCTTCATTTCCTCTCTCTCTTTCATCCAGTGCCCCTCCTCTTCTCCTCCTTTCACTCTGCTAATCACTCCTTCCTTCTATCTCCCTTGTTGCTGTTCTTTCTTTCTTCCTCATCAACATATTACACTATACAAGGGATCTGAGCCAAGCCTTTAAGACAGATGGATGATGATGAATGGTGAGGCAAACCAGATCTCTCTCTCCCTCTCTGCCTTACTCTCTCTCTCTCTTTCTTCCTTTCTTTCACATGTTCTTGACTTTGTTTTCTTTGATGCACTTTTGAAGCTAATGAGAATGCGCCTTCGGGAGGGAGATGATGTGCTTTCAAATGATTAGGGCCAAAAGCTACTTCCTTGGCCATCGAACATCAATAGAACAAAGCCAGTTGGACACAAACAGGGTTGAGATTGAAAACAACAAGAAAAAAAAAAACGTTTTACTCAGAAGTCGGTTAAGATCCCTCTTGAGAAAAACCAATGAGGGGCTGTCGCCAACTTGTTAGAGCTTCCACCCCTCAAGTCTTCTTTCCTTCCCTATGATAATGATGTGATTCTGTTAGCATCTCCATCGGATTCAAGAGTTGTGGAGGATAAAGATCTATGAGCAGAGTGACATGTAGCTCTTGCCTTTGAAGAAACGCAGATGAGGACTTTTGGGAAATACCCTGAGGACATGAGACGGACTCCCCTCGGTCTCAATTATACCAGGCTCTGCTTGGTAGCACAGCATTTCCTCTCTACAGTTCCTCTATCTCTCTCTGCATGGCATCCTCGCGTCTCTTGTAGCACCGCAGGACAGTTCTGTCCTTCACCTTTTGATCCAGGCCAGATCAAACACCAGCTGCTGTTTGATGATAGCAGAGATGGTGGTAGTGCTAAGGATCCCAGGGCATCAGATACCCATTGGTTTATCACTGGCAAACCCTGACAACCTGTAGCAGCAGGCCTGCAGTTATGCTGTTGTCGGCTCTTAGCGGGAGGCACCATAAATAATGGCTGTCTGGCTGTGATGATGCAAGATGTGGGTGTACATTTTGCCGGCTGTTACGCTTCCAGGAGCGTTTTAGAGCCGCTCTGCTGGGGTACACTGTGATGTAGGTGGTGGAGCAAAGCTGTGTATGATTCATAATGAGTGGCAGAAGTTTAAGCCAACCCACGAATGCGATCAGAGTGAATTTCAGCAGCACTTGTGAAAAGTCCTGTCTGTATTTCTGGGAAAGAATTGCTTTCATGCACATATTCTCAGTAGATATTTTGCTCTGTGTTTTGGTCTGATGGGTTACAGCTGAATGGATTAAACGCGAAGATTCTGTGTAGTACAGCTACAACAAATAATAGCTCAATAGATAAAAATATCTCAACATCTGTAAAATAGATTGCCATGAAATGTTGTACAGATGTTCATGGTCCCAGAGGATGAATCCTATGACTTCAGTGATCCCCTGACTTTTCCTCTGTCGTCATCAGTAGGTCAACATTTTAATTTTATTTAAAACTGTCTTTCTTTTTCAACACTAGATTGTAGAGAAGACTGTGATATGCTAATTCACTATTTGGTCACTTTGTTTTCTGTTCTCTCACATAAAGTTTTTACACCTGAAAATGAAATGAATGTAGACAGCAATACTTTTTGGTTGCTTGGAACCCTAATTAATAAACAGATAATCAAACTGGGCACTTTAAAGAGAGATCCTCCCTCTTTGTTTGACTAATATTGCAATAGGAGCTATAGAGAACAAAGAAGGTCTACATAGAAGGTGGATCAAGTACTTAAAACAATTTTCAACCCATGGACTATTACAGACAGGTTGGATAATCTCCTTTGACTCCAATCCTTTCGCATGTTGTACCATATCCATTGAAGACCAATATTAAATCTTAAAACATAACTAGAACTGATATTCTATATACCTGTATCACCTTTAATAATGTAGAAAACTAGCCATTAATCATCCCAATTACAATATATTAAACTCACGGACAAATTGAGGATGAGATTAGAATGAGCAGTACAGCTTTCTAACACAACACATTGGGAGATTTATGACTATCATCACCATCTATTCAGACCTTTTCATCACCTCAGGTGCTTACCTTCTCAAGCCCTGTCTAATACAGCTCTGGACGGCGATATAAAATGATTATGGCTGATATGGACATTCACGGTGCCCACATCTATACACAGAAGGGACACAGATACTTGAAGGTCAAGTAGAAGGAGGGGGGGGGGGCAGTCAATTTCAAAGGACCTTTTGTCAAGTCCTTATTGAAATTCATCAATAAAAATGGGCCGCCCTAAGCCTTTTCAGAAATAAAATTGTCATGCTAATTCATTTTGATTGCCACATTGGAATGGCTAAACAAAATGAATGGCAGGGGCCAGATGCGCCTGCCCAAGCGTAACTCTGGATATTTCATAGTGAATTACCCTTGATCGACTTGCCCCATGGATCTTGGTGCAAATTCTGATCAAATGCCCACATGTGTGGAATTCCAATCACCGCTTTGCTAACTCATTGATTTGCATGCCAAAGAAATAGCAACACATTAAAAAGCAGTACTGCTGACGAAGAGAATTTAAATTTTCATCCCAAGCGTGCCACTCCTGATAGTAAATGAAAAAATTATTCAGCCATTTGTGGGCCAAACGATGAATATTCCGCCTAATCATTTGCAGGCTTGCAAACACTTGCAGAGAGTAATATGTTTCATTAAGTTTTTATTAAAGCTGACGTTTGTGCTCAAACATATCATTTCACATATCAACACACCAACGTTCTTTAGCTGCTATTCTTATGGGGAGCAAGGACTTAATACCAAACACAACAATTGACACACAGGTTTGGAATAAAGACCTGACGAGTGCATCAAATACATTGTGGGTCTTGTAGATTAAAGACCACAGACTGTAGTGAGGAATAACAAGCCCTCTGTGTTGCATGAGAGACAGGACTCTAGTGGATGAGGGGGGGTGGGGGTACTTTCCAATGAGCCATCTGGACATGGGCCCCCCCAGGGGACACAGAGCAAAATATTCTTGGTCTGTATACCCCTCTCCCTCTCCCACTATCTATCTATCTATCTATCTATCTATCTATCTATCTATCTATCTGTTGTTCATAAAGACGGGACAAAGGATTTTACATTGTTTAGTTCACAAGACGTGCACATGACATAATGTAGATACATTTGAAAAAAATATTGCTACCTTCTACTCTATCCACACAAAAGCAGGGCTATGGAGTATCTACCCCTGAAGACAAACATCAAGTCTAAAATGCTCTTTAAAGTGTGTACATGGCCACAGCCATTCATACTATGCTGAATTAGCCTAGCTGCTACTGTATGGGTGTTACATATTTGTAAAGGTGCATTGGAAGCAAAGCTATTTTTTTGGACTGATCTCAAAACTTACCAGGAACTTCAGTCCTTTTACAATATGCTATGTTCCTTCAGTTTCTGCCCTTTTTTCTTCTTGTCTCCAGAAGTTCAGGGCACGGTTTTTTTGCTTGAGCAGATGCATGTTCATCTAAATTTGTGTAATTTGATGTCTGCACGTCCACTGGTGTGGATGCAAATTTCTTTAAGTAAACTGTTATTTAGTCATTTTGTCATCAATCATCATTTTCAAGAGGAACCAGAATTTTAATTTTTAAATTAAAATTATTGTTATTGTGTAGTATTTTTTTAAACCTCTACTATAAGTACTGTACATGGATTGCAGTCATCAGGATTTGATTGTACTTTTTAAGTCGCAATTGTATGGAAATGAGCAATGTGACTGCATATTTTTTTCCATTAATACTTAGAAAATATCAGTTATTTGAGTGAAATGTGAAGACAACAATGAAACAAGAGATACTTAAGCTGCAATGTGGATGTGGCCTTGGACTCAATGCTCTTATCCCTGACTTTACAAGTCATTTTTTTCATCTCACTCTCTTTGTCTCCCACTCCCACCCTTTCTCAGTCACCCTCTTGTGTTTCTGTCGTTCAGTTGCAGGGATTGGAGGCCCTCAGGGTATTGATTGGGCTCGGCTTAATACTGTCAGACTGATGGGAGACATGTGATTCACAGACGAGATCTTGGCCCTGGTACACTCAGCCTCCAACCACACACACAGACCTACACACACACACACACACACACACACACACACACACACACACACACACACACACACACACACACACACACACACACACAGACAAATGCTGCAAGTGCATGCACACACACGAACAGTACAGTATGTGGGCACAAAGCACATACACACCAATGAAGACACATTAGATCATGCACTGGTGCACAAAGGCAAATGCATATACACACACTTAAATGGGCAGCACATGCATGCACGAATGCGCACATACCCACACAAACACACATACATACACACACACGCACACACATACACACACACACACCCTTGGGAGTCCCTCCTGACACCCTCAATCTGTCACAGCTAAAACCCAGAGGACCTCGTCTTCGAGTCAGGAGGGCCGGGACAGTACACTGAGCTCAGCAGAGTTTCAGCTAATCAAGACTGGCAATGACAGACTGGCTGCAATGATGTACAATTTTTTCACTTTTATACATTTCACAGTTGAGGATATCTTGTTACTTTGTTTAGAAGCATGGAAAATTCAGTTTGTCCTGTTGGGCAAATCATGCTTAATCGTGCATCATGGGACTGAGGCGCAAGTCTGAATGGGTAGACGGCTTGGGGTTATTCAGCCATATTTACTGGCAATGATTACATGAACAATAAAACATTTTATTATTAATTGCATTGCATGCTTTGTGGTTCAGAACAAATACAGGAAAATATCTTATTATCACAGCAGGTCAAAGTTACAAGTCACTGAAAATTGGCTGAGGAACAGCAGAAATGAGGCCAATCATAGTACATTCAGAAAATAATTCATAATATCTGTCCTAGCATAATAAAGATTCACAGGAGATTTTTCAAAATATAATCAAGAGGAGAATTACATATCTGGATGATATATGATGAATATTCATAATAATGAAATTAGAACTTGTTTCTGCAACCTATTATCAATAGATAATGAAAAGGCTAAAGAGATTAAATGTGTTCTTTACATGTTTTAAAAATATGGGTTCAAAAAAGTGTCTAAATATTTACCTAAAGCATCTGGGCATTGTAGTTTAAGCAAATGTTACTCAAACAGGAGTAAATAGTGCATTTGTTGGGGACTATTTCCAGCTGCTTAATATGCATTTGGTTCTCTAGTGGGTATTTCCAGCAGTAGGATGTTGTATGTGGGATTGATTCAAAATAAAGTACAGTGGTGTGAAAGACATGACATCTATTCACCAGCATGGCTCACTGATGTGTTTATAATACAATGGAGCTGTACTATACAACACAGAGGAATAAGATATATCAGGCTTTAGCTACACAGGCAGAACTGTTATTTGGATCAAGTCATTTTTGGTTTTGGTCTTTTCATGAGATTTGTGGACAAAATGAAAAATACTGAATATTACCAGCCTTACCCTCTAAGGTTGGTTTACCCCCCACTTCATCACAGAGTAACACAATCACACGATCAGTGCACTGCAGACCCAGTTTGGTTTATTGCCTTTTTTGTAATGCACCTATTGTGTCCATTTCAACAAAAGAAATACATTAGACTCAATAACGTCCTTGACTATATAGTTTGCGGACATCTGTTGAGGCTTTGCACTTGACTGAGAGCCTATTACATTTCCCTGTTGTTGACCTAATAAAAAGAGCATTTGTCCTCTTCCTTATGTACCTTCAAGTACCCCACACCATCTGTAACATCTGGATGCTCTCTTCAAGAGGATCCTATAGGGACGAGTAGCCGCTGTTGAGTCCAAAGCCAATAGTTCAAATAAACAAGTGAGTCCTCAGCAGTAGGCCTGTTAATTGTCTGCATGCAGGGCTGGGGATCAGTGAGACAGATGTGGCAAGAAGCAATCATGTGATGAATTGACCCCGGTGTTAAATGGTGCCACTCAACCTTTTACAATTCGATAAACAAGTCAGTAGGCCTGTGTGGAGATCTATACCCTCATCACAGTGAATTTCCTGCTCTGTAAATGGGTCAATGGCAAAATGTGACCCCTGATTTCCATTGTTCAGGACGCTCCAAGTAATGAGCTGACAGTCAGACAGTTAAAGGGACATTTCAGCATTAATGTTGTGTATTATAGTCCCACTGTGCTTTCCATATTGGGATTTTGATCACTGGATTAACACCAGTTATATTACTTGTAAATTACCAATTCAAATCCCATCTTGTGGTTCTGTTTGTCATTGTTCTTTCATATTCATCTAGCACAAATGGAAAATGAAAGAAAACTCGATGTGCTTGATTTGAATTTACAGTAAAAAAAACACTGAAGAACAATGCACACTGAGGGAAAGAGCCTCAATTACACTCGTGAAAAGATAATGCAACAGATTTATAATACACGCTATAATGAGAAGTTCAAAGTGAAGCATTAACAATACTTTTGAAACATTACTTCTTCTGGGTAATGATAACTATTAGCTAGCATGCACAATCTAACAATGCAGCATGGATCTTCAGGAAAACTTCCATACCTTTTCCAATACTCTCAATATTTCACCTCATTGTGTCCTATTAGCGTAAGAAAATGATGACTCCATTGGATAAATTTGGCTCCCCACCCTCCCCCCCTCTCCTTGACTCACTAAATGAGCCGAGTGAAGGATGTTGTGCTCTTCTGCATAAACGCTCGCAGCAAAATAGAGTTTATTAAGACCCATAAAAAACAACATTAAAATTCACAACCAAAGGAGCGTCGCCTGACCCCTGGAGAATGATAAATTAGCTTGTGTTGCTCTAGTAAAGCGACCATTTTATACCTTCATCTTCCTCCCCCCCGGAGCTGACTCCCCTTTACTGTGGAAGCACTGCAAAGGACCCTGGACTGAGAGGCTTTGGCAGCGAGGAAACATTTCCAGATGACGCTGATATCATTCCACCTGCCTCTCTCCTCATAGGTAATCACTCGGTGTGAATGACATTTAATTCAGCTGCATGTCTACTTTTCACTTTCGTCAGTGTCAAGTGAGTATGGCATGCTGGCGCGCCTTATATAGCTACCTTCACCTAAGCAGGTATGAATTTGACATTGAAGTGTCTGTTGTAATAATAGAGAGCAACGGCCAAGAAAAAGTCAGACATCTCTCCAAAAATCTCCTGGAGCTGCTTAGGGCTCAGTGCATTGATACCTTTGATTGTATTCCACAGTTTACTCAGTGTGTAAGCAGAGCAGCCAGTGCTGCTCTGCTTATCTGGGACGGGTTGTAATTGTTGAGTGCAGCCACCTCCTCATCGTTAGTTTGAGGGATGGTACAACAGATTTCATGTGACAGGAGCACTTTCATTTCCCACAAGTCAAACATGCAGGTGTCTGAGATGGGAAGAGATACAAAAACAACAAGAATCGGGCATAATGTCAAAACAAACAAATTATCCTAATTGAAAGAGGTGGGATTAATACTACAGTATGTCCTAGTAAAGACAGTACAGACCATGCACTCTTTACATGTATGGAGCTGCTGCCCTGTAAGTGTCTACCTTTAATGATGATACGGTAGCTAAACAAAGTCCCTTGCGAGTCATCACCCGCAACTCATTAGCACTATGCTAAGCTAATGGATCAGTAAATGGATTTTTATGTGGGCATAAATGCTAATTTGCTACACTGCAGCGCTGTTCAATGACGCTGTGTTTAGCAAGTCAGTCATTGCCTCGGGGGGGTGTTTGTGTCTCATTAGGTTTGGCCAGGAATCTATTGTGGACACAGAGAACTCAGTGGCAAAACATAAATACAATGGTGAAGGCCACCGGTGCTGAAACATTTGTCAATCCTGCACCTGAAGGTTTTATTGAAGAGGGAAAATATATCCCACTAGAGCATACACAATTACTTTTTTGAAAACAGAAAACAGCCTGTAAGGCCAGAACCTGTCGAGTGTCAGCTGTTATTATTTTACATCATGGTTGACAATCTCTGGGTTTGACATTAACTCAAACAGAAGCTACTTGATAACAGGTGAATAGCTCAGAAATAAAGCTCTCATACAGACATGATGACTTTTCCCCCCTCTTCTGTTCCCACTCCACTGTTATTCCATCATCGGCACTTACTGTATCTCCATCCATAACTCAAATACATATCCACACATTCTTTTATTCATCATCAGTGACTGGGTTTTTAGCAGAAGTCTAACAGTGAAACCACATTTTCCCCAGAATTAGGCATTACAAGAATATTCAAATAATTAGGTCAAAGTATAACTCATGCTTAATAAACATATTTTGCATGAAAGATTATACGATCTTTGGAGTACCACGATTCCTCCTGAAACCAGGATACACAGAGAGTGTTGTTACACTAGAAAAAAAGCGAACATACCGTACTGCACCATAGATGGCAGGGGCAGGACACCACTGACGTAGCATTTGTTGATCCTGACAGCAGCCCACATTCGAAACCCTGAGACAGCGAGGCAGACATTCAAAATGGAAGAAGGCAACAGCAGGGCCTCGCTGAAAGAGCAAGTCTAACTGGGTGGGTGTTGAGTGGGAATACTGGCACACAAATCACAGAAATATCTCAAAGTTTCTACAGTCAAATGGAGCACATAATGTTCATATTGATACTGTTTACTAGATTTGGACCTTTTTTACAGGAAATAGCACCTGTTTTTATTACTGCCAGTCATGAAGACAGTACGGCAAGCATAAGAACACTCTCTGTCAATAATGGTCACGTCAAATAAAGACTAATAATTAAATATATAGTTAAATACAGGGAAAATAGAGACAAAGTTGTGATACAGATATTAGAGTTTAGTTAGTTGAATTGTAAGCTTTATTGTAGACATTTTGCTGATTTCTGTATGTTCAGCTGACCTGCTGTGTTCTGACTAATGAACTGATATTGACTCATGATTATGCTAGCTTAGAAATGAATAAGGATTAATGAATTAAAAGTGTACCTATTGAACATTCTCTATGTTCCCAGTGATTACTGCCAAATTACCTGCCAAATATTGTTTTTCCAGGACATTTCTTAGAAAGGATTAGGAATTTGTGGATATGTAAAATAAAGCTTTACCTTGATGAATATGATTTAACCATAAGGACTGATGGAACCAAGGTGAACTGGGTCTGTGATCAGCTGGTGTTGATAGATACTAATCTTAGCTCTTCAGACCCAGTCGCCACCAGTTGTTCCAATAAGGATATTTTTTAAACATGTGACATCAGTCACCGGTGATGTCTTTTGTCTCCTGAGGGAGACAGGTGACAGTAAATCAATAAATTTAGAATAAATCAACCAAAAAGGGGAAACTATAAATATTATAACAATAGGTATTCTTGCAGGATTTGCAGGGTCATTCAGCTGTAAGTGACTAGTTGTTCAGTGTGTAGTGTATTAATAAGGTTCAGAAATCTGCACCACTTCATGTGCTATTTAAATATTTAGTACATTACATTATATACAAATATTTAGGACATAATTTTCAGATAATTGCATGGTTCTGATGTAGCACCCAATAAATGCTCTGTGCAGTTATGACAAATACATTTGCTTAGGTTTATGGAAACTCCTGTAATGTAATATGCAGCTGTTTCTACTCATTATGCAGTAGTTTACATTATAATACATCATATACACAGGCTTTACAGAAAGTATTACCCAATTTTGTTTCAGTATGCACAAGATGAACTTTTTTTTATTGTTTCAGTTTGTCTTAGATGCAGTTGCTGTGTCATGTTTGGGAAATAATTGGCTTGTAGTTTTGTAGTTTTCAAACCAAAGCCTTTTTCAAAACAAGAGCAGTATAAAATATTTATATAAAGATATTTGAGGACCACAAAAGGCATTTATAGTCACAAACAATTTAAGGACACACCCTCAGCTTGGGGCCCTAGATAATACCCCTACATCACTGCACCACAAAACAGGACATCGAATGCCTATACCTATTTTACCATTTTTGAGATGTCGACCACTTAACAAGCCAAACAGAATCTTTTGGTCCAGTTATGATTGTTTCTGTTCTTCTTTATGTTTGAATACAATCTGATCTTCTTTGCCACTGTTTGCTAGAGGGAAAGTGCAGTAGCAGTTCCTGCAATGTCAGTGATTCAAATCAAAGGGACAATTTATTTATGGTGAGCGCAAACCAAAGAAGCGACGAATAAAGGCAGCATGAAATCAAAGGTACGGGATCAAGTGGAAATTGGTATTTTCTCACAACAGAGATCACTGTTGACCTGGAAAACACACACACACACACACACAGACACACACACACATACCAAATTCACACTCCGCAGCTCCCGGGAGCAGATACTCACTTTATATCCTCAAATGCATACATTAAGATGAAGATGTACAGGACTTTTTAGTACAAAAAAGAAAAAAACAGGGTGTTGACATATTAACAAGAACACCTGCGCAACATAATTCAATTCAATGCAATCGCATTACAAGAAACACCACTGTGGAGCCTATTTTTTCGAGACTGCTTAAGAGAGATGTTGATTCATCTTGCAGACTGTAGCTTGCATGTTGTGGCATTTGGATTATGTTTTATTGTAGCAGATGCTTTTTGTGTTTTTGAAATGACTTACTGGTGTACGTGTTATTGTGTCCACATCTTATATACTAGGATTTCTCTTGTGCTCCTCCTTTTCTTTAAGTACTCCTCTAACTTCTTGGAATAAGACCCAAAGAACATAAAATACATTATTTGAATATGTACAGTATATATGTATATTCAATTAAGAATATTAATATTGTATATGTAATTTCAAATATATTCAGCATCTGAATTCAACAAATAGCACTTCCAGCTGGGCAAAACATTTTGTATCAAAATATAGACAATTTAGACAAGAATTCTGAAATACATTTAATCACACATTAATTGATTTTAATTACAGAATTTAATTTATGCGACATATTGTAGATCTTCCCCCAGTTTCAATAATATTTTCCCCCAATATAAATATCTCTATGTACTAAAGAAAAGACCATAAAGAAAAGAAAAGGCTAACTCAGAAAATTCATTTGTGAAGATTCAAATGAGATCAAACATCTGTAAAATCACAAATGCTTCTTTTTACCAGATGATCTGGGCGTGTCCCAAAAATATACAATAGTATGAATAATGTATTGAGCATGACTTACTTCACAGTGTACCTCTGGATGTGCACACACACACACACATACTCACACACACACACACACACACACGCACACGCACACACACAAGCACACACACGTATTCGCACATGGACATAGAGCAAATGCAAACATGCACACACAAACACACGCGCACACACAGTTTCGACCACTAAAATGAGCCGGGGGTCCACATCTGCTTAATGCTCCCGATGGTGTGTACATGATATGTGAGGTTCATTGACAAAAACTACTTCTAGTCTATGTTGGCACCACATTAAAAAAAAAACATAAGTTACAAGCTAAGTCATCCAAAATGTCCACGTTTCACCATTGTGACCTTCATTCAATGAGTAAAGACAGTCAGTTCATTTCTTTCGTCTCCTCTTCTGTGACATTCCAGTAGATTTTAATGCTATTTCACAATGTCCTTTTTGTGTGTATGCAGAGATTTTGGAGGCTACGGCCTTGTAAAGTTTCACCCAGCCAAATGAGAGAGAGTGTTAAAGGCTACAATCCAATGAACGATATGGCCTGGCTGAATCTCAGTTAAGTCATGACTCTTTAGCAGCGAGCTGTCATTAAAGAAACTTTGCTATGACCCTGGACGGCTTCACAGCAGCGATAGTAAAGAAGATGAAGGGGCTGACTTTTGAAAGACCTTCTGACAAGTCTAAATCAAGCCACAAAGGTATGAAAAAATCTTCAAGGAGCTGTCCCCTACAGACATGACGGTGGCTAAAGAAAGAATGTATTATAATGAATATTCCACTGCTCTGTTGATAACTGTTCCTCCCAGGGATTTTGTTCTATGATGTGTCCGTAAATTTGGCTGTGGTGAAGATTCAATATGCTGCTCACTTGAGACTTCTCAGAGTTCTCAGAAGTATCTGGACCAAGTAAAGAGCCGAGAGCCTTTCACTGCGGTGATTGGAGATGCTCTGGGTTATTTTTAATTTTTTTTTTTTTTTTTTTATTGGAGGTCTGGTGTAGAATTTGGGAGCCTCATTGGTAGATGGACACAATGTTCTGGTGTAGTGATTGGCCCCAGTTCCTTTTGTAGCATGGATGTCAATGAACCTGTGGAGGAATGGAAGAAAAAGACATGGATACAATAAAAAATCACAAAGAGATTAGCTTCTTTCAAACAACTGGTCACTTTACTGTCAAAAGCACATATCTGAATTGAATGTTGTCACATTAACATTAGGACTACAGCAGCACAAACAAATGTCTTTTAGAGAGCAACATATCAAATTTAATAAACCGCTTAATGATTTCTTATGCATCAAGAAAATACACAGTAAATGTGCCAATTTTAAGCTCTAGCCACGTCAGATTAGTCTATAAAAATGCCTTCTCCCTTCACAGTGTGGGCTAAAAAAAAAAATCCACATGGAAGAAGAAATTATAAATATCCAACAAAACACTTAACAGACAGCATGCAAGCAAATTAAGAACTAAATGAGAGTCCCAAATGAATATCTCGTCCTTTGCTATCGCGCAGTCAGAAAGTAGATTCCTCTGTCTAATAAATGATGAAATTAATGAGAAATGTCACGAGGGGCTTCACTGTTAGAAGGTGTTAAGCATCCCTCACGTTAATGATGGTCATTGATTAAGGCTTCAACAGCAAAATGGGTTTTTAAATCAGCGACGGAGCCTGCGAGACAACACAAAACACTTTTGTTCCGTGGTAACTCTCTCCTGGCTACTTTTCCAACAGCAGGTGGCAAATATGGCTCATTTCTGACTAATGCCATGGTGTAACATTTATGTCTGAATGATAAAAAGCCATTATGAAACCAGCAATGTTACGTATGCTAATGTCTGAAAAGGGATTTATTTAACGACTCTTCTAGCTCCTCCTTCACAAAATGTCATGTCTTTGACAAAACAACTTTTATGAATAATTCTGTTAAGAAATTAGGTCTATAAGTGTAGACTCTAATATTTCCCTTTCCATTTGGAATAAATATTACCTCCGCTGAAATTCTGCAGTTAACGACTTAATTTAGCCAATCATTTGATCAAGAAACCCATTTGAATGATAATAGAACTTTGCCATGAATATGTTATATGGATAAATACATAAATGTTAATACATAAATGATTCAGGGTGACAGTGGACAAATGTGACACCCAGCACTGCCCATATAAATCATTCAGACACTTAAATATGAGTTGGCAAATCCACACAGAATTGCACAAATTCCCAGCGCTGGCAAATAAATATTTATGACGCCCCCAATTCCCCTTTTCTCCCTGTCCTTGGTAATTGTGCGTGATTCATTTTGTTTTCTCGGTGGAAGAGGGAAAATCAATCTTAGAATATTGGCTAGGAGACACAAGCATGCAGATTCCAAATGCCTGTGGTTTTGCAGAATATAAAGCTTCACAGATACTTGGTCATGTTCTCAGGAGAGGAATTCAGCTAAATCTCTTGTAGATTTCCTTGTTTTTTTTAGGGTGAAGAAATATGTTTGTGGAAGTGAGCTTAACCTGCTGGCAGAGTTGAACTGAACTGCTCGTGAGTCTAGTTTATCCACCGACTTTTAATAAGCGCATATCGACTGGGAGGAATGTGAGGCAGGCAGGCAAATCAAAGGAATCTGTTACTATGGCATGAAGGTAATGATTTCTTTTTTTTTTCTTTTTTTTTTTTTTTAAAGGTAGCATTTTTGTTTTGTTTAACACCTTTGCCACACATATCCTTCCATATATATCAGTTTCTACCTTTGTTCTAAAAGAAAACTTGGACACAAGAAGTAGCCTCTGACTTTGATGTTACCATAGTGAGGCTTTTTAGTTTCCATCCTTTTGCATTTCAAAACTTTCACTAACTCTCTTTGATTTTCCTTTTACTGTTGCTTACAGATACATCAAAGTGACTTTGCATCTTGGAAAATGTAGGATTCCATTGTGTCTTCTCCAAGCCCTGGATGACCTTCATTTAAGCTCAGAAGTAAGTGCAGTATTGGAGAAAACACAATGTCTAGACACTAATGGCTGATTCATTCTAGCTCTGAGCCTTTAAACACCTTGGAAGAGGTAGAGCTTCTGCTGTTCATCAAGTTTCCCTTGCTTTCCACTAGATGTAGCATTTGAATTGTTTTATTTTCTTAGGTGTCAAAGTGAAGTGAACCAGGGTTATACACTTCAGCATGCGAATTAGAATAAAACACATCATTAAAAACTCACATACTTGCCATTCTCCGCTGCATCCTACGACGGCTCCTTGGGCAAAGGCTGGAGAAAAAAAAGGAGAAGGTCAACATCGGTGGAACAGAGGGCCAGCTTTCACTAACATTTTATTCAACTTTCTCTCAGTTGGCCTTGGACGCAGAGCAGCATATGTCCGTTTAAAAGCACAGATGGCATGTCTTCAAATTATATCTAAGGCGGGACGATGGAAGCGGAAGGTTATTTTGTTCTCTCCTAGTTTTTATGCACTCTGAGGACACCGCTTCTCTCCTCAACCAGAAAATATGAGCGACTAATGGCCACCTCATCATCCACATTAAAGAATGAAAAGACCTTTCCTTTCTTCCATCAACGGTATTACACAGATAGAACATTTTTATCATGTCAGCTGTAGGGCCGGGTGATAAACAGTGTTCCACTTTGATTCTCTGTGAGCAACAACTTCTTGCCTACTACATTCATCTTTAGGAGATCACATGAAAACACACTGTTTTCCCCTTGAAAACAGCTCCCTAGCCTTCTTAATATTGGTGAATGAGCCACTTTTGTGTAGATAATGACTCGGCTAATCATAATCAGGAAGCTAATGGGGTGTTTAGCCAATCAGAGGAGCCAAGGCGAGACGGCAGTCTGGGCAGAGCGTTGGCATTCCCAACAGCCGCTGCTCTCCTCTCGGCTGTGCCAGGCTTTCTGCAGCAGCGAGGCAGACTTGGTATTCCGCTGCCCGGCCAGCCTGTCGTTCTGCGATCTGTCTGTCCGACCGGCCGACCGACTGGCCCTGGCGCTGTCGAAGAAATTCAGTCCTCTGAAAAGGCGCTGATCCATCACACCTCTCCAGCAGCATGTCATCTAAATGCTAAGTACTTCCACTGCATCTTTAAATCAAAACAAGAAAAGAAATGAGCACAGAGGGCGAGCCGTTGAAAGCTTATAAGGGTACAATAGAATCTGCGGAGCAAACCCTTAGCTTTTTTGATTACACTCATTTTCGAAGGAGAGGAAATGTGTAAGAGAAGAATCTGAGGGAGTGGTATGAGCATAAAAAAGCTCAAGACCTTGTTATCCCTTCAAATGTACAAGTAAAAAAGAGAGGGGATTGTTATTGATATACAGACCCCAAAGGTTCCTTCAAAGAAAATACTGTGTTGTTTGATTTCTATCTAAAAAATCATCATGAATGTACCTGAGTTGCTCTGGTAACCCCTCCTCTCCCTCGTTCCCCTGTCTCAGTCCAACTCTTAGCTATTGATCGGAGGGATTCTTGAAGTCAGAGCAGAGTGCTGAGGCGGCAGAAGCGGCCGGCACTATTAACTGCTCCTACTAATTAAAAGGGTAACAAGGTGAG
The DNA here is from genome assembly GCF_027409825.1 of Scomber japonicus. Classification (NCBI taxonomy): domain Eukaryota; kingdom Metazoa; phylum Chordata; class Actinopteri; order Scombriformes; family Scombridae; genus Scomber; species Scomber japonicus. Next base: position 9,858,680 of record NC_070581.1, on the reverse strand, counting down.
TTCGGCCCCACAGGACCAACTGTGCAAGAGACGGAGCCGGCTGTTTGCCTGCCATGCACACCGGTAAACAGTGCTCACTGCCTATGATGTTTACAAGACAGGAATCCAAGGACATCGAAGACATATTCATCTCCCGCTGGCACGAGGGATGAGGGAGATTTGCAGATAAGGCTCAAGAGAGAGAAAGAAAGCAGGGAGCACACTACTAAGCGCTTTGCTAATTGCTTATGTTGCGGTGAAATTGAAACATTTGGACCTCGTCACTGAGCTTGAGGTGCCCTTGTTTCATCATCACTTGCAAACATTGAGCACTGTGCATAAATGATAAAGTTTCACAGTTCAAATAAGGTGCACAGCCGGAATCTTTGAGTAAGTGCCAGCAGAGATTGGCAAAAATATTAAGAGATTCAATTAACTTCCTTCCTTATCAACAACACAGCATATTTTAGCATCAAAGTATTTTTAAGATACAGTATATGCCTCATATAACACAAATAAAATCCTCAGCCCAGGAATCTTTGTATAGCTACAAGGTAACGCCACTGCAGGTACAGCAGACAGCTTGTTTGTTCAGTGCTCGAGGGGAAACAAAGCACAGACTGCATATTTGGTGGCAAATACGCACCAGTACCCCACCCAGCCATTATAGAGACAGCGCTGTGCCATCACTGTGGTAACTGAAAATCCTTCCCCTGGGTCTCTCCTAACAAGTGGATTCCTGCACAGGACATATACTGGGAACTTATTGAGGTTCTGGTCATTACCAGGCACTGGCATTGCTGCTGTTGTTATTAGGCTAACAAGCACAGCAACAGCAAAGCCCACTGACGATCCTGAGTGGAGGCTTCATGTCGAGTCTATGAGCCTGATGAACAAAAGCAGAGACACAAAGCTGTCTCACAGGACAGAAAACAACATTATCTACGAAGCATCTGGCTGCAGCTACTTAAAAAAACCTGCATCTTTTGTCCATCGATGATGTCATACAGGAACGGGCCATGGTGCAAGATGATTACTTGAGTAAAATGTATGAATATTCAATTACAGGTAAATATCCTGCATGAAAATTAGGGACTATATCAGAGATTAGTTTAGAGTCAACACTCCCTCTCCTTTTTGCTCTGTTTTGGGCTCTACAAGTAGCTTAAAGCGGGTCTTAAAAAAAGCACTTGCTGCTGCTGGAAAGAAATGTAATGGGAACAGAGTTTGCAGGCCTGAAAACCAAAACAATTAACTCAAAGAGACTGAAAGACTCCAGATAGCTCAGAGAAACGGCAAAATCTATGAGCCTGTCACTACTATTGACCCTTTTCACATTACACACAGCCATTCAATCCATTTAAATAAAATATTCATTAGTGCAGTTTTAACTAAAAACCATGTGGACTTTATGATGTGTTTTTCCTAGCTAACATTAATTTCCATTAATCTCTGCACTGTATGAATATCAATAAGCAGGCTCTTGAAACTGGCTTGTGCAATCACTGCAGTGAACATCAAGTCTATTTTAATTTATGCAGATTACCTTTGTGTAACAATTCAGTTTATGTGCAGGTTAATTTAAAAAGGCATCAGTACACCACTGTATCTCACAATAATAATGTAACTGACAAAAATTGAATGCAGACACAATGTTTGATGTGATGGATAACACATGTCAAGCAGGTTTCAAGAGTATTGATTTTCATATAGTGAAGGAATTAATGGAAAGCAGTGGATGCCTGGTATGGAGGGACAAACACGTTTAAATGTTTAAGATAAAGCACCACGGGTTGCAAACTGGTAAACTGACTTTTTCTTAACATAGAAAACCGGTGTTGTCCTTGAGTTTTATCAGCAAACTGTAATTAAATATCGAAAATACAAATATTCATTATACATGTCATGATGTGAGCAACATTTCATTATTGTTGCTGGTTAAGATGGAGGTTATTATAAGTATAAGTATTTAGATGCTGCTCAGTGTAGCAAAGCATCATATATCATAAGTAATTAGTTCTAACTGAGGAGATATATGACATTGCCCCTATAAAATGTAATGTTGCATAAGTAGCGTAAAATGTACAAGCAACTCAAAACTGTACTTTGTGCTGCCTAAGTGTAGTATTTGAGTAATCTTTTGAAGTTGCCTTCTATCACTGGAAACAGGTCTGGGGGTAAAGTATTCAGGGTCAGTTTTGCATCTTATCTTGGACAAAAACTATAGATTATGGGTGTCTGCATCACTGGTAGCACTGAACAATTTATTAAAAATGCATAAACAAAAGATCCAAAGGGCACAAAAAGCATCAGAGCTTTGAAATACGATGTTGCTGAGCATGCCTCAATGTGTCCAGTCCATAGACAGGCTCACTGCATTATGTATTATAAAAACCCTGTGTTGAAATGTGGCCTATGGCTTTGACAATTTCACACCAGACGAAGCTCTGGAGACAAGCAGTGTGCAGGGTAAAACACAAATGGCAGTTCAAAGCCTGGCAATGACAGAACTTCAAATAGGGGAGCGGGGTAAAGTGTGCTGAAAGTGACAGGAGAAGGGACCACAGTCAGTCCGGATCTTTGACAGAGAGGAGAGGGGGTTGGAGGGGTGACACATGCCCAGTGAAGGCAAACTGGAAAAATAACCATTTTAATAGATGATGGCAGGACCAGAGGAAATAAAAACAAAAAACATAATGCGTTGCTTTTCTAGGCTCTGTGAGTGAACACAAATGAAACATTAGATACTGGAAATGAAATCACGGTGCTCTCCGCAGTATATACTGTATGTTCCACAACACAACACCTGTGACAACACAAATGAAAAAGGGAATGGAAAAGTGGTTTCTTCTCTGAATATCTCTATCAATCTACCCTATTTCAATATATTTTCTGCATCGCTCCACACACTATCTACACAAGACTGATGATCATGGCACAGCATACGACAAACAGATGAGGAGAAACCCAAGGAGTACATTTTTCTTTTCCGCTTGATAAATAGAAGATGTGTAAATGAAACAGAAATAAAGGGTATATTTGCTTATCGAGCGTAACCTCTATGTGCTATACGTGTATGTTCAGCAGGGACAAGTGTGTTGTTTGAACGTCAGTCATCTTATAAATGTACATCCCAAGGCAAAGCAGGCTGGCTATAGTATGTTATCCCTGAAGATTCAGGCAGAGGATGTCTGATACAATATGACAGGAGGACTGTCAGCTTACAAACAGGAATGTATATGAAATCCTGGAGGTAAGCCAATGAAATCTCTAACATAAAAGCTGAATTGTTCTGTTGTCTGATGTCACTATCAATGAAAGGATGGTGGTGCCTATAAACATCAGATTATCAATGAATTAAAAATAGTAAATTCAGTTTATTGCTGATTTGCATCTCTCTTGGTACTATACACGCTGCTGCTGCTGCTGCTGCAAAATAAAAATAAAAAAATAGTAAAAGCAAATCTCTGCTTCTTTCAACCCAAGACAGATAGATTCTGTTAGTTGTGCACGATTGTTAGAATTTACTTGCTGGTGCACAGAATTTAATAATTTCAACTGCAAATGAGTCTGAAAGCCAGCAGAGCATTAAAGGACACGCTATACAGCATGCATATCAATTTATTTTTTAATATAATTCAATTATTTATTTAATTTTGGGGCAGTGTAGCCTATCATAGAGCAGATATAGGACATTTACACAGGACATAAGACGGTCATCCTATCACATATACTGTGCAAGAGTGTCTCTGTGTGTGTGTGTGTGTGTGAGATGGGATACGATGTGAGAATGTGTGTATATATAATTTTTACATTCTGTTATTTATTTTAATTTATTATATGTTCCATCTACCTGCCCAGGGACTCTGAGTGGAAAATAGCAACTTGCTAAAAGCCTGTACAATGCATCCCTCCTTGTTTTATACAAAGTTAATGTTTTATTGCACACTGTCCCTGTTTAGATCAAATAAAAATGACAACTTACAAAATAAAACCGTGGATATTAAAAATCTATTCTCATTAATTAATCAACTTACATTCTATTGTGAGTTCATTTTAGCATGCATTCAAAATTGAACCCATTTCTCTGATGTCTCTATCCCCTACCACCACCACTATTAATTCTTCCCTACATGTGTTCATATGATGAAATCTTGCTCATTTCATCAGCACATTCCTTTTTTAGTGATACACCTAGGGTTCTTCCAATTTTGCAGTATTTGAGTCTTGCAGCTGTGGGACCAATAAGTTGTTATTCGTTATATCAGGTATCACTGTCTTGTTGGCAAGGAGGTAAAACCGTGGGTGTAGAGGCAGCTGGAGGTAGAGTGCAGTCTAACCAATTCCTCAATATCTCTGAGAGTTTACGCCAGAATGAGTGGACCATGTGCAAATATGTGCCAAGCTCGCTCTTACACTTCCAGCATCAGTAGTTATCAGCACATATCTAATATTTGAAAATGCTCTGGCCTGGTTTTTCAATGCATTTTGAAGATGCAAACATTTATCTAATGACCTCCAGTCTTGATTTCCTCGCTAACGCTTTCCTGCTGTATTAGAAACAAGACCATTTATAACATCCTTATACTCAGGGCACATTTAGCTGTACTGTATCCTTCCGTACAAGGAGTTACAACCTACTTCTCTCATTATGCATCTTATATAGGCTAAACGAATACTGCTGATCACAGCGATGTGGCTACTAATGAAGGTGATTTCACCATCATAGACCACCTTTATCTAAAGATGGTGCCCCAGTGAGAATAGTCTTTATGTGAGAGGTTCAGAAGTCAGCTCTGAGACAAATGCAAGAGTATTACAAGAACAAAAGCATAAACACATACTAATACAGTCAAATTATGTAAAAGTTAAGTGCAAAGTCACACTAATGTTATTGGCAAATTAAAGTGAAAGCTAAAAGAGCACTGAAGTACCTCTTGAAAATTCAATTTTAGGCACTGGCTACAGCTACACAACCAGCACAATAATTTACAGACAATTGGTGCAGAACAAGATTCCGTGCCAGTGGTCTACAGGCTGTTTGTTCGGACTGGTCTTCTATGCTGATAGTACTCTGCTCTATTGGAATGAATTGGGAATTTATTGCCAGACCACTAACCGGACATTTTTTTACCATCGCATTGGGCATTTTACTGTTTTAACCCAAACCATGATCTTTCCCTAACACTAACTGGGTGTCTTTTAAGCCTAAACCTGACTTTAACCCAGACAATAGGAAGGACTGGCATATCACCTGCAAGCAAAAACAATCAATTTTGAAACAATTTGACCTTGATCAATTGATCTTGTGCAATCAATACCAACGAACATGCTTTTTATTCTCAGTGGATAGAGCTATTTGGATAAAGACTTGGTAAAATCAGAAGTGCTATGTGACCTATCAACACCTGCAACATTCAGGATTTTCATCTGAATCTGCTTGTTTTTGAAAACTAGAGGATCATCTTTTGTCATTAGCACAGAGCTCACAGGTTGTTTCCAATGCCGTTGTAATACATAGATCTGCTGGCAAAAGTCTATATCACAGCACATATGTGTGGAGCGTATGAATCACAACATGCAGATTAGAGGTTTAAATATAACATACTGTGCAAACATTGTTTGAGCAGCTCTTGAGATAATAAATCAGTAGAGCAAAGGCACCTCTACTTTCTGGTTGACTAATGTATTTGGTCTGCACTGGTGGTGCAACAGCAGCAAGTTAGAGACAAGCAGATGAGGCAATGTGAAAGAGTTCTGACATACACATTTAATTCTTTTTTTACAATATTTTGACTTCCCTTCTTTCACATTTGGAGCATTTTCAGTTGTGAAGATTGGTAGATTTATAGATTTATCTAAACGTGGACAGGATGCTAAATTTTGTTCTAGATATACAGACAAATCTGTATATGTCATGTTACAACGTAGTATCATTTTCTCCTTCATGTGTGTGATTATAATTTATTTTATTTTATTTTTCAATCTTGAATTGAGTGTTGTTCTCTTCAGGAAATCTGTGCAGATGTTGACTAGATGTAGTAGACTTATTTGTCTCTAAACTTGAGAGTTGCAGCTGCCTTGTGATTTTGGAAGCTTTTTTAAAATTCTGTACATCTGGAGGATGAAATATGTCCTATTAAATAAAAGATTAGCAAGAAAAAGGCTAGATGATTTCAGGCTTCAGCTGTATATACTATACTTGTTAGGAGGATCAACTCATTGTTGGTTTTAGTGTCTTTGTGGGATTTTTTGATAACAAGAAAAACTTGAGATAATGCCACATGCCTCTGTTGTAGCCTGAAATAACTCACAGGTAAAAAGGAAATGACATGAAATCAAAGAAAATGTAGAAATATGCTGAATTGCAGTTGAAGGAGAAGAGAAACGATGTTGCCACAATATAGTTGTTTTGACAAGACATGTTTGGCAGTGCACCTGAGACTCAATTTGAAAAATCCTATTGCTTTCTGTTTATTCTTACTTGGACACGACATCCTTTTCCATCCTTTTCCAGTAATGATACCAATCCAACCAGAATCTGTCATCTCCACCACATCTTTCCAACCTCCAACCGACTAATCAACATTTCATTTAAAAGCAGCACACAGGCAGTTGTGTTTGTGAAAGCGCCTGCGAGTGTTTTGCTCTTCCTTTGAGAAGCGAGCTCATTAGAAGTCTGTCTCTGGTCAGATGGGTTGCCAGCACAGCCGTGACCATGGCGACACATGACTACTTGGCTGCCTGGTCATTTGTATTAAACATTGAAGTCTTTAAAACTGAGATGGGAGGAAGCGTTACATAACGACACCGTTGAACCGCACCATGTAATTTTCTCACCTTTTTCATAAGAGGTGAGACTTTTATAACTCCTTCATAACTGGACAGGGATATTTACATTGATGCAGTGCCATAAATCCCATTTTCATCTTTGCTTTGCCCTTGTACATCATATTTGTAGTGCTTTCTATTCAAACACCTGTTATTCTCTTCTGTATTCCTCATTAAGACACCTTTTAGTTCTTTTTCTCATACAAATCAAGGTTGTGTGTTACATGGCCTTCTTTCAAAAAGCGTGTTGCGCTAACTGGCTATGACATCTTCATGTTTACAGTAACACTGGCTGGATAACAGACACACTCCACTACAGTAGCTTTTTGCCTTGGCTGGCACTGAAACAAAGAGCACATAGCAATGAAAATGACTAAGATTGTGCCTTGTATTGGAGGAAGTTGTTCATAACCTTGGAGGAAAAAGTTAATCAAGTTAATATTGAATAATTGTGCTGTGTCTTATTTACAATATGAGTGATAAAGGTGAAACAAAGCAAAAGGAGAAGAAACAAGTTTAAAACAGCAACATGAGCGCTGGCAGAAATCAGGCTGCATCGTTATGAGTTTATGACTCTCAAATCACAAAGTATCTCACCTAAATCACATGAGGTGCATACCTCCATCAAAAAACCTTTGGGCTGTGAAGTGAAACGTCTTGAGCAACTTGTTGACAATGGCATTTTGCTCCCATGCATGCTGAGTATTGCGTATTATGGAAATAATAATAAAACTGATTCTGATTCTTCTGAAAACTGTGGGGAGCTGAAGGCTGAGATGGACAATAAGTAAGGCAAATTCAAGATTACCTTGATTTGAATATTGAATATCTTTCTACTTGAATGGATGAAATGGAGGGAAAACTGGATGAAGCAAAGTGCCCGGCTTTCAAATTCCAGTCTTACTTCATATTTACTTATATTTTTATCTTTATATTTATATGTATAATCCTGGGCAGCTGGAGGACTGCTCCAACAGAATTTCATTGTCTTGTGAAATGACAATAAAGATTATTCTATTCTATTCTATTCTACGTGTCTAACATTATTGTGGACCTTCAGTTTGTTGGAAGGGAAATCCCTTTGGAGAGAGCGAATTCTTCAAGGGTTACATTATGATGCTATGCTGGAGATCGTTAAGATCGTTATGTGAAACGGATAAGGCTAAGAGGATGGAGGCCAGGTGTAATCAAGGTGGAACTTTGAACCCAGCAGGATAAAGTGGATGTGCTGCATCTTAAGCAGATTTTAAGGGATAATGAAAGATTTGGTCACATTTTCATTCATCCTGCCAAGTCACACAGAGAGAAGACGATCAGCTTAAACTTTAGAACTCTTCTCAATGAACTCCCTTTTGGAATGGAGTATTTCCTGACTGGTAGTGGGAGACTGTTGAGGCGTGATCAGCTGGAGCCAGCGAACAGTGCCAGCCATAGCACAAGGAGCCGTGGGCTGAAGGGAGAGAATCTGGAGAACGGATTGGTAACTGCCCAACCCGTAAATGCTGACAAATCTACTGTGTCGAATGTTGACAATCTCACATTAGTGCATTGGACCATAAGTGGTTGGACTGCCTGGAACTGTGAACTCAGAAATAGAATACTACTTGACCATAACCCTGATAATATCTCACTTAATTAAACATTTGAAGCATTTAAAACGCAATGACTTAAAGGCTTACACTGATAACTTAATACTCTCTGCTCTGGCCTTCAGCTCCTTTGTTGTTTTGCACTTTAATATGATGCTGATGGTGCATGAATGAGTATGCACTTTCGCAGTTAGTAGTCCTTCATTGTGGCCAAAGACACGTTTGTGTACACACTGCTAAAAGAATGTGGCCATGTGCACATCTGAATGCGGTCTCAGCAATCCAATCTCAATGTGTCCTCAATGCGTCTTAAGTGCATGCACACATCAGATTACCCATTTTACTGCCAGGTGTGAACAGGGCCAATGTGGGTGTTTCAATAGTTGTATTAGTACTCTTCACAATTGTATAAGTGATTTGTGTGATTTGTAAGTTTATTAAGACACCAATATTTAATAACTATGGGGAAATATTAATTGAGTTTTTGAGAGGTGTACAATGTTGTGTGCTCAGTGGTAGATGGTATCCTTTAGGCAAGGATAACCTCTCTTCAGTTTCAGTTAAAAAGCAGTTGTTAATGATATAATTGTTCCACATGAAGGCTTAAATAATTGTGTTGGGTTCTGTGTTCCAGGGATTAGGGAGTGAGGGCTTCTCTTTACTGGGTGATAGATATACATTACCTGACCATTCTTTACTGATGTTAAAGGTTCAAGTAAGACCATGTTTTGTTAATGAGGATTCACATTTACAGTATAGGAAAACTGTACTACAAACAACTCCCTCATTCATTTTGGTCCTCTAGCCAATGTAACACCATTTAGCTGGACTTTATTGGTAATTGGGATGTATTAAAATAGCCAAAGGGATTTGGATGCTTTGTATAATAGATTGTGTAACCATGTCTATGCAGCATTGAATAAATTCGTTAAGAGGAAATGTAATACTCTTAAAGGTTTTAGACTTTGTGGGACAATTTAAAGACAGCAGATAAAAAAAGAGTTCTTAGATGCAAGAAGAAAAACCTGAGGGAAGAGCTGATGATAGAATTTAAGGAAAAGCAAACCAAATTTGACAAAAGGTGTGAAAAGCAATTTTAATAGAGGTAATTGCATATTTATTACTTACAAACTCATCATCACTACAATTCTGGGATATAATGAATAGAATAGATCCAAGAATGTCTTGGGAAAAATCCCATGGAGGAAACTAGAGAATGGTGAGGGTAACTTTGCTTTAGGGGTTGTATTACAAGAATGGGAAAATGACTGATTTTCTGGCTGCAACAATTCATTTGAGGAAGTGGGTTTTTTTAAGGAAAAAAATAGTTTAAAAGAAGTCATGGAAAGTGAAATGAATGCTGATGTAAATAACTGTAATGGGTTTTCTATAGAAAAGGTAAAAAATGTTTTAAAGATAAATGCAACCTGAAAAAAGCTACTGGAATAGACGAAATCTCCAAAGAAGTGTTATTAAACCTATTCCTACATCTCCACTAACTCCACTCAGCTATAGGGGCATACGTCTTATTAGCTGTGTGTAAATTGCATTCCTCACTTTTAAATTGTAGACCACCTTGAGAGAGCAGGTTTCCTTGTGGAGGAGCAAAATTGATTTAGAAAAGTCAGAGCGTGTATTGATCATATACTATATGCAGTCACTTCCATTATACATGCAAGAATTAAGGAGAATAGTTTATTTGTTTTATCGACTTCAAGAAGGTATTTGTGCGGATTAATAGGGAACTTCTTCAATATAGGTTGTTAAATTCTAGTTTCAATGGGAAGTTTTGTTATGCCATTAAGTCTCTTTATCAAGCACACTGTCCCCCGTGTTCAGGTTCATAAAAACACAACTGGATGATTTTCCAAAGAATTTGGTGTCAGGCAAGCAAATGTTTTCTCTCCAAGATTGTTTCACATTAATGTTAACAATATAACCGTTCAAATTAGAGCTTTTAGCTTAGGAGTTAAAATTGATGATCAGATTGGTGTATTATTATATGCAGATGATGTAGTCTTACTTGAAACAACACGCAAACCCTGGAAATAATTCTGAATATTGTTGTGAAATGGTGCTGGAAATGGAGACTAGTGATCAATGAGGACAAAACACAAATAATAAAACAATACAAATAATAAATAAAATAATTTTAGACAAAAATTACTGGAGAAAAGTTCAGTTATTTTGATAAGTGTAAATATCTTGGCTTGATGATGTGCAAGAACAACATTTATATAAGCTGTCAGTGTGGTATTTCAGCCAGCACTGAGATCTATACTTAACAAGTTAAACAATGTGGCAATCTGTGGTAATCTGGGTTTCCATACTTTATATTTCATGTGTGACTCCTGTGTCTGACTATGCTTCTAGTGTTTGGGGTTTCTGTGAACATACAAGGTGCAACACTGTGCATCAGATGGCTATTCAATCTTTTTTTGGGAGTCCATAAATTTACTTGATGTGGGATGAGAACCTTCAAACATCAGGCGCGCAGCAGATATCAAATGTTTTGGTCTTGGAATAGATTTCTTAAGATGTCTGATCAGAGACTCACTAAAACCACATGTAATTGGGGCATTTGGCATGGTAACCGCTGAGCTAATGATTTGAAATTCTTATTTTATTTGAAGAATTTGTCATTCATCTTCCTGACAAGGTTTCTTTGTGATATTCAGGAGTAGGGGTAAAATGTTCCTCATGGATAAAGAAAAATGATCTGTTGATAGTATATGGTACGAAAATTATGAACATATTGTCTATCAAAAAATAGCTACAGTGTAAAACATTATGTGAATATAATTTAAAGGTTCTATCAGAATCAGACATTCCTTCACATTAGTGACACAAGTGGCCATAATGTGAGATGCAGTCAGAATCCTGTTGCAGCACGAAACTCTTGCAGGTGATGGCTTTTTCCTCAATTACACTTCTCATAATACCATGAAAGATCTTTAACTTTGTGTTTTGCACCTTTCGCTGCCAGGCTGTCAGCCCCTTCTGCACCTGGTTGTATGTGCACACACTCACATACAAATACACACAGAGGCTTCTGCTGCACTGTGGCCGCTAGCCAATGCGAGTAAATCCACACCACCCAAATATGAATTAATTAACCACCCAAACCTGGCCGACCTGACCCGACCTGCAAACCGCCACTTTTTTTTCAACCTATTGTTTACTAAACACGGGTAGGCTCAGTGAGCTGTGGTTGGGGAGCAACACAATGTGACTGAGGATCAACAAGCTGTGGCCAGGAAAAATGTGCTGTGGCCAGGGATCCACGGACTGTGGCCAGGGAGCAATGAGCTGTGACTGGGGATCAACGAGCTGTGGCCAGCGATGAACGGGCTGTGGGCAGCGATGAACGGGCTGTGGGCAGGGATCAACGGGCTGTGGGCAGGGATCAACGGACTGTGGGCAGGGATCAACGGGCTGTGGCTGGAGAGAAATCACCTGTGACCAGGAAGCAATCAGCTGTGGCTGGCGAGCAACAAGCTGTTGATCCGCAATCTGCGATTCTGTTTTGAAATGTGTGCTTATTACCATCTTTGGACTACCAATAGAAAAATGTTTAAACAATGTTCTGCTATCATTCTGGAGCTTGTTTTCTGCTCCTTTGTTGAGAAAATAATGTAATGTTTGGCTGTGTGTGTGCTATGGAGTATGCTGTGAAATGTGCGGTGGCCAATGGAGGCAGCTAGCCATCTCATTAGCTGGAGAGCTAATATCTGAAGGATGTTTCTAGAAGTATAGCACAATTTTTGTTGTGGTAGATGCTGACATTAGCAGGAGAGAGGCAAATGTCACATCCTGTTGATTTTTGTGGTAAAATCCTTTACATAGATAGTTAGATAACTGAAGGTGAAGGTCAGTGAAGGTCTCGTTTTTTTTTGGTTTTTTTTAAGACTTTTTCGGCACAGATGCCTTTATTTAACAGTAGACAGGGGGGGGGTGTGGCATGCAGCAAAGGACCTCCGGCCGGGATTCGAGCCGGGGTGGGCTGCGTTTTTAAAGTTACGTTACAATCCACTCACTCATTGGAAATAAAAAAATATTAACGTGTATATTGCTTCATAATTCTTACAGGTTTAATGCCACTTCTCAGAAGGAATTTGTTATGTGTGCTAAATGGAACTGAGAATGAGGTTCATTTTTTGGTAGTCCTGTCTACGATGATGTAAGGGATGTACTTTTTAGTAAGATTTCCTCCATTTATGTTTATTTGTTTTGGCTGGATGATTATGAAAAACTTGAGTTTAACTTTTTTGTAGCAGATTTTATTTGCCAAACTTGGGAGAGAACCAAGCAAGACCAAGCTGCATAATAATCTGTAATTTTGAAATGAAATTAAATGTTTGGCCGCTGCAACTGTACTTTTTGGTGTCTTTAAACCCATGAGGGTTGGGCACTTCGTGTGCATGACACGAGAATAAAAGAAAATCAATCATAGCTGGAGGCCCACTAGAGCAGAAAAAAAAGAAAATGCTAAAAACCATGATGCAAACCTCTCTGACCTACTGGGTCACGCTATGTGTGTGTGTGTGTGTGTGTGTGTGTGTGTGTGTGTGTGTGTGTGTGTGTGTACCTCTGTGCGTATGCTGTTCATTTTGCATCTCTCCATTTGGCAAAAAAAAAAAAGACGCCTAACTGCAACTGTTTCTCTCCTGGCTGCATACTGACTGAGTAATGGCATTTGTTGTGTGGGTGGCACAAGATTCTTTTTTCCCCTAGCTACTATTGAGGATTGAGTAAGTGCACATGAAATTGCAGTCTCAGTATCATCAAATCAGGGATACAATTACCTACAGTTCATAATTTATACAACCTCTAGCGTGTGAAGTAACATTTCAGCCCTGAAGATGATATTTGGGGAAATAGTCTTGTCTTATGCATTGAAGAAGCATTACTGATTTCAATTTGAGCTCATCACTTGATTAGCAAAGCCTGATAATAGAGCTCAGTAGTACTCTCAACAGTGCTCTCACCAAGCGGGGAGCGACTGATGCAATCTCCCAACCCTCTTGCTCGAACGAATGGAGGAGAAATCATTTTACTGTTTTAAACTCATTCTGTCTGTCTGCCTGTCTCGTCAGCTTTTCACCTGACTGCCATTTCCACCCTCTATACATTAATGCACATCCAACACACAACCGTGGTCTTGTGTGACCTAGCGATTCACATCCACACCCTGCTGTCGAGTGTATGAAACCAACCTCATAACACCCCCGCCCCACCCCTCCCCTCCTCAACCTCGGAGAATATCATATGTAGATCTTTCAGCGGCTCACTAGTGAAGACAAATTGCCAGCTTGTTTGGGGGGGCCTCCTGAGAGTGATTCATATTAATGGCTAGCTGGCAGTGGAGAGCGGGCTGCATATGCAAAACTCCATTAGCAGGTTAGGCTGGAGTGTGTGACCTGGCAGTGCCACAGTGAGATGCACACACAGGAGGGCAGGCGGGCGGGTGGCAGAGAGGGGGCTGAGGTGGCCGTGTTTACTGGAGAAAGAGTTGCAGGTGGAAGACATTGTGTGAATGTGTATGTGTGTGTGTGTATGTGTGTGTGTGTGTGTGTGAGTGGTTAGGCTGGTATATCACTTCATCAATACATCAAGTTGGTGTTAGTATTTTATCATAGGCATAAATATTTTGCTGTTTCGCTGATATTTATTGCAGTATTGATCCGTCTTACACTAGTTTGCCTTTGCAGAGCACTTAGCCAGCTCTGACTGACAACATTAACAAACAAGTTGGTTTAAAATATTCAGATTCACCTTTTAGATTCATGTTGCTTTAAAGGCTTTTCCCAGTGGACAACAAGAAAAGTAATCTATCTCAAACCCACAGTTAATCAAAATCTCATCAAATGGACTCTTTTGATCATAGCAGTCTTGAGAAATATTCACTGTAAAAGTAAGTAGGTTACTCCTGTTATTTCAATGCGTAAGACGTTTAATTTAATCAACATTTCAGAACCTCTGATACTCATATCATGTTCAGCATGTAACAGAAAATTAATAGTGAGCATTAATTTTGCTGCCACTCAAACCTGAAGTGTGTTCAAAGCCGACAAAAAACTGATCTTAATTGGATCTGTAAGTCATTGTTGAATTCAGGTACCTTACAAACTGTGAAAGCTGGACTTAGAGAACAGAGTCAATGCTGGATTTAGATTAGATAAAAAGCTATCTAGCCCAATTTTATGTATAATTGATATTACTAGTATAATATATGTTTTATTAGATGCATGACTTTCTACTTGCCTGTGGTTGTTGGGAAGCACATCTGCCACCACCAGGTACATTTCTCACTTTATTTTTGCAGCTAACTCCACCTACATGAAGCCTGCACAGCACAGCATGAATAATGAGCGCAGCCATTATCAGCTTTCAGAAACCCACATTGTCACACCGAATGCTAGGGTGTAATTTGATTATCTACACGTGAAGACAAATCCACACATAATTAAAACTCTCTTTCTCACAGTTACTTGCACACAGATGTGGACAGACAGAGCCTGGCTAGTGGCCGGGCAGCAGCCTGGATCTCTATCCCATCCTCTCTCTCTCTCTATCGCTCTCGCTCCACGCTCAGTCCTGATCAATCCCCTTTATAGATTTCTCATTTTCATTTAACTTCCTGAATGTGCTTTCCTCCCATTTCAGGTCTTAAAACAAGTACCTCTGGATACCTCCTCTCTTCTGCTGCCAAGTCCTCCCTCTCTCTGCCTCCTCAGAAAAAACAAAACACCATCATCACTTGCGATTAACTTCTGTGGTAAAACTCTCTTAAGCAAGAGTTAATTGGAAATATTCAGTGGGACATGTAATATGCATTTTTGTAAATGTATGTACACACGCAAAACACTAACCTAAGTGTGCTGTCAAGGAAGATTACAGCACGATGGGTATGCGTGCGTGAAATCTGCCGCAGCTGCCCAGGGCTGCTGGACAGAGGAGGCGGAGGAGAGATGAAGAGACAGCAAGTGAAAGAGAGAGAAAAAAGAAGAGAGTGAAAATCAACAGACCCAGCCACAGGTTGACCTTTGGCCTTGTGTACCTGACAATGAGGACAGCACTCCCTCCTTCTCCGGCTATCTTGTCATCTCTTGCTGACATCAACATGCTGTATTGTGCTGGTTCACTTTCTGTGTCTATATAAGTTACTTCCCTCTTTCTTTTGTCTCTCTGCCTCTTTTTATTTTGACATCTTACCAGATATCTTGTGCATTTGCTGCTGTTACCAGATTAAACTTTAGTTCTATTTAGTATCATTTACTTAACAAAACTAGTAAAGTTGCAGCCCAGGAAAAAAAACAATGAGGTGAAATATACTAAAACGGAACTGCAGGGCTGGGTGAAGCTATAGGTTTCTGTAGATGAACCCATAAAAATTATTATTATTATTACTGTTACAATTAGGGCTGGGCAATATGATCAAAAAATGAAATCTTTGTAGTTTTTTGGGGATAAACCACACTTTGACTCTTGAGTCACAACAGTCCCACAAGTATGCATGTAGAGTAATTCACAGTTAACATTCAAAGAAGAATTTAAATTCATGTCACAGTTTACAGGACGGCTGTGACTAAAATGGCTAATGTTACTAAAAATGAACTTTTTGTGAATATTGAAATAATTCAATTTTTGAAATTTATGCCATCATGTGTATCATATGTCAGACGCTGTGCAAAAACAGTGAAACTAATTGGACATATGATCCAGCCTTATTTAAAATGTTTCTATAATATTTAAGCAGATATTACTATTTTGTCAAAATGATGACTGGAGGTTCAGATTAGGTGGTTCAGATTTTAGTAGGTGTCCACTTGGTGCTGACCGGATCCGGTGATTGATTTGAATCACTTCTAAAGGGTGAGAGTATTGAAAGAGACATATATCTCAAAAAAATGGGCAAATAAAACTAAAACCATCTGCATGGCTAGACACTATTTGAGGTTTTGTTGGTAGCATAGACAGTTTCCAGCTTTGTAAGCAAGCAATGACTGCAGATGAAGGAAATACAAACTGACGGAAACATGAAGCAGAGAAAATACAAGCAAAACCAATAAAGCTGCATTTCTGCAGTGCATTACAGTACATATAAGCATACACCTACAACTACCAGCAGTGAAGCCAGGATGAAGAGACATGGCTGGTAGACTGTAGAGGGAGTATAATCATGTCTCTTGGACACTTGGTCACTTGATAAGAAAACAAGACCGCCTGGTGTCAGTGGAGAAAGAAAAAAAAGAACTCCTTCATTTCGTTTAAGCTTATAGTTCCTGGTGAGTAAAGAGTTCATAGTGTGAACTACACAGCGACAGTAAGACCTGTATCCATGGCGACTCAGTCATTGACTACGCAAGCAGTAGCGCCTGGAGAGCAACTATTGTTGGCCAATCTGTAGTTGCCTTTAGAGAGAACACTGGTCCTGAGAGCTCCCTTTTCACTCTTGGCTTTCAAACACATTCACAATGATACTTTCATTATAATGATACAAAAGAAGTAAAGATCTATTAGCCCTCACTGATAAGGTGTGATGGCTTTGTGCTCCCTGTGTTTTGTTTCACTACTGAATCAAGTAAGGGTTCATTATAGAGCAGCGCCTCAGTCAGCGCTGGCAGCTCTGAGGCGTTGGATGCATGTTGCACAGTGAGAGGAGCCTACAGAGGACCAGATGACACCATATTGAAGGTTTTGAAAAATTAACATGCTTTGTATTCATTTACATTTCTCACAGTCAGGAAGAGGTCATAGACTGCTATCAGCTGTTATTGTTGTTCCCAGCAATCATAAATGTTGGAACCATGAATATTTTACTTCTTTTGTTTAAGCAAATCGGTTAATCAGCTCCTCATATGTGTACATGAATCCAATTTAGCCAGCATTAGTCAGAACCTGGAGTAGATAATTGTGTAATTTAATTGTATTATTCAGTGTAGGACCTCTGATCGTTGCCCACACAAGTCAGATTAATACATTTTTGTACAAACATGATCGTACTCATAATTACTGTGGCTGTTATGAAGGAAGGATGGTCAGAACTGGAGCTGTAAATTAGATCTTCTGTCACCCTAAACAGTTTTAATGCTCTCCAAAAACATTCCTACTGTAGACTAAAGAAGTCATTTTACATTTAAATTATGTTATTTCAATGACATTATATTAACAGTACCAAATCCATATATTGGAAACCTCATATTTCTAAATGTAAATCTTGTCTGTTTTCATTTTAAATCAATCAATATATCTATATATGTATAGTTTTGAAAGAAAAGTTTGTTCCTGTTGAACAACAGATTCTGAAACTATGGAGTATATGAATATGTTCTTTTCTTGTTGTCACAGTTTGAACGTGTAAAACTGTAGAGTCCGACTCTATTAACCTTTCATTTCAATTGAGGTTAACATTATTTTATTTTTATTCATAATTTTAGTTTGCAATAATGATGTATTATGATGATGATGATGATTATTATTATTATCATGAATTATAATGTAATACTGTGATTAGATTTAAAATAGCTAGCAAACAGTAATTTAACAAAGACTTTCAATACCATGTTTATCCTGCCTTGTTATAAATGCATTTTCCATAAAGCAATAGTTTGATTGTTGTTTTACTGTTGCCATTGCCGTTCCATAACTACACACAAATAAGTTAAAAGGCAGCATGTAGCAGAATGCAGCAGTTCATGGGTTCAAACTTTTTGGGCTCAACAGAAGGAAGGAGCTCAGCCAAAATTAAAGCCACAAGCAGGTTTCAGGCTTCACAAAGGTGAGCAAAGTCACTTCAGCTAATTTAATTCTGCTCCCTGCCATATTTCAATAATTGCACACTTTATGTTCCACCACTTGTACAGTATGGATGTGAAACTCGGTGTGTGTATTCAGGACATAGCGCAGGATGTCTCTGGTGAATTTACTCAGGATTGCTTAAAGACAATCTCAATAACAGTGGCAGTAACAAGTGCTAACAGGCTAAGCTAAAAGTGATGTTGCATTAACAATCAAATTGACATATTACATTTTTAAGTTGAAGCGATTTGTCGCAGGCCTTACTTGACAGTTTTCCTTCCTGAGTGTGATGTCAGATGAAAATGGTCACCATGTAAATAGGGTCTATTTCTTGGGAAGCATTTGCACATCATTTATAGTTATTGGGCCAAGTTTCATGTTTTCAGTTCATTCCAGCTCAGAGCAATTTGAGCCTCGGCAGAAGACAAATAATAATAAGAATAAACTGGCACAAACTCAATAGGGTTCTACCCCTGCAGGATTTGAACTCTAATTACATTTGACAATATTCCCTAAAAAGCAGCAGATTTCAATTACAATTTGTAGCAGTTGTAAATAAGGCCCAAATCTGAAGCGGTTGTGTACACAATCTTTTTCTTTCTTTCAGAGTATTTAGGTTGTTCTGGAAAAATGTTTGATTGTAATAGAAGACAGGATACTACGTTGAAATTCAGTCTTAAAATAATGTGATCTATACAGTGCAAAGATAATCTAGCCGCACTTAAGGTTTTATACTGTAAATCCTTCTTATTCTTTTTCACAGCAGAACATTTGATTTGTCATAGAAGGAAAAGCACAGAGAGCAGTGCAAACATTCGTTTTTTAGTCTTTTTTGATCCAGCCTTTGAAATCTGGAAGCTGACCTGTGAATGAAGTGTGCTGCCTCTAGCCCTGAGATGAGGCTTCACATGTCACTATCAGCTTGTGGGGATTACCCATGCTGAAAATGTATGTGTGATGCTGTTAAGTGCATATGGCGTATATAAATGTCATGTCTTGTAAATTACCGTGACGGTCTTGATGCGACCGCTGCCCCTGGTGCAAGTCCATCCGGATCGGTTGAACAGGAGGCTGCAGACCTCCCCCTCCAGGCAGGGAGCCATCTCACACCACTGACGGCTCCGCACGATTCGCGCTAGGAGGGTGAAGGACAAGAGGGCAAAGAGGCAAATTAGACAGACACATTCACAGACCCAGAGAGAGACTTCAAAATGTCACCTTTTTTCTAGTGTAAACAACAAAACTGTCATTTTTATGCTCACTAGACAGGAAAGCATCTTCATAAGTTTATGTGTCTACAAGGCAGCATTATTTTAATTAGGTTCTTGTTGAACTACCGTGTCTGAATTGCCTGTGGTAGTAACCTTTACAGACCAGCTGGCGGTCCATAAATTACTCTCCAACTAATGCTAGCTTTTACTTCAGCTGCTTAGACAGGCTTTTTCCTTTGACATTTTTTTAACGATTAATAGTCCCCTGAAAGTGCTTTTCTAGGTAATTATAGGTAACATATTCTGAGAAAAAGTAATTTGTACAATTTTATTACATAATATTGTTAGATTGCTTTGTCTGGAAGCTGCAAACTCGCACTCAAAATACCAAATGGTTTATCAGAGCTATCTTCAAGTGAGCTAATGCTACTGGTATTTTCACCAGACATAATGTTCTGCACAGTATATCTCAATTATCTTGGCAATCTCTTTGAGTACCACTAGTGAATGGAGCTATACAACAAGAACTGCAAGAGTACAGGTTGATTGTTGGTACACAACAATGACAGACACAGCCCCAGCCACCCGCTCCATGAAACTATGAGGACGGAAGAAGAAGAAAATCTGTAAAGAAATCATGATGAAGCTGAATGAGGAGCATTGATGATAAACAAAGATGATCATGTTTTTATGCTAAATTCAAGAAGTATCTGTATTCTGTTACACAAAACACTGCATTGTGATTGCAGTTGTTAAGAGATTAATTAGATGATGTACTATAGGAATACTTGTGTAACATTATAAGTTGTTGTATATTATAAGAAGATCTCAACATCATCATGTGGTCAGTACTTTTTTATTTCAGTTTCAGACCTGATCCCCAATATACACATTTGTGCACAAATTCTTAAATTGTGCTCTAAGATGAATGTCAATGTACTGTAACAAGCTGCTGTGGCTACTAAGGTCATTTAGTGAGGAACACACAGGGTGTTAGCTGCAGGCTAGCAGCTGTGTTGTGGTATTTAGGTGCCAAATACTGAATTCATTCATTCATATTAATATTGTTAGATTACTGCATTCATTTGCTACAATGGACATTGTTTTAATAATATTGTCCAATTAGTGCTGTTATCAGATAGATATGTGATATGTTAAGTATGACACCCCCCTTAACATATATTAAAATGTTAACAATATTATCTAATCTTATAATCTGTTAATTACTGATTACAAATTATAATTGATTTTTTTAACCATGACAGCTGCTGGGCTATATTTTTTGTAATATTTCAGAACTCAGAGTAGAGGAATTGGATTACAGGTTAGAAAGGCAATAAAAGGCCAACAAACTTGCATCATCTGAAAATTATTTTTCTCCTGTAGACGTCGAGCTGTCAGAGTGAAAGCCAGTGATGCTTTCATTCTCCCTCTGCAGTCTGTCTGCATGACATTGAATTAGCATTCGCCTGTAGGCGACGCTGATAAGCACTGATTGTTCTTTACACAACGTGCTAAAGCAACACTGAAAGGTTATCAGCTCTCTGCGGACCTGGCCGGGGCCGCTGCTCCTGCCTTCCCATGATCCCCCGGGGCAACACATTGTGGAACGAGGTAACATGGTCGGCAAATTGAAAGAGAGGAACTACAATTCATAGAATGTCCACAGGAGAACTGAGGGCAGAACAGAGAAGGAGCGGGAGAGAGGGAGAGTAAGGAGGTGTGGAAAGGGAGGCCTTGTGACATTTTGCTGTGAGGTATTCCTGGTCCAAGCCTTGTTAACAGTCTGAAATTGGTCTTTGGAGGTGTCAGACCCCGACTGCTGCTCTGCAATAAAGTCTGTCATCTTGTGGTATTTATCAAGCCAGCTGAACAGCACCTTCATGTATGTAACCGCACACACACACAATTACCGCTCTGTAGATATAAAGCCATTCTCCCTCAGCAAATAATAGATATTGTTGACACATCAGAGTAGTGCTTCTTTTTTTTTTAGTCCAGTCTCACAGTGTAGGCACCCAGCTAGGAGACACAACTGTGGAAGCAAACAAGTCAGAAACCTGTCATCTCATTGAACCAAATAAGCTTGAGAAAATATTAAAGCTTCACAGACAAATGGTCATTTCGGCTTCACTCTGAGCAGAGATTCCTGGGTGAGAAGGACAAAATCTAAAGTGACCTTCCTCCTGACAGAGCAACATGCTGTAGTGAATTTTTATTTTCACAGCCATCCGTCAGGCCCAACAAAGTGTAGATTTATCAGTTGGTTGCAGATGTAGTTTTGAGTACATTACAGGGCCAGAAAAACTCAATTTCCAGGGCATGGAATAAAAGCTGAGCTGGCAAAGCGGTGGGAGTGCTGACTAACCGTGGAGTGCATCAGCAAGCCAGCCCAGAGTCGCGGAGGTTGGCTGAAATAAATGCATTTTTCAGCTACCGCCACACTATCCAGACGCTCGATAGCTTGCCCTTGTTACTTTTTCAATGCCATCCATGACAGTGTCACTTGATCTATGATGACTTGATGAAATTCGTGGTGCCGCAAGCCACGGAGGGATCGCGAAGCGTTGGTGGGGATGAGAGCGTCGGCGTGATAACTTCATCAACAATGACATCATGAATAACACAAGCAGCAACACAGTGTCACTGCAGTTTGGCTTCAGCCTGTCTCCATCCATCAAACTATCTGTCCAATATGCTGGCACATGAAATTGTAGACTCATTAAAAAGCTTATATGATACAACCACCCACGCACATCAACAGTATCCAGGGCTGACTTTAAGCTTCTGGGATGAAGCTGAAAATATCTGTCTGCTGTTACATTTTGTCCCTAAGTGTCTTTTACATGCTGCTGTCATAATAAACCTGGATTGCTGGATTACTCAACTGGTGCAAATGGCTGAAAGTAACAGTTCTGTGCCATGTTTGAACATGATTTTGGGCCTGTTGTGTAATTCTCTCCTTTATGCGATGGTGGCAGTGTGCGGCAGCAGCAGCTGCAGAGGTGAAACAGCTGGCTGTGATGGTTGGATGAGAGTGTGTCTATCTGTCTGTCTGTCTGGCTGACACCTGGGTGGCCTGTCCCGTTGCCATCACCGTCAGAGACCCATCCAGGGACCAAGGATGTTGGGCCAGGCTTGTCAGCTGCCAGGGTCCCTGCTGGGGTACGGCTCTGGACCTCCCATTAGATCACACGTAAGACCATCTGCCCGTGCACAGAGCCAAGCCCGGCCCTGCCCACCACAACACAGCAACGCCAGACGGGACTCAGAGCAGGGCAGGAGGCCCAACACTGTCGTCTCAACTAGACGCACTGTTAGTCTGATGTAATTCCGCCTCTGTAGATATAAAAAATAACACCACATTTTTACTAAAGCCACTGGCAGCTTGTTTAAAATGGATTCAGATGAAGTGTTATGAACAAAAAGAGACAGTTTCTCACAAGACGCACAAAAGGGAAAGACACAAGAGATGGTTCTTTGTATTGACAAGAATGAATTAGCACAACAGATAAAACAAGTCTTTTCGAGTAATTTGATAATAATATTAATAAAGATGCTTCTTTTTCATCAAGTTTAGCTCACTAGCATATAGCAGGGCCGCAAAGACATTGTAACAGGCTTTCTGGCTGATGTTAATCAAGCTTCAATCATGGATCAGTTTGTAGTGGCCAGATTTTCAGCCCTCTGTCCAATGTACAGTGCAACCTGCTATCAGAGGCCTGATGGTCTGGCATTTCTAATTATGTCAACAGACAAATCCAACATTAAACACATTTTAACTGCAGCCAGCAGCCAAGCTACAAATGACTCCATACTTCATGATAAACTGTGTGTTTTGTTGAGCAAGCTGTTGCTGGGAATTACTAAGACTTTTCTGTTGCATTTTTTTTTTGATTTGTTCTCAAAATGACTTTGATTTAGTTTTTGGTCGATCTGTCAGGAAGGGAGACAACAGATGATTGTAGAACATTTATCAGTATAGTTAATCGAGGTGAAATCAAGCCGTGACCTCAGCCAGATAAGAAAGCATCTTAACAATCTAAATGTGAAATGACACTCTAATGATAGATCTGCGGGTTTGATTCGGTCACAGTAGTGATGCTCGTTTGCCAGTGATGATGACATTTTGACAAAATCTTTCATGTTCATTTTCCTGCTGACTTACAGATGTAGCTTGGAGGAAAACACATTAAACAGACTGTTGTCTGCTCTTTCACTGCCAGATATTGATTTTTACTATATTTCAAATGAATGTGTCTCTTTGCTGTAAAGTTGGGCTATAAAACAGTATATATCAGGAAAAATAGCCCCCTGGTCTTATTGTCATTTACATGGATGGATAAAATAAGGCAATGTCGATTAGATGTTGATAGACTAGACTGTTGGGCTTGTGGTCTATTTGAAATGTGTGAGAGGCATTCCATAAAAAAAAAGTTTTAAAATAATGTCTGAGTGATAATTATTTCTATCTTCTCCTTTCTGTTTTCATTTTCTTTTTATGTTGCGATTGCTTTTAAACTGCTTTCAATGCAATTCAACAGTTCTTGCATGGCTTTCAAATAAAAAGCAAAAAAAAATGTTGAGCTACTGGAATGTTTTTAATGTGTGTTGAGTTTCATTCATGAAGCAGTAGCGAAAATATCAACTCCAAAGAAATGTCTGTATTATGATACAATTTGTAAGTGAAAAGAGCATCTCTATTGTAGAAGAGAATCTCAGAGTAACAAAATAGTGAGTATGATGTAACTGTGTTGTTAGTCCTGAGAAAATGTACATTATTTATGAGGACAGCAGGTAAACATGGGGAAAGGGTTGAGTTTGCATCACCAGCAAATTCAAATGTGAGCAGATCAGCAAGCAGAGAGACCTCTAACCAACATATAACACAATATAGTTTAAATGCGAAAGAAAGGCCTGCCTACATACAACAATCCTGATTCCTTTTACTTAATCTCTTTTCAGCATCACTTTTTGTGCATTTACTGACAAAAATCACTTCACTGAGTGTGAAAAGCTTACAGCCAGCGTATACACAGTCTCCCTGCAGCCTGCAGCTTCTTATCATGGTAGCCATCAGGCTTCATACAATTACAGTGTGATGTGGTGGCATGGCAACAACGGGCCAAGCAGAGAAAGGGAGAGGCAGAGGGAGAGAGTCAGGGAGCAGATTAGTGAGAGCATGGAGACAAGCAAGGAAAAGCACATAATCCTCCTGTGTACAGTGTGCAGACTAAAACTGCACAACAGTGACACACAGCAGCACATAAAGAGGGCAAAAGAAGAAAGACTTACAAAAGTTAGTCACACAAAAAAAACAACACACACACACTGCACTCCTTGTCACAAAGCGAGAAATTGTACAATGAATTACAACAAATAAATACTAGTGGAGTAAACATGTCATACTGTAGCTGCCAATCAGTCCAGAAATCCTTAGGTAACACATATAACCAACTTTGTGCACTGTAGAAATGTGAATAGTAGCAGGATGGCAAGGGGGATAAAAAAAATTTGTCCAATTGTCTCCTTTAAGCCACCAGCAGGAAATTATTGTAAATTTGAAAATGTCCCAGAGGCAATATCATAAGTAAGCCTTGGATTTTAGTTTCTATTCAATACACGAGACAGAGAGAAGCTTTTGCTGGTGATTATGACACAGCAGAAAAGTTTCTCCACTCTTTACTCAGTTGCCTGAATGCAGTCTTAAAGGTCAACAGCAAATATGGGCAAATATCAAACAGTGTATTTAACATCTTGGTTTTAAGTTCAGTATAATGATCAGTATAATCTGTTTGATGTAGCGCTAACACCATTCAATTCACAGGAAGCAGTGCAGTCACCTCTCTTCTAATATGACATAAACTGGCCCTGGCCCTTTAAGTCAGGCTGTAATGCAAAAATAACTGAGTATGTGCACTGAATTCCACATCATCAAACCTACAGGGTAGAAAGGGATGTTTATTAAAGTTTTAGCTCTGACTTGTTTTCTCCCCCTACCACCTACACACAATCAATATAACTGGCAGTGGCTTGAACACTGTGTTCAGATGTGTAATTTCTGTGAGTTTCATTAATAATTCAGGCAGTGCCACATGACATATTGCATGTGACAGATGAAAAAGCGGGCAAATGAACATTACTGTCCTCTCATTTTATTTACATGTTATGAAGGTCAAGTTGAGACTTCAGCAGAGGGTAAAATAAAAGCTGTGTCCTAAATCTATTCTAAATACTAATATTGTTAAGTATACACTAATTGTTATACTAAAGTCATAGTCCTTTCTGCTGATGGCAAACAGTAATAAAACACTGAACATTTCTTGTTCTTTTGAGATGTTGGCTGATTTCTGGACATCCACAATATGTCATAATATTTTCTTTTTTACCTTGTGACACCAGTATGTCCATTAATACCACACACTAAAATTCAAGCAGTTTTACTATGTGCACTCTGATCTTTGAATGTATTTCATTTTATCACTTAAAAGCAGTTAGGATTAGTATACAGGATGGAATTGGGACACATCAAAATGGAAAATATAACTGTCTTGACTGCTGTCCATGGTGCTGATTCTGCAGCTGTCTCTGGTGTATGTCAAATATTTGCACCAGCAGCATCATCATATTGCCTCACCTGTTAAGCTCAGTATATATGTCTTATTGATCAAGACTCTGCTAAGTTGCAACACCAAGTGACCTTTGTTCCAGTCAATTTTGCCTCATTTAGGAGAACTTTAGTATAAGTTTAGTTGCCTAATGTCTGCGGCAAGTTTATTTATTTATGCCCACTCTGGCAGAATCCTTTTGTTTGTGTATACTCCCTCAAACATTAAACAAGGTTATGAAGTAGTGTGTAGTATGCTCTCAGCATTCTGGGTGCTGTTCAGCAACGTTACACTGACAGTTTGACTCACTGATTTCACGTCCAAAATAAGATCTGACGTCATGATCTGCCTCTGTGCAAACACAGTTGAACTGTGCATAGAAGATTATGAGTTTTTAATATCTCTGGCATTGTTTCACCTGTGAATCACAACCTTAAAAAATATTTGCCAAAAAAGCATTAATATAATGTAATGCAACATTACTTTTTAAGGTTATTATACTTTCTCTGTCTGGGGCCTGTTTTGGGCAGAACAGAAACTTTAAATCAGGTTGATCAATAGTGACACTTCCAGCAACCCCTATATGATCAGGGTTTCTTTCTTGCCCTTTGTCTTTATTGGTTAGTGACAGTGTACCAAGATACAGAAATGAAACATAGGGAGCCATATAGTTGTACAACATACAATCAAACTGCTACTTGAACACCCCTCACCCACATTTTTCAGTTAAACTTCTCATTTTCAAACACTTATGTTGTCTACACACATGGCAGCTGTCAGCTGCATGCTCTCAATCTCTTGACCTCCCAACAAATGACTCCCAAAGTCTTTCTTTAGGTTTTTTGGTCAGAATAACCTTTTCTCTCTCAAGAAAAAGGCAAAGAACTACTGCTACAATGAACTCTGCAGACTGTGACCAGAGTCAGTTGATGTAATTTAGTAACTCAAAAAAGTAATGTCATGATCTGCCTTGACTGCAAACAAAGATGGAGTGTGCAGAACAGATTGGGAGGTTTTTGATGTCTCTGGTATCATTTAATCTGTGAATCACAACTTTAGAAAACCACTTGGCTATGTTCCCCTTAGAGAATCAGAAAAAAAACACTTTATGTAAACACAAAAGGAGAGTTTGTAGCCTCTGTTTAACTTTAACTTCAACTTCAGTTTATATAAAGAGCACATCACTCATAGAACTCATTTACAATTAAATTGAAAACAACCAAAACAAAAAGAAACATTGTACACACACATAAACACACACCAACAAACACATAAACAGGTAGTGAAGTTAATATTACAACAAGGCTGATATTAGTAATATTAGTAATATTAGTAATAATAAAACAGAGATTGTATAACCCTAACAGGGTTGGTGTAGCTACATTTCAATGAGGAAACAGTAAGTAAGAGATTGGTGGGAAAAAGCTTGACCACCAAAAGTGTTCTTATTGAATAAAGGAACAATTAAGTAACTGGCACCAATGGAACATAAAGGATGTGATGGAATATATGGAGCAATAAGGCTGGAGATATATGAAGGAACCAATCCATTTAAAGCCTCAAAGGTAAGGAGACATAAACCAGTAGCCAATGCAAAAACATCAGTACTTTTTAGACCTTGTGAGGACTCTGGCAGCTGTTGTCAAGGCATGTATGAGGATTTGATAAAATGGGGTGTATCTAGGTAGTTTGTGTTATATACTTGATATGTGGCTAAAAAGAGATGGATTTTTAACTATGTGGGTCTGTGAAATTGTGCAGCCATTAAGATGAATGAAAAAGTCTGTAAAATCAATTTGGATGTAGCTGGACTACCAGGCAGCATTTCAGTTTTGTGTGCATTCAAATGCCGGAAATCATGTCTCTAATTTAATCAGCTGGAGGCATCACTGACTGTTACACAAGCATAGATTTGTGTGTCATCAGTATAGTGATAGGTTAGGCTACAACACAAAGCAACCAGACAGTACAAACATACAACAATTTAGTCAATGAATATAAATGTACACGTGATTGAATACATACATTTGCTACCACAAGTTTATGTAGTGTTAACCAAAGGAAACCAAGCACACACAAAAGAGAAGTTGACTGAGCACTGACCCCTGTGGGACACCGTATTTGACCTTATTGTATGTAGCACTTTTGTATTTTTACTCTGGTGTGAATAAAACCAAGAAAGTGCCAAACCCTGAAGACCAAAAAGGTTCTCAGGAGGTGAAGCATGAAACCATTGTGGGGAGGGGGTTGTAATGGTGAGCTCATCCATGTTGTTGAATAGGAAGCTGGGGTTGTGTCTGTTGTATCTGAGTAATAATTAGATTTAGATTGCCAAAGGACATATTTGTATTTAAGCAATGATTCATTCCAGGCCTGGCAGAATACTGCTAATGTTGTATTGTGCCTTTCCCCCCTAATGTCTGAATATTGTTTGACTGAGGACAATGATTGAACCATGGGGTAAAGTGGGGTGAAGAGCATTTTCTAACCTGAAGGGGGGCTACATAGTCGAGTACACCTAATACGGTCCTATTTACTTTATTTGTTAGGGCTATCCAGAGAGCCAGCCTCACCGGACTTATATGGTGTATATTCCGTTTCTGTTTGGATGGGATTTTTTCTTTGGATGAGGGTAGGGATGTAGAGTAATTCATTACCTTGAATTATAGCAAAGCAATTTGAAATAGAGTTAATTTCATGAGAGAGTCCAAGCCCATTAAATAGACCTGCAGAATATGAGCTATGAGGTAACTACTTCTGAGTAGTAATATGATTATAGGAAAGGGGGGAAATTGCAGAGAATAGTGTTATAGTTGATTTTGGAATATTGATACACAGAAGAGGGGTGACTTGTATGGGGTATGGACTGTCTCAGTTACAGAAAGCAGGAGAGTGTGGGAGGTGCAATATGGAAGTCCTTTGGATCTAAAAAAGTTTGTGTTCATCCTGTAAGTTTATAACAGTTTAAAGCCAGGAATTAAATAAAAGAAGCCAAGAAAGTAGACCTGATAAGACAATCTGCTATCCAGAGTGTCTATCAGAGGTTTCAAGTCTGTTTTCAGGGTCTCTGACTGTTGGCTGCTTGTGTCATTACATCCTACATGTACCACTAGAGGATTCAGGATGTCGTTTTAAAATAGAAGGCAGTCTTTCAATGACGTTAAAGTAGCGTGCACCTGCATAGCAATAGGTGCTGGCGCCTTTTAACCATCCACCTTTGATTATGGAGTCTTTGGTGATTACCACACAGACAGCGTCTGAAGAGGAGAGCTGCTGGGCAAGCAGTGACTTTCAGCCACCGAAGAAGTAAAGCCATCAGCAGGGAGAGAGGCGACAGCGAGTCGATGCCCCACTTGCCTGTCGCTGCCGCAAGCGACCAAGGTGGGGCAGCACTCCACAGGAAGCCGGGCAGCTCTGAGGTGGCCTGATGACCTGCCAATGCAACCAGCGGGCATTCAGCGATAAAGCACCACCAGCTGGGATGCGAGACAACAGTATGTCTGTGTCCCACCGGCCGCCGGGAGGTGGGCCACCAGCAAGGGATGACTATAGTCAGTCAGTAATGGTGCAACTTTCATTAAAGGTCACTATTCTATCAAGACGCATCTCAAAAAGGCAACGATCCAGTCCTGCTGCTGCTGATGTGAGACTTATATTAAATTGACCCAGTAGACAGTGAGCCATTGCTGTGTTAAAAACTAGAATATTCCAAAGCCTTAGCGAGAGATACAAATGAATAAACATTATAAGTCAGTAAATTGATTTATGTGCTTAGAGGGGCAAAGGGGCATTTATGGGAATTCACATTAAAAGTAAATATAACTTAATATACTCTGAACTGAAGGTCAGCAAGGATATTGAAACAGTGGCAGCATTAAACCCACTGCATTCTCATGCAATATGCAGAAATAACACTTTAAAGCCTTGCGATGATGGACATCTATTTCGGCTGTCAACAGAAAGCATTTGAATGAGCCAGCAAGCAACAGGTTCTGTCTTTAATGCACTAGCTATTAATGAAGTATAGGGTGTGGTGCAGTGGGAAGCCAGTAATAATTAATTTCCTGCTGCTGTAATCATAGTTCTCTCTAAGTTAATTAGCATCTGTAGATTGTTATGGAGAAGCGTCTGCAGAGAGGGAGAGGTGGTTAAAAGCAATGTGGGGAGTGTGACACCGGCTGTGGGAATGCATCTCATGTTGGGCTATTAGATTAAGGCCAACATGAGTCATTGCATGATGGAACTAATGGTGCATCTGATGCATGTGATTGTGATATTGTAAAATCCAATCAGCATTGCAGATGGACTGTGTCACTCCCCTCTTCCCACTCTCATATTGTCCTTCTATCACTTCTAGATAATACAGGGAGTGCACCCAAATATAAAACCTTGCCTACAAAGTGGATAACCACCAAGCATTCTACATTATAAGTGATATTTTTAACACCGGAGGGGAAGGAAGAGTAAAAATTCAACAGGATAAATACACACTGAAGACAACAAAGAGGCACAAAATGTTTACTAATTTGCTAATAAAACAGTAAAACAGACACACAAAGTGATTATTGATTGGCTTGTTAAACAACCAAATTACAGCGGTAGTTGCTTTTAATGGTGAAAGAAGAAAACCAATACATTCACTTCTTAACGGTGTGCACTGTTGCTGTTCTTAAAACTTGACTTTCATCCAGATTCTAGAGGTGGATGACATGCCACTTGATAAATGATCCTCATCAGCAGATAGTTTGCTCAGTTGTCCATGTGACATAATATTACATAGGTGTTATGATCAAAAGCCCCAGAACAGTTACTAAATTGACCTTGTGGTGAGTGGACCAGTTCATGGTTTTCTAAACTGCTACTTTCCAAGTTTAAGTTTGAATCTCAGCTTTTAAGACAGCAGGTACTGTATGAGAATTCCCTTTTCCTCAGGAAAAAACATGGAAAATCCATCTACTGATGAAGATCATGTGATATGATCAAGAGCTTCAGAACACCAACTAAATGGACTAAATGGTGAAATTGTTTTTTGTTTTTTTTTTACTTTAATGAGTCTGCTGTGGTAATTTGTATAATTTGTCTGTTTGTGTCATTCATCCAAAAAAAAGGAAAGAAAAGAAAAAATAGCTACTTTTTTATTGTACTTATAGTCAAAGAGCTGTCAAAACCCAATGTCAAACTACAACAGCTCCTTTTCACAACATTGTGACATTTTAATATGTGACAGCAGGAAAGGAAAAGTTTAATTGATAACATAAATAACAATGACATTCCTTTTAGTTGTGCTGGATCCAGGGCTCTAGTATTGTGCATGCTGGTCCACTAGAATGGGACACTTAATGGGATGGATGTGTCATTAATGTTAATGGTTACACCTGTGCTCTTCCTGCGATGATTTTTCATGATGTTCCTGTTATGTCAAAATGTCTGCCAGAAAAAGGTCTATGGATGCCGCTGTAGCACACTTAATGATTCCACATGCCATTATCGCTGTTTGTATTATGCATTATTAGTCACTGCTGTATTTAAATATTTTATTTCGACTTTATTTTATTCATTATCTTGTTTATAATGCATTCAATTTGCTTCCCACTGGGTTTCATCTGATGCGTGTACTATGAGTGCTTGTTTGCAGTATTCTGTCCCTGTGGTAGGTTAATCTGTAATAAGTAAATAACCTCAAATATGTTGTTTTAGTTGTTAGGATGTGAAAAGATCTCCCAATTATCTCTACTGATGCTTTTGAAACTATTTTGGTTGTGAGTAACTTGTTAAGCACACGAGCACACTAGCTTGGTTGTTTTCATGACTCACTTGGCTTCAAAAGAAATCTCTGTGGTGTGGCTCGCTAACCAGCAGTTAGTTCAATTACTTCTTTCTTTGTCTTTAGTGTTTTTGGAGCTGCTTAACACAAAGCAGGCTGTGGGAGACTTGATATCTTTCTGTTGTTACTAGGAAGAAACAGCTGATTAAAGCCAAAATTGCTGGTTTGTACTGTATCTCAAGCTTTGCAAAGATAGAGGACAACACCAGTGTGGTTCTCTTTTTTAACCAGTTTACCTGCTTTAAAGGAATAGTTCTACATTTTGGGGAAGTATGCTTATTCACTCTCTTGCCAAGTTAGTCAATAAGGTTTTATTACTCTAATATCTGTCAATATGAAGTGTGCCAGTGACAGTAGTGAGTTAAACTATAACTAGTATAAAGCCTAGTTCTTTACAATCTGCCAACAAGCACCTCTAAAGCTCATTAATTAAGAAGTTATATCATATTTGTTTAACACCGCCTTACAGAGGACTATTGTCAGACCGCTTGCAGTAGCTTCATATTTACAACCCAAACTTGAAAGTGAATAAACATATCTCCGAAAATTACATTATAGAATCTCACTGCACACATCTTAGTTAGAAGTGTTAAACTGAAGTGATACTGCAGGTGAAAGGCAAATGCTTTACTGGTTGTTTGTCTCGAGATGATCATCAACATATTATTTAACACCACATCAGAATGAATCCAGTTAAGCATTAAGATCACGCAAGAAAATAATCACAGCGCTCACTTTGTGCACATTAAAATCAAATCTGGCCTCAAGCAAAATAAATGCACAGAGAGTAATTTTTAATTTGAGTTTAGACACATCACTGCTGTGCTCTTAATAGAGTGGTCTGAGGCAGGGATTCATGCAATAGACCCCATACAGACAAACATAAGAATACAAACCTTCCACAGTGTAAAGGTTTCCCACGCTATAATGTTGCTGTTCGTTTAGTGATAAATGATTGGGTTAGTAGAGGTGAGAGAGAGGTGCCTGTGATGGGAATAGTAATGATTATACTTCCAACAAATGGGATAACCTCTCGTGGATTAAATCACAGTAAAATTAAACTGTTCCTAATGTTCCTAAGGAGCAGCAGAGGAATTTAAAAAATATATTAATTTAACATCCACTTATCCTTAGAATGTTGCTTCTTTTCAGCACCACCCTGCATCACATAGACTGGGTATATATACTTGGTGTTTCAGTTTCCTGTTCAAGAGGACTACAGCAATAGTGAAGACGAGGGGACATCCACTTTTCCCAAGACAATTTATCACACACTTCTCTGACCACTTGGCCTGTTGTTTTGAGTCAACTATAGTGTTTTCTCTCCACAGGACAGAAGTCCACCCTTGGGCTAGAAAGGTCAATCAACTCACCATCTACACAGGCCGGCCTTGCCCTGGTGGTGCCGGCGATCTGGCCTCTCCGGCAGGCGCAGCGAGCCGTCTGCCTGGCAATGGTCCGTCTGGGAACGCTGCTGTCTCTGTTGAGCATCACTATCTCACAGGTTCCCACCGCCAACTGGCCTGCCAAACACAGCAGCGAGAAACAAAGTACATCGCATTAGCATAATGAGACTGTAATGAACATATTACGGAGAAGCAACTGGTGTTCGAAGGTACAAACAACAGGGAGCCTGGATGCGCAGCCTTCTCCGTGGTCTGTGTAGCGCAGAGCAATTTAATATTCTCATTTAAAGTCTCAGATAGAAAAATGGAAAACTGATTTCAGTGCTCTAAAACCAGAAAACAGCAGGCTGCAGTTTAAATATGGCTGCATGCTCTGTTGATAAGTGTCTTACAGTGATCATGTGGAAAACAAAGATCCCTCCAAGAATCTGTTAAAAGGACATTTTCTATTTGGCTAGTCATAACTGCAAGTTAACAAGCCTCCATGTTAAAAGCTTCAATATAAGAAAGTGCTAAAGGGAAGAAACAACATACGGACAGTTTTGTTTTTCAGAGCAAAGTTTTTCGGATTGGAAGCAAGAATTTGTTCAGAAAATTTGCCTAGCACAATATGAGAAACCAAGACTGTCCTCACCATTACATCATTAATTTGAAGGCAAAAACAAAAACAACCTATGTTCATGTGTATTAGAGAAGGATGTCTAATGGGTGAGCAAACAAAAGTTTTTGTATGTCAGAAACATTACATGATCTTAACTACAGCAGATCAGAAAACTGCTATTTGAACATGTTTTATATGTATTTAAGAAAGCAATGACAAACAACATATTGTGGGGGGATATTTCTTGAGGACTTGCTGAAAACATCCTGCGTGAACAAACACAACTCTCAGGGTTCAAAAATGGAAAAGATGTCATCCTCTTGGAAGCATGAATGTTCTCAGAAAATGTCATGGTGAGCTGCCCAAAACATTGTGATGTTTGAAATGAAACTTTTGGTGTTACAATAGCCGAAGGGTCGGGGGAGGGGTCATCCTCTCAATACAATGAATAGAGCAACCTGGCCAGTAGTTTCCAAGTTATTCTGGTGTTGGTCAGACAGATCAACTCCACCATCCTGAGACTTCACTGCCAGCAAGAAAATACATTTTTGTCCATTCAATGATGACATATGAATCATTTTATATAATATATATAATATATACTGTTGCCCATAAAGTTGGAATAAAATATTTTTTACTTGATTTATTCTTGATAGATAAAGTGTATATATTCTCAAAACTGTGTTGATCAATCTCATTGCACCTGGTCAAAGATTGTTACTGATGTGTATAAATAGAAAATAAAAAGAGGAATGTGTCTGAAAACTAAATTATTCCAACTTTATGGGCAACAGTGTATGTTATAAAACCTAAATTATATTCAGTATTTAGGATTTTAAATGTCACACATCTCTGGTATTTCTTTTTAGTGTCCACAGGTTGATTATAGGAGAATTTCAATGAAACAGAGCCTACACTCGGACCTACCCTTTACTAGTAAAACTGCAATATACTAACACAGAGACCATATGTCATTTTTCTGCAAAAAATAGTATAACATCTGAATTACACATTTAACCAGGGGGAGTAAATCATATTTCTAAATATGGAACATTATTTTTTTCTTATTTGACTGTTGAACTAGTGAATGAAACACTGACATTTGGCTGAAATAATGCATGATTTGGTTGACATGGCAGTCGCTGCTGGGCACTGCGCTCCAACAACAGTCCAATTTTCAAGCCAAGTTAAGCTCTACTGAGACGGCAAATGGTCAGAATGTCTTTAAGTGATGATTACCTTGCTCAGAAATCTCTGCAGTGTGTGTGCCTGCTATTCTTACACTTCTATCCAAGCACAGAGAATGACTTCAGGGTTCTCCAGGCATTACAAATTGATGGATAACTCCCGGGTCAGAGAAAAGTAGGTTTTTTTTCATTGAGTTTCAAGTTCATCAGAATGTGATATCTAAATTAATTACACTGAATGGAGATACTGACGCAAGCCTGTTTAAACTGCAAATGGACAACATCTTTTTGATTACATGAAAGCGACAGATTAATTTCTAGCAGAAAGAACCGCTCAGTGCTCCAACACACACTTACACACTTATGTTAAACTATTCTTCTTTTTCAGCTTTGTGACCATGACTGCAGCTCTACCGCTGCGTATGTATGGCTCTGATGATCACTTCCATGCAGAGATGAGTCTAGCTGAAATCTGTCCAACAGCTATAGGCAAAAGAAAGAGGAGCAGTAATAATGATGTTTTCAATGTTTTGATTTATTAAATGAACCCTGTGCATGACCTTTTGTAGCTGACACTTTGACTGAACATTAATAGTTGAGGTCGCAGTTTTGTTTGGGTAAATTATTCAGAAACCTGAGGGAACATACTTAATTGTCTTTTATTTAGGCCGTTCTGGTGAGTTTGAGGGAATTATGAACTGTTAACATCTATACACAAGCTTTAATCATAGTAAATTGCCTGAGGGTGTTTGTTGCTTTCAAAAACACATTTAGAAGAACAAATGTTTCAATATATGTAAATTACACATTTAACCGTATCACTTTTGTCATTTAAAATCAAAGTTTTATTGCAGTCTCAAATGAGAGCGCTAAAAAATGAATCAATAACCTGCTGAACTGCAGCTGAACAATAATAATATGCGTGAGTGTATCAAATCTGACTCAGCTTGAACGCAACACATTTCTTAATAAAAATGCACATGAAGTTTACAGCACTATCCAGGTTCTAGTTTGAAAGGTAAAAGCTCAGAAAAAGTGTAGAAGTTTGCTTCACCTCAGTAATTTATCTGGAAAAAGAAACATAGCTTCTTCCGTCTTCTCTTTATGGAATGGAAAGCTGCCAGTGGAAGCCATTCAAGCTGACACTGAAATAAAATCAGCTCTGGGAAGGTAGTTTAGGGAAGAGTCTGTGCCGCAGTTCCTGTAAGGTCAATCCCTGGCATTCACCAACCATCACTCCTTTATACTGCTGCTTCTAGTCGCTTCCCGGCACCCTTAAAGCTTCATTAAGTGAGATGTTAACTGCTCTATAGCATGAAATGACTGTAATAATGGCAAAGGTTGAAGGGGTTGTTGATCAACACAAATGGTTCATAAAATTACTTGAGCTGAGGTGCTGAGGCTTCAAAGTTTCAGGAGCGGCTGGATTGCAGGAATAGGAAGACATCTTGGAAGTATTGCAAAGGATGATACCTACTGATCTTCTTCACCTTGTTACATTTCTTTTAGAAACCAAGTCAAAATGTATTCTGGCCATGAGGTGGAAAATAAACCTCATTCTTCTAGCTCTGAGCACTGCCTGTCAACTAGTTTGTGATCATTTGTTCTAACACATATTCATTGAAGAATATGTAAGAATATGTGTTGTAACAAGCAGTCCCTCAACAACACAGAAAACAATAAGATGACAAATGCAGATACCCTTTAAGGCCTCTATCATGAATATTCATGGTCACTGGAGGATGGATCCTAATGTTGTTGCTGGTGAACCCCTGACCGTATCACTAACACCACTATCAGCTCAAACTGATCACTCAACACTTTCAGTCTCCACAAGATAAATCTTATAGCTCAGTTTCAGCTTTGAGATTTCCTCCACTGCAGCCTCTTGGGGCTCCTAGTCACACTTTAGACTTTGGTTTGAGTAGTTCTGAGTAACCATAATTGACACCCAACTTTTGCCAGACAAATGGATCAAATCTACTACATCATAGTTAATGGATGAGTCGCTGGGCTCTCAGGTGGAGCTGCACTTTGTGTGTTAGGCTGATTAGATTGGCGTTGTATTTTTATATAAAATTATTACCTAGAGCAGTCTTGGGAGTCATAAAACACAATCACCTCTGCGAAGAACTGCTGTGCACATTTCATTTCACAGCATCAGCCAGACTGCCCACCCTTACCCACCCACTACCCACCACCACCCTTTTTTTTTTGCTGAGCCGGGTCCCTGTATGTTTGGAGGACAGAGGTGCCATCAGATATCAGCGCTTTCTGCCATGTTTCACCACTGAATAGATGAATGGGCTTTATGCAATGGGCCTGAAGGAGGAGAATAGGAAAGAAAGGGGGGGTGGGGGGACTTGTGTAGTGTGTTAGTGGGCGGGGGTTGCTTTGTAAAGTGCCCTTAGCCAGGGCCAGTGCTCCATCATAGGTACAGGAGTTAATTCATGTGACAGGGGGTTTCTGTCACTCAGCAGCGTGAAGACACTTGGCCTCGTCTCTATTTCATATGATGAAATGTGCGTACGGCTGCGGCAGTGAGGAGTGTGCCGAGTGAGGGATGGAGCCACATTCTTATCCAGGCTCTGGAAACTGTCAGAAATGACGTCTTGAGGGCTACAGGAAGCCGATACAGAGAGCAGAGACTGGCTTTCAGCACTGACTGGCAGTCTGATGACCTTATCTCTGAATCACAACTACACCATTGCAAAGTGGCAGCGCATACAAACACACATACACACATACACACCAGGGTTCAAACACACACCTTTGAGCAAAGACGTGCATCTGTGCTCTATATATCAGCACTTGATCAGACACACTGCAGATCAGCAAAGTACAGGAGCACAAATATCTTAATATCTCTGCCTGCCAGGAGTCCATGCTCGCTATCACAATGTTCCCCTAATTCAACCTGCGTCACAGCAGCACTGAGAACTAGTGGGCATGATGAGGTCATTAACCTCGAGATACATTACACTATCTAAGCGTGGTAGATGCAGGGTAAATATAGAAAAACATACACCAATTTTCATCTTCACTCCTTTCCAACTGGTAACTGTTTCTTATTTCAACAGTTGTAATTACCAACGCAATATTCATTTCATCCTAGCTTATCTATTTTATTGTTTGTTTCTCCAATTAAGACAGAGCAGACACATCGGTGGTTAGTCCAAACTGATCCAATACCTTTATCAGATTTAAAAGGCAATCAGAGCTCTGCACCGCTCCTGTACAACTGAAACCAGATTGGGGAGCTGTTAAGCAAGGCTCTGCTTCTCCTCGGGGAATTTGCCATAAAATTATATGACAGCCTGCACTGAGTGAACTATGACAAAGATTCCATTTCCATATTAAAACAATCTTCCTTTATAGATTGTAATTACTTGCTGGCTGCTAAAGATGGAAGTGAGGTTTTACAGTGTTTTATTGCAAAGAGCGTCTTTGCAAGTTATAGTTTCAAACCATATTTATTAAAAATCCCACTTCTAGTAAACCTAGCGCAGTTAATTATTCATGACAATATGTATTGTATTTCCCCATAAAGACCCAACTATAGTTCAGAGCCACACTGTGCTGGCTTGGTTTAAGCGTCCTGGCATTGGATCTAACTGGTTTTCCCTGAGAGAGCGAATCACACTCTAATCACTACACTCGCATACAATAATAAGTGTGAGTGATTATCTTCTTTCCATTGTATGTTCCTTTCTTGTGAGAAGTGCCGTTCTCAAGGATGAAAATGGAGCCGCCAGTTTAAAGAGCATGAAAATCATATTAACATGTATCAAATCAGATATGAATTCAACTGATCTTCTATGGACGATTTAAAACATTGTGTGAGACGTTATAAATATTAATGGTGCAGGTAATCAGTCAAAATTGATTTGTAGCGGCTGTAGTTATCAAATTTTAAAATGTAATGAGCATTGACTCACCCTTCCTCCCCCACAATCTTCCATCCAGCTACCTCAAACTGCTCCGATTTATACTTTTACCTTTGAAAGCATAATGTTTAGAGCTGCTATTAATTTTATTTCATTTTATTATCGATGGTGGATTCACTAAATCAGTCAAATGTATTACATTTATACAATGCTTTTTTATTTGAGCAAAGAGTGACATTCACACACACACACACACACACACACACACACACACACACACACACACACACACACACACACACACAAACACACAAACACACAAACCATTGGTGGTGGAGCTGCCATGTAAAGTGCAATCTGGGGTTTGGTGTCTCAAGGACACTTCAACTTTTGGACAGAAGGAGTGGATTAATGGATGGAGAGAAAGCTTTGCATTCACCTGTTTTCTCATGCATAGAACTTTCTCTTTGGCAGAAATCCACTCAGTTTAAATAAATAAACAAATGCACTAAATCTACAATGAATATTCTGTTCACTACATCGGTGTGATATGCATCAGCGCTTGTCAATTTACGAGATGTTCTACAATATTTCCTTATTGGCATGAGTGTTCTGACGTGAAAACTTATATAATTCAGTTGTTACCAAGAAAATATAGCTAGTCGCTCTCCAGGTGACCATTCTATGTTATAATATCTGACATTAACATCACCTGTCAACACTGAAATTGGGAAAACAATTTAGTACTTGTATGCACCTGTAATGGGATGTATTCTCTTGCCCATCTATGTCACATCCTCTTGACCATCTCCCATATGTAGCCTACATGTCAAACACTTCCTTCTCTATTCCAGTGACAGTGTACAGGCACTTTGTGATGAAATGTGTTGACAGCTGTAAACATTTTTTTTTCTGGTCCCCTATTACAACCACTGAAACTGCTAAGCTTGTTATATTTTCTCCTGCTTATGTCGGATTTCTCGACTGTGGTCCGAAAATAAAACTTTTTTGGCTGTGTTGATTATATTAATGATAAAATCATACATCCAATCCGATTGTACTTCAAATCAATACCAAGTGACATTAATAAACTTCAAAGAGTAATTTAAAATATTCATCTTGAAACACTCGAACAAGAAAACCTAATGCAGAGATTTAGGACAAGCATGAGGCCTATTGTTTGGAATTTTTGCTGATGGATGACTTACACAGTAAATGATTATCAAAAAGACTTACTTTGACATAATGCTGTTATTCACAATGTTATATTACTTAAATAGGTGTCTAATGAACTCAGTCCTGGATTCACCCTCCACTGCAGCCCTGATTTTGACTGCAGTACTAAGATCTAGTCTCCCCTTCATGCCCGTTCTCATCTCACAGCTCTGTCTGTTATTAACAACTCAGGGCGACATCAAACAGCAATCTTATTCAACTGAGCATATGCTAGTCAAGGCAGCCACAGCCAAGTGCATCTCATTACCTTAACACCATTTGACGCGTGCGGCACAGTAGGTAACATGTAATAGAACACCAGGTGAGAGAGGCAGATGTTTGACTGACCCGATGCTATACGCTTCCTGACACCGCCATGATCTTCTGCTGCTAAACAAGTGGGGCAGCGGAGCACTGGAGCGAAAACATGCACTTTATATTAATGTGCTTGGTTTAAAGGGAATACCACCATTTGATTTCACATGCTATTTGAATACTCTACAGCAGTGCGATCAATATTTATGCAAGTGAACAACTCCGTGCTGAAGTCGGAGGACCTGTAATGGTACCTAAGAATGCAATTTAATCTAAAGCTGACAGAAATGAATCAGGAATGATGGTAAAGGGAAGTGAGGGAGCAGCCGGGGTGAGTTTGAAAAAAGGGGGGGCGGGGGGTCTGTTATGCTATTACAGGATGAAGCTCACTTATCTTCAAGCAGTAAAATAAGCACTGTGTTGGCACACAGTCAGTCCACCATTTATTGTTCTGAGGAGCAGTTCCACCTCTCACATCCTGATGACAACACAGACTGGAGTTTCTGCTCTAAAAAGCTCTCCATAGTCACAAATGCGTACCTGAACTGTTTTTAAATGTGGGGAATGTTTTTAAAGCTGCGCCAAGCACGATTTTTATGCAATCACGAGCAGTCGGTGGCGGCTGCAGCAGAAGAGAGGACGGCACTCCACCCCCACCAAATAAGATGCTGGAGATATGCTCTATTTGCCCAAATTTAATTCTTGTGTCAGGTGTGTACACTTCTCCACCCACAGGGAATGACAAATTGAAACTTCTCGTAGCAGCAGTACCATAGCGCACCCTCGGGAGAAAGCCGGACTCAACAATGTTAGATTGTTTCATTTTTCACTAGAAAGCAGGGCCACGCTGTATGGAGTTTGCTAACATCACTTTATAGGACTTGTATGTCTTTGCAATTTAGTTTTTCATAGAGTTACCACTCTGTCATTTAGAGATGCCATTGTGTGACATTGCCGAGGGCGGCTTTAAAATAGAAAATAGAAAATATTCCCCTTACATACATTCCCTGCTAGGACTGACACTGTAATTTAGGTCTGGTCTGTGATATGTCTTGTACAGTATACATGATGGAGATTTGTGACTTGAATTGTTGCAGTGATGCAGCACAGTCCAGGCTGCAGTGATATTACAAAGTAGAGTACACTCAGACAATTGGTTGTGGGTGAATACAGGCTTGAGGCATAAAGAGTGAATGTGCAATATGCCTTACAAAAGCAAACAGTAGCTCTGCTGAATGTAATGCAGAGAGGACTGTAAAGTCACAGTGACTCACTTCAAATTTCACTCAGATAGCCCCTCCAGGATGCCCTCTTTCTTTAATGCAAACACAGAGAAAACGGTGAGAATCAGAAGACTATTATGCCCCCATAAGTACTGTACAGTAGTGCGTGATTGCATGAACTGCAGCTTTAATATTCAAGCGTAGCCCTCTCAGAAAATATGATCATGGCATCAGGCGGAAAATAGAATAGGACACAAGACAGAAGGAACATAACTCAAATCATTTGCACTACTCTGCCAATGATGGAGCAGTTTCAAGCCCAGAGCTTTCCGCAGAGAAAATAACAATGCAGAAATACACTGAGCGGTGCACTACACTCAACCACAAGGGAGGTCAAAGCTGACGGCTAGAAAGAATTCATATTCAGGGAGCTATGAAATATGAGCTTTGCGTGCTGCCAAATTGATTTAGCTGTAAAAATTCTTTTCATTTTGTTCCATAAAGACGCTCATACTTTTACAGCTTCTCCGCCTATAGAAGCAGGCCTCGATGATTTGCTTACAATTTACAGCCAAGGTCATAATCAAAGCGGGTCTCCCTTTGCATGCTTAATGTCGCCTTGAAGAAGACTGGAATGGAAATCATCCTTTTCACTTCAAAAAGTCAGTAATTCTCTGCTACTCTGATTAGTTTAATGCTTGGGTGGAGAGGCCCTGCTCCCCGAGTTAAAAGAGAATACCAACCAAAGATTTTTAAATTCATCATTCTGGTGCCCCGTGAAACTCGCTGTCTCCCACACAGGAGGTGATTTGTTAAAAAAATGGAAAGTGTAACTATGATAGCATTTGGAATGATTCATCAGGATATCATCAAAGCTGGTTTGTGAATGACACTTGGACAGGAAACATCAGAGACACATTGCAGTCCACAACGCAGAGCGTGGACTGACTGTGTGAGTTGGTCATCAATGGAGCAGCTCTGTACCGATTGTTAGGCCACAGTGAGTCATTTCAAAATTTAGTGACATAGCCTGTAGTCGTATCTCATGAAAATGTGCGCTGTCATTCCCATCGACAGCTTGTCCTGCAGAGCAGGATAACAGAATTGAGTGTTGCCTCTGCTCCTCAGCTCCAGGACACTATTATTTGTGTTCAGAAGCACTGATTGGATTATTCAAACAAATCAAAGTGACTCATTGATAATGACATGTGACGTGATGTAAAAAGTAGCATTACTGCTTGTTGCACACATTCAATGTTGAGTTTAGTTTGAAGGTCTGTAGCTGAAGTCATTATTTTAATCACCTCTGCAATCCCACATTGTACATAAGCCTGTGTTGCAGTATGGCAACGGATGTTTAATTTGTTTAACTATGAGAGGAGTGAATGCTGAGCAAAAAATGAAAAGTACAGAAACCAGAAATTTAAAGATGCATTATGCCACTTGGGGGCAATGGAGCACACTGAAAACACAATATGACATGTTACCAACTTTTAACCTTGTTATGGATAATGTGAGGCAATTACATATTTACATATTAAATGCATGACCTAGTGCAATGGAGATGTGTTTCTGGCCACCTGTTGAGGGTAAGTCCAATGTTTACCTTTTTGCTATTTTTTGGTCTCTGTTAGTTCCTGAGAAAAATATCTGGCTGCGAAGTTCAGTTTTTTCAGCAGCTACAAAAGTTCCCAACCATGAATGTCAGCCATATGGTGCAGGCAGGTACTACATGTTAGTACAATGTTAGTACAATATGTCAGAATATTTTTACTGAAAACAGCTGTCTACTGTTAAAGTGAGACTGGTGAGAGTGACTAAAACAATGGCCCAAAAGAGGCTAAAAGATGCTCTCCAGACATATACTAAGACATATGAAGATACTCTGCCTGGAACAATAATGTGTGTCTGATATGTTTTTTCTGCAAAAAAGTTTGAAATCCTAAAATGATATCTGCTCCTTCTCCCTTATTAAAAATTATAGAACAATGACTATGCAAATATTATGGCTGCACACAGCAGTGCAGAGGCTTCTTGTAACGAGAAGGTATAGCCCCACCGAACCTCGGTATATTATCAACAACTTGCCTGTCTCACTTTCCCCCAAGTTTAGAGCAGCGCTCAGCAGACTATAGCTCCTGAGGACACAATGTCCTGCAGCTGTGGACTAGTGCAGCAGACTACAACGGTTTAGACGAGAGGAAGCAGTGTGCACGGAAGCAGAAGAAGGTTTGGTCGGTCTGTTAGCCAAGCTAAAAGCTAGCGTGACCAGCTTAGCCATTTTATCGCTTTTTCTGGTCAACGTTTGCTCACTGGATAACAAAATGGATTTAATCCGATTGGGACTGATTGTTCATCAGGAGAAGAGGAACTGTTGTGTTTTTCTCCTGACAGAAACTTGGCTAAACAGCAACATGCCATACCCAGCTTTTCAACTCAACACTACTCCTCCATGCAGATTAGAATCAGC
Source organism: Scomber japonicus (assembly GCF_027409825.1). Lineage (NCBI taxonomy): Eukaryota > Metazoa > Chordata > Actinopteri > Scombriformes > Scombridae > Scomber > Scomber japonicus. The sequence continues at coordinate 9,814,533 of NC_070581.1, read as the reverse complement.
TGTCAGAGAAAGCCAGAAGAGATAAACTCTGCATATAGTTACTTTAATTATAGATTTATGATGAATCTGTGTTTCTGAGACAATGTAAGTTTCAAAGCAGAAATGATTAGCCATGGCATTGACTGCTAATTTGCCTCCTGACATGTCTTGTAGCATGTGAAAAACACTGCATGGACATGTTAACAAGGTTAAAAACATCTGATAGCAGCAGAGCTGGGTGATAATACTCAGTGGGTTTGTCACCAAAAACCTTTCACACAGTAATTTGTAGTTGTACTACTGTACAAATTGTTAGATTGACAGTTGAACTTTAGACAGTGTGTTGCAAAAAACCCACAGCAAGGCATGCTTGCGCCTTAGTGTTGCCACTTCTAAGATGCAAAATGATTTAGTTTGATCATGTTATTTCAAAGGTGGACTTTTCATGTTTCCACTTTAAATCGAAACATGGGCTCTTAGCATTAAAATTCTGTGAGCTGACTTAGAGCAAAGGCCAACTGTCTGTCCACCTCCAACTTATAAATGTGGTTAAAAAAGCTCCGACCTCAAAATGAATGTCCCCTCCTCTTCACATGCACGCACACATACACACACACACACAGACAGAGACAGAAACACACACACACACACACACACAGACAGACAGACACAGACACACACACACACACACCAACCCAAAAGGTTTGTGGTTGACAAAGCAGAGAGGAGTTGCCACCGCTCTCTGACTGCACCACTGAACCGGAATGTGGTCCAGTGAGGAAATCCAGACATTTCCAAATTTATCGTTGAATAAACTGGCAACGTAGAAAGCAGCTGACAGGCCATTCATCGTTGCCGGCACTGGCCCAATGGCGTGCGCGGACAGGGCTGCTGTGCTTTGATTTCCTGTCCTGGCCGCCATGACAGATGAGCCACAGAGAGGGTGGAGACGACACAGCCTCTCACCACCACAAGGCTTCACCTCTCTGCCCACTAGTTCACCCACACTCATCTCTGCTTCCAGGACCCCCTGGACATTGGAGTGAGATGGTATTCAGTCCTAGAAAGTGAGGGTGCTTTGACTCCACCAGCGGTGTGCAGTAAAAAATAAATAAATAAAACTGTAAACTGAGGTGACCACTAGCTGATGAAACAATCAAAAACACAGTGGTGGTCTTTTTAAAACAGCACTCACTGGTCAAAAAAGTCAATTTCAAAGGAGGAGTTTGGTAGGATTTGAAGATTACAAGTATGGATTAAAAAATACTACATGCCTCATTCTTAAAATTCAGCTCACAACTGGAAAGAGGAGTGAGCAACATACAGAGAATGTCAAGGCTCAAATCATATCCAGAGGTTATAACTATCAGGCCAAACCCAAGAGACTCAATTTACTGTGGGAATATCAAGGGTGGTAAAGTTCACAAGAGATTGATTGAATGATTTTGTACAATAACACGCTAATGAGATCACTTTCACATGAAAACAAGTCAATAATAGATGGCTGAGGGGAAGGTTGGGTGGTGGTGGTGGGGGGCTGGGGGGGGGGGGGGGGGCTATGGCTCCTCAGATAATAGCTTTGAGAGAGGGTTCAGGGGTGGTAATAACAGACTGGTGACAGCGGCATTTTGGGGTGAAAATTCTGCAAATTAGAGACAAAGGGAGCACATTTCAGCACACAGGCGGGTTCATTTTTCACTTTGGCGTCTACTCTTGTTCCCAGCAATCTGCCAAAGACATTGATGTAGGCACTATCCCTCCTTCACAGCAGTAATTATGCTGCTGGCCAATACTTGATTAAAAGATCTAATCTGCAAATTTAGTGTTCAACATCTCCCAACAAGTTCCAGTGCTTTAAGCCTGTTCACTGTGTCTTTGACAGCACTGGCATCCGGAATGTGTTGTCGTGGTCGGCAGCCAGTGAAGTGCAGAGAAACATCCTTTTGCTTTCTATTCTGTGTCAGGATGAAGGTGTAATTGCACCAGCGTATGTATTATTCAAGAGGAAAGCATGGCGTGGATGGATATAGTCTTAACCTGGGTGAAATTATAAAGCTCTTAGGGTACTAGTCAGGCTGTTTACTGTCTGCACCAGAAATTAAAACAAACTGACTTGCTTAATTATGGCTTCACCAAATTATCACTCTACAAGGTATCAAAGAGCCTATTGTTGCAGCATCAGAATGAAGAAAAAGTGTGAGGTTACAGTAGTTTGGCAACGAGGTTACAGTGTAGAGAAACTGTAGAAATGTCCAAATACAAAGTTTAAACTTGTCCAATAGGGATGTTATTATGAAAATATGTTTATGGCAATATGACACAAGCTCTTAGGAATATTATAGCGTTATCAGACTACATTGTTTTGTCTAGCAATGTCACTATGCACTGGCTGCCCAGTATAATATACTTCCTGCAGGGATATTATTATAAAGATACCAAATCGGAATAGAAAAATATCATAAGGTCATCATCATTTGACTATGATGATCACAGACACATTATAAATCCCTTTAGGACTGTTTTAGTGAGCGTGATAGAGGATTTTCTTCAGGATCCTAGAATCTGACCACACTGTGAGCAGCTGCATCCCAATACGAAGCCCTTAGAGACAGTGGTGCTGCTGACAAAGTAATAAATAGCTGTAAGTGTCCTTACCCTCTCTGAGCAGATGGGAGTAGATGAGCCAGAGGAGCAGCAGGCAGCAGAGTGACGCACCTCCACCTGCGGAGAGCGTCTTCACTCCAGACTGCATCCTACACCTTCAACCTTTTTAGATTATCCAAACTTTGAACGCTCGTGCTGCTCAGATGTCAAGCAGATCAGCGGAACAGTGGCTAATCCAGTGGCGTCTCCACAGCCTGTCGTCGGCATCCATTTTGAGGTTATAATAGGAGAGGGACTGATAAAAAAAAAAAAAAAAAAAAACCCTCCTTGCTCTTCAAATTCCCTCGGTGAGCCGCATATCCATCAGGGGTGATCAACACATACGCACCAACGCACAGGCTACAATGTCACCAGATCTGACCAAGTTTACGCAGCAGTGGTTGCAGGAGCACCAATTCACCGGCTGGCTTCTGCACAAAACTGGAAGTATGTAGAGGAGAAAGAGTGAGCAGCAGCAGTATACCCCGCAGTTTTGATCCTCTACACGGAGATGCTGATGATGCTGGTAGTAAATTCAGCCTCTGATCGCCGTTGTCACCCCTTCTTCTTCCCTCCCTCTTCTGCGCTCCGCACAGTTATTACTATTATTCTGATTATTCCCAAGCAACTTCTGCACTGAGCCCGGCTGTGTGGCACTACGGAGTAACGCGCAAGTGAACCCAGGCAGACATGACTAACCTACCAATCAACATGGAAACTTGTTCGAAAACAGTCTAGCCCCCCCCCGCCATCATCCCAAAAAAAAGCGGCGTTTGACAAACAGCTAAAGGCGCAAATGGCGTCATATGTGGTCACATATGCGCGGCACGCAGCGCAGGCAAAATGTCACGCCAAAGCAAGAGTGGTGGGTCTCACGCAAGAGCACAGCCACTGGACAAAACGCACTCTGAAGTTGCAAAAGGGACACACTTTGTCACCTGTATGAGCCTTTTTTTGGGGGGAAGGCTCTGGAAAAATCTCTGGGATGATGCTTTGCTTCTCGGGCTGAAGGATAAGCTCCCCTCCTCGCAAAGTCAAGTGTTGGTTACAGATGAGTGTGTTAACCCCAGTCTCAGTCTGTCCCGGCCGGCTCCATTTGGATGCAGGCGACGCCGGGGAAGAAGACCCCCCCTCTCTCTTCAGTCCATGGAAAAAAACGCTGCTGCTGCTACTGCACCCTGTTGCCTTGAGTTACAATGTCTGCTCCCTCTCTCTCACACTCTCTCTCTCTATATCTCTCATTCTTTCTCTCTCTTCCCCCCTTTCGCTCTCTTCCCCCCTTTCGCTCTGTCTCTCTCTCTCTCTCTCTCTCTCTCTCTCTCTCTCTCTCTCTCTCTCTCACACACACACACACACACACACACATACACACACACAGACAGACAGACAGACACACACACACACACACACACACACACACACACTGTCCTAATTCCTAAAACTTTGGGCTCCCAGGCTATAAATCCCAAACTGTGGATGATAATTCTTGTTTATACACAGTCAGTTGTCCCATCTCAGCCCCTAGGGAGACACAAAGCAGCACCATCCTTTCCCCACATCCTGACATGTTACTTTTCTCCATGTCTTTATGCCCTCTTTCATGGGTGGAAAACGCCCTTGAGGGGATGCATGGTCTGGGGACTACAGTTAACATTTAGCACACTGGCATTATGGGAAAATATGACATATGAGAGGTCCGTTCTTTTCTAGGACTGCTGCTACTATAACGTGCAGTGTCTCCAGAGCTCTTTAAAGCAGAAGTTACATTATTATATACTGCGTAATATCACATCAAGTCTCAAGTGTGCACACATAGGGACTGGTTGTTCCCTTGAGTGTGTGTGTGTGTGTGTGTGTGTGTACGTGTGTTTGTGTGTGAGCTAAAGCCCTGCAGATGCCAGTCTATCTTCTGAAAGAGCGCCATTTAAGACTCCCTTGCCACTCGAGCAGCACCATTACTAGCCTATAACTCACCCCCCTCACACACACACACACACACACACACACACACACACACACACACACACACACACACACACACACACACACACACACACACACGATTCCATGACCAGTGAATGTGCACTTTATTAGCAGATGGAGAAGTCCCCCCTGTGCACTGCTGTGCTATCAGCTTCTCACTGAATGGCTTTTAGAATGACGTATGGGCCCAGACCAGAGCCTGTCGCATCATCACTGTAATACATGAAAAATGACACGCTGCAAAGACTGTGTATTTCTTCAGTATTAAACAGATACTTTGCCGATTTTCCTCATGCCTTTAAACCTGCTGATGTTTTGAGCTGGCTGTGGCCAGCTGTAGCAGCTACTACGGGGAGAGTTCGGCTGAGCTGAGGTTTGTTTTCCTCTCTTGTCATCTGCAGCGCTGCTCAGCCGGCTATCCCAGTTAAGAACCAAGCATCAGTCTGTCAGAGTGAAGTCCCAGCTGTGTAATTAATCATAATCCATCACTGTGACTGGCAGGCCTGTAAAAATTCAGTTTATTTTTACCCCTCATATTTACCAATAGCACACAGACTTATTTTTAATTGCATTGGAGCATGTGTGGATTATATAAATAGTAATGCCAGTGAGGCCATACTGTACTGTATGCCACTTTAAAAGTCCTCAACAAATATTTTAGAAAGAATGGTGATTTATTCATACTGGATGCTTACACACATGCCGTTATGATGACATATGTGATTATTATGCTTTAGTAAAACTGGTCGTTAATGTTATACTGTGCTATCTTTAATCAGAACTAAGATTTTCACTTTTTGTGTCAATATGAATCATAGATACAATTAATTACAATACAGGTCAAATTTTGTGGCAGTTAACTTGAGTATATCAACTATATGCTACCAATATACTCCACTACTTATCTGGCAGCTCTAGATCTTACTTTGAAGATCAAGTTAAACAATATAGATAAAGCTCCCCAACAGTATGAGAAGCAATTGCCCCACATTTGCTAGGTGTGCAACTGTTTGCTAACAAATGTACATATCATATCAACAAAAGATAATATTATGTCACTGTTCTGTTCACTGCTTGTTTCCATTGAACCAATTTACCAACACATACATGAATGCCAGTTTAAGTAACATTATGAATGTAGGTTGTTTATCTGTAATAACATATTTTACACCAAGGTTTTGCTATTTTTACTTAAAACTGTATTAACTGATTTGTTGGTCACTTGGGAGAAGTGGAAACAGTGACATATCATCACCTTCTAAGCAGATATAGTTGTTTATTTACTCATCCAGCAGTTTCAGAGCAACATTATCATTCCTTTGGAGTCGTGTTTCTGTCCATCTGGTGAATGGAAGTCCAATATTCACTCTCTTTTAGCTCTGTTTTTGCTCTCTACCAAATCCTGAGGGAAATATCTGGCCCTTCAGCTGCTAAATGCTCCACTATGTTCACCCACCAGTCAGTAACTGTGTCTGTTTGCTGTTTGGTGCTGAGTAGCTAGTGTACAGAGGGGTTTTTAGAGCTTTTTGCTGTAAACAGCTGCCTACAGCATCTGAAAATGACACTATGAGAGTGATGACATTGAGCTAAAAACAGTCGGGTGATAAGTTCAATACACTGAGTGGAACCCTGTAACATTACATGGTCTTTTGATACGTTATTAAAAATATCAATTACAGCCAGCTTTAGTAAAGGTTTTCTTTCCATTCAATGATCTTCTATTCTAGCTTTAAGCGCTGGGCTTCTTGGCTTGGAGGGTCAGCAGAGTTGTTGATGGATAGTTTAAATTTCACAAGAACAAATTTGGTGACTTGCTTGTTCAGTTTATCAGATGTGCGGTTGCGTATTTATTCATGTCTTGCTTTTTTTGACAGCCTGCTTATTTATTGGTCCATTCGTGGCTATTATGCAATTTAGTGATATGATGTATAATTTTGTTTGATTATATTATCTTTTGTGATCCTACTGCTGTGCCAGCAAGTTTGACAGCTGTCAAAATCTGGGATGGCATTTGGAAAGCTCTGTCGATGCTTTTAAAATTTGGAGATAGCAGATTTCTACATAAATTCAATAAAATGAGGCAGAGGTTGAGGCTGCAGCACTTCCAGCTGGAACAATAAAAGCTGAAGTTTGCTGACATCAGTGCAGAGGGAGTTCTGGTGTGACAACAAGGGACTAAAAACCTTGGAAGGTGAATAAAAAGAAACAAACAATACCAACAGGAACAATAGAGCAGTTGATTAAGTGTCTCTGTAACCTGATTGCATTTACATTTATTCATTTGGCAGACGCTACTGTCCAAAGCAATGTACAAATGACGTGCAATCCAAGCCATAATAGATCGATGGGAGGCCTTCAAGGGTAAGTGCCGCCACCTCACTCTAGTGCCACAACACTGCAGGGGCATTAAGTAACAAATATATGCATAGCCAATCATATTTCTTTCTTGTTTTTTTTTAAGAGTTAGAAAGATGGAGAAGAGATAGAGAAGAAGAGACAGATAGAGAGAGAAGTGATAATAGATGAGTGTTCTCAGAGGAGGTAGGTCTTCAAGCCAATGAGAACAGAAATATCAAGCATTCATATATTCACTTTCCAAATCCTAGCATTTCATATTGCAGCTATTTTCTTTTTGTTTCGTTAATTATGTCTGCTGACAGGTTTTCACATAAATATGGTCTTACTGGAACAGGTGGAGAATTTGTTACAGCTAATTTGCAACATTTGTTAAATCACTGGGGGGGAGGGAGATTAGAAAACCCAAAATTTATGAGCACGAGCATTACAATACGCAGCCACCTCGGGAATGTGATTTGTTAGTTTCTATCAAGGACAGGCCACAGATATGCAGACCCAAAAATAAATACAGCCCTGTTTACTGGCTTTGTTTAATATGTATTTGGTGGTAATCTATTGTATTTGGAAAGTACTGAGCATATAGATAGACATCAGAGTGTAGTAATAATTTAAGACATTTTGAAGAGGTGAATGTTTGAGACTCAAAGTTTTGGGTGATTTTAAAGCAAATATAAAATAAATGCTTAAGATTATAGCAACAGTGTGATTTTGAACAAAACTTTAATTTGAAACTTTAGGCAAAACTTTTTTTTTTTACCCTTAACTCAGGATATTTTAGGTCAAACACGACTAAAGAAAGCCGGATACTTACCAAAATCAGTGTCAAGGCTTTCACCTTTTGCAGTGTTCACAGTGTTCAGTGGAGCTTTTCACATCCCGGAATGATCAAACGTTGCAAAGCAGGTGAGGCCTCAGAATCCCAGCAGTATTGAACGTGACCTCTGGATGGTCACGGCAGCGACTGGCTCTGCTTTCTGAAATAACTCTCCATGTTCCACACGGATGTCTTCTTGGTTTTAACAAGCAGAACTCCCTTCTCGCTTCCTCCAGCTGGACAATGTGAGTGACATGCCAGTCAAATGGGATATGGACAGGACCCCCTTTTCTGCTCGGCTGGACAGAGAGTCATGTTGACAAGCCGCTGCAGAAAAGCAAAGGAGCGTCTGTCCTTTTGAGACGCAGCAGACCTTGAAAGAACAACACAAACAAATTTGAGTGCAACAGCAAGGTCCCATACGCAATTACTGAAGATTCAACGTGCTCCTCATAATGATTTAGACTGAAAAGTTTTCCTTCCTTACACTTCTGTTAAAGGATCATGAGAAGAGAACACCAAACTGCTGTAGGACTCAAATGTCTTTACATAATGAAACAAGGTTAAATTAACACTAACATGAATAAATGCCTGTATTGCTGCTTTCAAATGCTGATACATACAACACAATGATTCAGCGTAGCCAGCTTGTGAGGGTGTTCACATTTCCTGTTACAAACACCCAGGGCCTGTAATCTTTTCAGCACACTATAAAAAAGACTAATAGGTCTCCATAGATTTGCATATAATAACATTTGCATGTATTAAAATATTTATTGTGGGAGTAAAAAAAAAGCATACAGGCTCATCAATTATACATGTATACATGATGAATCAATCAGATATGATGGTTAACAACATAAAAAGATGCCTGACAACCACAGAGAGTGTAAACTCATCAACACAACACAATGGTGTAACAATACCCAAACTATTCAACATACCCTTACTGCTGGACAAAAGTAAAGAACAGTTAAAGATTTAAGATATATATTCAAAAGTCCTGCATGAAACATCCCTCTCAAGTATATGTACTACAGTATTAGAGTAAAAGTAATGGTTTGGTCCCTCTGACTGATATGTTATTACATATGACATCATTAGATAGTTAGTTTGAATTAATTCATGTACAGTTAGGTAGTTTAGTCCAGTGGATCCCAATCTAGGGGCCAGGCCTGTCCAAGGGTCACCAAATAAATCTGGCGGTCGTGAGATAATTAATGGAAGAGGAGAGAAGAAAAGTTCTGATACACAAATCTGTTTTCACTTTTTGGACTTTTTCCTCTCATCTTTGATTTTTTTTAAAAAATTGGACCATTTCAACATTCACTGAAATGAAACCAAGTGAGAAATTTAGAGGGAAAATCACTATTTGGTGAAGCTGTTAAGAACTCATAGACATCTAAAATGTGACCTTAATTACACACTCAAAAACACAAAAAAGGTTGAAATCACTGGTTTTACCTTTAACAATGTGTTGCATTTTAAAAGTTTGTTACATTATCGATTGTGTCAAATCTTTTGCTTAAACTAAGGACTTGCTACATTCACGTAAGATATATTGAGCAGAGTCTGTTCACACAGAATGCTATCAGTTTCCTCTTATCTGATTACTTTTTTTCTTTCTAATAATTGTATCGTAAGGATGGGTGTTTGTATTTATGTATATGTATTTGAAAGCTATTCTTCATTGAGATGCTGGTTATAATGAGGACTCATTATATAAATACTATTATAATACGTTTGTTGCAATCATTTTTCTAATTAGTACTAGTTTTCTGATGAATCCTGTTTGTTTGACTTGTATCAGCTGGTTTTAATCACCAGCAGGTTCCTGACAGCTGTTTAATAAGGTCCACACCTAGAATTGTGTCAGTTATACTGAGGAAAGCTTTGGGCTGAAACACATCTATTTAATTTTCTTACTTATCTGCATCTGAAAAGTAACTAAAGCTGTCAAATAACTGTAGTGGAGTAGAAAGCATAATATTTCACCCTGAAATATAGTGGGGTGGAAGTATAAAGTTGTAGGAAATGGAAATACTCAAGTAAAGGGTTAGGGTTAGGGTTAGGGTTAGTAAGTACAATACTGGAGTAAATGTACTTAGTTACTTTCCACCTCTGATTATTACACACAACAGTCTACAAACAGATGCCAAACAGGATCGGTTTTGTTTACTGGTAATATTGACCTATCAACTTCATATGAGTTGTAGAGATACTCAAGTCAGATCAATAGCACCTAGTCAATAGTGGGCCAGTGATTTCCAACACCACTCTAAAGTCACTATTAGTGATATATTGGCCTGTTTGCATGTGTAATGGCACCACTGAGAATGTTTCAATTACAAAGTGTTTTTCTTGTCTGTCCCCTCTCAGCTGTTTGGATCAAAACACTAACTTTGGAAATTCAATAAAGCGCCATACCCAAAGAAATTCAACCTATTTTCTGGCCTGTCAAATCCTGAGCTGTTGGCACTGATAGCCTAAACAAAAAGACCTACCCTTAAGACCAGGACAGATACAGAGCTCTTTTTTTTTTAAAGTTTTCAACAAACATGTTTGCGCTGTAGCTGCATCGTATTGTTCTGCAGGAACGGTGGCTTTGGAGTGTTTGTTCTTGATTAGGAATGTTTAATGGCCTCTACACATTCAATTATCAGCAGCCTGCTCTGCCAGTCGATAGTCATCCTCTCATTAATGGTCCAGAACTGATTACCAAGGACAGAGAGAGAAATGGGTGAAATGTTATTCATTCAAAGCGCTAATTAAATCCTCCTAGGTGGGACTTGCAATCCCACTACAAAGTTTGCCAGCATTTCACTAAGTACCACTTATAGTGATAGTATGCCTAAAAATAACAGTGTGTCTGCATTTCTTTGTAGCCTCACTTTCTTAATAGTTTGTTTGTGTTCCTGCTGCAGATAGAGCTGGGACGTCATGTCGTTTTGGCCTTTGGTTTTCTTTATATCATTCAGCCATACACATCCAATCTACCTCAGACAAATAGTACACCTTTCACACTGCTGTCAACATTTTCTTTCAAGTAGCATGGCTCAAATTGTAGTGTTGTGGAGCAAAAGATGAGACCAGTCTCAGACAGATATCCATGTCAATGCAGATATCAATATCATGTCAAAACCTCTCCATGTTTATGTTTGTTCTTTGTGTTGAACACACCATGGAGTAATAGATGCTAGAAGTATTTTCTGCCTCTTTTTGGCAGTCAAGGGTGCCCAGATCCCTTTACTCTTGATGCTAACTGGAATTAATGAAGTTGCTGCCAAACAAGCTGAAGGACCCTCTCTTGATGGAACACTTTCCTCTATAGTCTGGATCCACATCCTCATGCACCATATCGTTAGTGCTGAGAGGAACCGTTCAGTTAAAGACTTTCAAAGGCTGAACTAGGCACACTGCCAACGGCCTATTGTTCCTGTACTGGGCCTCCGGGTTTAAGCTTTCCCACCAGCATTGGAAAGAGACGATTCATACGGGGGTGTGTGCAAAGTTTTTGTGTCAGAATTAATTCTTCCGGAAATGTCAGTGATGAACAGGGCTTTTTTTTTCTTTGTTTGTTTTTTTTGTACCTACTAGCTCCCAGTGTCAATTTGCCTTGCTGCTGTGACACACCAGCATCAAGCAATAAAGGGAATTTTTCCCTGGGTCATTTTCCCTCCCCCCTGGATCGCCTCCTCATTTTTCTGTGCTCGTTCATTTTGTCTCGCTCATTTCAGAAAGTCAAAGCTCCTCTGTTTGAGGAAATATGTGGAGAGGTATGGTATCTTAAGGATGCTGCATTTTTCTCATGTTTTGCTGGAATTAGATTTCTAATTCCAAAATTATTCTATTTTTACAAAGCAGGCCTTTTCTAAATATGTATCATAGGAAAGAAAACAAGTAAAATCATGTTTAAAGTATGTTTTACTCAACATGCTGCACTTTGGGGTTTTTTATTGTAATCCTCTCTATTGTCCACAAGTGGCAATTTCAGAATAATAGCACAGTGAGGTTCCCTTTATTTCCATTCTCTTGAGTTGGTTCAGTTAAGACATCATCATTAGTTGCACAGACTGAGAGTGAGGCTGAATCCAAGGCTACATCCCAATGCCCCCCTATAGCCTGAAATACTGAACCCTCACAGACTTTAACTGATGTCAAATGTAATATCTCTGTTAGTGTCTGAGTGCAGGATGGTTTGAGGGCTTCTAACTTGAGGAATGGGACAGCACTTTGTAAATAGTGTTACTGTGACAAAGTATGGATAGTAAAGAGTTAGGCTCAGATTACAGATTGTTTGCAGTTAAATTGTTTCTTTTTTAATTGGAGTGTTTGTTACTCTGTATATAAAATAGTGATATCTAAAGTCACAGGCAAGTTCACTTATGTAATACGGGTTGGTGACAAGTGTACATTGCAGAATTGCCCTGTCATCGCCACTGTAGTGAGACACCGCTATGCATTGTGGGTTACTCCCTTGAGCAAAGTCTGCAGAGTTGCAAACTTACAGAAAGTGTGAATAAGGGCTCAAAAAGTCAATGTGAGGTCCACAAACATGGACTGATTTCACAGTGCCACAGCCTTGAGCCCCTAGGGAAGGTTTTCCTGTGCATATCAACCATTATCTATTTCTGTTATACAGCGTTAAAGCAGCAGATCCTGAACATGGCTTTCATGAATTGCCAATGTCAAGAAATGACATTTGAATCCCTGGAAATGCGTGAAGTTAGAATTCCTGTCTCATATAGCACATTTTATCCCCTCGAGGCCCAGCGCCCTCACAGACTTGAAGTGATGACAATAAATACCTCCGACTTGGCAGGTTCCATTGACCGGTCTACAAAGGCTCAGTCTTCATGTTCAAAGAGTGAATATTTAATACGGTATACAAAATTGTGGGTAGTTACTAAAATACAGTAGAAGAGAGGAATGAATTAGTAAGCACCTGATAACTGATGAATCAGTCAATAGTTCCTGAATAACTGAATCAATGACTATAAAAGAGATAATGATGAGCTACTGGAGAACAGATCAATTAATCATTATGTAATTATTAGTTCATATATATCTGTGAATTGACATACTGATCACTTTCTTCATGGGTCCTTTCTCATTAAACTCTGACCCAGATGCTGAGCAGCACAAAACTAATTAGTCAATTTCAAACAAATTCAAATGAATTCAATCACAACCTAAATCATAATATATCAGAGATCTAATTTACTGTGACTGTCACAGACATATTTGATAAGGCTAGCAATGTCTGTCTGTCTGTCTGTCAGTGGTCTGAGAAAGTGTCCTACCATTCAGTATAGTCTTTATATGTTCCCGTGTGGTATAATAAAACTGCACTCACATGTCTGTTGAGACTGAACTGTGTCAGACAAGGTTTTAGAGCTGACGTTGGTGCCTCCACTCCCTCACGTCTGTGTTAAACTAGCTGGTGAATTCTCAGATTTGTTGTCTTTGTAGAGTAGGACAGCTGCATTTTAAAAACTTGGCAAACATTTTTGGCCTCATTTTTGTTGGTAATTCTACAATGTACCTTAACTTACTTAACCCTAACCCTAACCAAACTAACCCTAACCCTAACCCTAGCTCAGTTGACAGAGAGGTCAAAGAGCTGCGATAGGTCAAGCTGATAGTGAATCTTAAGTTTGACTTTCAAATAAAAAGTAACAGCCCTAATAATAACCCAGTGGAACTAGTGCTCAGAGACAACGTGAGACCACACATTTTCCGGTTGTTGGTCTTAATTTCTTTTCAGGTGTGAGACTTCCTGAACGGTTACTCTACAATTTAGGAAGATGCAGTTTAGCTTTGCATTTTGAATAGATTTTGCTTCATGTTGGGTTAAATTACATTTCCAGTTGTAAGTTGCCACCATTGCTTTAGTGCTGGAGAGTTGATGGAGCTTTAGAAACGAAGCTGATGAAATCAAGCCTGACTGACTGAAGGACCCAAAGCACCCTGTACTATCATTGATGGGACAGTGTGTCTGGGTGCGCCCTGGTGGTCCAGTGGTTAGAGTGCATGCCACATTTATGCAGCGTCCCTGGTTCGAATTCAGCCAGGGACCTATAATGCAGGTCATTCCCCACACCCTCTCTGCCAGTTACTATATAAATAAAGGCAAAAAAGCCCAAAATAAAACTTAAAAAAAAAAAAACAGTGTGTAGTGACATCTATCGGTGAGGTTGCTGTATACCCCTCCCCCAGCCACTCTCCATCCGAGCGTCTAGGAGAAACTACGGTGGCCGTGAAACTCTTGAAAAAACAAGAAAGGCTGGTGTTTGATCTGTCCATTCTGATACACTGTAGACACATGGTGGTGCAACATGTAGCTCTAAAGCGCTCAATCTAAGGTAATGAAATAAGCCACACTATAAGACAGAGGACACTTATCTCAACATCATATCACTGCGGTGGATATATTTGAAACAGCAGGTTTGATTGTAATTTACTTTCAATTCTACTTGAAAGATAGACTGAACAACATCAACAGAGAAAGAAAGAGACCATAATTTACACACTCCACCACTTCATCCTACAAACTGTAGCCTTGTTCTATAGCTGCTTTGGCATACAATATGCCCCACTAACACTAACACTCAACCTAAGCACATTTACTGCCTCATGACTACAAGGCGGCCATGAACGCATCCTTTGCCCGTCTCTTCTCCATAGAGACATGCCGCCTTAAATTTCCATCAAGGCTGCTTTTAATGGGAGCTGTTGTAATCACTGCCTGTAGGCCTTCGGGCGTCTCTGGTTTAATCTTGGTTCCAAACTCCTCGGGCCCCAGGCTCTCTTCTGTGTCAGCCCCGCTTTCATCACACGGGGAAAACTGAACATGGAGGAATACCTTCAAACCACTGAAATATGTATAGGCGTACCCTGAAACTGACAAATGTGTGCAGTTTATATTGGTTGAGTGGGTGACTCGGGTGCCTTGGATTTCAACACAGCGCAACAGCACCTACACGCTGTGCTCCACTTTGGTCTTCACCCTCAACAGAAGGAGAAAGAGATTTGTGACAGGGCTTACTGTCATCGCAGAGAAAAGCAACACGGACAATCAAATGTGCAACAGTAGACTAACAAAGTATCTCAGGCTTGTTTTTATTTCTCTCTCTCTCTGTCTCTCTCTCTGTGTTTCTGTCTATCTTTTAGCTCCTTTGATGCGTTTCCATGAGAACAGCGAGACTGAGCAGGTAGGTGTTGTTGCCCCTGGTGTAGGAACAACCAAACTGAACAGGGAGGATGCAGTGCTGGAAGATTTCTGTTATCTGTGTCTTTCCAGCCCAAGCACTGCGAGGCAATTGAAGGAGAGGCTTTATTTCTGCAAACATGTGGCCTTGCACATGAACAAACAGATAAACGCTTCACACACCTAGCCCATCACACACACTCAGAAAAACGTGATAATGCATATCAAGGCTGTGTTCTGGATTGTGATGATGTTGATTATTTACCTTTAATTATCATATCCTACTCTAGATGATTTTAAAAGTCCAATGAGAAATACCCAGAACAATTGAGTCTGGTATGCTACAAACAAACGTGGCTTCAGTGTGTCTGTATTCCACGCGAGCAACAGTACCCACAAGAGAGTTTAAATCTCTTGAGAATGTTCGTATCAGACAACTTTAAAGATTCAGGCTCTCCTGTACATACAAGGTTACGCAGGGCCGCAGAGATCCCATTTGTGAGAGCCTCGGAGTCTTTCAATGCCATTTAAAGCCTTCTTGGACACTATGACAAAGTGGAGTGGTGCAGCACTATTCATCTTCCAGCTGTGGCCAGGAGCCTCTGACACCCAAGCAGACAGAGGGAAATGAAAAGAGGGTGCAGCAGCCAATGGCGCCATACTTTATCTGCCGAGAGACTTGGCTTATCCTCCAGCTGTGTGGGCACTGCCTTTGAATGCAAACAATATGGCTGCAGAATGTAGGGCAGGCGGGAAAAGAGGCTTGGATGGTTAAGTTGCGGCTGGAAAAGCTATCAACGAACTTTCTCTGCAGAGGATTTAGAACTGGTGACGGGAGGTATTTGCATGACAGTGAACATATTGTGAGCTGTCAGAATATTATTGGATAAATCTGGTTTATTACAGCTTCTTTTTATTCTTGCAGCTTTGGCCATCATTCCTATTATGATAATACCATACTAACCAAGTTCATCAAGTAATTGCTGAGTTCTGGGAACACAGTGATGTCGCTAGAATGAGGTTCAACAGGGCAAGAAACATGAGCAGCTAGATTGTTTAACCCTGTGGTTCCCAACCTACCGCCTGTTTTTATTCACATTTTCAATTTGTGCATTAAAAAGTCTGAGTGGAAACATTTTTATTTTTTAAAAATTATATTTTGCAAAGTTTTTACACTTGGGACCCTTTGTCACAGGTTGAATATGTCAACCTGTGTATATATGTGAATATATGTGAGGAGCGTATCCAAGTTATTTTCTCCTCTAGCATCTCCTGCATTGTTTGATCTGAATATGAAAAAGCCAGTAAAAAGCACCTTGAATTTAGATTACTTTGTCTATTTCCGAGGTCAAGACTGAACTTTCTCAATCATGATGCAAGATGTAATAAACCAGAATTATCCCCGAAGATGACTGTCATGAGTAAAAATGTCACCGTCACAGTACTTGTGTCATCGCTGCTCCACAAGTCACTCAGTATGCTAAAGCCACCTCTGTCACACAGAAATTCAATTTTAATATCCTTCAGCCAAAGACAAGACCATATTTCCTCCACAGCGGGAGCAGCCAGCAGGTAAGCTCTCTCTCCTTCAGACTTCTTATAACAAGTCAAATTTATTGGCTACACTGAATCATTTCTTCAGTTAAAGTGCGAATTACAAGGAACGTTTTTGATGATCTTTCTGATTTTCTACAGCAATTTAAAAGCTATCTGTCTATGTAAGAGCTGTTGAAATGATAGGCAGTAATTTAATCTGCGCTCCTGAAATTGCACTTTGAGAGAGACAGAGAAGGGGGGGGCAGGGGGGGGGGGGACTATGGAGCGACATGTCTCGTGGGTCATCCTTCTTGGGTTGACATGAATTGAATCAAAGCTGCCAAAGTCACTACTGTAGTTTGTTGTAGTCAAATATTAATACTTTAAAATGATGGTGAGGGAATCTGCACAGTGCTCTCCAATGCCCTACTGCACTGCAATCAGCACCTCTGATAGGCAAAATTTTACTTTGTACTAAAAACTGAGGAGGAAGAGAAAAAGAATTTCTGCTTGGAGATATATAAATGAATAATAATAATGACGAGGAAACAGCTCAATGCCATTATAGTACAAACACAACAAACATAAGGTTCAAAAACTTCAATTCCTCCTAGAAGGTATCAGTTTTTTAAATTAAAGTTCAACATTGTCTAAGATACAACCAAAGTGGTCTTCAGGATAACACTGCAGCAACAGCGTCTGGTCAGCTGGCAGTAAACATACAAACTCACAAACAGTATGTATATAACAACTAGTCTCATCAGCCAAGAGATAATTGGCTTGCAGGTTGAATTTTGTTGAATTTTGAGCCATGCTTGCTCTGTGGCTCGGTATAAACTCAGTTCAATCTATTATACTTTGCACCTTGAGACTGAGGACAATCTCTCAGGTTTCATTGTTAAAGCTAAATAAATAAATAAATAAAGCATTGCAGAATCAATCCAAGTCTTTAGGGCGGCCCTGCATATTGACATGCAGTTCAAAGCAGAGGAGGTAGGCAGAGATATCCGATTTTCTGGTATCATGAGACTAGGCTCTCTATGTTGGACTGTTGGTCCATTCGAAACTTTCATTTGACCAGTACATTGGTTTGTTATCATGACCAACTAATTCCTTTCTCATTCCCGCAAGTGTAATTTAGTGCAAATTATCAAATATTACTAAGCAAATTTGCTAAACTAAGAAAGTGAATATGGTAAAATATTATATCTGGCAGACATCTGCATGTTAGCATTGTCATAGTGAACATGTTAGTCTCAAAGAGCTGCTAACACGGCTAAAGATTCTAAGTGCTATTTAAATGTAATTTCATTGCATATTCACATTGTATTGGGATGAAAGGCAGACAGACAGCTATCACAAAGTCCAAGAAAATAAAGTTAAAACTATGTGCAGAGTTAGGAAAGTTAGAAAATGTAGTTTTGTTCATGATTTGGGAATATCAACCTTTTCAAAAGAAGGATTCTACAGTAACACAGGCAGATGTGTGAAGGTTGTCTTTTTTAGAACAAAACACTTTTCTCCAAAAGAGCAATTCTTCCCCACTGTAATTATTTTGTTTATTTTCAGCCGTGCAGTTAAACGGTAGTGTGGCAGCCTGCCAGATGCAAAGCCACAGCGGGAAGTTTGTGTTTTCTTGTCAAGCAGTCGGAGGCCAAGTGACTCTACGGTCCTGGAACAGCAGCCTTGTCTCTGCAGCTTCCCATCATGTTGACTAGCTCTCAGCAGCGCACATTAACATTTTATGGAGGAGCAGTCAATGTGTCCACCAAATAAGAAAAAGAGAGAGAAAAAAAAAATTGGACTTCGTGGAAATTTTTGCCACCTAGACATTCATGTTCATTTCACCTCCCTCACAAGCTTGTGCTCTATTGTTGCTGGAATCACAGCACTGTCCACTTTAATGTCGAATGGCAGCTTCCTTTACTTTGCATGGTGATTATAATGACTCATCCTCTTACAGAAGAGCTAATCTTAGCATCCATTTAGCAAATAAGTGTTCCACCATTATGACAAGTGACCCCTATTTCTTTTCATGGAAACGACTGCTTCCTGCTTGAATCAGAGAATGGCCGGCGGGCACATAATTCAAATACTGTCCAGAAAACTGCTGCGCCTGCAGATTACAAAGAAGGCCTTGAACTGCATGAAATATTAACGCATTAAGAAAAGATGAGGAAGTAAGCTGCAAAATCTCGCCAGTGTCTAGACTTGTGTGTTGGTGACATTGCGAGAAATGTCTGGCCTTCCTTCTCCATCGAAGGAAATGAATAAAACTGGATAGTCCATTCAGAGTTTTGGCAGCCATACACACACATAAAAGTAGGTTGAAAACAAGGACATACAAGCACAGGCAAAAAATGTGAAAGAGCAGCCAGAAGAGATAGAGAGAAAGAAAATAAAACAGGCAAAATGAAAGTAGGCACAAAGAGAAGCAATGAAAAAAGGGAGAACGGAAACTCAGATCAGAGGTAATCAAGCATGAGGCAGTTGTGCAAAATTTACAGCCGTAATTTGGAATCCCACAGCCCTGGCATCTGGATGAAGAGGGAAGCACAACAGATTCTCATTTGCCAGAAACAGTCCATGCTTGGTGGGCACTTTCCTCTCCCTCTCCCTCCTCCTCCTCTTTTTCCTCAGCTCCCTCTGTGTCTCAGGGGTGCCTCTCCATCCTGCACGGTGCACAAATGAAACCTGCGTCACAAGACAGGCACCATATCTCCACTATACCTGAGCAGCCAGCCTTGAAGACACACCACCGTGAGGGATCATTTCAATTGTGGAGGGCAAAAAGGAAAATGTGAATTGATAGACTGAGCAGACAAAGAGAAAGGCACTTTTCTTTTAGGGCATGTCAATCCCAAACTGCAATGCTGCTTTTGATTTCCTTCAAACTTAACAATTGGCAACATCTTCAAATTCACCACCACACAAATTCATCTCTGGGGAACATTTTCTTACCCATTTAAAAAGGTGCCCTTACATGTGCACGGGGTTGCCAGGGATTACAGGTACTGTTTTAGGGCCCCTGGAGAGCCGTTTCCGTGGGTCCCACATTGTGTCGCAACATCCCTGCAGGGAGAGGCCACAAAGCAGAGAAAGGTGAGAACCACAGTGGTAATTTATTCTCCTATTTAATTTCCCAGAAGACTACTGCACCACCCAAAAGAGATAAAGTCCCTCTAGTGTGCATGTATTTACAAATTTAATTGGCTAATGAACTCCGTTACTACTTATTTACCTGCACTCCATCAAAAATTATCAATCCATACATTTTCAGCCGCTTGTAAAAGTCTTAAGTAGCTCCTCCAGGGGCATCGTGAAATGTTCCCAGCTCAGATTGGATATATGGATTCCTCCAGTGAGTTCTGCTTGCACCTGGGCTCCACTCCCAAGTTAGACATTCCCAGAAGATCTCCAAAGGGTCGTAAACCCGCAGATGCCAAAGCCAACATCTCAGTTAGCTCCTTTCAACATGAAGGAGCAGCAATTCTACTCTAAAATCTACTTTGTTATCTGGGCTCCTTTGCATGTCTCTTACATGTGTCTTTGGCAGAGACAGCAGCAGATTAGCTCCAGCTTTTGTTTTGCATAGATGTCTAACACTGGACACTTTCAGCTACAGCACTGTTGTGTGGTCAGTCGTGTTTTGGCACTGCTTGGAGCCCCATCACACAATCATCACAGCTGAAAAGGATTTAAGGATTATAAAATACTAGATGAGAGCTGAATCATATCGCTTCTTTTAAATAAGTGGGAGATGGATGACCGAAAAAACAGCTGAAACGCATCCCAGCAGCCTCTGTGCAGACACCCACCCTGTGATGGAAACACGTTTTGAGAGTCTAAAGCTGCAATCTATGATGCGTGGTTGCTACCAGAAGCTTATGAACATAAGTTTTGAATGTAGATCGACTGGTAAAAAAAGAGAAATTTGTATTCAGGTGCAGCTCCTTCACACTTGTTTGACTACATTCTCATGGTCTCTTGTACCCTCCCCTGCAAGCAAGACGTGGAGAATCTTTAAATCCTTCACCTGGGGCAACAATTACCTCAAAACCTTGAGGAGTGTTATCCGCATTTTTCAGTGACAATGAACCGAGTTTGAGGTGCTGACCAGGTCACAATTCGATGAGGTCAAAAGAACTTCATCGTCAGCAGAAAAAGGAGAGAGATTCAGTCCAGAGGTCAACAATCTGGATGCTTTCCAATCTTCAGCAGCAACTTGAAATCTTGTAAACTTTGGACGGACCGGGCTGCACAATCTTCACAATTCATCACTGTCATCTG
This sequence comes from Scomber japonicus, assembly GCF_027409825.1. NCBI lineage: Eukaryota > Metazoa > Chordata > Actinopteri > Scombriformes > Scombridae > Scomber > Scomber japonicus. Next base: position 9,793,720 of record NC_070581.1, on the reverse strand, counting down.
TAAACATGGAGTGGACAGTGGATATTAAAAGTCTACACACCCCTGTTGAAATGCCAGGTTTTTGTAATGTAAAAAAAATAGACGAATTCCAGATCTTTTTTCACCTTTAATGACCTATAATCTGTACAATTCAATTGAAATCCTTTTTTTTGGGGGTGGGGGGGGGGATTGATGAAAAGGCAAGAAAACTGATCAGGGAGGCTGCCAAGAGACCTACAGCTACACCAAAGGAGTTGCAGGAATTTCTGGTAAGTACTGGTTGTGTATTAAATGTGACAACAATCTCCTGTATTCTTCATATATCTGAACTATGAGGTAGGGTCAGACAGCAGCCTTCTCTTACAAAGAAAAACATCCAAGCCCAGCTAAATTTTGCACAAAAAAAATAAATACATCAAGTCTCCCAAAAGCATGTTGGAAAATGTGTTGTGGACCAAAGCTGAACTTTTTGGCCATATTTCCAAAAGGTATCTTTGGTGCAAAAACAACACTGCATATCACCAAAAGAACACCATACCCATGTTGTAGAATGGTGGTAGCAGTATCATGCTTGTTTTTCTTCAGCTGGAAGTGGGGCTTTATAGCCTGGCTAACACCAGACCGCGCCTCAATCTCATGTGATATAGAGGTAGGGTCTGGCCTATTTGAGGCGGGATCAACGAATGTCGATCAAATGCTTCTGTATGCTAATGAACATACTTACAGCCAATCATATCAATGATAGACGATGACATATTCAGAGCCTGTAGGGCGCAGTGCAAACACATCCTTTTTATGAAGGAAAAATCGTGTAGCGGAAGTTTTTGTTCTATTTTCAAAGTGAACTTGTCTTCCAGTTAATTTAGCACACAATCTGCTGCTTTGACGGTTGCTGCACCTCCGTGGCCGCCATGCTGGATGTAACTTTCTGAGCGAAATAGAATCTCGCTGGAATGAGAGCATGGGTATACCCAGGCTAGGGGCTTTAGTCAATGTGGAGGGAATTATGAAGTTCCAAATACCAGTCAATCTTGGCCCAAAACCTTCAGGTGTCTGCTAGAAAGCAGAAGATAAAGAGGAATTTCACCAATGACCCAGATCATTCATCCAAATCAACAAAAGAATGGCTTCACCAGAGGAAAATAAAAGTTTTAGAATGGCCCAGCCAGAGCCCAGACCTAAATCCAATTGAAAATCTGTGGGGTGACTTGAAGAGGGCTGTCCACAGGAGATACCCTCACTATCTGACAGATTTGGAGAGCTTTTGCAGGGAAGAGTGGGTAAATATTGCCAAGTCAAGATGTGACATGCTGATAGACTCCTACCCAAAACGACTGAATGCTATAATAAAATCAAAAGGTGCTTCAACAAAGTATTAGTTTAATGGTGTGCATCTTTATGCAACAAAGTTATTGCACATTTATTATTATTTTCCCTCTAAATGTTTGTTTTTCAGTTGAATTGTACAGGTTATAGGTAAAAGTAAAGGTGGAAAAAGTTCAAAAATGTGGATAAAGTCTGGCTAAACCCTGGCATTTTAACAAGGGTGTGTAGACTTTCTAAATCCACTGTAGGTCTAAAGACATGTGCATGTGCAGCTGTAATAAGTTCCACCATCATTGTTTTGTTTCAGGTTTTGACTTGCTGGTCACATATTACTGAACAGAGTAACTGTTTTCTTTTTACATTTGCAAATGAAATTAAAAGAGGCAGAGCTTCACAAAGCAAAGTTATGTGCCAAGAAATTTTCTCTCGCATTCCGAAACTTCTTACTGTGCAAATTCTCGTATTGGACAATTCCACAATCGTCAAATGCTTTCAGTTTTAATCTGGCTCTGCATTTGATCACGGCCCATTACTTCAAAGACATTTTTTTCTTGTAGTTCATGAATGTAACAGCGAGGTAATTTGTAAAGTACCTCAACAATCTACACAAGGACAAAGCCTGCTGTCGATAACGTTTAAAAAAAAAAAAAAAAAAAAAAAAAAAACAGGGGCACGTTTCAGCACCACATCAATGATATTCATTTGAATTAATGGCCAAGCGGTGCATATTCAACTTCACAGCTTTCAAACTCTGGTTACCCAGAAGAACAGCCTGCAGTTTAATTAGAAAGCTCTTGGCTCCACTGTGAAGGCAGGAAGGAAAGAAGAAGAAGGAGGAGGAGGTGGTGGTAGCAGGTCACTGATTGAACACTCTGTCTTCAAACCCATTTAGTAGACACGAAGCCAGGAAGAAACCTTGAGGAGGAGGCGAAAGGAAGGCGGAGGAGGGTGAGAAAGTGTGAGATTGTGTGATTGTATCAGAATCTTAAATAGGGAGAAGATGAGAACATTTACTCCCTTCTAAGCATGAGTCTGCCAGTCTTCATTCAACCAGGTGATTTCACTCATTAGCACACCTGCTACGTGAGACCGAGGAGCTTGTTGGTGACATCAGATGGTCTTCAGATGAAATGAAAAATCTCACACTCTGCACCAGTGTCCTGTGATTTCTTGTGCAGCAAGGCCTGCCAGTGCATTGTCACAGCTCAGCTTTCAGCAATCCAAACAAGCTAAATATGTTGGCTGTAGAGTTCGCGGCTCTGTTGCCCTGTGGATAACAAGCCCAACGACGGCACCAAAGCCACCACTGGCCTCACTGGACCCGCAGCGGTATTGAGTAAATGCCATAATGCTCCCATGATGTCTTCCTATGGAGGGAGTAGGCCACCGCTGCCTGCTCGCCTGTGGTTTCGCTGTGTAATGAAATATGTCTCCCTTGATGTATGGCTGCAGGAGAAGCCCAAATCGAAAATTGAATCACACTAACTTAATTTGTGGTCGGGGCAATCAAATTACTTGTTTTGGCTGCAGTGCTGACGATGAATTCATCTTTGTGACAAAGCTGTCACAGCAGCGTAAAGGGGGCGGAGGAGACAGTGTATATGTGTGTGTGTGTGTGTGTATACTGTAATAGGGAATGGTGAAAAGAAGTTAGCACAGGAATTTGCAGTCAGCATTGTTGTATGCAGCATTGTGCCGGTGTGGTGACCACATTTAACTGTGAATTTGCTGCCAGTAAAAAGTGTGACGTTCCATTTCATGAGTTTCGCTTTATCAACAATGAAATGTGTTGTGTTTTTTTTTACAGCATCCAAAGAACAGCTACAAATGTAAGCAGCTTACAGACGCTTGGGCTGCCCTCTGGAGTAGTTTGGAGAAAAAGTGTCAGAAATTGTCGGCATCTACAGTATGTGTTCATTTCTACCGCAGCTGAACAGCTTGACATCAGCGCCTCAAGACCCAAAGCTTCAGATGGCTCAGGCTGAGCCGAGCTGCTCATTAAAGGGCGAGTTCATCCAAATGGCAAAAAAAACCCCATTATCTCACTTAAACATAGTGTTACCTTGTCATATGAGCAGTTTGAGTATTATTCACCCATGTTTCGAGATATCTGTCTCTGAAATTTCTACCGCCATCCCTAAAGCTTTGGACATTTGCTTTAGCATTAGCATGCTAAATAATACTGCACTGAAGTGGACACTGTTGAGAAACTGTCAATACAGTCTGCAGCTGACATCCATTCACTTGGAGATTTTTGGGTCCTTTTTGGATGAATTCAGCAACCATGGGACTACATTTTTTCTAAGAAATCAACAACAAATGGTTTGGTCTGCTTAATTTCCACAGCAATAGAGTTCGAGGCCCATGGTCACTGTGGCATTTATACCTGTCCTGCAATGCAAAACCGATTTCAAACCGATACATGATTAGCATGATTTCATAGAAACAACGTGGACAAAAATGAAATGGGAAATCAAAACTTGAACAATGAACCAGCAGCAACGCCCCAGTTACTCTGCATAATCCACAGACACTATCTTTACTATTTTTGGGTAAAAGGTAGATCCAATGAAAACTGTCCACAGTGATATTCTCACTTATCTCTTCTGGTAAGTGAGGAAACATGTTCTTTTGTAATTTGGTGGAACAAACCAGGTTAAATGGTCCAGTTTAAATTGAAGGTGAAATGTCATATGAAAATATCCCTGACCTTGGTTTTGGATGAATGAAGTTAATTCATACCTGAGATTAGCTCAACCACAGCACACACAAAACAAACCCAAGACAAAAGAGACTGCAGGTGGAGCTCACAGCAGTAGTGATGTACTGTACCTTTAGCAGGTTGTGACATAGGCATCTTTAAAGGAGGAAGCGTGGCAGGGTCAAACTCAGTGGTGGACCCGTCCAGGAAGCGAGGCTGATAGGAGGAGACAGAGAGGGCGGGGGCAGCGTTTGTGTGTCATTCCTTCTTCTTTCCCCTCGCTTCACACATTGTGAAAACCAACGCCGCGGGCGAAGAATAGTTACGCGCCGAATAAATCCCATAAAAGCAGAAATAACAGAGTTTTTATTCACAGAGGTGAACACGCCGAGCAGACTTAACGAGATGCAAGATTTGTTCCCTGTTCAACCAATTTCCCCAATTGGGAATAAGTGTGTGATGGGTTATCACAAATAAAGCCTGTCCATGCATGCTCACATACTTCACATCCGTGAACATTTCATACTGATTGATGCAACACACATCCAGCACATTTAAAAGGATGGATGCCATTTTTTTTACTAATAGGGGCAAATGATAGCAAAGCAATCTATTGGTGGCTAAACTCACAGAGCGATCCATTGTATTTGCACAGCAGCTTCAACTAAAAACACAGAGGGTGAAAGTAATGATTGTGAGTCTGAAAGGGAACTATTAGTGGATTTTATCTGAATTCTTACTACTTTAACTATAACATGATTTCAAACCACTTACAGTGAGTTTATCCACATCTTTATGTATTTTTTGGCCATTCTTAATGATATTAATTACAGGTCAGAATAACTTTTATTCAAATAACTAATAAGAAGAAGAAAGGTCTCAATGCCAGTGTGTTAGCTAGCTGATACAATTTTACATGTTTATGTTGTTGTGACAAGCTATTATTTCATTTCATTTCTATAACTGAAACTTGTTTGTAGTTGTGTAAAGGATCCGATTGAATGTCAAGGCTGGATTTCTTATTATATTTTTTATCGGTGTGTGGTGATGCAGTTTAAGGACAGATTCATTGTAACAGCCTGTACTGCATTACTTTAAAATGAAAAGTGAATGCAGGCTTTATTACTGTGATCGATTACATAAGAAGTAATAAGGAAATGAGTGGATGCCTGAAACAGTTGACAAAATACACTAAAAGTTCTGAAACACACAGCATGGTTAGCTAAATCAAGCTATGATATAACACACATTACTCAGTAATATGTTACAGTGATTACTTTTATCTTCAACAAGACCCAATTATGCAATAACATCACAGCTCCTAATGCTCCTTTACAGCAGTAATTGGGTGTTGTCTTGTTCACTTTCTTAGGAGTTGGATTGGATGCCTGATATTAAAGGAGAGGTCTTAAAACAGCAGGTGCCCATATGAACAGTGAAAGAGGCTTTCCACACTGTAGTCATTCCTCCTGCTCATACTGACTATTAAAATATCCAAATGTGCTTTCAGTGTAAGTGATGGGGACCAAAATCCACAGTGTGTCCACACAGTCACTCACAACAAGTGGATATCTGACACATTTACAGTCATTTTAGCATCAAATTCCCTTTTTGTGTTTCCCTGTTGGAAGCTGTGTTGAGAGTATAGTAACAAAAAGAGGGACTTTGGCACTAAAAAGACTGTAACATTGAAATATATCTACTTGATATGACTCATTTGGACAGCTTTTTCAACTACAATGCCTCATTTCCTATTGCTAGACTTGTTAAATATAGACGATGCAGCCATCAAAAGAAACCCTTGAAATTCAGACTGAGTTAGGGAAACAAATAAGTAATGATTCCATTTTTCAGGAAAGTTGCCTGACACTAAATATGAAGTACGGAGGTTTGAAGTAAATCGGTCCCTCCAATCGAATGACTTCAGTCTGTGACTGGAGGCCACAATTTACCTTCTCTCTTGTATGGAGTTACATTGCTGGTCGTAACACCACCTGACATATGAAATACATACATTATGAAAATTGGCCCCCAGCAGCAAATGCCTGAATCTTATCCATTCAAAGTCTCATTAACAACCCCAGCATAACAAATCAGGTTCTTGATTTTGCAGTCGTACACAGAAGCCACGCTGCTTTTGGCTTCTTAAGGATGGGCGACAGCATCCTAAAAATAATCCTTGTTTACCCTCCTGTGTTTTGTTGGGCCTGTGTCCTGCTGTGACTCTCTGTGCAGGCTCACTGTTTTTGCATTGCCAGTGTCAACTTCGATAGCCTTAAGAGGAGAGAGAGCAGATGAGTAGTTGCTGGAGAGGAAAAGGTGGACCCGGAACAAAGACTTGAGATGGATGATATTCAAAGATAGAAAAAGAGGTAACAAAGGAAAAGCTAGAGGGAAGACTACAGCGGAGTCAAAGATAAAAGGGGAGAAATTTTTGAGGAGCGAGGGGAGGACTGCGGAGCTTTAGAAAGAGACAGCTTTTAAGAAAGTGAAAGGGATGAAGGGAGAGACTGAGAGGGAAAAAAGCTCCGGGGAGAGGACAGAAAAAAAAGACAGAAAGACAGAGAGAGCGGACAGAAAACAGCTGGAGAGAGAAAGAGGTTAAAGAAGAAGGGGGAGAGAGATGAGAGAGGGGTAAAGATGGGGGGAGTTAGGGGCAAGGGGGTGGGGGGTGTCAAAGAAAGCGACTGCTTTTTTTTGAGAACCCTCTTTCATGACCCGGCGGGGCACCACTCCGCTGTCAGGTCCACCTTACCCGGACAAGGCCTGCTTGTCACGTTAATGGCCTGGAAGGAAGACTGTGTCACTTTATCACCTCGCCGATACGCCAACATGGCCGTGGCTTTTGTCTTCTCAGTTCCCTCTCCGCTCCACGACTCCCTGGAAGTGACTAATTGATCCTGGGAGACGGGCTTTTTTGTGTCTGGGGGACGTGGGGCTGATGAACAATGTGAGAAAAAGCCGCTGATAAAGGAGGGGAAAAAAAGAAAAAGCAGGATGTGCGCCCGGCTCGGGATAATGTAGCCTACTGTCTGCTGCAGTGCTATCTCATTTCCCCACACAAAAGTAACATCGCCACTTTGTAAATGAAAGTCAGTCAGGCGAAAGATGCCCCTCACGCTCTGGCGGTCTCTTCTTGAGATAATGGGCGCATGCACATTATTTCTGTAGACATAAGATCAACTTAAGGAAAAAAAAAAGAAGAAGCAGTGTGTGGGTAGTAAATCAAATTCATTCGCGTGTGTGTGTGTGGCTCCTGTGAGCATCCTTAAGTATTTTCACAGGACTGTAGGGAATGATTGGTGGGCTTATATCCTGTAACATGCATACAATTGCTTCACACTACAACTCCATATCTCCACTCATCTCTGCTGGATCCGGTCTCCCCTCCTCGTCTGAAGCTACCGGAGGAGTTACTGTTTACTCATCTGCCTGTTGATGCTAAATGCCCATGGATGCAAAAAGAAACGGTTGAGCAAACAATATGGAAAAAGAAATCAGCTACATTTCAAGGAGGAGGAGGAGGAGGAGAAGATGAAGATGGGGTTTAGGCCGCAGAGCGCCGGTGGAAATAAGCCAAGAGAACAGAAGGGTAGAAAGCTATCTAAAAGGAGGCGAGAATTCCCCCTCCTTCAATAGCTCTGGCCTTGTCAGATATGGTTATGCTTATTGGAGACACAGGCGGGGGGGTGGGGGTGTGGAGGGAGGGGGTCACTGCACCAGCATGCCTCAGAACATCACCGTGCCTGGGCTATGATAAGAATAGTGCAGTGAATCATGGCTTACAGTGCAGTTATGTGTATGGATGATGCATGGTGAATGAATTGAAGATAAGGCCAGGGAGCTGGATGGGCTGGACACAGCTACACTTCTCCACGACGCAGGGCATGTGTGTGTGTGTATGTGTGCGTATCCATTCGGCTTGTGAATCACAATTTTCAAGGCTCAAGGATCCTCGGAAGGCTGAATTACACATAAGAAGGGTTTAGGTTTTCTTTATTTGATTCCGCTTCTCCTTTCTCCTGTTCAACATTTAATGTCTCCTGGAGGTAAATGGTGGAATATCAGAAATGTTTCCAAAGCTTTCTGCCTAAATGTGAATGGATACAGTGGAATGAGCCAAAACCATGCTAATGCTACACTTAAGTGTATTGTTTAGTCTGTGAAATGTCAAGACACGTGAATGAAAACTACTTATTACCAGTTCCCAGAGCACAAAGTGAGTTCTTCACAAAGCTTGTTTTGTCCAACAAACTCAAAAAATATCCAACTGACATAAGAAACAGACAGAGGAACATTTGAGAAATATGAGGATTTTCAACTTTTTTGAAGTTTTGCTTCATAAATGCTTTTTAAAGGATAAGGATAGCATTGTTCTATATTTTTCTTGCAGTCAGCAAATCCCCTGAAAAGATCAAGGCTGTGCCCGAAATCTCCCTGCATTTGCCGTTTTATTTAAATGTTCAAAATTCAGAGCTTGGAATTTATAAAGTATATTCTGCCCTGAAAAAATCCCACATTGCAATGAAAATGGTTGGCTGAGTGGCATGGGCATTACCTTTTCAATGTGATGATTACACTTATTTGACAGTACAGCTGTCAGTGACGATGTCAAATAACGATGAGTCACAAGTGTCAGAAGTGTCAGAACTTACTCAGAAGAGTACTTAGTGTTTGTTTTTTACAGAACAGTCAATATGTGTGCAAGCTTGTGATTTCAGACGCAGACCAAACCCAAAACTGCATTAATCCATTTCTCAATATTTCCTGACTTCCCTACCCCGTCTGTAGCACTCAAACCCAAGCCCATGGGTTCCTTCTGAAGATGTATTCTTTAAAAAAGGTCATGAACATGTACTGTAGTTAAACTGTATAAAAGAATCAGTAATTATCTTAGAATGCTTGACACTGCCGTTACTCACATAGGTGTAAATACTGCATACAGCCTTGGATGAATACAAATATGGTTTGATAGTGTATATACCAAAGCAGGACACACAATAAACTACATGTACAGTGGAAGTATTCATGGTGACCCAGTGCAACTGTGATATATCACGCTTTAGATTAACAGACAATACCAATATCAACAGCCTTATTTTTTAAATAACTTTATTAAATGAAGAAAATAAATGTATTATCAAAGCTGTTGGCAATGAAATTCCTGTGAAAAAAGCACTATAAAATATTTCTTGTAAGATGCTGCCCTAACACAAACAAAAGAGTGTTTGAAATAGCAGCAAAAGCGCAGGTCTTCTACAGGAAGTCATGTCAGTAATGCAGCATGCACAATGCCACGGCCCGGAAATGGAGCACCTATCTAGAATACAGCCTTAATTGAGGTTATTAATTACACCCCCGCTTTTCCTGCTAGGACATAAAGAGCCTGCTTTTAAAAGACGTCTTTTCATTGACTTCGATCTCAGGTATTGAATGTTTTAGTTCACATTTCAAGCTTTTGAGTCATGCCTCTGCAGGAACTGAGAAAGTCCACCTTGATTTAAGATTTTTTTCAAAAAGCAGAGCAAGGGGCAGATCAACAGTTATTAACCCACTAGAAAACATTAGCTTTTCCTCCATTTTCTCAAAGTACCCCATACCATCTCTCCCCCACCACCTACTCCTCTCCTCCCATTCCCATCCCCCCTCGCTCCTTCTTTCACACCCTAATCGTTGAGACTTACAGAAAAATCAATTTCCACTACCCAGTGGAGAGGCCCAATGTTTCACCACTGTGTCTGATTGATGACGCGCAGACGCCATCTCACACCCCGCTGCTTTTTATAGCACCTCAGAGTTGGTCGCCATTCAGCGCATTTTTATGGCAAATAATAACAGGAGATGTAATAGCTATTCCCCCTGGTGAGTAAATCTAAGCAGGGAGACAAGAGGATGGGCTGCCCAGACAGCTGGAGGACAGTCCCACATCAACAAGTTACTTAGGTTGAATGATTGGGTACATGGCTCTGAAGGGCTAGAGGCAATTCAACAATCAGAAATGAAGGCTGTTTCTGAGATCACTGGCATCCAATCTAAGCTTTCAGTTCTTAAAGTGACAACAATGTCCACCGCTTTAATACTGCAGAGTGGCCAGCTACTAATCTACGCTCAGAGCTCACTTTATCAGGTGCACCTCTCCACTGCAAGCTGCCTCCACACAGCCAATCACGTGACTGCAACTTGAATACATACGGTAGAGCATTCAGAGGCATTCGAGTACACGTGGACTAGACACGTGATCAAATCACGTACATGCCAGCTGGTATTGTTTGTTGCCCTCCTGAGATTTTCACACTTTCTCACAAAATGGTATGAACAGAAAGACGCACATACACCAACAGCTGTGTAGGAGTAAACACCTTGTCAGTGAGACAGGTTAGAGGATGAACAGAGCCAACAGGAGGGCCTGTAACAAATAACAGCTCAGTGCCATGGTGGCCATCAAAAGGATACTTGTAAATAATAAACCTGTCAAACTGTTCAATAGCAGCAGAAGACCCACCAGCTAAAGAAAAGAAGACGATGACAGTGCTGATATGAAGGTTGGGGCTTGTAAACACCATCATGTATAACATTTGGACAAAAATCTATTCATTTAAATGAAATGGCTGCAATCAAAGGTTTCCTTTGCTGAGGCAGGAATACATCTGTGCAATGCTGTCATTTAAGAGTTCAACCTCGCTGTAGTTTGACATATGGAGCCACACTGTTGGCCAGTTGCAAAGCATTCAGTGCTGACCTCTCTGCTCTTTCTCTCACTTGTTTCACAAGAATGCACAAATGAATTCCAGAGTGCCTCTCTCTGGTGTTGCTGGTTAAATTCCCTGAACTGGCAGGAAAAATGTGTGTGAAGAGAATGAAAGCAAAGCTCGCCCCTTCTTCTATACCTCCTACACCCTGCTGCTGCTCAGTGGGGAAAAGTAGCCTTTCTCTCAGTGAAACTACTAAATACCTCATAAAAGTATATTAAAAATTAAAACTGGAATGTTTTGCCTGGCACAAGAACTCTCAATTTGTGTCGCAGCAAGCTGGTGGCTCAGTGTCAGAGGTCAAGGCTGGTAGACAGTGTAATGGTGTTGGCAGTACTTTCTTGGCATGCACAATGCCCATTAATAGTATCATTGGAATGCAACAGAGTACCTAAGCCTCACTGCTGATCAGGTGCATCACTTGGTGTCCACGGTCTTGTCTTGTCTCAAATGGACAGTTCCAGCAGGATAACTAATGTCAGACAGCATTCATCTACTCAGGATGGTTCTGGCAGTTTGACAGTAATTTTAGTCCATTCCTGCACAATCTCCAGACACCATCCTCATGGAGCATGATTGGAATGAGCTGAAACGAGAGCAATCTGCAGTAATGACATTTTTAAGACTTCCAAGACTTCATGTCATACTAAGAACGCTGCATCTAAGATATTTATGTTTCACTTTAAGTATTGTTTTAAAACCTGCATTACGTCAGCTTGAATTTTTCTCTGTGCCTCTGCTTGATGATTCTGTTCATCGTACCTGAAAATTTAAAGTATTATGGAGATTGGACACACACAGGCACATCATTAAGAACATTTTGGTTAAAGTCAATAATAATTTAAGCTGTGAATGCATTGTACTGTGTGTATAAATGTAGTTAGTGGTTGAATTTTTTGCCACAGAGCTTTCCAATCTAATCTTTGTCTAGTCTGCTGATTTGTTTGCTTTTTAGACCGTACGAAAATGTGTTCGAAAAGAGTCAGTTAAGGTAGTCGTCTGTCTCCTATCTTTCTCTACGATCCAACAAAGCCCAAATGCAATAGAAATGTCAAATTGAATAGCGTCAGTTGCTGCGAGCGGTGCCACAACTGCATCTACATTAAGCACTGAGACAAACAACGTTTTAACAATCTTTATTTATCCAGGGAAGGATTTTGCTGAGCGTGCAGCCTCTTTGAGCACATTTGCACAGTCCCATATACTCACACCTGGGAGCTGTCACACACAACTGCAGACAGACGCTCGTGCTGTACTGCGAGCCACTGAACAGCTCAGCCCGAGCAAATACAACATTAAGGTCGCTTTTGGTCAGACGGCCCAATAACTGAATCAAGTATGGAATAATATTATCAGCCTCACAGTGGTTTTCTTTGACTGCTAAACAACAAATACAGCCTCTGTTTGTGCCTCTGCTGTATGCTTTGTTACCACTGTGCTTAACACATGGATGACTCAACTGTCCAGGCTCTCGGCTAATGGAGACCTTTACTGCCCCCATGACCTGTCTCACATCACTAAGGGGTTAGCCTGCACAGTGGTAACATACACCGATGGGGGCAAATGTTGGCCGTCACCGAATTACCACCAGCATGGTCGAACACTGGAACCACTGCAGAGGTACATTTTAAAAGAGGACATATCGTGCTGTCTATGATTTTGTTATACATGTAGTTATGATGTTAGATGTCTATGTTAAACATGGTCAAAACTCCAAAACTCTGAATACTTTGCCTGCGAACTTACCTCCACTTCCTCCTTCTGATATGTTGTATGCACATGTATGGATGTATTTGTGAAGTTTCTATCTCAAGTAAAGAATGGGAGATAGACCTTAAAGAGACAGGCTAAAACAGTGTGTTTCAGACAGAGACAGAACTATGGGGCTGCATAAAGGGCCAGTATAAGATAAATAAGGAGTTTTAAATGTAAATCAGGTAAAGACAATCCAGCCATGCCCTAATTTTCAATATGTTTCTGTACACATACTTTAAGACTGTGGAAAGTGTGCAGTTCACCACTTGCAAAAAATGCCAACATATACAGTTGAACTTGAAAATGTGACCTACTGACCAGCATTTTCTGTGTAGCCAAACTCTGAAATAATGTGGAAATGAACTCCACCGTCATCCCAAAAAGTAGTACTTAAACAAAATACATTTATGGGGAATGGGAGAGGCCAAAGCCGGACATTTTCTAATCTAGACAAGGGGCTTTTAACCAGATCTTCACAAATGACATACGGTAAAATTATATTGGGGCGGCTTTGACTCAAGAGCTAGAGCAGTCGTTCACCAATCGGAAGATTGGTGGTTCAATCTCTGGCTCCACATATCAATGTGTCCTTGTGCAAGATACTGAACCCCTAAATAGCTCCCGATGGCTGTGCCAACGGTGTGTGAATGGTTAGTTTCCCTCTGGTGAGCATGTTGGCACTGTGTGGTAGCCAGTATGGATGTGTGTGAATGGTTGAATGTGACTTGTAGTGTAAAACGCTTTGAGTGGTCAAAAAGACTAGAAAAGCACTATATAAGAACAGTCCATTTACCTTTACATTATCATATTATACATGATGCATTGGTATATTGGAAAGCATTTGAAAAAATCTTTCAATAATAAATAATAAAACACAGTAATGGCATAAAGCATAAACAGGTCAGTGTTCCTAAACTAAATACTAACAGTTTCCATTGGGATTGTTTTTTAACAAAGAAATAGAACAAAAAGGTGACCCTGAGGTCTGTGGATTATCCAGACTCACTCTGACACAGATTCCACTGTTGAGTCAAATCAATTTATTCAATGCTGTGAGCACCACGAATGAAATCCCATTCACCTTCCCTGTATCTAAAACTACTAATAGTGCATAAAAGCACAAAGTAAGGCCGTAGAGAGTGTCCTCTCTAATACAGATGTCAGATTTGGGAAGCAGGTGTAAATGGTGAGATAAAACACAAAACTATACTCACCAGTTAGATCTTCTTCCTCTGTTTCTCTTTGTAATTCTTCTTGGAAAGTTATCAGACTAACGGGGTCACTCAACGCAAACATGAGCATACTGTGTGCCATTTGCTAATGTCGCTGGGTATTAAACTTGTAATTTCTCAAACGGCTAACAAACTTGCGGTGCCATTTGGAGATGCCAACATGCAAAATGTCCAGTGCTGCTTTCAGCTGAAACTGGCCCAGTTTTTTGTCTTGTCCTTCCTTGGCCTGCTTCTATTTAAGGAGGTTTAAGTCATCGTATGTAACTTAAAATTATCCCTCTACTCTGCTGCTGAAATTTGACAGACGATTACGTAACCAAAAAAAAAAAGCTGGCGGGAGAATGTGTTTCAAGTGTCCTTAGAGAGCAGCAGATCTCAAGCGGGCTAAACTGCTGTCAAGTTCATCGATACTGGCTATACAGCACAGTGCACAAAGACAGCCTGAGTCCTGACTGCAGGCTCTTGCTTTAAACAACTCCAGAGCCTGCTATCGAACGCCTCTGGTTGGCTGTCAATATCGCCTCTGTCTCTGTCTCTGTCTTCACAGCTGTTAGCCATGCCAGAAAGAAAGAGTTGGAGGGGGGTTGCGTAGTATCAGATGGTATCAGAGACAAAGTGTTCTCATAATCAACGGGAGGCTGAGGAGTGTGTTGCCTTTGAGACATTCTTGGTGAATAAGTCAAGGAGAGAGTGCCCAGCTAGCGCTCTGCACATTTACTTCACTCATGCTGGACTCTTTCCAACTGAACTTAAATCCTGCAAGTTTCTCCTCCAGCCCGACTCCTTCACACCTGATCTACAAGAGCTATACATTTTCATGACACCTTAATTAGATCCGGTGCGCAGCCGTCAAGCTGAAGCAAAGACCTGCGCTCCATCCTACATCGCCTGTGATCCCTGAAGAGGAGATGAATTGTGTCCTTTATTCAGAGTTCGCACTAGCTGTTTGTACTTTCATCCTGTTACTTTCCTTAAACCCTCAGACTTAAAGGAGAAAAACAAACTTCATTAAAGTTTATACATGTATTTGCTAGTTTTGAAGAGTACTTCCTCGGCCTGTCTAGACGAATGTCCTCCATGGATTTGGAAGAGCTTTATGTCAAGCCTGAGAGAATAACTAACATCCCATGACTTGAGCCGCTCACAACAGCATTTCTAACAGAAACATCGCAATATTTCTCTCTTTCTTGAAGTTATTTACAATAGAATCACAGTGAACCAGTGAATTGTCTTCATAAGTGATGAACATTTATGCAGTGCAGAGTTCAACTTTGTGCCTTTGACCAACAGAGAGCCAAAGTCGTGGTGGCAACACCAGGCCAACTGACACAGTGAAATCCCTTGTCCTGGAGTTTACCACCTACCTACAGTGTGATAAATTATAACTACTGCAGCACTTGATAATAGAATTTTAGCCCTTTGTGATTTTATCATGATGTGGTTTCTCCCATATCAGTGATTCCCACCCAAACTCCTCTCCTAATGTCATTTTTCCAACTTTTTAGCTGTATTCTCTGCACTCTAAAAATGCACACGCTGTTCTGTCATCCCTCTCCTGCTGTTATTATAAATGAGATTGTGAATGACTGCTCCGGTTTTATTCCAATCAGCTATTGCAAGCTGTAGAACAGAACTAGAGTCTCTAACATTGAGGAATTTATATAACCTGTTACTCAAAAGAGATATGCATGGTTTGATGTCAGTCCTGAGACAGGATTGGATTTTAGAAATACAATCACTTGATTTAACTGCGTTAACTTATTGTTCAACTGCAGGTATCCACCACTTAAGCAGGCTTGCACTGGGAACTACCTCATATTATAGTGCAAATTCATTTCCCTGTCGTTTTCTGGATGGACGGGCACTGAAAGTCAAGATATCTTGGCCGCTGCTGCTTCAATTTTGACCATAAAATTTGTCTGCTAGTCTCCAAACTTTATCAATTCAGAGAGTGATCTTTTAAGTCAACATCACTGCAGCATTTTGGAAAGGAAGGGAATGAGAAGCTTTTTTACACATTCAGTTCAGGTTCTTTGTTTTAGACCTTGGTTGGCATTGAGAAACACTGTAGCTACAGTACATGTACAAGGTAAGTGTCTCTTGTAGGAAATTCATGGACGTCTTCAAGGACGTTGTAAGTAAAGTTAACTTTTGGACTGTCAATGTTCTTCATTCATCAGTAATGTTTGGCTATTCATGTTGAAAATGTTCACGAGATTAGATGCTTTTACAAGAAAATTATACTGTTTAGCTTTTTTAGTTAGTTTTAGTTTGTGTAACTACAATCCAAACATGATGAGCGTTGGATACAGCACTTATAAAAATCCCTAGAGATCAGGAAAAGCTAAAGAGGGTGCAAGGAAGTGGAATAACATCCAGAGGGGAGCTCTTGTGGAGGAATACAAACTCAAGGATGGAGGAAATGCAAACAGGCAAGAGAAGCAGGCCTGGTTCCCCACAGGGAACGTATACTTGTGAATGTCTCGCTATATTCCATCATTCCTCAAGTGTTGGCTCAAGGAACCAGGCCTAGACGACTTCATGGGACAATCCTAAAGCCTGATGGAACGTGGCCTGATACATCCCTAGCCTCTGTCATTTAGTGGCATTGTCTTCCAATGAGTATCATTTGTCACCATTGACTTCCTCCATGCAGACACCAGCGCAGTTTTTCTGTGGCCCTAGCCCATTTCCACAGTTAGTAAACAGCTAAATCCCTCTCCCAATCAATGGAACCTATTTAACTTGAGCTATTGACTCACCTGCCCCTCAACAGACTTGAGAGGCTGAAAAAAATACAAATTAGAGGAGTAAGAAAGAACAACAGAGATGGTGGCGCAGACTATGAAAAGTCACATTTTCAATAATGAGCTTTTGGCAGCAGGAGGGAAAAAAGTGACAGAGTGGAGGAAAAGGAAGCGAAGGAGGGGGAAAAGCGAGGGAAAACAGAGGAGGAATCGATCGATATGAACAGATAATCACCAAGGCTCTGTCCCAATGTGTAAAGAGTGTGACATTGCAGAGGTGGCCACGGTAGGGAAGAGATCAATGGGCTGCTTTTTGTTGATCCGTAATCCTTAACTATCTATAAGTAATTAACCTTCAGAGGAGAATGCAGGGAAGGAATAAATGGAGAAATAAGAGAAGGAATAACAATGAGCACAAGTAAAACAGAAGCTACCTTGCATGGAACAGATAACAGCACAGGAAACCAAATTAATAGTTGTCTTCACTGCTACCTCTGCAATTTGCTACATCTGATTCGGTTTTATTTCCGTCAGGACTGCATTCGCTGTAAATGACTGCGTCTCCCTGGGGTCCTAAGATGAAGATAAATATAGAGTAGCTGCTGGGAGAACAAGCAATCTCATTTCAATTCAAGAGCAAATGTTCAAAATACAAGTATTTCTGTTTTTTGTTCTGGTTTCAGATGAGAATGTAGTCTGGTCTTATCATCTCTGTCCTGATGAGTGCAAAGTATTTCCTGAGAAGATGGGTCTTATTAGGAGTCAGAGTGCCCTCTGTGGGCACTAGATGAAAAACAAGAGAAGTGAAACATGCATAAAAAACCTGCCTGATGCCAAAATGTAAGATTCTTCATTTTCATGCCATAGTTATGCCTCTCTGAGTATTTTAATTACAGTAGGTGTAATGTGCTCAGCCATTTGAACAACCTATTAAATGAACACAGTGTTGTCACAGTGATATATGTACAAGGTTTAATGGCACACAAATGCCCATACAGTACATTATTATCGTCTCAAAGCAAATTTCACCTGTACCTTCTCTTGAGTGACATTTTATAGAATGTTTAAGTTAGTAAAAGGCAAGTTGTTTAAATTTTTCACATTAATAAACAATGATACAACTGACTGGTGGGTGTCTATGAAGCAGGAACAGTGTGTGAAGTAAGAAATATTATAACTTATTACAATATGGCCACTGTAGAAAGCTTTTAGCAGGTAATTATAATGTTCAGGTCATGGAGAGTCATTTCAAGAAATGACTACATTTTGACTTCAGTTATGATTATCAGGTAAAAACAGCTCTTAGGGAACTTCCTCATGAATTTAAAACATGCCACTGAAAAGTCCGATAATTCTAAAACAAGAGAAAAAAAATTCTCAAAGGCCGTGCCCTGTGAAATACACACATTTTGTTAGCATACAGCTATTTGAATTGAGTGCTTTTTCTTGGTTCCGTGAGAGAGAATGTCAAGTGTAACCTTGGCTGCCGAAGATGGTCCTTCACCAAAATGGACACCTAAAGATAGAAAAATTCAAGTCATGCAAAAGCTTGATACATTTATACCAGTCATGTAATAATCCTTTAAAAATGTAGATAAAAACCAGCATTAGATGCAACAACCACCAACCAAACACACAAAAAAGTCACTTGACACAGGCAACTTTCGTCACCATTACTTAAGTCAGCATAAAGTGTTTTTAAGGTGGATCTTGGCTGGTCTAAATTAATTCTAAATCAGAAATGCCAAATGCAAACATTAGATACAAACAACAAACAGCAGTACTGACCATCCAATGTAGCACTGGCACAGGTTTTCATGTGACGTGGCCTGCTTGATGAGCAGCTCTACTTGTGTTGGCACATCCAGCGTCTCATCATGAGAGAAGTCTCGACCTGGAAAGAACAAACTCTCATCAAAACACAAGACATTTGACCGCAAAATTCAATCCGTTAAGGCTCGACTTTCTTCTGATTTCAAGGACTTTAACCGTTGACATTTTAGAATTGTTTAAGATATGGCGAGACCTTTCCTCTACAGGAAACGTGGTGGGTTAGCTTAATAGTATGATAATGTGAGAGTGTGAAGAGGCAAACACCTGTCCACTTGACATTTGTCTATACAGAACTTCTGCACTGAAGTATTGTATTTGAGTTATATGTCAAGTAGAAACATGTCAGCTGATTTTAACAATGCTAAGATTATTGATTTCTGCAGAGATGAGCAGAACAAAAACTATTCAAGTTTTGACTCTTTTTTTTACATAAAGGTTGGTAGTGCTCATTTAGTGCTGCAGAACTTACCTGTAAGTTTGTCTCTCACTCTGTTAATAATTTGAATAGCTTTCTTGTTAAGTGCCTCAGGTTGTACCAGGCCATCTCCAACTAAAAAGAAACACAAACATCCCGGCATCAACAACTACAAACAACTTATGAAAACATAAATTCAAGTGCTCTTTCTACTGAGACTCTTTGCAAGTTAAAGTGCACTGAAGTGCTGCTGTACAATGGCACAGCAGTTGCACCAATCACTCAGGACAGTCAGAGAGCTTGTTCTTGTTGTGGTAAAAGAAGCAGACAAACACTAAAAGGGCTGCACAATAACAAATAATCCATGACATGACAGGACAGGCAACTCACTGAAAGAGTGAATGGATTCAGGCACTGTGGTCCCAGGTTTCTTGTGTGTGGTCTCTCCAAGGTCTATTCCCTCAAGAGCCTCTGCAGAGGACAACACACAGTTGCAGGCTTGAGCACTTTGCTGCATCATTAAGTAGAAAATTGGAAGCAGTTATGGCTGCAGTTTGTGAACTCACCCACTGACTGTCCGGCGGTGTACGAGTCAGTCCTGGTGCGGGAACGCTTGTTGCCTTTGGTGTTTGCTGCAGGGGACACAAGTGAGGTGTGGGAGAACAAGTTTTTCATACTGACATCACAATAACCACTCTTACTTTTTTCAGTTCTATTTTGGATACCACACAGAGAGCCGCAGCATTGTTTGACCTTTTCAAAGCAGAAATATGAAGCTATTACAGTTGAAGGTTCTGCTTTTACTGATATTCGATGAAAATAGTTGTGATCCCAGATTTTATATCTCAATGCACCTAAAAGTTGTTACCTGCAGCAAGAAGAAAATGTTCAAGACAGTTTACATTATATAAGGTCTTCCTGTGACAATGACAATGCAGAACAAGTTACAGTAATGCAAAGTGAGGAAAAATGGGGAGGAAAAATAGCAATGAGCCTCTAAGTAAAGCACCCTGCAGTCACTGTGAGTAAATCACAAACCATAATCAGAACTAATTTAACACCTGACTGTTTGTGCTGCAAATTGTATTATTAAACATCCAATTTTATGTGGATTCCTTGATAATAATTTAACAATGAACAATTTTAATAATCGATACAAGTTCCTGGGTTATTTTTACATTTTTAAAATAATAACCCTTGTTTATAAAAAAGCTATTTAATCAACTGTTGGAGATTAAATATCTTACTCACTGTCAGTACTGAACACTATTAGTTGAGCGAGTACCGGAGAAATTGGTTTACTTTGTTCACCCAAATTTATCCAACAATCTTTAGATGTCTACAGCACTTCACTAACCGTTAGGTCAATTTCCCTCCCAAATAGATTTCCATTTTACGACTGGGACAACACTTTACTTCTGCAGCCTGATCTGATTAAATTTAATGCTCCACACTCTCAACTCTATTCAGAAACTCAGAGAAGGAGTTTCTTCCATAAGTGGAATAATCTGCGCTGACCTTCACAAAATGATTTTGCAGGGCTGAACTTGTCCGCATCCAGTTCATTGTTACTGTCATTTAACTGTGTCATGGTTATTTATTGAGCTGAAATGTCCTGAATGTGAACTGCTGATGATCTCTTACTGTCCATCAGCCTCCAGTTGAGCAGCGGGTCATAGACGAAGGCTTCCAGCACAGCCATGACGCTGTCTCTGTGCTCCCTCAGCACTTCCATCACTGTGTGGCAGGTGATGCGGTAGTTTCCGTCCAAGCCCGTCACCTGGCGCGCAATCAGACACAAACTTTACTGACGGAACCAAAAAGTTTTCCCAGCATCACAGGATCACAGGATAATGACTTGGATGTAGTTTTTATCTGGTGTTTGTATTTTTCAAAAGAGCTCAGTCAATTTGGTATTTAAGAGCTGTAGCCAATCTGGTGTTTTGAAGTTTAGAGGTAGTACTCCTCTTCTGCTTATACATATATATAAAAACCTTTTTGAACTGATTCCCAACTTTCAAAAACTTTTCCATTAATTTAGGAGATGTTAAAACTTCCTACCTCTTAAAATATCTAACTTCATTCTTAATACTTTCATCTTTAATTTTTGCTACTTTTCTCATTAAATAAATGTCATAGTGAATCTTAAATTGGGATGAAACACTTAGCACAAGGAAAAGATTAATTATTTCACTGAAATACAGTGGGCACCAGAAAAGCTGGTAAGAAAGGGTTTAGTTTAAGTCTTGTAAGTGTTTAAGGTGGGGGACTAATTCAAAAAATCACAAGCTATTGAAAGGATTCTTCTTCAACAGAATTTCTGACTTTACAGACTAAAGCAAACACCCTTCTGGTTGCTTTGAGCTAACAAATGCACACATCTTTTTATCACAGCATGAGGTTACCTCCATGGCATTGGTCAACATCCTCGTCAGTCTGAATGGGATCTTTTCAGGGAACTTCTCTCTGGTCATGGCGACCTGTTTAAGATTGTAACGAAGCTCAATTTCAGATCAATTAGAAGAATAATCTGTGGAAGATTTATTCACAGAAAAAAACGCTTCTCACCTCAAAACAGTCACCGAAGTCAATGTGGAGGATCTTGCCGCTTAACCGATCTAACATCAAGTTGGAAGGATGCCTGAAAAAAATGCCCTCCTCGTTAATGTTGTGCAATGTTTTCATTATTGCAACAATCTGCTTGAAACAATGCAAGACTTCAAGATTTTCAGCTGTCACCTGTCACCCAGCCCGAGGATGTAGCCCACCATTGACATCACAGCCAGAGAGCGAGTGTAATTGGTCCTCCTGTCGAACCACACCTGGAGGAGAAATAACATCTGGATTATAAAAAAGCTCTTCTGGTTCACCAAGTTACTGTTTAGAGCAGGAGTGAAAATGGCACAGATATCACTGGCTTAATACATCTATGCAGAACAACATGTACACAAGGTACTAATGGTCCTAAAAATGGATTCAATTTGAAGGTTTGTTTGTGAAGTCCTGCTAAGTCAGTGGTTTGAAAGTAGGACGCACAACCCAGAAAACTGATTCTTCAGGGAAAACAACTCTTTATTTCACTACCACTGTATTCCTCTCAATTATTATAAAAGTGAGAGACTGGATTGAGACACTCGATACACTACAAACGGAAAGTTTCCCCTTCCCTACTGTGTTTCCTCTTTTCTTTCCAAAATAACCGCCGGTCTGTCAGTGAAGCGCCAGCCTCTTAAAAAAGAAAAATATTCATCTGTATGTTATCCTTCTGTAAGTGAGCACTCTTGACATTTTTACCCCTGAGCCAGTCAAATGGAAGGAAGTATGTTGAAAAGTTCGAGTACAATCAATCAGAGCTGTAGATTGCAGAGAAGTAAAGTCTCACCTCTGAGCTGGGGCTCTTGAGCCACAAGAGCTTGGCCAGGTCGTCTCCGGCTGTGTTATTGACAGCGTGCTCAAACACCTCCACCTTCTCCATTAGCGTCAGGTGGTCGTAGTCTGGAGCCATCTGAAATGCACAAAGCATGTTACATTACCAAAGCAAACTTGGAGATGAAAATAAACACCATGTCGTACGCTTAGGAAAGTTTTGTTCAAGGCTCATTATACGTTTTTAAAGCTAGTTACAAATGAATGATATTGAATTTCAAATCACTACTTAATATTTAGACATTTATCATGCAGCCTGAGCACTGTAAAAACAAACAACTTTTAAAGACCTCAAAATGAATGGAAGAGCTTGCGTCATGTATATAAAAGATAATAATTCTAATCTTCAAAACAGGCCTCAATTTCCTCGTCTCCACCACCATGACGAGTGATGGTGTGAAAATGTCATCACTTACTTCACTGCAGGGTCTGATGTTTCCAAGAATTTCAATTACCTACACACCTACAGTGCAGTCACAGCCTCAAGGAAAACACTACTTCCAAAAGGTGATTAAACAACGTTGTTCACACACCTTCATTTGCTGGCTGCTGAGTTTCTGCTGCGTTTAGCTTCTAATCAAATATAGCATCTACTGTAAATGAGCCTTTTGGAGGTTAATATTTGAATTTGAATGAATATTAAATTAATTATGTTGATGGACTTCCTTTTCATTAATGTTTATTGTCTATTTTGACATAACAACTTGAACTACCATCTACTGAAATCAAATGAATATAATTAACGTTCTGTTGTCATTGATGTAATTTCAACTAGAGGGTTGTGTTGTGTTAATACTGAAATCTAAAACTGTTTTTCAGGTCATGCAAAATCTGAAACTGGATGTGAGCAGGTCCTGTTACATTAAGGGGGTTAATTGATCTGAAAGTAAACTCTTTAATAGCTGTTGGTGTTCAAATATTAGAGACTGTGTTTGCTCTGCACAGCTCCCTGCAAACTGAAAATAACCAGAATGATGACTTACCTTTAATTAACTGTGAAGATTTGGGTTTAGAAAGAAATATACACTCCAAAGTACTACAATCTATCATTTTGTCACCCTCTCATCTCTCTCATATTTTATCTAAAATTGATTAATGGCCTGACTGATTGACTGGTCAGCTTAATGCGTTGCAATTTTGGAAGCTTAAACAGAAAACATCATTAGTAACTCGACCATCGTTAGCAAATGGAAAGAAAAAACAGAGTTCTATTTTTTTCTGTAGAGGAAAATTTTAGCACATTTCCATGATATGTTTAGTTGTCTAAATTTGTCCTCAAATCTGGATGAAATTAGACCATGAAGTGTGCAGGCTCCACGTCTCATGTTCTGTATCACTTTTCAATTTTACAAATGAAGCTATTAATCACACTCCTTTGAAAGAATGACCAATGTTTGGAATACAAACTGCTTGTTTTTCATTTTCAGTTAATGGCTGATCCATGTTATTTTGGATTATATTTAAAGGACAACTGAGAGAGGCTGGAGACGTTTCCTGCTTGTCTATTCATGGTCTGAGAAGGTCTGTTTTTTTTTTATATTACTGCACTGTGAATAATGTCATAGTTGGACATGATGTCCTCATCTTACTGTGGACCAATAAAATCTGAACAACCCTGCCCTTTCTCTGTAGCCTTGATGTTCCTTTGTTTGACTGATGCCTCTTTCAGTGTTTTTGCATTGATTGTCATGATCTCCAACATGAATAATACAAGACTGACTGGATTTTATTTCATTTTACAGTTTTAGTATAAACTCAACATATACACGGACACAGCAAGGTATATCTGTAGCCGATATCTGCAGTTATAACACTGCCCCCCCCCACCCACATATATTATCTCAGCCTTCTTGTTTTTATCAGCAGCACTTTCTTGTTCTGCAGTGACATTTTAGGAAGATTATGCATGTTTGTGTGGGTGTGCTCTCTTTTGACTAATTAGGCATTTCAGAGACAGAGATGTTTTGTTAATTTGTGACAATTAAGGTCCTGTGAATGTGTTTCCATTAAAAGGTGATTGGTATTCATCAATATAATCACCTAAAACAGATGCTTCCTCTGCTTTGATGAATCTATTTAGTATTTTGTATGAATATTTTTTTGTATGTAAACTACACATTTACAAAGACGAGACCGACAGTTGGCACACAGCCGTGAATACCATGCAGGCACATATGCTCAGTTATGTGTCATTTAGTATTGAATATGATAGAATCCTATACAATGTGATTGTTTCTAACACCTTAATGTTGCTAAGTAAGTTAACTGACTGAAACAGGAAAAAGAGCACTGTAACAATGTAAACAATCACATACGGTATGTAGGCAGGAAACAGATGCTCATATTCTTTTCAGTTATTATAATGTAGAAAGTAGATGACTGATAATAATGACGTTAGTGGTTCCTCACCCTGAGCATGATGCGATGCTCAATGTTGAGCAAAATCTTTTTCTTCTCTCGGTAGTCCCTGATGAGGGCATGCAGGGTGTCACAGTGGGGCACCCAGCCAATCAGGCCTGAGTTGGTGGACAGCGGGATTACTGCATATCGCTGGATGCTGATAGATAAACACAATCATATGAACAACCCATTATCAGGTTTTCAGTGTTTTTTGTCTCCAGCTGTGCAAGTATGTGCCCAAGCCATCATTATGAAATGTACTGTACCTCAGACTGTTTATGTGTATGTGTGTGCGTGGATGTGTGTCTACCTGAGGTTCTTGCGCAAGGACGCGGGGTCATTGGCCAGCAGTGTGTTGACCAGACCAAACAGCTGCATGACTCTCTCATCCTGCCTCAGGTCCTCGTGGCCCTTCAACAGGAACATGAACTCATGGCCATTACTGCCTGCAGAGGGAGTCAGAAAAACACAACAGTGATGCACTGCTCAATAGGAAGCAAAGCATTATGTAAGAATTATTACATGGCTTTTGGCAGTACTGGCTGTTTTCCTCAGCAGCTGCACTGCCATTACTTTCGCCTGAAGCAATGTCTAGTGACGGCAATAAATGATTTCATATGAACCACATCACTCATTCAGTAGACTTCCTCTCAATAATCTCTCACTTTGAGGTCACCCTCAGTTTAGAGTGGTCCACTAAAAAGACCACTAATGTATGAGGAGTCATGGTAAAATAACACTGCTACTTGTGATTTGAAAAAAATTACAAGAGGCTGACAGCAGAACTGACATAGACCTTTACAGTAAAATGAAGTTAGCCGCAAAACCTACTAAAAAAACACCACAGGTCCTCTCTAGAGCCAGTGTTTGGTTTGTCCATTCTGGGCTACTGTAGAAACATGGTGGTGTAACATGGCGGGATCTGTGAAAGATAATCCACTCCCTATGTAGATATAAAGAGCTCATTCTAATGAAAACACAACCATTCTTATTTCCATGTGATTATATACTATTTAAAACATACTAATGAATATTATGTTCCATTTCTGCCAAGTCTGTTGCACCAGATTCCACTAAATTTTACACACTATTTTATCTCTTTATTGTGTCCAAAGCATGGTTTTGACTGACTCTTGTGGAGAAATGTACCTATCTGGCATTAACTCAAGCAGAAATCTGCAGCATGACAGAGAGGAAAATGAACAGTATTTAACTTATCTGAAATGCAGATGATGTCAGTTATGTAACTGTTTCTTATAGTGTCCTCAATAATCTCAACAGACCACATTACAATGACTTTACCAACAATGTAACTGTCAGACTACCATAAATGGAGTTAACGGAGACTCTTAGTAAAATGAGTAAGACATTGGATCTATATAGTCCTTTGCTTAACCCGAGCTTACTCCTAATGACAATCCCAGTAAGCGATGTGTTGTCTGTCGCTAGGGGAACAGGGTGCTGCTGATAGTAAATCTAGGAAACCTGCAGTAGGTGATAGGTCTTAATCTGAAGTCTTGCTCCAGAGGTCAGTTGATTTATTGGCTATCATCTTTTACAGAGTATGATGTGTAACACTGATGGGATACATCAGAACAAGGTATATCACATTGTCCAGTGCAAAAAGTGCGAAGTGAACCACTTGTGATTGATAGTCTAAGAATTTGGCTTCAAGACAAGGTGACTTTATAGTGCTGTGCCATTTCAGAAGCATTTCAGTGTCGTATTTCATATCACACATCGGAGTAGGGGATAAGGTGTCAGTATTATTTATTTCTGTATTTAAATTAATACCAATGAACAGTGTTAGGAGGATTCATGACACATTGATTTGTGCCTGCATGCACCATTTTTCTTTAAATCAAAAAATGAAAATGGTGTTTAAGTTCATTGGTAGTTTGAGCTAGTTTCTGTTTAAGACCATTTTTACTCGGGTGTATTATACACACACAAAACTTTGCAGTGACTTATGAATTCAAAATAAATTTTGGCCTTGGAGCAGGTTGTTGTTTGGGTAAAAATTCTATTAATATTGAATTTTCTCGAAAGCAATGGCCCACATCTGCTGAAAGCATATGACGCAGACTACAAATATTTTAATTCTGACTCTAATCGGTTTTCCTAATATAACTAGTTCAGAGTCAAGCGAAAAGGCCTGTGCAATTTTCGCCTAATCTTACCCATGATGGTGAGTTTGCGTGGGCGCTGCTTGGAGGTGATAACCTGCAGGGAGGCGGCAATGGACTGGATGCGGATGATGGCCTGGTTGGGGTCATAAGTGCCTGGTACAGCCAGCTCCAGGTCCCGGCACATCAGCAGCTTTGGAGACACATATTGTAGCTCCAAGGAGGTCAGCTGCGTGGAAAGTTGATGAGGTGGGGATGTAGTAGAGAAAAAGACAATTAGTTTTCAGTCTGTTGTGTTAAAAAAAAACTGCACTGACAAAACAGTTCCTGCCAACAGTGCCTGAAGCAACATGCAGAGTGTTACAGAACCTGGATCATATCCAACTTAATGTCTTATCTGTAAAAAGGTTGTTGTTTTTTTTAACCTGACACACCAGATGGTTTGTTACATAGAACCATCTGAAAAATCGTCCTTGAAAACAGTTTGGAAAAAGGGGCGTGTGCTTTCGAAAAAATACTTGGCAGGTGATTGGACAAACCATCTATCTGACACCATCTTAACTTATGAAGCAGTTGGATTCAAGAGACTGCGGGATCACGAGACCATGAGGTCACATGAGAATCCTCATTGGACACTGCTTGGTCTGAACTACCGGTGGTTCGGACACAAGCGCCTAACATGAAGCCTGATGAGATGCATTCTCGCGTGATCTCAGGATGTGCCTGTGAGGTAAATTGTTTATACACACTCTGAAATATTTCACTTTCTATATGCACATCAATAAATACATTCTCTACTTGTCTGCATTCAACCATCTGTGGTTTAAATGTCATTATCAATCTCTGTGCAATGACTTTCGCAGCCTATTTAAAGGCTTTTACGGTACAATTTTGAATGCTGATGTAAGGTTATTTCATCACAGCCTCAACCTCCCTTTGGCTCTGCTGTTCAGATGCACCCTGAAGTGGGTTTGGATTTCTATGTTAATGCCCTGTGGGGTAATATTCACAATGCCCTCTGCTTGTTATTATGTTGCTGTGTATTTCATGCTGCTTACTGTAATGTTGCAGCAGAGAGCATCCCCAAGAGCGGGGCTGTGCCTCAATGTCAAATACTATTGCTGTCTCCATTTGCAAAGTGGAGCAAGTGCTTCTGACAGAACTATATTTAATGTCATTCTTCAACAACATGATGATAGCCGTGAGAAATGACATATATCAGTTCAATTTCATATTCCCTCCAGAAGGGACAGGACCTGATGGTAGTAAAGTTTAAGCCATCTAACCATGTTGCTGTAGCAAAATGACTTTGTGTTAGGTTACCAAAGCAAAAAGCAAACAGCCTGCATGTATCTGCATCACTCACTGTACCTTAAGACAGATTCATCATAACCAAAATAGCTTATTCTGCTTGTGGGATATAGTGTTTACATGTACAAGCTCATAAGTATACAGAACATTATGAGAAAATGAATGTGCATATGATCATATACAGGATTTGGTACTGTACCAGAAAAACATTTCTAATTCGAGGGAACAGGAAGGTGCGTCCAAACTTTGCAGCAAGCATTTATAAAAAGATGTAACTACTAGCTGAGTATATTGTAATATTTGGTGAGGGGAAAAAGCATGTTTTGGCGGTTAAATTAGGTTCTGTGAGCTGTGGTTACAATGACTAAAAAAAGGCTAAAGAATAATAGTACAACTTCTGCAGGGTAATAGCTGGGCCAGAAAATTAAGATAAGCAAAAATCATTACTGCTAACATCCGGAGGAAAATTTGTAGCAACCTGAAAAATCAATGTCGCAAAACATTCTGGCTTTTTTGATTTAACTTGGTATTATTAAAATGTCCCTCATAATTTAGTGAATAAACTGGCTACTGTGTGTACAATATTAAAATATCCTCTCTGACTTAAAAGATCTTCTCTGACTTCCATCATTCCTCGGTCTCATCACGTCCGGCCATATTTCAACATCTTTCAACACTATTCTGGCATCTTGTTCAATGACTACATCTTGAAAGGGAAGAATGAAAGAAGTCCCTTGTGCCTCTTTCGTTTTCTTGCTGCCAAAAACACAGTTTCCATTACTGTGGAATCGCTCTCCTTGATACCACTTTACATGACTAAGATACAATATGTTGAATTCACCTGCCATGAGATCATAGAATTGGTCAGGACATGAGAGGCAAAATATATCTCATCATTTGTGATGAGAGACTGACATGAGTATAAGAATGCACCAGTGTTAGGATGTTTCCCTAGCAGCCTTACAGTTGCTATATCACTTTTAAAAACCCCCACACATTTCTATGATTTACATTAATTTGTGTAGTTGAGTTCACTGGTACAGGTGGTGCCTCTAGGTTCTAATAAAAACTGTTCTTTTACATGTGTGTTCACCTGAGGTGGACTGCAGTGGTCATTAGAAGGTGTTTTATAGTGTTATATAACACTAGTACACTATAGACTCCCTTGTTTTACTCACCTGTGGCAGCTGTTTGGAGATGCGTCTGAACACATGGTAGTAGAGGTCCCAGGCCTGAGTCAAGTCTTTTACATTTCCAGAGCGCATGTACTTCCTGCACCAGTCCTGAGCCTCCATCAAGTCCCTGCCATAAGCCTGTCACGTGAAGTAAGACAAAAACACTCAGTCTTTGTACAATGACTCATTCAATGAAATGAACATGAATTGCCACAGGAGGACTATAAAACTGAATGTCAAGGCATTAAATATCAAGGTTCCAGCACGAAACGAAAGCACAAACTGTTGTGCAAGATTTATTCAATGTTGGATGGGAGCCATACAAAGGATAGTTTGTGGTTTTGCCATAAACAAGACTGAATCTAAATTCAACCCCAATCTGGGATGACACGCACCTGATTAAAAGAGGTCTCTTTGAGGGTCTGTGGTCCCCTCTCCATCATAGCATGTAGAGGCTCCAGCACAGCAAACATGCCCTTGACGTTGCGCTCGCCAAAGTAAAGACGTGAAGCCTCTTCAAGGCCCTCGTGCCACATCTCATGCCACAAGATGGCCACTCGGATAAGCTCCTCACTCACCTGGATGAAGAAGAAAAGGTCAGACTCTTCACTCACATTGCTTCAAAAAACTCAGAGGTATAAAACATCAGACGTCTGGTCTTCTTGCACAATAATTACAATTCAGATTAGTTTCCTGCAGCAGATGACCAAAAAGAAGTCTATTGCTACAATGTTTCTTTTTCAGTAGAATTAAATGTCTGTACCATGATGGCCTGCTGAACCAGAGTGTTGCAGTGTTCACACATGTTCTTCAGGATTTTGTTAGCAGCATTATGGCGAGCGGTGGTGGTGGACTTGGAGGCCACAGTCAGTGGATAGATCAAAGCCTGGAGGGGAAAATGGAACAGTTTGGCAATTAATTACTGGTCACTGACGCTTTACGTTACTGCAGGAGTTGTGTTTGTGGTTTTGTTTTTTGTGTGAATTAAAATTAGTAGTGTGTGCAGACTTACTTGGGGATGATAGCGTCCAATGTCTGTTAGCAGCTGGTGGATGAGACGACCCACCAGGGCACGAGGGGTGTCGATTCGAGCTATGAGCTGAGGAATCACCTGCACAGGCAAACAAAAAAGGGAATATTAACTTAGTACTTGGTCAGCATAACGTTTTTTCCATGACAAAAGCTTCTCACATTCACCACAATTCATTTATCACACTTATTGATATCAAGATTACCTCCATTTTTAAATGTGTACTTTTGTAGTAAGTATGCATGTATTACCTGTAGCCATGTGTCTATTTGAATGGTTTTGATGCCCTCCACCAGGGCCTCATTCACTTCAGGCCAGTGACCATAGTCAAACCACAGCGTCAGAACCCTGAAGAGAAAAAACAATTAAAGAAAACAATGAAAACAGATTATCTTTTTGGCTCATAATAAGGGACCATGACAACAGTATGATCACAACCAACCACTAGAGGTCCCCCTATCACTACATAAACACATCTGATGGTTGTCTATGAATATGGGTGCTGTTTGCGTGGTCCCTTGACCTGTGTGAGTTACAGTCATTTCAGTCACCTGAGTGTGTCCTGCAGATTATTGCCTCTGGACAGGGAAATGGAGCGGAAGAAACCTTGAACAGCAGGAACTGTGTACAGGAGCAATGTCTTTGAGAGGTCCTGTGGAGGGAGAGCACACAACTGATGCTTTTTCATACATGACAAGAAAAAAGCTACATTGAAGAACATGCTGTAGGGGTTGATTAGAGATGTCGAGCTCTGAAGATAAAATGAATTCCTTCATCATGAGAATTTATTAAACTGAAATGAAAATGTCAAAGCTCTCCAGCAAACAGTCACAGGACAAGATCATTGCCATAATAATATCTTGTGAGGTCCCTAACCCTAACCCTCAGTCCCCAGAAATATGTCTGTTTTCAAGTTGTGATTTTTTCAAACTGTATAAGATAGAGGGACTGTGTCATGTCTTAAAAATGATGCTTTCTGAGGGGACCGTGTAATACGACAGTAGCTTAACAGTGTGGCAGAAATGTGACCATCTGAAGAACTGCATGCACAATTCACAGTGCAGTTATAAGTATCTTAACTAAAGATGTTTGCCTTGGTGTGACATGGTGCTAGAGGAGGAGAGCACTGAATGACTGATGTGGACAAGTGTAAAAATAGGCTTGTAATTTTGGATGTGCCTTGTTCTGTGACTCTCACCTCATTGACCTTTTTCTGCCCCGGTGAGGGCACAGGACTGTGGTCGGTGCTGTCGACCTCGCTGTCACTGTTACTGGCTTCACTGTTGGCACTGGCACCACTGGCATGTCGCAGTTTCTTCTTCTCATCACGTCCCTGGTTTTGGTGTTTGTAGTGCAGCACTGCCTCGAAATTCATCACCGCCCAGGCATGCCAGGCCTGCCGAAAGATGGTACAAACTGGATGAGACTGGGTTTCCAAGAGCTGGAAATGACTTTCATGTTTGTTCATGGTGTAATTTTCCAGTTTATTGAGGACAGATATCTCCCAAGGGGCTATATTTTTTGTGATCCAAACATATGTGTTTGATGGTTGCTGGGTTATGCAACCAGCTATTAACAGTTGAAAGCTGAAAGGAGTTGGTGAGGATGGATGGGGAGTTGGGTATGTAAGTACTGTATAGTGACATCTTTGTACTCTGCAGCACATGCACAGACAAGAAAAAACAGAGATGTTCTGAGTTCCTCCAT
This sequence comes from Scomber japonicus, assembly GCF_027409825.1. Lineage (NCBI taxonomy): Eukaryota > Metazoa > Chordata > Actinopteri > Scombriformes > Scombridae > Scomber > Scomber japonicus. Next base: position 9,761,808 of record NC_070581.1, on the reverse strand, counting down.
CTCCTCCAATCTTTAATGCTTTAAGACAGGCACGGAATGAGCAGAACAAATGAGGCGTAAACAGACAAAAAAGCCAAACAAACAAGGATGTTTTGACATCTTTGGCTCAAGGGTGAGAAAAGTCTAAGCTTTTCCTTGTGACACAACAGTGTTAGGGCAACCTCCTACCAACACAGCTGGTATTTTACTGCGGACAGAGAGAGGTCAAAAGTGAGAGGTTGGAATTGAAAGGGAGGGACTGACCTTGTACCAGTTCCGGTCATGCTCAGTTGAATGGCTGTAATACTGCAGAACCTTGGGGATGGTGCTTTCATTGATGCCCTGCAGACTGAGCTGCCACTCACCCAGCTTCAGGAAACATCTACATAGAGGAAAGGGAGAGACAAAAAGACAGAGGGGGATATTTTATCTAGGTTTATTCTTTTAAAAAAGCTAAAAACTTGCACATTACTGCTTTATTTACAGAATGCCTAACCAAGCTGAAGTAATTCTGTTGTGTTTACAAACATTAAAACTACCCACTGATAATGGTGCACTATCTGACCAAATGGGCTCTTGAACTTTATTCTGCAAATAATAACCTCACTAACGAATATCTTATGTCATACAGCAGATACAAACATGATCTAAACTTTTTAGAGACCATAAATCATTGATGTCAGAAGCCCTACACGATTTAAACAACTCCATGACAACAGTAGCAAAGAGGAAAGAAATGCAGTGCTGGGACAAGTCACGAAAGAAGTTTATAACCATGCTTATGTTGTCATTGCTTACAAAGAGTTGGCAGTGACAGTCAATATATCCAAGGGTAGTTTATTAAACAAGAGATAGATAATGATACGAGACATTTAAAGTATCACTACTTAAGGCAGCAGTGTATTTATTTGCTGAAAGGATGTGGGATCACATCTGGAGATTTTTAATTATCCAAACCACTATAATGTAACCTGACAGTGAGCACTGCGGTATGCCTGACGAGGACTCCGCTTCATCCATCATCCTCAGAAACACAGATGCTTACAGGCAAATGGTCGATCTAGTTTTGTTTGGCTGTGCCAGGACACATAATTCATATACAGTACAACTAAACTGAGCAACTGGCAAGCACTGCATTGTTGACCCATCCATCAACAAGCTGAGTACTATTAGCAGACCACCTCCAATAAATTTTCTTTTGGGATTATGTAATTTCATGTGAGTGCTTTTCCATGTGACTGTACAGTTAGGGTTCAGCGCGTCTATGCTGAGCAGTTTCCTTAAACTGCAGGGAACTGTTAACGGGCTGGATTTTTGGGAAAGAAGCAGGAGGGGGACAGGGTGTTTGGGGACGTTAGAACAACATGTTTATTAAGACAGGAGACGCCAGGGTTATTGATCTTAAGTAAAGCAGCAGTGAAATTACACTGGAGTCTTTGGGGAAAGAGAGAGAGAGAGAGTGGAGACATCTATGTGAGTGTGTGAGTGTCTGACTGCGCGGTCCAGGTGTGCTCCATACCACGCAGCCGACCTGCATTCATGAAAGTGTGTCAGCATGTCTGGAGAAAACCCGTCCAGACTGACACTATACAGGTGTTTTTTTCCCTAACATGCATTCCTCAGACAGCCAGAGTCACTGTCTGGAAGATGCAAAAATGAAAAAAGCCCCTATTTGCCTGTTGTCACGCTTCTGTGTTGTCATGTATGATTTATGAGATGGGATGGGGCACATGACTGGTGTGTTTGTGCACAAGGCCAGATGAGACTACTGTATGATTTACTGTCCGTGGGATTATACCTGTCTATTCTCAAGTTGCACCCCTGGCTTGTTTTTAGGCGTCTGACCAATAAGATACATGATGTACTGCATTCAAATTATCCTTCCTGCCCTGGCAAGCAATGTTCAACCCTTAAGGAGACAGATTTAGATATCCTCCAAAAGTGTTCTGCTGAGCCTGCAAAGCATACAAACAGCTTCTTTAAGGCTTTGAAGTCACTCTGAACAATTTTTGGAAGTACTAAACTTTCCATTTTGTAATCGCCCAAATCAGCGTCTGGAAACACATGATGGTTATTTAAATGTCAACTTTTCAAAAATCTGGTGTTGTGTTGACATCTGCTTGAATCTGACTCCGTACTGCATCTATTACCACAGCGATGTGAGGTGATGATAGTGGAAAGGTGCTGAGGCTGTGCCAGAATAATCAGATGAAAAGTCTAGCATCCAATGGGATAGGCGTGAAGTACACACCTGGTCTTTGATACTGTATCTATCGGCATGGTGCCATGTTTGGTTTGTGCTGTCTGGAACAAACTGCCAAAAGGGATAACTTTATTCAGAAGTTTGAGGTGAGGCATTCATTGAACCTGGCTAGTCTTGAAAAAGACCACAGGATGCCATTGGGCTTGTAAAAGGTGCTATGCCAGATTGGGTCATGCACATGGTAAAAGAAGCAGAACACACTGTACATGACCCCTTGTGTTTACAACACGAGGGCAGAAAATACATGAGGCTACTTTTTCCTTGCTTTGTGCTTTCGTGATTGTGGGTGTCGGGAGGCTGGCACGACTTTTAACAATACTGAACCACATCTAAATGATAATGACACATTGGCATTAATTCTGGTGATTTTGGATAACAGTGGATTACTTAAACTTTCCCTCAAGCACTTAAGCTTGCAATACGTGCCAAGAAACCAAAGCTGTGGTATCAGGTTCATCTCTGCGTCTCTCTGAAGAGATAAAAGTTTTCTCCAAAGCATTAAGTTATGCAATGAAACTCACCCAAGTGCACACATGCTACTTTGGCACAAGCTCATAAATAGCCTATTAGTCTGATAAATAGTTACATGCAATGTGCTATCCAACTTTTCGTGTAAATCTAATGTACGTCACTAAGTGTTTCTGCACTTAATTTTTGCTGCTGAAAAATACATTTGACATAATGAGAATATTATGGCAATTATTAACTTCATTTCACACTCAAATGATTGTAATTTGCTCGACCTCTGCAACTGCTCAGTGATGTAACTATTATTACCTTCCTTTCACTGGTGAAATGTGTTGGCGATATTAACGGTTGGAAGCAGGTGCAGAACAGTGTTCATCATCTCATAAACCAATACAACTCTCAAGGGGATCGTGTTGTTTCTCTATAATTTCCTTACACTCAGTTACTCCTATCATATGCGCTGCTTTTGAACTGAGCCTCCATGCTGATCCCAATAATTTTATTTTATAGCAATGTAGTTTAGAAATTTCACTGTGCCTGTGTGTATTTGAGCACAAACATGTGCAGGTTGTTCTGATCAATGTCTGTGTCGCCTGGACAAAGTTTTATAACTGTTAAAATAACTTAGAAATTGTTATGTAAAAACTCCTGCACTTACTTTTACTTTATTGCTTATTTTAATCAAATTATTGTGAACATTTTCCAGCAATAAAACTGAAAAGTGCTGGAAGTGTATGTGTGCACTTCATATTCAGTATTAGGTGCTGCTGCTGCACTTCAGTATAGAAACAGACCTGGCCATCAGTTTGTGGAGTTCTTGCTTGTGCTGTTGGTCTTCAGCAGCGATGGCGTGCTGGGCTTGTTGCTGCATTCCTTGGACAAAATGCTGCATGTGCTGGAAGGCATCGATCTGGAGAGACAAGAAACAAATACAAACTTCTGGTAAAGACTGCGTGAGAGAAATGTGTTTGTTTGGTGGCTTTAGACATTTATTGACTTCACTCAATTATATGTAATCAAATGATTTGTGATAAACAAAGAACAGATGGTGTTAAATTGACAACTGTGTTTACAATTTCATTTTTTTTTCATGTTTGGCATGTATTCTGTGGCCTCCCTCTGACATGTTACAGGTGTTGTGGTGACTATGCTGTGTGTTATTATGCTATCTGTTGTCATCATCTCAATGCTTATTCAGAGCTAATCTAATACAGGACTCCCGAAAAAAACATTATTTTCCATTCATATCAGTGTTGCTGGACTTACTACTGGCCCATTGGGAAAATCCAGCTACTCCATCTTTCCAGGCCACCTGTGCTGTCATGGAAACACTGTTTTTGTTACTTGAACTTACATCTAAGTTAAGACCCCTGTGGCATGTTGTGGTCTGAACTGAACAAAACAGCCTCGTACAACACACCACGCAGCTTCCACAGCTTTGAAATGTTGACCAGTGCCGAAAATGGGGGACCGATATACTGAAAGCATGAGCCGCAGGATGAGCAGGTTACTGTATCTTTTACATTTGAACTTCAAGAAAAGTTCACATGAACTTCAAAATAATTTATGTCAAAATTACTTTCAAAAAAATAATGGAAGGATTGGACTTAATCGGATCCTCTTCATGGAAGTTAAGGCTCCATGGGTCTTGCTTTACTATGAAGCAGCTATCCCTGGTGGATGATCAGTAACACTCGAGTCATGGCAAGTCTGATGAGTGACGGCCTGAGCTGATGTTCCCCACTGTTACAAAACAGCAAGGACAGGGGATGGATCCTTTTCAGCTGTGTGTGTGTGTGTGTGTGTGTGTGTGTGTGTGTGTGTGTGTGTGTGTGTGTGTGTGTGTGTGTGTGTGTGTGTGTGTGTGTGTGTGTGAGAGAGAGAGAGTATTTTTATATTGTGAGATGTCTGGTGAGCAGTGCAGCTGGCTTCAGCAATAGCAGTGCTTGTGCTCACACTTACCTAAGCCCTCTAATGAGACCTGCACTCTGGAACCTCCAACACTATTCAACACCTGGCAATAAATGTGGGTGTGTTTATGTGTGCTTGGGGGTGCATATACAGTATATGAATGTGTGTGTGTGTGTGTGTGTGTGTAGTATACACAGGGCAGAGCAGTGCAGTCCCATGCTGCTCTGGTGATGATGACATGTAGTATAAAACATACTGAATAGTATAATGTAAGGTCACTACTGCTGGCAGTTGGAGGGTTGGTAAGTGTTCCTGCTTTAAAGCACAAATCTTTCTGAACAAATAATGACATTTGTAGGGCTTACTTCATTCACTGTTGCCATGGTTATGATGGATTAGTGACATCAACATTAATCTTAATGAAAAATCTGCTGTTGGTTTTACAGATCAACTCAGTGAAGAAGCTGAAAATTGACCTATACAGTCATCCTATTACGTAGGTTGGAACTTTGATTCTTTCTTACAGACGTAGTTTGTTGATGAAATGTTACTTAGGCTGCCTATCTGGCAACTGGTGAGTGTTGCCTGGTGTTGCTTTAAAAACTTTGCAATTGAAGATCCAAGATGAAATGTCTCCATTTTCCATTTGGTCTAAAAAAAGCACTTTCTGTATTTAGTCCTAAGTATGATGTCTGATAGAAAGCAGAACCAAAAATAATCACAAACTTACCTTGCGTGCACTCTTCCACATGTATTTCATATAAGCATAGGTGACGTGCGGGTGGGCTGTGGGCAGTGGGTGATCAAGTTGCTTGGAGGGGTCGACACCCAGAAGCAGCACAAGAGTCTTATGGGCCAATGCCTGAAGGGATAAAGAGGGCAAGAGAGGAAAAAGGAAACTGGTCTGAGCACACGTAAGTGATTAAGATTATTTAAATAACGAAACATTTAAAGGACAATGTCAGACTCAAATAGAGGTGCAACTAACTCAAACCACACCACTCCATGAGGTAAAAGCCTTAGAGAGGTCATTTTTTCCAACACCTCATAATCACATTTCCTGCCATTTTTGCCATTGGCCAATCACACCTCTTTTCTTCAGTAAAATCATAGTTGAAGATTGTGGCAATTCTCTGTGTATGTGCTTAAATCGTGTGTGTGTGTGTTGATAGAAAAATTGGCCCATTGTCTGCCACCCCTTGCAATCAATTAGAATAACAGTGAGGTAAAGGATGGAAAATTGCAGTACTTTAATTGAGCAGATATGTGGTTTCATGTTTCTAAACAGCGTGATTGAGGGTCCTGTGCTGCTTTCATCAGTGCCAACTTAAAACCGGTTGAAATAAAGATTTATTTCATAGCCTGGGTTCATGGTTACACTTAACTCTGACAGAACCTGACCTCCCTTTTCCGTTCGACAAGGCTGATTAAATCAACACTGATTTATATATTTGATATGCTCATATATTGTTGTTGCACATGTAAAGACGTTCAGATGTGTGCAAGTTTGTGCATTTAGTCTGCATTAGGATGGCAGAAAATGATTTTTCAATCAAATTATTCTGATTGCCTGGGCAGGGATAAAATCAACATGCATTACCACAGTGTCTTTTATTATCCCACCCCAATCAGGAGTCAGCAAAGTCAGAAATTTCCAAATCGTAAACATAGGGGCTTTAAAAAAATGTGTGGCCAACTCGCTGTGCAAATTGTGACATTTCAACTATGAATGCACTTGGGGAGAGGTAGAGTATCTACAGTACAATGCTTGCATCTGATCTAGATTTGTCAAAGAAGGTACTGTTATCTTTAATTAAAAAATGTGCATGAATTCATCTGCTAGCCCATTTCTTATCGTTAACTCAATATCACAAGTCAATCATTTATACACACAATGTGGATCCTTTAGTTTCAAATATAATGAATTACACCCAAATTTGATGCACCTCGTCCATTATGCGGGGATTATTTATCAATTAAAAGGGCTGCTTTCATTGAGTGTACTGACCAGACGTCCACTCTTGCCACAGAGACTGGCATACTTCAACCAAGTCCTCATGTCCTCGTGTGGGCTGATCACCAGGGATCTGACCATCAGGATCCTCTGCCAGTCTTCTACGATACGCTGACAACCCTGGAGGAATACACACAAACATAAAAAGAGACAGACTTATTACCATTGTGTTACTGCTTTCAAAGAGACGCACCTGCTCGTTACAATCAAGAGAATGAACACGTGCGAGAGAGGGGTACAGTTAAAACCCTGGAGGCTACTATTACTACCAGTGATCCCTGTCTTCTACAGTACAACCCCCACACGTGCAGGCTCACGTGCCAGGAAAAACACATACACACATACACACACAGACACACAGACACACACACACAGGGCTGTACTAATGTATCTCTAAGGAGCAAGACAATCAGCTGACGTCTATAAAATCTCTCTTAACCCAAACCTGAACCTGACTAATAGAACACAGTGCTGCAGAGGCAGGCAACACACAATCCACCTCTGATGAAAAAAGACTGTATAATCTCATCAGTATGATTTGAACTGACCTTCAGGAGGTAGACAAAATAATATAAACACTTCATGAAAAAGGACTTTGATGTAACTTGGATATAATTACAAACACCACCACAATAGAGGGTTGTATTAGGCCACATGGCAACAAATAAGGTCTCAAATATTTATGTTTAAGTTCAAACAACATAACAAACACTGATAGAGTTTCACAGTTAATACAATCCTTCTTTGTGTCTGAAATGGTGATTAAGTTACGTAATAGTTTAAGTCTTTTTTTTTAATGAAAAGTCGACCTTTTCACATTCAACTCATTTCTTTTAATTCTTAGATGACAAGAGCAGGTCTGGGTAAGCCTTTGAGTAATCTGTTGAAAGATAAGGCTAGAATTAAACTCTACACCTACGTTTGTGAAGTAAGCTTAACGTGATGGAATTAAAAGGATGAGTGCAGGTCCAATGGCCGCAGCTATGCTCAGTGATTAAAGTGACTGCTACAGTTTAGTCTGGATTTAAAAACCAAAAATTACTGAAATCATTAGGGAGGCTCAATTTACTCAATTTATTCAACTCAACTGAAAAAAACAAATGCACAACTGTAAGCAACTGCGACCTCACAGTCACACTGGATAAGGGAAAATAAATGTTGGCTTGCCCTATAGCCTGCTGGTTAAGACACACGCCACATAACAGCAGTTTCTTTACCATCTATCACTGCATTGTTATAAGGAAGCCTAAATACATCAAACCCACTGCTTTTCTGAAAATGCATATTACCAGTAAGTGGTTTTGATTAAGCATAATGCTGTGTGAATTAGAAGTCTATAAAAAGAGCAAGTCCACGTGGATTCTCCCTCTATCAAATATTTAACATTTAAATTAGTTTCCACCATCTTTTACACAGATTTCGGAGTCAACTTTATTTTTCCTCTTTTTAAAAGGGTGATGAACAGCTGGGTGACTATAATTTAAAGCACACCAAAATAACAAAGAGCTTTTATTAGAAAGCCAAAATGAATTTGACTGTTATATTGTCAAAAGGGAATGGTTAATATATGGCATAGGTTCAATAAAACTGAGGTAAAATATTTTAAAATGAGGCCATAGAGGAGCACAGGAAACATTAGTGAAAGAAGAAGAAAAGAAGAGAAAGTGAAAAAATGTCACATGATTTGCATTAGCAATGCTGAAACAGCACAAAGAGCAGGGATCAAAAAGGGATCAATAGCTTCCAACTGCAATCTAGGACAAATAGTCCAAAATTTAAACTGGTTCTCACACGGACTGAAGTGAAAGAACTCATTGATACATTTACACACTAACAGTGGTGTGCAGTGCTGTCGTACACCTTCTACTGTACCACTAATCCCTTGATGAGAGAGACTGTTGAAGGAAAAAAGAAAGCATAAAGGAGCGGGACAGTGACTCCTTGACAGATGTGTGAGGTCAGCCTCAGATAAATCATTAGTGAGAAAGGAAACCTGTCAGATACTGCAGACCCAGCTCTGGTGCTGGCATTATGGGCCTTCTCTGTTTGTTCAGGAAGACCCCACTTGAACCCACATACGCCCCCCCCAAGCAGCCATCATCTTTTATGAATGGAAAAAGTCAAGATGATCAAGAGTATCTTCATTTTACTGCACAAGGATTTGAGTGAGTCTTTTTTCCATGCAACTGATAATTTTATGGGGAACCTGGAAATATCACAAAGAAACTAATTAGGTGGAATTCCAAGAGATAATGAATGCAATTTTTATATTTGATAAACAACAAAGAGCACTTTTTGTCTAAAAGCCAAATACTAAAATGTACACTATAATATAATCAAATGCACCGACTAATGGTCCCAATTATCATGTAGTCACTCATTTTTGAAGATCATCACATTGACTGACATCAGAGATTGAAGCAATAATCTGATTTATGAGCCTGAAAAGTTGTCCACTAGGAAATGTATGCTCATTGAATTAATGACTATATGAATTTAACAATGTTCTATGCCTGAAATCAGACATAGTGCCTGAGAACTTAAAGCCCTGTGACATAAATTCACATCCACACTCATACTATTTCTAGAAAACAACAATTTCTCCTTTTGAATTCTTTGTTTGGCTTTCAGAACAAACCATCTCAGTATCTGTTTCTTTTTAGACTGTAAAATTGAGCAAATGCCAGTTCTAAATAATAGTCCTGTATTATTAGTTGAAAAGCAAAATTAATGTTTGTTTTAGATTATTTCCATTAAAACCTCCTTCACAGTGGCCATAAAAGAATGGCCCTCTGGATGCAGCAAGTCCTCGCACTCAGCAAAGTATTCAACTGTTTTTTTCAAACACGTCAAATTCGGTTTTGAAAAGAGTACAGTGGATCCCTCTGGGCAGGCACATGTAGCCTTCAGACAAATACAATCTTGCCGGGCTGCAATCGGTACATGATGATGGAGGTTTTTGTTTCTTTGATGAAGATGATTTTCCAAAATGTCGGTAACATCTGAGGAAAGGAGCAACAGGTATGCCAACAGGGACTCAGAGTAAGCAGTATTATACATGCTGCATTAAACTGAGAAGCTTGGACGGCATGGTGTCAAGATTTAGGAATGGCACATCACGCAATGAGCTTATCAGTTTAGCTGCCTGACTTGACTTCCCTTCCCTTAACATGTACATACAAGGTTTAGGCCTCTGAAATAAGCACATTTGATTTAGCTTTAAAAAGCCGACATGGAAAAGATGAATTTCAATAGTATTATCTTAGATCAGATGGTATTTGTCTCAAGTTCCAAAGAATTGCCGGGTGGCTGAATTCTTCCCGACCGCTTGTGGAATTTTGGTTATTCCACACGTCATCCTGTCTTATTTAACAGCACGTACAACTCTGTAATTCATGATTAATACTGATAATAACAGTAATTATAATCAGTCTCAGGAAGGAGGAAGAGTTTGGATCAGTTACGGTGTGGATTTCTGAAGATTCCTACTTGTAGAAAACAAGGGTCACATGTAAGGTTGGCTTACTTGGTGCTGCTTATGGTATTCAGTGGGCAACATGAAAAGACCACTTCCATTTCCATATTTTATACACCCTTTGAAATAACAATACCAAAGAGAAGTACAATGGTAAAGCTGCACTGAGTGGACAGCTTGCAAAACACATCAGATTTATAAAAGAAACTAGATTTTCCTGATTTTAGGACTGTGCTGTAGCTCAAGTGATGGATTCATTTTCTACAGACCAATGGGTTAATTTAGATCAATTCTAAAACAGACAATTTATGGTTAGGGAATAGGACATATGAACTTTATGCACTTTATTACTACTAACCATCATCTGAAGTTGGTTGCAAGCAACATATATTTCACTTGCCAGAGCATAAAGTGATTCTACTTAAAAACTACAACATAATATTAAATACTAAAGCCTTTATCACTGATATAATGGTATTAGTGTGTGTCTTTGTTTACACGAGTGGTGTCTGGCTGGTAATGTTTCCCATTAGTAACAGTAGCCTTCCCACATCTGCTTTACATTGCATTTGTAGTTACACGCGTGAGTGCGTGAGTGTGTGTGTGTGTGTGTGTGTGTGTGTGTGTGTGTGTGTGTGTGTGTGTGTTTCCATATATCATGTGCTGTAGTCACCTGAAGCCTCTCCCACCATGTTTCCCTGATAATGTCCCTCCTCTCTGGCACTAGCTTGTACTGGATCACCTCCTCCAGCTCAGACAGCATCTGGCAGGAGACCATGGCCTGGGAAACAAACAAGCACACACACATTTATTCTTATTCGCAAATTCAGTATTATAGTTGTAAATGTATACTGCACAGATGGGGCAAAAGCCCCTTCTGTGTGATATAAAAGGGTTATTAAAGCTCATAAATTAACCAGTCTGCAACTGAATGCATTCAGCAACTCCCTGAACCTTCATGTGTGGCATCTGTCAGAAAAGATTTGGTAATCTCCATATGATGGCTTTGTTTACATCTGCCATGTGCAACAACATCCAGAAGAAGATGCCTGCTCTGTCTGCTCTCAGTCTTCATGGTGAACAGCTAAAGTATGCACATCTAAATCAACTAAGATCAAATGGCTTTCACCATAATGTTACCTGACAACATCTGTCTGAGAGGAGCAGTGCTGTTTTCAGATTTCAACAACTGATTTGAAATGTTGACCAGATAATTCCACTTATATAGACAGTAAAATAGCAGCAGTTTCTCCAGCTGTGGAGAAACAGTAAACATGAATCATTTGACATCTAAAGGACTTAGATCAGAGACTTACACTTTACAAATCATTGCTTCAATAAAACTTTGTTGCAGTGGCATAATCTTTCTGCACATGAATGCTATGAAAAATGAGATGGTAGACTGACGCCAGGCACTGAATATTTTGGCTGTCTCGGAGGAACACTTACCCCGTAGGCTCGACTATAGCTCTCCCCTGCCATGGCAGTCAGCTCAGCATCCAGGAGGTCTCTCGCTTTGTCAATACACTGCAGAAAAAAACATTTACAGTGAGATCTGTAGATTTATGACTACACATAAAGATAACAATCACAATAATACTCTCACTCACCCAAATGCATGTGCCTAATGTTTTCCTTCCTATATTTACATATTATCTTAAAATGTACTGTTGAAACTGCAGATTTTATTGACAAGCCTGTCTGAATGGTGCCATGATGTCCAATTAGTTTGCTTCTCGATTCACTGTAAATCCTCAACATTGCAAACACTGGTTTAAAACATGAATAATAATGGCAATAAAGGCATTTTCTTAATAGCGTAATGTTTGTATGACGACAGAATGTACCATAACACAATATCACCCTGTCCTAAAATCTCCTTGCATCAGGACCAGCTGGGATTGGACTAAACCCAGACTATAAAAACACTTTGTACAAATGAGGGAATGTACATTATTGCTTACTGCTCACACACCTTCTTACCTACTTAAATCCTGCCAACTGTGACATATTAGTCCAACTAGAACTAGTACGTCTGCTTGTATAGCAGAGCGGTTTGATGCACTGCTGAGTGCCAAATGTTTTATGAGGAGAGGTAAATGAACTGTTGAGAGTCACAGCGTTTAAGTTATGTAACCAAGGTTGTTGATGTCAAATGCATCATCAAAAAACAGCCTAAATTTCCATGCACCTTTAAAGAAAAGAGGAGGAATTGAAGGGTGATAAAGGAGGATTCAACATGAAGACAGTTAGACATGTTGCAATTCTGAAACCTTTCGTTCATGGTTTTCGTAAACTGTCAGAGAACATTCATACTTAATTTTGTCTAGTTTCCTGTTTTTTCTGGCGTAATACTGTATGTTACTGACTCACTGTTAAATTCCCTGACTTTTCCTCGCGGGACTAAATGTCTCCAAATTCAAGGACACTGCAGGTATTTCATCACCAGTAAGAACCCTGAGGCGTGGAAAGACAGTAACTGAGAGAAAAACCTCATCCAGAAGAGCAAAAGGGACAAACAAGGACACAAGTATTGCTGATTTCTTGGGCTTCTACAGCCCCTGTTTTTGGGAACTATTATTAGCGGGAGGGTAAAATGAAGGAGGAAGACTGAGGAAGTTCTCTGAGGCCAGGACACACAGCTGTTTCAGACCCACTCCCACCAATTATTTTTTTCGAGGGGAGGGAAAGAAGGAATGTCGTGCCAAAACACCTCTTCAGGCACGCACAGCAAGAGAAGCGATTGTGGGGACGGTATTTGGGACGAGGTGACAATGAGGCTGCTTCTTTACTGCCTCCACTCAAGTTATGGTTCTGTTTACTCCTGAATTACTGTGCTGGGGCCTCATTGGAAATGTGCAGTCCAGACGACTCCTGATAAATGCAGTGTCTGGCTTCTGGCAGCACAAACAAACCATGACCTAATTTTCCATTCTCTTATATAAAGGTTTCACCCATAGGCACACAGGTTTAAGTTCAGTGATCCAGTGGTTTGGGCCAAATCAACACAAAGTCAAAATAAGATAACATGACCCTGAATTATGTGTTGTCAAAGTCAAAAAGACAGAGAGGCAATTTACAATTCATACACACAGTGGACTAGATATATCATGAATCTTGTCTCATGAGACTGCTTTTTATGTAGGGAGCATGACAGTGTGTCTACACTTCATTGTTGGGACAGACCAAACACAAAGATTTACAAAGCAATGCAACCTGAAACCTTTACACTGATGCACGCTGAGACTCGTGGAGCACATGTCTGGTTGTTGGGAGTATGGAGAGAGGAAAGACCCTGCCCTATGGAATCAAAAGGACTTAAGTGCAAGGATTACCAACCACATCCGGAAGACTAGACTGAGCTCATGTTGACATTTAAGCTTTCACCCTTGCTCCATCTGCTTCTCATTCCTCATCATTCATTGTAAGAGGCCTCATTGTCAGTAAGAGTCTGCTTTCCCTATTCAGCTGATGCAGAAGCCTATAGGCCACACCTGGATCTAATCTCAGAATTAGAGGACGTGGGGGCACGGAGAGCAAGTCTCCCAGGCTTTGTGGTGAAAAGGGGACTTGGAGGATGAGTTCAGGGAAATTGGAGGAACAGGTGTTTACTGGTCTCTCAGTGCTGGAGCCTATGTTAGTTAGTCGTGCTTGGCATCCAGCTTGAACAAATCCACCTCCGGGGACCATGAGCTCATCTACTATCCACAACTTTCATCAAACAAAGAAAATACCACCCTGACCTCCGCCAGACATTGTTGACAGGGAAACAGGAGGGGTAAAGGGCTCATTATTAGTTTGAAGCTGAATCCTGTGATGATTTACAATTACAAGAGTTACATAACATTTCTACACCAAAGTTGTACCACATTGTAAAAGAAAAAGAAAAAGCTTGTGCATTTTATACCTTTTAATGAAAAGCCTGAGCTGATGGAGAAATTTGATCCTGTCTGGAATAGCCATAGAGAATAATTTTTTATGTTTCTTTACAGTGTTTGTTTCCAATGATTTTAACTCTTCATACCTTGCTATAAAGACTGATGGAAATTCCAGAAGCCATGAGACTAGGCAAATTCCCATGTGGTATGTCTTTACGAGATGTTTTCTAAAAATACAGACTTTACTGTATACGGAATAGAGAGGGGAGGGTCTATTCCATTGGGTGTTCTTTTGAGTGGTGATATATCCCACCTGCTGGGCCAATGAGAAGAGGTCCTGATGTAGAGCTAGCACTGCTCTATAGAAAGCCCCATCATGTGTGTCTCTTGGAATCATGCATGTATACTCCTCCATGCTGTCCCAGTGCCCTGTAGAAAAAAAAACAATCACATGAAGAAATTCACAAAGGCAGCCACAATGATAACGAGTGCAACATTTGATTATGGACAACTTCTAACCTAACAACTGAAGACTGGAGCCTGGAGTTCAAAAGCCTATCGCTGCTGTTTTGAACCACACTCCACCTCTGCTTGCTATAATAAAAATGAATGCAACCTCAACATTTTGCTTCCCAACAACACCAATAAAAGACGGTCTGAGTTTTCAGATAGACGGCTCTGCTGGTTGTGTATCGTCTCACAGTTTACGATGGAGTTTGGAAAGTCAAAGCCACAGACCACAAACCTTAGGCGATGCTTCTGCACTGTGGTCCCCTGCTTTTCTCCGTCATTGAACGTTACGATATGTCAATGTTATGACTGGATGCCATTCCCATCTGGTTATGTGAGAGGGACTTGGCAAGAGCTCTTACTGTTTTCATTGCTGCTCTGTTTGATTGCATTGTTGAGTCAGACTTAAAATTTGACCAGAGTGACAATAAATATCTTGAATGTTTTTTCCAGTTAATATTTTTCAGCATATGATATGAAGTATCTGTTTGATTACCTAGACCCCAGGCGGCAGCAGCAGCCATACGAGCCATCTTAGCTTGGGTTTCCTCGCTGACCAGTGTCCATTCCTCACAGCACTGCTGGTGCAACTGGCCCCTGGAAAACATTAACCACATGCTTCAGATGGTAGAAAAAAAAAAGAATCCAGATTCTGTCGAATCCCATATTCTGAGTGATGACATCAGTTAAGTCCTACTGCATGTTCACAGTGATGCAGTTTGCAAGATTCAGAGACTGATCTGTGCTATGATCAGGCTACCTAGTTGATCATGCAATCAGGTTTTATTGAATGCACTGCAGTATGGTGACATGGACTGCCAACAATTCACTGAATAACAAAGAACAAAAGACAACCCAGAATTTTGCTGTCATTGTGCAATGCATATACACTTAGCTGCATATTACCTGGTGTCTGAGAGCTATGTGGTTTTTCAGCATACATACAATAAATGGTTGCTTCACAGTGTTTCATAGACCAAAGCGACCCTACAACATAGTGTGTTATGATTAAGATAATAATGCTTGGACAGCAGCTTTCATAGCACATCTACATAGACCATAATAATACAGTTTAAAAACATAAAACATAACATAAAAACAGCCTTTATCTTTATTATGATAATAAAAATCATGTCAATACACTAAATTTTATTTTCCAATTTTCCTGTGCCAAATAACAATTAAAGAAATGATTTACCACAATAACTATGTGCTTTTGGCCAAGGAAGAGAAATAAACTGAATGAAGGTAAGCCCTGGTTTCAATTACATCTGCCATTATTTATTTTTTCATTTGTTCTCAAAGATGAACATCAGCCGACTGTTCTTCCTACCACAGTCTGATAATATCAAGTATCCCGGCAAACAGATGAATGTTCCCGTTGGGGTCAGATGCATTTAACCAAAACTAATTCCTCATTAACAACAATCAGTTCTGCACAGGCCAACATGAGATCAAACCGACCGCATGTGTTTTACAGGCAGGATGCTGGAGCGACCTTGGTTGAGAGGAGAAATAAAGGGAGGAACAGACAGAAGAAGAACAAAAAAAAAAGAAAAAGAGAGAGACAGGTTTGGATAAGGGTCAGTGAAGTGAAGCCGTTTTCCAGCTGCCTGCCTATCGTATAACGTGAAAGCAACAAGTACGAAAAGCTCCGGTACACTGGTCATGTGTGTCCCTACAGCAGACAAGAAGTCGAGTGGAAAGTAGCTTGAGTTATAGTCTGACTCAGCAGATCATATCTTCAGAATTTCAATTAAATAATAAATAAAATAAACCCTGTCAACTTAAAAGGAGGCTTTAATTTAGTCATGTAAAAAGTTTCCATCACTGGCTAACTGTAATGAAAGCTAATTTCTATTCATTTTATTTTAAAGTACTTGGTCCAGGACAGTGTAGATGTTAATCAACTGCACGTGATTGACATTCTCTCATTTTTGTTAGTTTACGTTTACCTGTTGGTACCTGAGCAGAGGCCTAATAAACCAGAATGTGAAAACACCTGCATGGGTGTTCAGGGCATTAAAGTGACATACTAGCAGCATAATGTAACAGAACACAACTAGGATTGCCAGGAATCTGACATCCTGATATTTTGTGATACATAATTAGCTAAATCTACTTTTCTACTTCCCGGAAAAAAGCCATAAGGATCCAGCTGTTTTTAGCATCTGTGCATGTGAGTCTGTGTGTTCACATACTGAGGATATGTTCCAAAATAAAGATGCCTTGAAAAGTCCAACCTTGAAATGCTGTTATCTATACGAATTCAACTATGTGACAAAATGTATTTTAGAGAAAGTGTGAACAAAGTGGCGTGCAAAAACAAACAAAAAACAATTATTTTCTCAAAAAAAGAAAAAAAAAGAAGGAAAAAAATGACAAAACATTTATCAGACACTCACTAACACTGCTGACAGAGTGCTGTACACAGTATGTTGGACAGTTACAAAGTAAAGGGGGTAGACTCATACCTGGCATGGAGGTTAATATGATCCAATATTGCTGCAGTGATAATTTAATTCATTCTGAGTCATTTTTCATGACATGTTTCAATTTTTTGTCACCACCTAAAAACTGTCCAACATGAGGCCTGAGTTTGACAGTCAAAAAAATTAACTGCACTTTAAAACTCTTTCTCTCACCAGGTTTGGATTAGCACAGACATGTACAATATCCCTTAGCTTGACAGAGAACAATATGTTCTTATAAGCCTGATCTCATTTGACTCATGACCCACTCAACTATTATATCATTTCTGAGCCTTACCAATACACAAATATAAACCAAAAGCTCCAATTCAGCTGAATCATCTTCTTGTAAAATTATTAAATCATTTTCTTGAGAAATGAATAACAGTGTATACAACAATGGCACAAGGATGGCAAGTTACATAAGCAAATTAACATCTGCTTAGCGTCAGGGGTTCTGTGACGATCCACATAGTTGGATCCTTCTGACATCTTGTGACTTTGTTTTTCCGCAAAAATGCTCTTTGAAGGTGGGCAGTCGTTATGGACTTAAGCCTCAGCTGTGGTGAGGTTTCATTGGATTGGCGGCGCCTCTCACTGGCGTTGGATGTCTGTTCATGCATTTCCCGTTAAAATTACTTTGGTCAACTCGTAGGACCTGTTTTCTCTCTCTTTTCACCCAGTCATCAAAGGTCTAATGTCAGGTCTAATTTTGAATAGACTTCCTACGCACAGTGAGCAAATACAAAGTTGGAGATTCGAGAGCTCCCAGATGCTGTCTTTATTCATTAGAGCAAAGGTGGAAAACTGAGAAACCCAATGTGTTCTTTACTTTATAACTCAAGTGAACCACACAATACATTTCTACCACAACAAAAATAGGGCTGTCTGTTAGAAAAAACAAACTTATGGTAAAAAAAAAATACAGTCAGCAAATATTACAAAGTGGACTCCACTATTTAACTCACAACAGATATGACTGATGACATACCATTCTCCCAGGGCCTCTAAGCAGCGCATTCTGCCCAGGATGAGTTCTGGATCCTCTTTGTTCATGTCGATCTTCTTGTCATATGCCACCAGGGCATCCTCCCACTCATGCAGCTTCTCATACCAGGTGGCTTGAATTTCCTAAAAATAAAAAAATAAAAAAACAGGGAGTTGAAGGGAGTCACAGAAGAAACATGAAACTTTTTACTATGTAACTATAAAATCAACACATTTTCCTGAACTATTTGTCTGCCATGAATACTGTTTTATCACGTGGCCAAGACTTACTATCTTGACAAATTGAAAATGTAATAAACAGTTGAAGCAGTTGAAGCAACTAAGTTTTGAAATTAAGCTCCATGTCCATTTACAGTCAGACAAAGACTTCCACAACTAACTTTCATTATATTATCATATGGCCGATTGGCAGTAACCCCATTTAGGATTCTAGTGGCCTGCGGGTAAAAGCTCTTCCTGAGCGTCTCGGTGCCGACATGGTGTATCCGGTAACTTCTTGGTGGTTGGGATCCTTAATGATATTCCTTGCCTTATTCTTGCAGCGCCTGGTGTAAATATCCTTTGTAGCACATTCCTCAGTATTTGAGGGGATACCCGGAATTTCCTCAAGCGTCTGAGGTAAAACAATCTCTGCCTTGC
This sequence comes from Scomber japonicus, assembly GCF_027409825.1. Lineage (NCBI taxonomy): Eukaryota > Metazoa > Chordata > Actinopteri > Scombriformes > Scombridae > Scomber > Scomber japonicus. The sequence continues at coordinate 9,743,192 of NC_070581.1, read as the reverse complement.
CTTCCTCACCACTGAGTCAGTACGAAGGACCTAGGTCAAGCTGACAGTGAGGTACTTGATGCTTCACCCTCTTCAACGAGGACCCATTAATATTAAAAGTGGTGTAGTTCCTTCCTTGCTTCTTCCCAGAGTCCACTACCAGTTCCTTAGTCTTGCTGACATTAACAAGTAGGTTGTTGACCTGACACAAGTGAGTCAGGTCCTTTACTTCCTTCAGGTAGGCCTTTTAACTGTTGTCTGTGATCAGACCCAAGGTGTGTTTTGTCAGAAACTTCATGATGGCGTTGAAGTTGAAAGTGGCTACATAGTCGTGTGTACACATGGAATACAGCAGAGGGCCCAAAACAAAACCCTGGTGTGCTCTGGTGTTAAGAGGTGTGTCCACCTACCCTAACCACCCTGGGTTTGCCTGTCAGGAATTCAAGGATCCATATGCACAGTGAGGTGTTTAATCCCAGCTCTTTGCTCTTTGTGATGAGCCTGGGGGTAACTATGGTGTTAAATGTTCAACTGTAGACAATGAACAGTAATTGTAATAACAGTAACATTAGTTTTGGGTTCCGTTGCTTCACAAATTAAATCCACCACAGACTCAGTGAATCAATGATGTCAATGGTGGCATCTTGGAATGTGCTATAGAGTCCGTCACATAGTGCAGACTCTAGGGTGGCCTATGATTGGCCTGACAAATTCCTGATCTCTTGTGTCTCTTGTGTTTACATACTCTGATCTCGCAAGATGACAACATGGTCGCTTTTCCCAAAAATGGGTGGTGATTCCGTTCTGCAGCCGTTTTTAAATGACATTTATAGCAGTGATCCAGAGTGTTTATCCCCCTGACATCGCAGTCAAAATGTCAATGGAGGTGAGACATAGCCTTCTTAAGGTTAGCCTGATTATAGTCTCCAGCAATAATGAGCGCCGCAACAGAATTACAAGTCATTGCAAAGATCTGACAATGTGCCATCAGTGTAAGTATCTACTTCTCTCTGGTGACATCAACCATTGGAAAAGTACAACCTTTGTTTTAGTGATGATTGCTGACTGGTATACAAAACAGAGAAAGCTTGCATCCTCTCACAGTAAAGCTTTCCAAATGGTCACCTCATAAACAAGGGAGTGCAAAGTGAAACCGTTTTTTTTACCAAGTCTTTTAACTTTTACTGCGCTTTTAAAGAGAAACATAAATGCAATTCACAAAGGCAGAAGGAAAGACCTTTTCCACAGGATTCCCAGTGGTTGGGAAAACATGTTGGCTTTGGGCTAAAATTAACCACATAGAAATACTATGTTTAGGTCATCTCTAACACAGTACTGCTTTTTTGCTACACTAACCACATTAATTATGTCATCAACACCAGCTTAGCCCTTGAATTTGGATCTGTGGCAACTGTGGATAATGGAGAAATGTACATCCATACAATAAACAAAGACCACAGTTAATACATTTAACAGGGGGAATTAAAACAAAATGTGTAATGGTGTCAAATTTTTAACAGTTATTTCATATGTGGATCAGGTCCATCTACAAAGAACATGAAGCACAGGGAGGAACAGTCCTTCACATGTACAGAATTAAAAAAAATAAATAAAAAAATAAAAAATAAACATAAAGTTCCCCCCAAAAAATATATAGCTTTCCTATGTGACTAATATAACTAATACAGGTTAATTCAGGCATTGGCTCAATATAAACACAAGTACAGACATACAGGAGTGACACATTTTTTGTGGCTTTCTATTTGACCCATCAGAAGTCACATAGGGAGTTACGGTGAATGGCGCTATTTAGGAATCCTAAAAAAACCCTCACTGTTCACAAATAATTACTGTTTGTATTTTTTGGTATGAAGCATTACGTTCTTTTACCACTGGAAAAAAAGCACAAAGTATTCCCAAGTAACCTTTAATACATACACAGTACAGAGACATGAAAGAAAAGGCAGACATCCTCTGAATAAGATGAAAAAGTCTGTATTTTTGCTCCTTGCTCTTGACAATTGATCAGAGTAGCAGATGTTTTTTCCACGTGCTGCACATTAAGAACAGGGTGTTCTGGGGGTAGGTGTCTTAAATGACCCTCATTCCCATGTCAAACTATGTAAGGGGGAAGGATACCCCAGGAAGAAGCGCATAAAACAGCCCATTAAGACTGTATTTCGACTGAAAATGCACCAAAAAATACAAACCTCTGTTGCTATAGATACTGGTGAGAACATGAAATACAAAACCAGTAAGTCCAGTTTGAAAATCCAGGAAGAGTTGGAAGATGTACCAGATGCAAAGACACTGAAATGTAGTTTTTATTTGTATGAAGCAGGATTTTACAAACCCTTGAAAGTTATTAGTCAGTCATTTTCTCCTTTATTTGATAACTGCCAAGACAGAACATGCTACGTGGTACTGGATCTAAAATGTGCACTTGCATGCATTTGATTGGCCAACATAATATGGTCCTGGGTAATGTAGGACTGTGCTGCTGCAACAGCTGAGCCAGTTTAGACCATTTTTATGAAAAACACTCAGCCCTATTCAATAGCACCCCTGCTGTGAAAACCCAGTGGTAGCATTGGAAAGAAAAAGAAGATTGCGGTTTTCTTTCCTAGTGTTATTGCCGAGATAAATGCAGTATAAGAAAGGTTTCATTTTTGTACGGAGATAAAAAAAAATAAGAAATTATCCAAGAAATTTAAAAATGTACTCACCAGCTCACCAAAATGTTTCATGGCGTACTCCAGCACTCCAGATGCAGCTTCTGGCTGTTGCAGTTTATTGTTGATACTACAAGAAATGACAGAAACAAAACTGAGCTTTTAGGCCTTTCTGAACACAAAACATGGGGAAAACTACTCTCCATCTCTGATTCAACATGAAGACAATAAGTACGTGCAGATCATCTCTGCCTCTCTTCAGAGGAGAGAAATTCATTTGGAGTTTAAATATGATACCAAAATTAATAAAAAATGAAATACATTATTCTAACAAACTTGATGCAAAATGAATATTCTGCTTTCCATGTTATCATCATGACTGCCAATTTAATGAAAGGCTTTTTAGATTTTATAGTTTTTATTGGCATATTTTGGTACAGCAACTGCTACATTTCAGTAGTTAGTAGGAAAATTCTCACTCCGACAGCTGCCTCTGTGTCTCTCTGCATGTCTCTTTCCAGTATTATGTTGTGTTGCTGCTGACAGTGTAACATCACCTGTCAACTAGAATATTTTCCTCGAATATCTCTGTGATTGTCACATCTCTTCACCATGTCTCATCACTGAGCGCTTAGCTTTAGAAAGACAGTTTTTTATCGACTAAGTTTACATCAAATCATTCCCACTTTATTTCTGTCAGTGCAGAGTTGCTCTGATGACATGTTGGGTTGTTTCATATTTTCTAATCATTTCTGGTCCTACTGTGACTGCTTTGTTTATTTGTTATGAGATGGTCTGCTGATTTCTTAAAGTGGGACTTGAAGCTGTGCTGTGTTTTAACTCTTTGCAAACTTCTTTGTGAAACTAGTCCACAAACTGAACTTTAAGTCGTCTAATATGGCAATTTTAGAGGAGATGATTACGCTAATGATCACATCTCACGAACGCGTACCTCAAGTTTGGGCAGATAATACGAGTTTTGTTGAATTCCACGTTTGTAATGCACCATGATGCTAACTGCTAACTCTACTGTTGACCTGGAGAGGTGAGGACAGACATGTGCAACATGTGAGGCACCAGGCACTTCATTTCACATGCTAGCTTCACCAGGATGTTTAGGATATCCCTCCCAAATCCTAACCGTCTGCGTGCAGGCACCTCAAACCAAGAAAAGAGCCAGTAATGAAAGGAAACGAGATGGCAATCCCTCACTAGCTTCCCACCCACAAACACTGAAATCTAAGATTTTCAGAATGCACAGTCAGGCCAGAAAAACCACTACCTGACACTGAACCCTGGATTTCTCTGGTAGAAATTGGCCCCTGCATCACCTGTGTGTCTTCAAGAAAAGTCATTCACCCGACAATGAGACACTCTTACCATTGCCAGTCAAGTAAAAAACATGCTTAAATGCATTTTTGGCATTGTGAGATAAATGTTCCCTCTTTCATCAAAAGTGTTTATTGTGAGAAGTAAATGCAGCTATTGACATTTGTCTAGGTTGTCTGACAAATGATGCGTTATCTGCCAAAACACCACAATTCCCATTTGTACACCCTCCACTCACCCGCACCGTCACCACATCTGGAAACACTCCTGTGAAACGCAAGTCTATTATATTTCCTCAACTGCAAAACCCATGCAGCCACGGCCAATACATCTGTAAAATGTAGCGTTTGAAGAGTGCTGGTATGCAGTGGAGTTCCTGAGGACAGCAGGCAAAAGTTGATGAAGGATACTTGAGCATATATGTCAGAAACCTGGTCTGATGCAGGGTAAAGGCCAAAGAATGTGATGAAATGGCACAGCAAGTGGTCACCACAAAGCATAAGAAGCTACTGGTGCAGATGTGAATACTTGACAGGTAAAATAACAAATATTCACAACAGGAGCTATCCTGTACATAAGTGGAAACAGAAGACAATCTGCCCTCAACAAGTAACCTTCCTTTCGCTGATTTCAGGGGCTCAGTTGCTAATCATGTGCCATAAATGTAATACTTGTGTGATTAGTTCCACAATTTTGAAGTGTCCTGTCTTCAAGAAAGACTTAAAGCAACTAAGAGTGATGACACTTTTTCTCTCCTGACACTGACACCAAGTCTTGATCCAATAGTCGCTCCTGTACCTCACCTTATTCTGTAAAGACTGTGAATATCAGGGGCAAAAGTGTTTATCTGACTGCTGTCTGGATTTTGATGTGGTTGATTTTTGTTTGTTTTGGTGGAAATATCTATTGATTAATACACTGAATGTAAATATTCTGAGAGACCTAATATTGTACCCAGAACAAACAAAAAAAACCCACTGTTCTATATGTAACATAATATCAGTTCTTGCCTACAAGTGTTTGTACTCCATTAGAGTACACTTTTTAATGTTTGGCACTAACCTTTAAATGTTGTCCAGACCATCAGGTAGGAATTGAGTGCCACAATGGTGAAGCCCAATCTCTTATAAGCCATTTTTAAAACTGACTAATTAGTATAACACATGGAGTATTGTTTTATTAAATTAAAGGCATTGAACAATTGATGTATATCCTGACAATCAATAAGGTCCTTTCACAAACTTTAGTATTTGAAGTGACTTTTCAAAAGTAGCTGACAGGGGGTGCAAGACTTGACAGAAATTAAACCAGACAGATTAAGATTGCGTAACATGAGAAAGTGAGCTCATTTTAGTGAATAAGCATTTTTCTGCAACTCTTATGATGCTTGACACAGTGCCATGCGCCGTTTCAGCAACCAATTAAATGACTATCCCACAGACTTCCTGCCATCCAGTATTATGACTAACACTGCCAATATCACATTGGTACATTGTGTATACTTGGTCATTAAAATTGGACCTACAAATTACTACTTGTTGTCAAATAATCAACTATCATGCATCAAGTGAACAAATGAACTGTGATGCCTCCATGTCCCACCGCACACAAGCTGCCGAGGTATGCTAAAGCTGCCCAGATGTGGTTTCATCTAGGGAGACAAATCAGAATAGGAGCCTTCTCTCTGTGTACCCTGGAGATTTCATTGTCCCTCAGCTGAAGCCATCTGGCTGCCAGTTCCAAGCACATGCAGTCTAAACACATCCAGATGACTCACATAGGCTCACGTAGCATTCTCCTCAAGTAAAGACTCCATCAAACTATTAGCAAGCACAAAGCTTCTTCAGACCACTGTCAAACCTCTTTCTTGCTCAGGACCACAAACATCACTTCCTAACTCAACTTTTCTTTGATTTGCTTTTGTGAAGAATGTGGAAGTCACTGAAAACAGCTTGAGCTTAAGTTATGTCAACAGTAAAACCATCAGGATTAATTATATCTTGCTATGAATTAAAAAAAAAAAAGCCCAGTATCCTGAATCAGATTTCTCTGAGGCTGAATTCTAAACACTGAATGACATTTACACGTGACTCTTTTCTACACAAGTTCAGAAGGGAGGATCCTTGGTACCATTTATAACTGTGTAAGGCCAGTCTGTAGACATTATAATGTAAACTAAACAAAAATACCTGAGCTGGAAATAAATAACATATTTTACAGGACAAATTCAGATCATAAATGTACATTGGCCGTATCCTGCAGTTGATTCCCAAATTCAGAATAAATAGTTTTGCCTTTCAGCTTACTTTATGACTGGGAATTTTTATTGCCCCTCCTATTGCAAAAACAGAACTCTGCTCCACCTTTGCTATTCAAATATATCTGACTAGTGGAGAAAAATCTCAGTATATACAGTAAGTCTAAAATTAAAAATAATTAATCATCTTAAACAAACTCATATCTTGTATTTGGCTTAATCCAAAAAAGTTGACTGAATCCTTCATTTTGGGCCATGGCAGTGTCATGCTGTTAAATTTTCGACACACAGAGAAACAAATCGCTTTCCACTAAAATGTCTCAAGAGTGCAACACAAATGATTTATCATACTACAAACTCTAAGCCAGAATATATTAAATTTTGATTAATATAATACATTCAGACATGATTAGCTTGGGTCTGAAAGAACCAAGAGGGACTACAGCTATATATTTTCTTTTCAAATGTTACGCTCTTGATCATAAATGAGAACAAAACTGCAGGATAGAAAGAAAAATCCCCTCCGGTCCAATAAAATAATTCTCAATCCCCTTCTTAGCTATTCTAAAGTGGCTTGGCTCTTCATTGAGAAGAGAGAGCTGATCCCTGAGGAAATTGGAGATATTTCCCCCCACAGCGGCTAAGATGTATATAGAGCTCAGACAGAGGAAAAATCATGCCTCACTACTGGACCTAATCTAATCTAATTAGGAAGATATCCACTTGGTCCTTGCTGATTTTTTGGGCCTTTTGCTTGCCAAGTGCTGACTCCATTCTTAATGTTGAACATAATAACTTCAAAATGGGAATAGTTATCTAAACACTGTTCTAGGAAGGGCTGAGTCAAGGTCCATTTAATTTATTCTTTTTCTCACTTTTGATGTTGAAAATATGTTTGTCAGTTTGGCTATTTCTTAAGAACATCTTATATAATATTGGCAGAGGTTATTAACAGACCTACAATTGAGGTACAATGATTCATCCCTCAAACCGCTCGTTATGATTCCTGCAGATCTCTCAGTTTAGTGCAACCACAGTGATATTCCATTGTCAAAGTACAAACAAAGAGTCAAGAAAATTCACTTTAACCTTATGTAGACCATTAATGAGGAAATCATGTATGTAAATGACATTAAGACTGAAATGGGAACAAAGGAAGCTTGGAGCTGTAGCTGATCCACCAGTGAGCTAGCTCTCACTTTGTCAAAGGGAAAATGCTGCTGATATACAGTACAATTATTTTGGTTGACAGTTTAGCTGAGGGTTTGCTGAATGAAAACAGAGACCATAAATTAGTCTGGATCCTTACACGTGATTGATACCAGCCAAAACAGCAACTGCTCAGTTGGTCCATGACAGTGGCAGATCTTTCACACCTCTGAACCTTACGTTTCGCTCTATTACATGCAGCATGGAAAAGTGACACTGGCTATCGGACACATCTCTGGCCTTTGTGCCTGAGGAACTGTTCATTCGTGGGAAAGCCAAAATACAATCAACAAGACTCTCAGGCAGATTGAACTGAACTATCTAGCACCTGGTTTGAGCTCTTTCCATTGCGCAGGCCTTGTCCTTGCAGACTACAGATGAGAAACGGATGGGGTTAAGACTTTAAGACTTTCTTGACAACAGTCAATACACTACTTAAACCGGCCATTGTATCTGAAACAAACACTCGTCTAGGCAACAGGGCATGAGAAGGGCATATGGAAAAATTAAAAAGAAATAAACAGTCCATCAATAGATGACCTCATATTTACTAGAAAATATGTCAAGCAGTAAGTGTCCCTGCATAGAGCACGGCTGGAGAAACTGCTTTATAAACAAGAGTCATTTAATCCTGGCTAACAGGTGGAACAGTATGAACACAAAAGCAGCTATGAAAAGGAAAAAAACACTTTAACCCTGTACACAGCACAACTGGTCAACAGCTGCTGTTTTTACTAAGGTGGAGACATTCAACATTGTCTAAGAAATCAAGAATGCAAACCTCTGTGCAATTCAAAAACAACACCTTATGAAATATGGATTTAAAGCAACACCAGCCTTTTTCTATAGACTGAACATTAACAACTGGTTGGACCTTATATTGAATAGAAGCTCTTGAAAGCATTGACAGATAGATGGTATTCCAAAAACTCAAAAATAAATATAAGCATTTTTCTTTTTTCTAAAACCTTCTTTAAAAAAAAAAAAAAAGACAATATAGCATTATCCAAAGTTTTAAATTGTATCATAGTGAGCAATGTAGCATGGAGAGCCAGAACAACTTTGTTTTGCTTCTCTCTCCAGAAAAGTTACACCAACAATCCCATTCAGACATCAGTCAGGGGCAATTACAGAATGACTGACGTTAATGGGTCCAAAACATTCCTATTTTTTCAGCTGGAGATTTTTTAACCTGACCATGACTGAGCTTTGAAAGAAAATGATACTGTACTTCTGACTGTTGACACATGAATCAGAGGATGAATGAAGGCAGGGCAAGGCATGGCAGGTTTATTTGTATAACCCCTTTCAGCAAATCGATGTGCTGTTCCGGTGTAGTTTTACACAGAAAATGTACTCTAACTGTAATGGTTTTACATTCTTCACTCATATCAGAAATATATTCTGGGCCCAGCCATTGAGTAAATTAAAAATGTGCAGCTGCACTGTAATTGTCATCTATAACTCACCAGAAGCATATTGAAGAATGAAGCAAATTGTTACATTGCCAACTCACCTGATTTATCCAACAGGAACCATCCATCTTAAGCACACTGTGTACAAGTTAGTCATCTCAACACCACCACTGTTTGATACTGACATATTACCTCTTGCTCTTAAGAATCTAGTTATGAAAAGCGATTACTTTAAAAAGGCATAGGATACGTTAATTATCGCAAACAGTTTGAAGTGAAGAAACGATAAATGCTGTGGTATAACAAACATTCTCTTTCATTTAGATAATATCCTGACAAACCACACTGTGTCTGAACAGTGTCAGTTGACACTATATAAAATGAGGAACTATATCCTGAACTCATAAGACATGAACATCAATCTTCAAGTTTGGCACAAGCACATCATCTATGGAACTAATGACTTACATGTTGTCATTATCAAACACAGACCTTGGCGGTTATGCATCTTTAGAGACAGCAATACTTCACTGTATGAGATAAGCATGGAGTCATAGGAAGTGGTTACCACAGTTTCCGACCAGATTGCCCTGGGATGGGTGTGGCTAAAGTGGTTCTGAACTCGTCTCTGACACCATCTGACTAGTCTATTGTCCCTCATTTCTCATCAAAACAAACCATCAAAACAAAAAGATGGCTGTTTCACCAAGCACATGAACAAGCATCAGGAAACACTTAACATCATTTGACATTAAAGCACTTTTTCGAAATGACCAAAACCAGCTCTCTCACGGAAAACCTAACTGTATAGCTTAGTGCTCTGGGATATGGTAATGTAAACAGGTATAGTGAAATATTACCAACTTGCATTTTTAAGAGAGGTTTTGCAAATAATGCCTTTTTGTTGAAATGGTTTACATAGAAAAACAGGCTGCTCTTCCATTGTATAACTTTACATGACATTTTTCTGTTTTTCTTTTCCCTAAAGTAAGTTAGGCATGTTAGGGGGCCACTGAGACATCAGCTGGAGAAACCATTCCACCCACATTTAAAACACGCTATGACCACATTGGGATACCACAGGAGAATGTGTCTGCTGTGTTCCTCACCTTCAGGTCAAGAGGCCAATAGAACAAAGCATCTCCGGCAGTCCCAAAAAACAAAAAAACAAAAAAAACCTTACCTCATTGGAATGCTGCTGTTGCTATGTGAACAAAGAGATCCATATCCAATGTTTTTGGAGGGACTTGAGTTTCCGCGGGCAACATATTGACTACATTTTCAGTAAGATTATCTGTTTAATATTTCCAATGAAAGATGCCAATTCTCTGATACATTTATTTTGCTTTGTTCAACTGACAATGACTCATGCTATAATTGATTTTTCTTCTAAACAATGGAAACAAACAGTGAGTATAGTTAATTCATTTACAAAAGGATTTGGTTTGAACCACAAAGTAACAGAATGAGCTATCAGTCAAAAAGGCGAAAGTATCATTATTTATAGCCTTTCAACTTGTTTGGTTACACATTTAATCCAAACTAATTGAGGAATCCATTCTAACAACTCTACAGCTATATGGTAAACACAAAGTGGACGTTTTTGCATTTTCACTTACTTAAATAAACAGTAAGACCAACGTGAAAGCATGAGATCATTATCATACCCGCAAAGCTAAACGCCTTCAACGGAATGGAAACCCTAAATGTTGGCACAAGTGTTTTTTGTTTTCTGTCCTGTGACACAATCTTCTTTATATCTCAATGTCACGAAACGTCCCTCTGAAGCAGTGCCACATGGCCAACTGTGCTTACACAAAGAAGGGGAAACTACTCTAAAGGGGATAGGGGCTAATCCATCCTCTCTCCCTCCAGTACTGTTTGTCCCAGCTACTGGTTTGTAGGGTGGCGAGCAGACGCCTGATGCCTGGGCCGCATCGGCTACATGACAACAGACACCACCTGGTAGCCATCACCAGCTTAAGCCACCAGACCTCTTGATGGTCTGCCAGGGCAAAAAGTCTGCCACTCTCAGAGCTGGAGGATACCCCGGTGCATACTGTCTCCCTCATTACGGAAAATATGGAACAGCTTATTTAGCCCCTACACGTGATCAGGTTTAACTGAGCTGCAGATGATTATTCACTGTATTATTTTGAAATTCACATCCATGGTACGTCAGCTGCTTTCCTTAGGCGCAGTAAATAATAAATAGTAATGTAAGATCTTGTGTTTAAAATCAAAACCATTGTCCTAAAGCATCAACATAGTATTTATTTATTTTCATATCTCATTTAGATGATCTGCCTTTCAAACTTTTCAAAGACTAGTCAAAACCATATTGCTACTATGATAATCCAAGATTTAAAATAAAAAAAAACAATTAAAAAGGAAAAAGAAATCTTACCTCTGACATATTTCATTAATCTAAACAAAAGAAATATTAATGAAGGAAAATTAAGTGGAAGCACCTTAAAAAAATACTATTCCTTCAAATGAATAAAACGGATGGTAAAATGTGTATAGTTGAAACAGAGGATCTTGTGTGCAGACTGAGTGGACAGGTGGAAGAGGTTTCTGTTAATACAGATTATGTAATTCCAAGTTTTTAAAAAGGAGCACTGGAATCCACTGGCTCCTGCTTTCACCTCCTGCCTTCCCTGTAATTGAACCCATGAGTCCTCCGCTGACAGCTTGGCCCCTGTGGTCACTGTCTGATTACAAAAAATTCTTCCAGTATATTTAGAGACACAAAAGATGTCTGTGAGAATATTCTAACTAAAATCTTTGTTTTGTCAGCTCGCATTTATCAAAGATAGATGACTGTTGCAATTAGCACAGCAGGCTGTCCAACTTGTCTTAAAGGGCAAAGGAAAAAATCTGCTCAATGAAAGATGTGGGCTTCCCAAGGAAGTCATATAAAGAAGAGGGCTTTGGTTAAAGTTTAGTGATTACAATTAATGTTGAGGGGAGTTGTGCATTCTTCATTAAGAGCCCGGTGAGACATAGTTAGAAGGTAGACGGTATTTAAAAAAGCTGTTTCTAAGGGAAAAACAGTGTGATGCTAAAAGTATAAACCAGCATCCAGCTGGACCTTCCTGTACTAGGACTGAATGACAAAGTCCAGGGCCAGAGGAAAGTGATGCCACTGGTATGCACTGCTGGAGAGTGAGATGTGACTCACAGAGCAGTTAAGGCAATGAGGAAATCCAGGAAGGCAAATTATCTGTGTTTTTCCAAAAGAGACTGACGTACATCAATAACTTAAGGTTAAGATTTATGGGGAGGTCAACAGGAACTAAGCACCATCAATTATCGCATTATTAAACATCTGCCAAAGGTAAAATTATTATTATTATTATTATTAAGGCAAACACTGATTATTTTTGAAAGCTGAGTGACTTACAATTCTAAAAACCAAGAAACATCTGCTGACACATCATAGCAAAGATACATATCTTAACTGAATTAAACTTGAAATAGTGTCACTCAGAGATGTAATATTAATACTTTAAAATAACTGAATATTTAGGAAAACATTATGTGGTAACTGAACCTACCTTGAATGTCACAATCATCATATGTGTTGGCCATTTTAAGCTACTGTGACTGAGGTACATTAATATTAGGGCTGACCAACACAATAAGAAAAAGTTTATTTTGGATAAATTGTGACAAATGGAGAGGATGGTCATGTTTAGGACCTAACCAGAGTTCAAGGTTTGCCAGAAAAGTAAAACCTTGCACCAAACTCAAAATGAAGACTGTCTAATATCTCTCAATTATGTTATATAAAGAGGATAAGATGGCTTATTACTTCCACATGGGTTTTAGAAAGCAAACAAATACAGAAAACTAAAAGCACATGTCAACATTCAACAATACGACCCAATGCAATGAGCATAAAGGAAATTGCAAAGTGGTGACCAGTTGTAAAAAAAAGTAGCCAGCAACGGTTTTCAGTTAAATGCCCAGGAAAATGAGGAGCTACACACATCCAAATATTTAGCTTGGACCCTGACACATCAAAACATTAACAGACCATTTTATAGTTATGTAATATTTTGGAATTTGAGAAAAGTCATACTTTCTATTTGTGCTCTGAACCGCAGTTGCCATGACACAACTATGATGCTGAGCAGGACATTCAAAAATGTTTCCTCGTTTGCCTGACTGAACATGTGAGGTTAAGTGTGGGCCGCTTGCCAAACATTTGGCAGAAGAGACACAAAACGGTTGAGGTTTTCAAAAAACAAGGCTGAGTTGTTAATGCAAGATTATGTAATAAGATGGTAGAAGAGGGTTAAGTGTCAAGTTTAGTTTTTGTTTCACATCTGCTATAATCTTTCAACCCTGTCTGCCCCTCAGCTCCCAGTTTTCCATGGGTTTCCATGGGTTATATAAATTCATGTAACTGACTATTAATACTAATATGTAGTAATAACAACATGTCAATGCATATCCTGTGCAGTATATGAGAGTGTAAACTGATAGACGAGAAAGTCTTGGCATAAATATGGACACATTTTAGGCATCATTTAGCATATTGCACTTTAACAATGGAAGATGTATTAGAAATAAAAACGGATGGTCGATGGTAAACAGTGAGTCAGGCTGAGACAGGTTTAAAAGGTAAGTGGTTAAATACTACTACTTAAATAATCTACTGTACTTAACTGTGTATTGCTGACATGAACACCGTCACCCCCCCCCCCCCCCCCTTTTCCAGGCAGTTCATTCCTGTCCATGTGGAGTCGGGAAAAGTGATAAAAATTGACAGGAATGTCCTGGTTCTGCTGTGTGTCAGCACTGCTATGCAGAGCTCTTGATATTTGCTGGATTCCATCATAGCACTTCATCTATTGTTCTCAGCAATGATCAGTCAAAGCCGGGTATCACAGACATCATGCATGATCTGTTGTCTCAATATCCAAGGCATTGTCTGACCCTCACCTACACCTAGACCCCTCCTTTGGCCAACTCTCCAAAGCATCTTCTCTAACTTGGCAGGGCTGGTTGTTCCTCAGGGAAGTTGGGATGAGACTGAAATTCCACAGAGTGGAAATTCAAGAACCTCTCTGATGTCTGATATTATAAAGGCATTCTTTTTTACATTCCGTCAGTGATTGGCATGTTATATGTTTTAAAAGAGAAGACAGTCAAGGAGCAGTATTCTGCAAACACTGTCATTAAGCCATGCCAATTCAGCAGCAGGTTGTATTTAAAACCATCACAAACATTGCAAGGACACCACTGTCACTGGTCCAAGGCTACTTTGCAATTCACACAGACACAGTTACCTAGGTCAAACCCAAGCTGACCTAGGGTGAACTGGTGTTTCAGGGAAGTGAATGGTATGATACAGACGTTTAAATAAAATGTAATCAACTCCCTGAAAAGAGAGTGAGAGGGAAGGAAGGAAAGAAAGAAAGATTGTACATGTGGGCAAGTGTGAGAGGAAGAGAGAAGAAAAAAAAGAGAGAGCGAGAGCGCGAGAGAGAGAGAGAGAGAGAGAGAGAGAAAGAGAGAGAGAGAGAGAACAAAAGAAGCGAGGTAAAACTCAATGGTACTCTGTGGTTTATTAGTGGTGTATGGAACTACAATGCCCTGCAGAAAGGAGTCTGCTTACAGCGACAGCCAAAGACTAACCTGCGACAGCTGTCTCATATGAATGAGTCTAATGCGGACTTCTTTCCTGTGGCGTTTTTCTGCTGAAATATTTGTTTAATGTTATCCAGCAACATTTTCTTTTCTTTTGTGGGGTGGCCTGCTGGTCGAATCACATGCCACATAACTACCATATCCACAGTTCGATTCCGGCCATGCTGTCATTTACATTCTGACCTCTGGTGCATGTTGTACCCATCTCTCTACCCATGTTTCTTGTCTCCTGGCATTTTTATCCATGGATGTATACAGAAAACTGGATACAGGAACAGCACTGAGCTTTGAAGCAAAGCAGCCAAATCATGTAATTACAACATCATGTGATGCACACCTGCCCAAAAAAACTTTTTCCTATAGACTTACATTGTGAAAGAGTTGTCTGTAAATCATTAGATAAATATTTTTAAGCGCCACAATATCTGCAAAGTGACTCAGAATTTGATAGAATTCCAATCACATTTGTAGTCTAGAAGGTGTAGAAGAGGACTGTGATTTAATTAGTTTATCCCTGTTCAAGTTAGACGGAGGGCTAAACCAGAAGGAAGTCTCTAGTGAGCATGCCACGTGTGCATTATGTTCTCATCCGGGTGCACAGTGGCCTTTTTGGCTTCATGCACAACTGAGCAACTTTCATTGAAATGAACGAGTTCCTGCCTCCAGTGCCATAGCCAGTTCTCTTTATATAGCCATGCTCTTATCACTCAAAATCATTCATTTTAATAAATATTTAGGTATTATTTTCAGTGAATCAGCAGTGATTCAGAAGCAGAAGTTCAGCATATCTAACTTCAGTCCAGCTTCGTTTGGCTCTCAGTAAAACTTTGTCCAATAAAAAAGTTAATTAGTCTTCATTTCAGCTCTAGTAGTCATATCAAATAAAGAAAAATGATATTTTAGTATATTTAGCTGATTACAATGTGTCTTCCATTTGTCAATGCTTACTGTTTCAAATAAATAATTTGTTAAATTGTAGATTTTGCAGTGGTAACAACATGAAAACCGATGTCAAGTAGCTGATTTCCTTCTGCTATTCATAAAAGCTGCAACGAAAAAACATCACTTCATTTTGCTCTGTGGTCCTCTAGTGGGTAACAGTATACCATTTTACTTACTATAAAAAATGAAATACATGTGTGATGGAAAAATGTTAAGCCTTTACTCATGTAGACAGCATTATCAGACTTTGCCAACCTTCTCAGTGACAAATTCTTTCTGGTTAATGCAACTGTATTTTAGGATTAATTTTATCCTGAAGGTTTCATTGAGCCTTTCTCTTTGTATCAACACCCTTTTGAAATATGACGCTGAAAAGCTCTACGGAAAACATGCCTGCCTCAACATATACCAAAAAGGGATAGCATCAATACCACACTTAACCTACAATTAAGAGTACTTAGCGACTTAACACATCTCCTGGCATGAGAAGATAAAATTTACTGAAGAAATGGTCAGCCCTAAGGATATAATAAAATCTGTCATTAACAAGGTAATTAAAGAGTGAAAACAGGGAAGGAAATTACATAACTGCTCTGAAGTCTTAAACAAGTATTTAAATCTTTTAACAATGTTTCTGTAGAGCTGATTAACTTTAAATAACAGTATTCACATTTTTACAGAGTAACTGGTACAAGTAAGTCACTTGTAACTGGAAATGCAATGACTTCAGACAGTAGCTTTTGTTTTATTTCCTCTGCTCATGTTGCTCCTCCAGACAGAGGAGAAAAAAAAAGAACATTACTGCCGAGAAGCCTTCAACACCTGACTAAGAGAAAGGAGAAACGTGGGCGCGACTTCTATGGAATGAGTGAAAGTAAGATGAGGGGAGAGGTAGAGGGGTGCGGGTGGGGTGGGGGGGAGGGGGAGGAGGGATGGGAAAGGTCCTCCACCCAGAAGGTTGGAGAGGGTCATTACGGTAACTGGTGCGCACTGGGAGAGAGGGGGAGGACCCACATGCAAAATATTTAAGATGCTCAGGCAGAGCAGGGCTTCACTGAGGAAATAAGACACAGCCTGGGTGACTTGGTCAAAGAAGATCTCCAACCTCAACTGGTCAGTCAGAACTTGTGTCTGTTTCTTATTTCCAGGTATTCATAGGGATTGACTGCTTTTGAGCACTGAAAGCAATCAAACACACCTGAGTCTGTGTGAAGATTTAGAATTTTTGTAGAGAAAATGGCCAAGGTAAATTTGAGCGTAGTGGCTTTGGGGATCACACTGCTCCTGTTAGCAGGGACATGGGCCCAGAATCCCAAGAAGAGGCTGGCACCTCCAAAACCTCCCAAGGGTCAGTGTTGCGATGAGGTGCGCTCTCTCAAAGTTCAGGTGGCAAATCTGACCAGTCTCCTCGAGGAGCTGAGTCGCAAGCAGGAGACAGACTTGATGAACGTTGTGAGGCAAATAATGGACCTGGACTCGCAGAACCGTCAGCAAGAAGCCCGGGTCACGGAGGCAGAGAGCAAGTATTCAGAGATTAACAACCGTGTGGAGATCATGCAGCTTCAGACCCTACAATCTGCCACTCAGACTACAACAGGTGAGCATCGACAGTTTGTCTGTAACAGAATTAAATGATATACTAGTTTTGTGTGCTGCTGGTTGATGATAACATCTCAAAAATGGCAGGGAAAAAGTTTCAGCACAGTGATTATTTTTGCTCAATTTAATTCATAAGAAAGCAGTTTACATAAATAGAAAATCTTGGAAAATTTGTAAAAGGTTTACACATGGTAAAACTTTGAGGTACCTGCTCTTGCCCTGTATTCTTGCTCCAGGAGTTAGAATAATTTCCACAAACAGACACAGATTTTACAAATCAAAAAGATATGACTGCACTTACAATGAACCTTTTGTCTATCAACCTGCTCAGCTTGTCTCACTTCTGTTTCCAATGAAAAACAGCCTTCTAGAAATTTTGTTTGGTTCAATTCATGAACTCTAGTAAACATGCAGAGAGAATCCTAAACATCATTTCAAAGGAATTTGAGTTCCACCATTTTCAAAGTAGTTTTTTAAATAAGCCAACTATTACGTCTACAAAACACTATACTCTATATTTATTTCAGACCTGAAGGACTATAATCAGCCTTATACATCCCGGACAACTGCTGTGTGAAATTATAGCACACACACACTCATCTGAGCTGCCCTACAGCTGTCTAAAGTATTAATTTGGAACTGTGGAGTCCCTTCTGCAGGGCTTTCAATGAATGAGCTACATCAAAGCCAGATCATATCCATTCATTTCAACATTAGCACAGCACTAATCAGCAATGGCTGCTGCAGAGAGGTTAACCAGGCATGACGTAGTTTATTATTTCAATACCTTAACTGTGTGTTGTGACTGGGCCACATTTATGTCAATGGCAAAGGGAACACAGAGACCTCTGTATGACTAGAGCAAATTCGAGACAGGAGAGCAGAGCAGGAAGAGACAGAAAGATTAGAAAAAGTAGAGGGTTTCCATCACTTTTTGTCAATCTTTTTAAAGTATTGGGCTCATTGCATGGATGTCTTAAAGCCCTGTTAATGGCATCACATTACTGTGAGTGGAGTAAAAGGAAGACAAAAAAAAATCTGAATCATGCAGTGTACATTCCCCTCTGTTTTGATCTTTTGCGCTTTTTGTGGGGGTAAAGGTCATTTTTTCATCTGTTCATTCACTCAGATATCCACAAAATGTCTGATGAAACTGCATATGTTTTTAGAATAACTGAAGACGTTTTCTTTCTACAGACGCCATATATGACTGTGCATCACTCTACACCAAGAACTACAGAATCTCTGGCGAGTACAAACTGCCAAAAGATGAGTTCCTGGGAACCCCTGAGCTGACTGTGAGTTGTAGTTGAGTCTATATATCATGGTTTTATTAGTATGTGTACTTTTTGGTAAAGTATGGTGAGCCTCACTCTTTTCCCTCCAGTATACTGAACTCTGGTAAATGCTTTTAGGTGTTCTGTGACATGGACACAAACGGAGGTGGCTGGACTGTGATCCAAAGGCGTAAAGTCGGCCTGACATCATTCAACCGAGACTGGAAGCAGTACAAAAACGGATTTGGATCCATTCGCGGAGACTTCTGGCTGGGAAATGACCACATCTTCCGTCTAACAAGGCAGCCCAGTATGCTCAGGATTGAGATGGAGGTATGTGTTGGCAGCACTAGAGACTAAAGAGCAATATGTAAACCCTGCAAAAACCATTTAATAGCCAAAAGCATGAACACGGGCATGAATACAGAGCCAATTTATTCCTACGGGTACTGAGGGTAAAAAAAATGAATAATAATTCAGACTAACTTTTAGAGACATTTGGCAGACCAAGAAAGCCAATATTCTCAGGCTCTGTAACTGTCCCTCACTATATCATGTTATATGTGTTTTCCTGTGCAGGACTGGGAAGGAGAGACTCGCTATGCTGAGTATGGCTTTTTCACTGTGAGTAATGAGCTCAACAGCTACAAGCTATTCCTTGCAAACTACAGTGGGAACGCTGGAGACTCTCTGCGCTACCACAACAACACCAACTTCAGTACCAAGAACAAGGACAATGACAAATGTGTGGATGACTGTGCTTCTCTGCGCAAAGGTAAATTATCAGAGCAATCCATATTGTCATTTACATAAGCTGCAACAGGGAGATATTTGTTTTCTACCAACAGCATGTCTAACTTTGTATTCCTCACTTCCTTACAGGTGGTTACTGGTACAACTGCTGCACTGACTCAAACTTGAATGGCGTCTTTTACCGCTACGGCAAGCACATGAAGAACTCAGATGGGATCACTTGGTATGGCTGGCATGGGTCCAACTACTCCCTCAAGAAAGTGGAGATGAAGATCCGGCCTGTGGGGTTTCAACCTTAAGTGCTTTAGCGGTGTGTCCTGAATCAAGATCATGTGCGTGAATGCAGAAAGATCTCACTAATACCTGTCCACCCAAATTGTGGCTTTCCCTTGACTGGGAAAGGAATGAAAATGTTGTCTGTAATGGTGTGGTTAAGTTTCAAATGAATGTGTAATGTTTTTACCATGTTTGATTGTAAATTGTAGTTCATTTTGTGTATTTATCAGTAAAATATTTTATTTTTTAAAAGCTTTGATAGATGCTCTTTCACCACTGTCCCATATGGGTAACTGGATTTTGATTCCTTCTCTCATTTGACTTGAAAGCACTAGGAAGTACTTTTCAGTTAACACGAGCGATTTATGAGTAAGTCCTAACTGGTATAATCTGGTGCAGACATAAGCCATTAAGGACTTGTAGGAAGGATCTTTGTGAGTTGCTGGAATGGGACCAACCACCAATGGTATTTCTTACGAATTATGCTGCATTTTATTGTAAAACCCTAACCATTGATGATGGAAATGTCTCAAGTTGTAAAATGTGTACAGCTCTGTAATTTTGTTGTTTTATGTGATAGAAAATAAACATATTTTTTAAAAGAAAAAAGCTGTCTCAAACAGACGATTGAAATACTTTACTGGGTAAATAGCACATTATAAATTTGACCAACTCCATGGGAGTCTGAAGACAAATCAAGGTCTCCATTCATGTCTAATAAAGGCAACATATTTGCCTTGAGCCACTAACCTCTGACTCTTTGGGTCATCACCTGACATCCTGGACAAAGGTCCGGGGCACCAAAGCCAAATGCAGGAATGAAGACCACACACACCCTATTCTGCCATCTAGTTAAATGCCTCTGGCTTTACTACTTTGAAAACAACAACAGCATTCTGACATGCTTTGAATCAACAAAAGATTCCCTAGAGCATTCAAATACTTAAACAGAGGAACACTGCCTATACAAGCTCAGTAATAGCCTTAGTCAGATTCTTTTCCTTTTACAAGGTGACATGTCCAGTCATAGCAAACATCTAATTAAAGCTGGACATGTATCCCTTCCCTTTAGAAGGAATTACCACAGTGGAATAAAGGGTACTTTAAAAAGACCTTTGGGAGGTGACAAATGACCAAGTCTTTCTATTCTGAGGTCTAAAGGTATTCATACTTGTTGGCGCCATCAACAAAAGCAGACCTTGAGCAGTGTGGATGGTCTAAGTGTAACAATGAGGGGTCAGTGACTACTGACGTAAACCTTGCTGTCTCCATAAAAGGTACTACACAGGTCTAATTGCTAACATGCCTTATTTAGGAAACCCAACTGCAGCAAATGGAAATTTTAAGGAGAATTAAACTTAAATGACAAGAGCTAGCAAAAGTTACAGTTAATATTTAATGAAGATATTGTGTGACTTGACTAAACTTAGCGAATCATAGAAACTATGGTGTGGATGTATGTATTTATAAATCTGTCCATGTGACTGAAGTATTTCATTTTCACCTAATTCTTACCTGGAGTGCAGATTTTACGTAAGATGAGAAGCATAGGCATCTTGACCTTGGGATGTAATTATTAAACCTAACTGAAATGCAATCCAATATGACTGATGGCCCTGCAATAAAAAATTCTGGAAATTTATATGGTTTAAATTTTCTCAGGACTGTGTGAGAGGCCACAGTTTGTGATGTTGTTGAACTGGATTTCTTTATATTGTTTTACTGCTATTTACATCTATATAAACCTATTTATATGTTTAAGCTACAAAAACAAATACTGTACGAGGCGTTCCATCGGTCATCTTTTACAGACGGGTGAAATCCACATCTGTCATAACAAAATATACAATGTTCCAAGGTCAACAAAGGTAGTACATCACAGGGCTACTGGATCGTATTACATTATACAAGTGTTTCTGCAATTGTGTCCACTTATATATTAAGTCCATTTGAACAGTTGAGAGGTGAAATAAAATAATGCACGAAAGCTTTTTGCGTAACAGTTTGCAGCCTCCTATACATCTGAACATACTAAATTTAATTTAAAATTCCATTTCCAAGCATTTCCATGGATGCCTGGTAACATTATGGCTACACATTTATTATTAACACATGGACCAGATCATACAGTCTATGGTCCAGATGCAACAATACCCGTCTCCAGTCGTTACAGTGGTGATGGAACCACCAAATTCATGGTTACTCTGTAAATGAAGGAGCACTCTACTTTTACAGACCTTCATAATACCTATAACACAGCTTTCACCCCGTCATTAAACTCTACCAGGTAGTGTCAAATGCACATTCTCTTGGAAACAAAATTTCCAAATGAAAATTAATAAAACAGAAACAAAAACTATCATCCAAATCCATTTAAAGACATTGCTTGGTGTACCAATAACACCCTAGGTTCAAGCTCAATTAATAGTGTTCCTCTGTTGTTGGGGATTATGGGGAAAATGTGACCTATTTCCTGGCTTTATGCAAAGCTATGGTGCCTGAAACCACAAACTAATTCTTTTGATTTTCTTAAAAACCCTCACACATTATTCATACTAGTTACAACTCATAAAATGTGCTATTCTTTAACTTATTCCAAGTTAACACCCTGATTTTTAACAGAAGATCCATATGAGAATATATAGAACAATTCCCGCAATAATCACAAACTCAACTACAAACACCATGTGAGGATGCAGCAGTGAGGATGCACCTCATCATCATAAAGTGTGCATCAGATATGAACGCAGTTTTTTTAAATACAGCCAACACTCAGTAGAGCCAGGTTCACGTAGTGCTTTTTGCACACAAGGCCCTAGATCTTTTATGGGAAATCCTGGAGAGGTGAGAACCAGATGGGGTTATTGAAAACACCAGAGCGCCGGCTCCCATCATTCATCATCATCAAGGGTCCTGAGAAATTGAAAACAGGCCCCTGAGAAACACAAGTCCAGACACTCGTAGATGAAAAGGGGGCAAGCATCCAATTAGATGCCTGGAAAACAGATTTCTCCACGCCATGCCAAGACAGAGGAATAAAAAAGGATGAGAAAAGTGGATGGAAAAGATGACAGAAGATATCAAAGGGTTATGGGACAGGAGGATGTGTATATCATTCCTTTGTGTATTTATTAGATTAAAAATTGACTCGGAGAGAGTTATTTAATGTTTGTCTTTGCCCATAAAGCAATAACTGTTAATTACAGAGGCATTTGTCAAACCTAGTTTTTGTGACAATGATGAATTTACACCAACAGGAAGAACAAAAAAGGACAATAAAGACATGCAATTATTTACCTCCCACTGACACTGAATTATGGTGGAATCTCAAAGTTACCAAGTCAGCAACTACCAACTTTCAAGAAGTTATCATACAGCTTTGTATTTGCAATTTGGTTCAGACTGTGATTTTGGATCCATGCTTTTAACTTCACATAGATTAACTAAGTAAACAAAACTAAATAAATAAACATTTCTCTTAAGACCAGTCTACATATTAATTCAATAAACCAATCACTGTATTTCCTCTAATAGTGGCAAGGGCCTTTATTTATGTGACTGCAGAGGGTACCAAGCCTTTACTGGAAGCAGGTTTATATTAGAGATACCTTTATCTCTACTCTGTTTGATAAGTATATTTGTTCAAATTTTAGTATGAGACTCCTTGTTTTCTGCTGTGCTTCCAATTGCTCTGTTCAATTTTTGTTACGGCATTACCGGTAATTACTGTAAACAGGCTGACTAACCTGATTGGAGATAAAATCATTTTATCATGCAGCTCTTCTAGACTTTCCAAGTGTTATTGTATGAAATGGATCAAATTCTGATAGTGAAACGAGCCATTTCGCGGGGGTTGTGGATATTTTGATACATAAGTAACCTATTTTTACATTTGACATTTTATTAGATAACAACCAAACAATAAATTAGGTGGACCATTAAACACAATCACTTCCTATTTGCCAAGTTCATGCAAAGAACTGTTTTCATTCAAATACTTAAATACTTACTGTGTAAACTACTGATGAAAAACTAAAACTTCTCACAATTGATATGCTGTAGTTGTTTGCTTCTCAAGTTTTAAGACGTCCTACCTGATAAGAGACTCCAGGATGAGAGGAGAAGGACCCTTCTGAAACTCCAGCTCTTTGTAATGCAGAGCCTTGGCGTAGGCACGACACTTGGCAGCCCTCTCGCCAAGCAGCACAATACCATTATCATCTCTCAGAGGCAAAGGGCCCTGGAAAGAAAAACAAATAGCATAAAACAACCAACAGGGCGCTGGTGGTAAAATGTTTTTTCCTAAATAAAATGAAACTTGAATAAAAGAGTTGTCTGTGACCTTTATTGTTTTCTGTTGGCAATTAGTAGGGCACTATCAATAAAACTTATTGTTATTCTAATGTCTCAGTCATTGCATTTAAATGTACACTAAAGCTCAATTACCGTGACGGATTTTAGTTTGATGAGGTATTTTCGTGATTTTAGTAACACGTCTTTGTGATTGGGTTAACATCTTATGCTCTTTTTTTCCCCCATTTTCTCGGAATAGGACGCGCTCTGTGTGTTTCTACTGCAGCTTCACAGGTAGGAGTAACCCAGTCGACATGCTATATTATGGGCCAACTATGACTATCTCTGCACTAAACGTTACAGTACTGTCACTAATGAGCTCAACATATGTGGTTAAACAGTGGACTTGAGAAAAAATGCCATCTTCAAACACTTTGCTTTGGCAATCTTTTAATAGTCTTGTAGCACCCGCATAACATAGCAGTTGCCATGGTTTCAAGTTTTAACTCCTGTTTTTATTTTTATCAACAATCGATTTTTTCTGATGTGCTGCAACAGAAGTCTGCTGTTAACACTTCCTGCGGCTGGATATTATTTTGAAGCAGCTGTAGGAAGTGCTGACAAGTCACATTGGATAGCGATCAACTAATATTGCATAAGAGGTATAGTGTCATTTTTATTGCCTGGAAAACTACTTGTACCGTGTCCACATCACAGTTGCTCATGGCACAGTACAGGGCAGGTAAACCAGCTGTATGGGATTGTTGCATTGCTGGTTCCATAACATGAGAGGAAAAATAAAGGGACTTTGTTGATATACATTTATTATATGCAGGGGTTTGGTTTTTTTTGCTGTCATAAACTCTGTTTTGCATCTGGTTTGTCATTTGACTTTACTGACAGATGCATAATTTGAAAACTCTGAACGCTTTCACACACAACTTAGTTTAAAGATGCCTTGATGACAATGAAAGACATAAAATGAGCTGAGCCAAGTGAACCATCATCGGTATTTCCCAACATTGAAACAGATTAGGTTTGAATGCTGCAGTTCTGCCAGCTGGAGACCCGTGTAAGTACATCCCATTTTCATCAAGCAGTGCATTCAGTGTCATACACATTCAATGGGCATGTAATTTTTGTTCCAAAGGGGGGTGGGGCATTTGTATAAATCAGCCAAACATCTCAAAACATGAACAAGCTAAAGTTGAGTCACTGGTATTAATAAGCAACATCTAACACTTGTAGATTTATGATGGGCGGCTTGAGAGTAAATTCTATGACGCAGGAAGAGCCTCCCTTGTCACTCCTTTAAAATAATCTGCTAATAAAACCTGTAAAAGACTCTTGAGATATCAACCTGCAAAGCACCATATTAAAACATGATGCGTGTCCCATTTAAATGTACAACAGTGATTGTGTGCTTTAATATAGCTGCTGCAGTTGAATGCTAACCTTGTCACTGTGCTCCATGAACTCTGCCAGGTTGAGCAGAGTCTGTGTGACCTCAGCGATGTCCTGCGAGGTGAGGGCTAACTCAATGCTCCGGATGAGCTCATCCTGCTGGTCCTCGCTCAGCTCAGACCAACAAGACAGAAAGGCTGCGTTGAACAGATCCCTGTGGACCACAAGAATCATTAGATCAATGTATAACCAAGTGCAATGACATATTATAGCTTTGATAACATAGCGTTTATAGTATTTTTCAGGAAGTCACTTTCACATTTACTGTTACACACAGTTACATATACAAACTAGTAGCTAGTGCAACCAGACTTGCACTGCTGGTGACTGAGCTGCTTCACAGCAATATATAATGTAATAATGATGATATTTACTGCTTTGCTCAATGATAGCTGTCCAAACCCCTCAGCTTTTCAAACACTAGTGGTACAAGGGCAAGGAAAAAGCTTCAAATTGTGTTATGCAACTGTGTTAATATGGGGAGTTATATGAATGTTTTTAACTACAATGATCTATCATGAATACAGAGCATTACAGAATTAAGACAAGAAAAAAATAAAGGAAAATAGAGGCAGGAGGAAGTGAGCTAGAGAAGTACATTTGACAGGAGTGGTGTACCTGGCGAGCGGGATATAGGTTTGGGCCAGTGACCAGCATGATCGCAAGGCCGGGGAGGAGGACTCCTTCAGCAGGACGACACTCAAACGCCTCAGCCACTCCAGCCAGTCATCTTTGGACACCTTCCTGGCAGCCCCCCAAGCCTGTGTACAGACAGAGATCATTCATTTCAGAGGTCACTGAGAACTACGTGGGAGACACACAATTTCTCCAGACCTGACTGTCACAGTTTATGTGTGTGGGATGATCTGGCTGAGATGAACACAGTTGCTAAGTCATCAAATATTTGCAAAGAATGGAACTCCATTCTTCCAAAAAGATAGTCACTCGTTGGCTCACGGTAGTGGAGAGTGTGTCAGTCCAAAATCAAGACATTCAGTGACTCCTTGTCCTCTGTATAGAAGCATCTGCCTTCATTATTTATTCAGGTTTTCTCTTCAATTTATCACTGGCTATTGGTCCACATCATTACCACCACAAGTAAACTATGGGCTCATACACAGAACTGCCTCTTGTAGATCATTAACAATACTTGCAGTCGGTAACTATGCCCCTTAAAACACACTGGATTTGCTAAGTGTTATCATTCGCTATAGTGTAATTCAGTGTAAACCAGTTTTAAAACTAAAATGATCTCAGCTTACCTTCTGAAGTGCTGTTGTGCTGACATGGAGCTTTTTCATAGGCCCTGCTTCCACTGGCCCACTGACCAGAGCATCACCTTGGTTGCCACGAAGCTGGCGGTGCTGGAAGATTAGAGGGTCCTCTTCCTCCTCTGCCAAAGTGTAGCCCTGTTATGTTTACAAACACACACACACAGAGGCCACACACACACACACAGAGCCCACACACAGACGAACTGTTAAGTCCGGCCACAAAACACCTTTTGTGAACGTACAAGAACATTTTCTCCCAGAGGGATTAACTGTTGATAAACAGAGCACAAAAATGACTTGCTCATGGTGTACATAAGAAAGCGCTGTTTATTTATGATTGTGCAATTTATTGCATTATCAATTTATGTGCAGCTACTCCATGATGATGGGTTCTAATGCTTGGGCCTGACTGAGTAAGAGGCAACAAATAATGAAAATCTACACACTATATCAGTGGGCAATTAATTCAAGAGAAATGTTGGATATATACTTTGTATATACTTTAATAAGTTTTTGAGAAAAACTTTATTTATTGGAGGGCCTTACCTTAACAATGCGACATATTAGTATGTCATAGCGCTGGTGGTTGATCCTGTGCTTCAGCATCACTTTGTTAACCATGGGGATGAAGATCTGGTACTGCAAATGAGAGGAAAGAGAAGTACAGTAAATAAAAGGGTGTATGTGAGCTTAATTATGTGGTCTACTCTTGCTACCTCTCTCCCCTCACCACAAGCCAAATAATTGACTATCCTGCACCTGTATCTAACCACTGTATGCCTATGATCAAAAGCTTCCCCTTCATATTTGTTGCCAGACGTGGCTGCACATGGGTTGGTGGTTAGGCCTGAAAATGATACGAGGGTTGCAGGGATAAGGGAGGGAAAGGCTCAGAAGGAGACGGATAGGTAAATGTGACCTCATCCAGTCTCATAAACACCACCCCCCGCCGCCAAACAGTGAATGACATCAGCAGTCTGGCAGGAAGTAATAAAGACTGAGGGGGTTGGGGGTTGCCGAAATGCTGTACATGTGAAGCCAGCAGCAGGAAGGCTGGAAACAGTCTACTGAATAATAGCTACATCTAGAAAGAGCCCTGGGGATAGCTACAGCTACCTTCTTGCCCAGCTGGAACACTAGCGAGGACAGAGTGTCCATAGAGGTGGAGCGCAGCTCAGGCGTGCTGTCAAGTGTCCTAACAATCGGGTGGATAATACGTGAAGCGTAGTCAGTGAAGTCCAGGGATTCTGTCAAACGGTCCAGTGTCTCCAAGGCAACCCTGAGCCACACAGAAGAAAAACAAACAGAAAACAATCAGCTTCTTTGAACATTAGTACAAGCACAGTGTGTACACTGTAATGAACAGTGCACATCACACTCCCTGAAAGACTTTTTATAACAGCCAAGAGGACATGTGAAAAGAATAAGTCAGATTCTTCTATATCAAAGAGACTGAACATACAAATTTTATGCGGTTAAAATTTTTAGCAGTGCTGTGATACCAGCTCATCTTTCTGGTATTCTAGGCCTGGTGAAGTTTCATGTTTCCATTTCTCTGGTGCAAGTGTATATAGAGAAGGACAGCCATGTATAGTACTGACTTGCGGGCCTGCAGGGGTACATCAGGGGCATCAAACAGTTTGACAATGGGAGGCAGCAACAAGTGGAGGTAGTCGTCTAGGTTGGCACCAAACAGCTGGATGGCATTCAGCAGCTGCAAAGGAGAGCGCATACTGCTCAGTACCACATACCACAACATTTTAATGAGCTGCTTACTGCTAAAGGGTTTTCATTGGGAATCCTCAAAAAAAAAGAAGCCAGATGATGTTGTATTTCAGCAAGCTGCTGGCACACATGCCGACCTTCCAGGAAATTTCTGCCTTACTTTGAGTGAGTGAATAAATGACTGCCTATCTTATTTGGATGTTATTTCACAGCACACAGAGCATAAAATACAATAAAAAGTACATCAGAACTACAAAACAACATCATTCTGAGATCCACTGAAAACATACTGTGAGGAACAGACAACACAGCTCTAGCATATTGAATATAGTTTTACATTAATGTTGTTTAATGTGGGGTTTTCAAAGACAGAATTTGGCAGTCACAAGAAAAACATATTGCGGTTTCAAGTCAAAACACTGGTGGTCCCATTACGGTAACTGCTGCCACAACCAACCAATCAGAATACAGCATGAATTATTTCTGACATTACACGCACCATTACATATATACACATAGACATACTCCCCATTAGCATGTATCCTGATTTATATAATCAAAGTACTGAGATTCACCAGGCAATCTGCACATAACAAACACACTAACAGGAGCTTGTATTGATGTGATTATGTTTTCAATGCAAAGGTTAATGAGATCGTAAATCAAACATTTCCATCAACTAAGGTGGTCATATATCTCCTAGTTTCCAGTTCTAATGGGGTGACACTAAACCTGAATGTCGCCCAGGCACTTGGAAGCTGTCATGCTGAAACGATCTGAATATAAAGTTCTAAATTCATAAACTTATCAGGGCTTCCAGGATTTACTGGCTGTTTTCACTGCCAATTCCAGTCAGCCAGCTGTCTTCACCACATCTAAAATAACAATTTAAAAATTTAATGTGTGGCTGTTGCTTGAGTTAGATTTCTGTAGTTCGGTGTAATGGTTTGCATCATGTCGTGTGGAGCATATGCGAGTAGTGTGGGTGTATCGATGGT
Source organism: Scomber japonicus (assembly GCF_027409825.1). Taxonomy (NCBI): domain Eukaryota; kingdom Metazoa; phylum Chordata; class Actinopteri; order Scombriformes; family Scombridae; genus Scomber; species Scomber japonicus. Next base: position 9,714,069 of record NC_070581.1, on the reverse strand, counting down.
GGTCTTAAAAGGATGACGTGTGTCGCAGCCAACAAACCCCCCTCGCACACACCACACCTCCAACCCCGTGTCTAAATTGCGCACGGCGAGACAGCAGGAAGCCGAGGTGGAGGTGCAAGTGTGCGTGCATGTGCTGGGGGCTGGTGGTAGCTGGAGTTAACAGCTACTTGAAATGATGGAAGTGTGTTTTTCTTTTCTACTCCTGTGGACTTGTGGGTAACCCGATTCCCAGTTACCCCATTTCGTGACCCCCACCTTCAAGCCTGGGTCTGGATTAGGCTGCAGACCCAGACCTCAGTTATATAGTATCCAGACTGTGGGTTGCTGGGTTATCTAATACTGCAGACTGTGAGACAAAAACAGTACCAGAGGAGAGGGTACTGCTGATGATCATGCTCCTTACGATTCTGCGTTTGTGGTCTGTGCACAAACCATGATTTAGGGTTTGAGGGAAAACTCCGACAACTACTGGCAGCAGCTGCTGAAACAGGAGAGTGTGTTAGCTACAGATCTATGCTGTCTTTGAACCGCTGTATTACAAATGAACGGCTTAAATCTGAGCGGGGCTTGATAGATCTTTACATAAACCGCAACCAGAAAACAGCACTTCAATAAGTCAACTGTGGGCTTGAGCTCCTGTGCTTTCTGAAAGAGTGTGGAGTGACAACAGTATTTTTTTAAACACACTCCTCTTGTCAGAGAAAAGTTAAGTTATCTACTCAAACAACAACTCAAATCTGACATATGATCTTTTAAATCTAGTTAGTGAGCTTTGTCCAAAAGATTTATGACATACAACCTGGCGCTTTTAACCCATTAATCAGTGCAGCTGTCAAATGTCAAAATGAGCTAAATGGCCAACTCTGGCCTCAAAAAAAGTTTAGTTACATAACGTGTTATTTTGAGTCATGTTATACTGCTACTCGCAAATTAAGGTTTCACTGCTGTTATTAATTATAAGTCTCATAACTTCACTCTCCTCTAAATTACATTTGTGTGAAGACTTGTAGCACATATTTCATGTTTAGTTATTCATATTTTATTAAGGACTTGACAAGTAACATCTGTAGATAACAAAGAGTATTTAAAATATGTCAGTTATCCTTAAATCATCCTATACGTCTTTGCTTACACAAGGTTTGTCCTGCTGAATTGTCAAATATGAATTTATTAAATTGGTGTTTTAGATACCCTGTTGAGTTTTTTTGTAAACAAACAAAAAAGTTCATTTTAAATTTAGTGTTACTCACCATACTTAAGGCCTAACATTTTGGACAGATTTCTTTCCTCATGAAAACTTTGCAGAGTTGATTTTGTAAATATTTAAAAATGTTACTTAACTGTTCTAAACAAATGGCTCTCAAATCTCATCCTCAGGGCCAAAAGCCTGATGCCATCTGAAGTACTGATGTACACACAAGGGTACACAGTCTCTTTTTCCAAGCGAAGTGTGCAGTTTATCAATTTCATACTGCATACAGCTCTTATAGTAAAATTTGAAAGCTACATATAATAAATATGACCCACCAAATGAAGCAAGGATAGATGTAAGGGACCCAATTCACAAACTGTAAAGAAATGAGCATGGCAACACAGTGACAGCCCCTTTCCTTATTTTTTATATAGATGCTTAAGCTACTATAGGTGCAGAGCATTATAAAAAGGACTGTATAACTGATATCCTATTCAGTCAGAAAGAGAGAAGAAAGGGTTGGAAATAAGGTTTTTGAAAAAGACTTAAATTTATATTAGTTAAAGAAGACAGAGAAAAGAAAAAGAAATAAAAGTCAGCATTTTGTAATAATTGGAAAATGTTGCATTGTTCAAGGACTTGGCCCATTATGCAATATGCAGGAAGCCCATTGTTAAGGAGTGCACACAACTGCTGGGTAAGCATTCATGGCAGCATCAACTTGTTTCCAAGCAAGACTTTTCATTTGTTTATTTGCTTGGGGTTCTGTATCTGGTATTGTGTTTGTGTAAAAGGCTTCTGCTGAAGAGTGTTTTGAATCATGGGGGTTTGCACACTTTCATAACAGATTGTTCCTTGAAGTTAATGGAAAATAATAAGAAAAATACTTCAGCCTGGTATAGGTCTACAATCTCATACCAAGTTTGGTGTTTTTGTCATCTGAACTGCACCGACTTCCACTCACCTTGATGGTAACACTGCGCCCGGTGCTGTTGTCGTGCATGAAGACGCGCAACATGTGTGGGATGAGCTGAGGAAGGTAGAGCTTGAACTCTCCACCCAGTGCCACAACAATCTGCTCGATCAGAAGGATGATGGTGTTTTGCATGGGGTTGTTTGGTGTCCAGTACTCCTACGGCACAGAAAATAATATGTTGGCGTGAATTTGAATAACATCTTACAGAGTATTTCTTCTGATACTGATAACCTTGACTGAGGAGTCCTGATCAAGTTTGTGATCACATTCTTTTACCATACAGCTCTAAAAGAGTTTGTGATACTTTCAGCCAATTGTACACTACTGAATTTCATACTTTGATTATTCACTCTCATGATTACATGATGCTAGGATTCAATTTTTCAGCTCTAACATTATGTGATGATAATTAATTTACCATTTCACTGAACAACAACTGTTCAATAACATTAGTCAGTCTATAGAGAGCGCCTTCTAGCATTAGCTCTTAATTTGTGACCAAAATCCTTCCAAAACGTATCCTATGATCTAAAAGAATGCAGAAAATGAATCATACTTAATCTAATGGACAGATGTGACTGTCGTAGTAAGTTGAATGTAACTTAACAGTGGCCTACATTAATGCCAGTCCAACTCCTGAATATAAATTTTTACAGTATTCAGTGGGTACATCCAAGAAACTACTTCATCCACCTTACTCTGGTATAGTGCTGAGGGTCTGTATGGGTCTGAGGAATTGGGTCAAAATGTGTTTCCATTAATAATCAGAGTGTGAGAGACGTTTGGACAGACTTCCCCCCACTGAAGTACAAAGCTTTCACGTGTCAGTTGCAGAGACCAAGCATCATGATATGAAATGGTGACAAAATGGAGACAATTTCCTGTCAACTGGGACTGACATTGTGTCTGTGTGGCTCATGACACTGCTTTGGAAAATCTAGGCATGGCCATTGTGTACGTCAGAGATAATGGCGTGTGGAGTTTAGGTGGAGGACTTGCAGTCACGCAATACGCCAATCAGTCAATGGGCTTCAGCTGTGAGATCTGGCAGAGGTGTTTTGTCAGTGACCAGAGGTCCTGAGCAGCCCCCAACTTCCTGCTTTCCCTGCCTGTGGCCGCTGACTAGAGAGCAAGTGAGTGTACATCCTGAATGGCTATTCCAGCCCCCTCATCTGGATGCAGGAGCCAAGCCGGAGCACAAATGAATAGATTCTTTGTTTCACTTGCCATTTATTAACTCAGAAGGACTTGAGGCGCCGTGATCCAGCTCTCTCAATTTCTTCTCAGCAGCAGGAGTTACTGCCATTGCAGAAGTGTCGGTAACAGTGTTACTAAGATTCTGATACAAGGACAGTCATATGATATTTTGTGCTTTGCTATAAAATTATGTGCTAGTCAAATGTGTTTGTGCAAGTGCATTGGCTATGGCTTTAGCAGTTGTTCCACATCATGTGATAAGGGTAAATGTCATCAGTCATCATCAGTTTCCTCTTAAGTATGAATTGGACAACGTGAGTGGAAACCTCAGAAGTCTTAACTGGATCTAGCACTGCTGTTAGAATGTGTAATTCTAAACAAGTGAGCCATACTAAAAGCAAGAGTAAAAATCATATTATCCAAAAAAAACCAACATGATTTTCTCATTCTCCCATTCCTGCGGCCTTTTTAAAGTACCACACCACACATGATGTGTACTGCTGTGACACGGGGCCAGACTTCATCCAAAGGGCATTGAACACATTACTCCTAATGAGGAAAGTGGAGAGCACAATGGAGCGCAAGTAAGAGTTTGCAGCTGTTTGCTTGACTCACAGGAAAATAAGAGAGTTTGGATGATCGGTGTTAAGGGATTGGGGTTGGTGGTGGTGGTGGAGGGGGGGGGGGGGGTGTTGACACAGAGTGCTTTCCATTTGGTTAACATGGCTCTTCTTCCTTCACTTGCGTGTCTTACTCGCATCTTAGCTCCTTACAGCAGAAACGCAAGGTACGGAGGAGTTGTATTTACCGATTTACGAATGGAACATCTACGCACGCACCAGCATCATTTTGAGGAGATTGAAATTACTTATGACACGTCATCTCAAGTCAACTATCAAATACGTAGAAATAAGTACGTTTATAACTGAAAAAGTAGAACCGATTTGAGGAAGCAATAACATAGCTATAAATGTTTTAGTAAAAATATAACCTAATTATTTTATGAAATACCACAGGTAAGATGCACAGTCACAATGTGACTGTGCATGTGTATCACAATGTATAGTTGTACATTTTTCCTGAATGAACCGAGACCTGAACTGTCAGGCTGCCATTAGTGCTGCTGATCCTGTTTCCACAAGTAGATAGATCTGTGTTATAATCATGCATTATTATTTATATATACACATTTTTTCATCATTTGTGAGATGCTTTCATTCAAATCAACTTAAAAGTGAGGCAAGAGCATCCAGCATTAGAGGACAGTGACTCAGAAGGGTTGTGGTACAAATTCCCCAGTAGCTACTTAGTACATTCACAATGAGAAAGAGCACTAGGGAGGTTTTGAAAGGGAGTGAAAAATTACCAATGACAGCACGCAATGTTCAATTTCCAAGTCATGGGTTGGAAGACAGATGAATGAGGATGGGAGAAATCATAATTAGCAGAATAGAAAGAAACCGCAATTACTCACTCTAATGAGGGTGAAGATGTCGTCCATGTAGGGGCGGATGTGGATCTTTACAAAGCACACAACCATTCCCATCTGCTGGAAGAGGAACTGGAACACACAGACGAAAGATAGGAAAGATAGTTACAACTTTGTGAGTAATTCACATTATTAACCAGATGGTAAAAGATAACAAATCTGAGAGAAAGCCTCTTTCCTCTTATTGTGTAGTTCTACCTACCTCTCGGATACTGGCATCACACACACGGATGACGTTGAGGAAAGTGGGCATGACTTGGGGCAGGAACTGGACACATTTGAGGCCCAGAGACTTAAAGATGAAGGTGACAGCCTGAACCACCATAGTATGGTGGTTGGAGAGTGAAGGATCCCTCAGGATGCGCATCAGAGTGACGATTGCCACAGCAGGGTAAAACTCATCCAGGGGCAGGTTGCCCATGTTCACTAGCATCTCACTGGTACTGTAGTCCGCTGAGAGGAAGAAAAAATAGAGGGGTTCACTTAGCTGTGACTATATTTACCTGGAACCACTTTAACTACAGTCAATTCTTCTTTGGATCACAAACTATAACAAGTAGCAAACTAGGGCTGCAGCTATCGATTATTTTTGTAATCGATTATTTAATCAATTAATCGTTTCAGCCCTATAGAAAACCTTAAAAAAAAAAAGCATGTCACGTCCTACTCAAGCAAAGAAATATCCTGACCACATTATCACTGAAGACAATCTATCCATCAGAGCCTATCTCAGCATATTATATTGGACAGGGACAGAGTACACCCTGAATAGATCGTCAGTGTATTACAGCATCTACTGTACTGTACTGTCACTCTACAACTAAGCTACATCCCAATTAAGGAGCTGCTCTCTTCAAAGTGCACATTTCATGGCAAAATATATCATTACAGTTCAAGGGTTTCCTCCAAATACAACCAAGAAACAGAGTCTTCTTTTGGTCAAATGTGTAGGACATTCACATAATAACATGGAATATCAGTACCTTGTGTTTCTCAACTGATCATAACAGAAACACAGAGTTTCCTGCTATTTACAAGAAACCAGGATTAATAAATAACTTCCTGTAGACGTGTATTAAGAGGTTCTGTCATTCTGATTGACAGCAGGTTCCAAATAAATGGTCTGAATTTGGGTGGTGGGGAAAATCTCTTATTTTGTATCAGAGATTTGCCTATGCCTTTAACTAACATCAAGCAAGCACTCAGGTCAGTTTCTTTAACCAGAAAGTAAAAGAACCCTTCCCACACTGCCCATTTAAACTACATCTGGAGTTTACACATTAAAACATAGCATAGCAAAAATTGGAGATTATTTTGTAATATAAAGCAAATTCCCACCATAACTTCATCAGTCCAACCTTAGGGCCTATGTAGGATAGAAGGCTCTGCTGTCATGACTCTCCAAAATCATTAGTCAGGCAACAATTCTCCAGCGTGCAAGTCTGAGTGTGTCATTGACAATGTTAAGAGGCTGAAGGGAGAGCTGATGTTGTTGGCTTGTTGCTGCTGGCCATGTGTCAGTTCTGGCACCAACCTGTATTATATTATAGTGTTGGACAACAAATCAAATAGGGATTTTTCCTCTTTTTTTATGAGATGAAATTTGATTGCAGTAGTTGATGGCTGTGCCCCATGTGTTTAGTCTTGTTCAAACCCCCAAGAACAACCACAGAAAAATAACTCTGTTTGCCAGTATAAACACAGTACTGATTCTCTTTTGGGCTTTTTTTTTTCTTGTTCTGGCATGATGAGGTAATGCACGATGGTGTAGGTTCACACGGTTATACAAGTTGCAGGCAGATACATAGCTAGGCATACTGTACAACAACAATGAGCATCACATATTTACATGAGGTAACACGTGATCAAACATGTGTGTTAAATGGTACACCAAATGTGCAATCTGTCTGAGTTCAGTCCAACAACAAATAAAATCAAGCCTATTCATTCAATTCAATGAGACTGCTGCATTAGGACAGTTAGCAACCTGATGTAAATGGCTCCAGCTAAAAAAAAAAAAAAAAAAAAAAAGATGATCCAGTTGAGGCTCAATCAACTTAGGCCACAAAAGTGTCCCCCTTTAGTGCTGCCTTATGTGCATTTCACATTACTGATAGATTAAAGTTGGAACATGAAGAGTAATACTTACTACTTACAACTTATGGAGTGTTTTTGTGTTGGATAAGCCTTTTCTTTTAAACTGTGCTATTTTGGGTCTGAATGTCTGGTAATACTCACTTTTACCCTCAAATTTAAGAAATTGTTGCCATCTGTAACAAGCCATTTCAGAATCACCTTAGTGTAAACAGAAAAAGTAGAAAACAATCTGAGGAGGGTTTAAACATTCGTGCTCAGGGTTAGACAGTATGTCTTGCATTTCTTAAAAATAAACCGAGCAACAATGGTGGCCTTTTTAACATTTATAATTCATATTTAGGGGCCCAAACTCCTATTGTATCTGTTAGGATTATGATTTGAATTGTTCTTCCTGTTCTCGTGCTCTAAAAGTATCTGGGTCTCATAAACTGGAAACTTCCCCAGATCAGGAAATCTCTCCCTCTACTTAGACAAACAAAAAAATCTACACTGATTGGCCAACTTTACATTGAATCACAAGTCACATATGAAAAATCAAATAACATCAATATCTCCACAAGTCTTCATTCGCATGCTACCAAAACTGAAAGACATTGTAGAGATGGTAGATTAAGTGTCTAGTGCAGTGATATTCAACGTCTTGCTGTATTTTCTATTGTATGCATAACATTTTCTATTTCATCTAACCTCTAAAACACATTTTCACCAACATATTTGACAATACACCCTAAACCAGCTGAATGGTGTGTGTGATATTAATGAGAATCTTTTCACCAACGTTTTGACTGTTGTAAATGTTTCAAGTTTTAACAGCCGAAAACACTCCCTGTCCAGCACACGTGATCTCTCTGGCTCAACTTGTTAAAAGGTGTGTGGAGACCATGTCCCCACTGGTGCAGTCAGTAAGTCATCTTCCCTGGGTATACAATGGTCCAGGGTTCAAATGCCCAGCTGGCCAATTCTAACTTGCAAACAATGTGGCAATTTATGCATATGGCATGTTTTCAAATTTTTCTGAAGGTAATATTAACTCGAAGACTGCCCTTTGTGCTTGTACCCTGTTCATTTTTTAAATAAGTAGTTTTATTCATGTTTTTGGGGCAGGCAATGCATATGGGGTCAGTCTGTCCATATATCTATGCAGAGCTACTGAGTTTTACAGGCGATCTGAGAATACAGACGTCTGGTATTCAGCATTTCACTGGCCTTCTGCAGGAGTAAAGTTTCAGCTGCTCCAGTTGTCTCCCTTCAGACTCTGGACTGTAGACATAACAGACTGGCACAGAGCCTGCAGGCGAAAGAGGGTAGCTGGCCTTCACCAAGTCTAGATTAATGACTATGATAGATGGCTACACATGTGTATCTTTACTGCCCACAAACAGGCAGTCAAGTAGCTAAGTGAGGCAACAGTGCCGTAGTAATTCAGGCTTCAGCTGTGCAAGAAAAAAAATCCTAGCCATAATAACAGATGCAAATACAGTACCTTACCATGAAGAAATATGCATCATTTCATCAGGTTATGTTCCTGAAGTAGTGTTGTAGTGTAGTGACATGATTGGTCTAGTTTGAAGTTAGGTGTGGAGATGGGCCTCGCAATTGACCTCCAAGATTACAAAAAAATGTCATCAGAAATACTAGTGCTCCAGACAATTTCTCTGACTCATCTGCCAACAGATATACAGCCTCCAATTCTGGTCACAGTCCATTTTGTAGGGGAAACAAACTGGTAAAACTATTAATTGTTACAAGGTCATATTCTGAGACACATGACTGCATCAGACGTGCAGTTTTACTGTCATTTTTGTGAATTTTCAAAATCTCCAGAGGATAGTGTCTTTTAGAGACAACTTCATCACATCTAGATCTGATCAAAAAACAGATTACAAAGAGAATTTTCATCAACAGAAGATGAATTCTCATGTTTTGGTGATGCAATATTTGTTTGCTGTAGTGTCATCCTCATGACAAACATGTAATCAGTATCAGGTTATTTATCTTGGAGGAGTTTAAGACTGTTATTACTTCTTATGGATATCCTTGCTTACATGGAGAGTCAAGACTACCGTATAATGTTTTTATCCAATACTGTGTAACAGCTATTCAAAAAGTCAGCGCAGCAGGGGGAGAAGAAGATTGGTGAGAAATAATATGACCCAGATGTGTAAACTGGCATAACTACTATAACGACAGAATTTAGACACATACTTATCTTTACGTTCAGACACTGCTGAGGCATGAAAATGCTGCATGGAGTCTGTGTTTCCCCTAAAAAGGTAAATGCAGGTTGACTACTTTCAGATGGTGGTGGTGGCGGCTTATGGGAGGGGTGGAAGCGCAGAGTAGAACAGAGATCAGTAGCCAAACATTTCTCCGTTCTCTGTTTAGCATCGTGAGGTTACGCTGACCCATTGTTGCTAACTTTGAAGCTAACACTTTTCCAGCAGCTGGGGAAACAACAGACATGGATTTTCTTTGTCTGTACAAGCTGCAGCATTTATTAACTGACACACCTGTATTGTACATTTACTGCCAGACTTACTAATAACCTTTTCCTCTACCCGCCCACATTCACCGTCACTTTTCTGACACTTGCACTCCCTCAACTACTAACTCACTACTCACTGCCCTATTCTTTAAAGGAGCAATGCTACCAAGAGTTTCACAGGCAATGCAACAGAGGTTGACTCAAGTTTCAGAACAGCACTGCAAAGGGACACCCCCACATGCTATTAATATCTGACTGAATGGATATTTGGCATTATTTTTGGCAGTTAAAACTTTTTTTTCTTTGGCTTGGCAGGGATTCTTCTTGGTCTGGGGGCCTGCAAAAACACTGGCCTCTGTTATGTCACATTAATTGTATGCTTTGTTCTCTAAGTTTGTGATGACAAACAAGACTGAGTGTACAGCCATGCGAGCAGCTTAAAGAGGTTGAACTTAGGCACAGCAATGCTTTGAACTAAATGCCAATGTAATGTACAGCATGCTAACATGTTCACAATGATAACGCTAACATGTAGATGTTGATCATGTGTAATGTTTACCATATTCACCACATAGCTAATATGTGCTAATTAGCACTAAACACAGAATACAGTCAATGCTACTAGAAATGTTATCAGTTTGGCAAAATATTGTTATTAACCAAAGTACTGGACAATAATAATTTGAACCTTATAATGATAATAGATGAAAAGTAAAGGAATCACTAAAATTGTAACAATTCATCCTCTGTGCACCATGATTGAGTGTACCACATTTACTGGCAATCTATCCAACTGTTCTTGAGATATTTCAGTCCCAAAATGTCAACCCCCGATGGTGCTAGAAGCATCTCCAAAGTCGATATGATTCATCCCCTGGGGACCTGAATGTCTGTACAAGAGTTCATGGTGATTCATCTAATGGTCCGGACCAGAAAAGTAGACTGACATTTCATCCCTATGGCCATACACATAAAAATATATGCAATCAATTATCTCACATAAAAATAGTAATGTAAATCATTCATACTTATTAGTCATTTGAACAGATGCTTGAAGAGACATCTGTCCAAAGTGGGTCACCTTAAATTAAATACGTCCGCTCAAAAAAATCCCATCCCAGATGTGGCAGCTACATTTCCCCATCATCAGACAAAATCCAGGAATTAGATCCCAAAGATCGGAAACCCAAAGCCAGATTTGATGTTGACTTTTCAAATTCATGGCAAGACCTCTAAAAACTGTTTTTGTCTTGACTGCATAGACGTATCACTTCACTGTGTCCAACCTCTAATGAGATGTAGATTTATAAAATGTAAAATAGCCAAGTCATAAAGGATAATTGTAAGTGTTTTTGGCCAGACAGGATTTCAATGGTTTATGTGAGACACACTCAGCAATTCGAATAATTGAAGATCCTCTCTAGAGTCATCATATTCTGACCAAAGTGCTGCAAAAGTGGAAAGGTGTGTTTTACTTAGAGCCCTTCCCAGGGCATTGATTAACTGAGGGGGTTATGTGTATTCACATTTCAACATGCAACCATGTGTGACGTTTACACCTGCACAAATGCTTTAATATCTCAATTTCCCCAATTATTTTCATAATTAAATATTGTTCAATTCAGTGAAGCGGTAAATGTATCGTATCCCTGTGAACAGGTACTTTGACATTTTATATTCTGTGACCCCCTTTTCTACTCACATCAGCTGTTTTGAATCATTCATGAGTATGACGAGAAAACGCATAAAACTCAGTCTTGGCAATGCCTTATTATACAACTCACATGCCTTTTTGGAATGACATTTACATGCATCTCCAAAGATGCGAAGTGCAACTAAAACCAACATTCTTTTCCATAAGTTACTTCACAGTCTTTGTTTATTTCATGTTCTACTGTCCAAGCTACCTACTGCCAGATTTCTGCACGTCCTGGTTGGAACTGAGTGTTTATATTCATAGAGATCCTCTATAAATGCTGTTAATGTGTCCAAATGCATCTGACTACATATTGAAAGAGTTTCAGAATTGCAAATACAGTATATATGCCTCAGAGGAAATATGTATATTTTAATTACTATCAAAACACGAACTATAATGACCAAAAATCTGAACATATAATATACTGCAAAATGCTGCCTTGAGGTTTGCTTGCCCTTTAAAATCTTTCTGACTGTAGAAACATCACAAATTCCATTTTGGTGAATATTATGAGGCTGCAATAATATAAAATCCTCTGATACCTCTTTACAATACTACCCTTCAGGTTCACACAGACAGCCTGAAATCACAGCAACAACAAGGCTCTCAATGGACAGACTCTGTGTGGGAGTGTCTGAAGACCACACAGTGAGATCTCAAGAAAAGTTCATGTTGGTTTTAAAGACTTTCCAGCTGTTGCACTGAGAAATCAACACTGCTATAACTTTAAGAAACACTAATAAAAAGTTTAACTAATCCATAATCTGACTCTTGGTGAAAAAGTAAAAGTAAAATTGTTCCCAAAAGTGGAATTAACAATAGTGATCACGGGCGTACCTGAGTCCTGACTCGACTTGGATTCAGAGAGGCTGACGGCAGAGGCGTCTCGTGACTGGTCGATCATGCCGATGTTCACCTTGTGCTTGTAGGGGTCAAGAGCTCCGAGAAGACCCAGTACACGTATAGCCTGTTGGAGGCACACACCAAAGACAGTTAGTAATTTCCCAGTGGAAGAATTGGAAGCAATGTGTCACTCCAGTATTTATGGATAGATAGAAAATGTCTAATTTTTCAAAACAGTGAGATAAGTGATGATTGTTTGAAACATGACAAGTATCAACAACAGAGAAGCGGAGTACACTGTGTCAGTGGTTTGGAAAGTTTCTATGTTTTGATTCTTTTGTTCCAGTGGTTCTGGGTCCTTTCTGGAATCAATGAAAGTGTTGTTAATCCAAGCTGACTACAGCTGCTGCCCTCTGAAAAAAGGATGCAGAGCCACCTTTCAAGCCTACGGTAGCAAGTATTTTATACTTAAAAGACAGATTTTCTTAATTCTTAATAAGATATTACAACATACACCCAAATCATTCTTGAAAGTAGCAAACATTCAGCTCCTCTAGATGTGAATAGTTGCTGTAAAAAGTTTCTAATTTGTTCCCTAAAGAAGCATAGATGCTATAGTAGTAGAGTAAATAGTAAGACCACACAAAGTACACAACTGTCGCTGGATTATTAGCCAGACAGGATTTGTGCCACAGACCATACAAGGTGACAATGTGCTCTCTGAGCCTCATACAATGTAACAGACGAGGAAAGAAAAAATGATGAATTACATCACAGTAAACGACTTAGGAAAAAATTCCACATAATTATGGAAAATGTGCATAGTGTTATACTGTATGTATTCATGTGATTATAATTTACTGGTCAAAGTCTATACTTCTAAACAGACTTTCAGTTGTTTAGTATATGTTGACAGGTAGGCTTTCTGGCCTCATTATGACTTACTGAGCCATAGAGTTGCATTCACGTTGCTGTAAAGAAATCTGGGGGGGGGGGCAAAGGGTTATAGAGGAAACTGTGCATACCTCTCTCCTGATGCCCTGGTTTTGCTCCGTCTTGAGGAAGTTGAGCAGCACCTCCAGAAGGGAAGGATACTTGCGGTAGGGCTCCACCACATAGCCTGTACTGGCCACTTGTTGGCCCAAGGTCCACAATGCCACCTGGTGGACAGTCAGAGACAGAGCATAAAGGATGTTTAGGGTACTTTTCCTTACAATGTTAGCTACAAACAAAGCAAAAAGGTTACAGTATTTTTGATGTGTTGTACATGTGAGTTGTATATTTTTGTAGTTATCTATATTGTGTTGTTCATTTACTGTATTAAAATGTATTAAATATAAACCCCAAACATTAAATCATGCCTGCCTGCCCCAAACATTAAATCAAACCAGTTTTTAGTTCCATATTGATGCACCACTTGTTACTATTTTTGAATAAGCCCTCCCGGAGTTAGTTCCTGGCACACAATCCTGTTTAAACGGGAAATACCAGGAACACAATGAGCTCAAAATGTCTTCTAAGTGGCTTTAAACGTTTCCAGATCTGATGCCCTGTTATGTTTATTGAAGGAGATGTGTATTTACTGTACCCATGATACAAATATTTTTTCAGAACTTGAACTAATGATAGGGAGAAATGTGAAATGAAGATTAGAACCAGATGAAGCAGACACTCGTTTTCTTCACATACCTGTCGTTTGGCCAGTGAGGAGGAGTCCTGCAGCATGTCCATGATTATTGGAAAAAGCTCATCCATCCACTTTCTCATCTCCAGGCCACTCACCTGGCAGGGCAGGCACAGGAGAAACAATCAAAACTGAACATACCTTATAACCTGTCCAACTTTCTGTGAATGAGATCTTCTGAAATCTAAAAAGGGAATTATTACTCGGTACACAGTTTTACATTAAAATGACTGGTGATCCCACAGCCCTTATGTGAAGAACACTTGTGTTTAAGTATTTTCCATATCTTCCCAATGTTGTTTTTATTTGTTTGGAGAAAATATCTTCATTATTTGATACAATCACTAAAAGTAACTGAGTTCAAATCTGACACATAGGGGGTTTTAGCTCATATACACTGAATTTTGAGAGCATACAAAAAGAAATGGCATTTAACAACATTTTAATTTAATGAATCGACTCCCTACATTTTCTTCCATCTTCCTGTGTTGGCTCCTGAACAGCTGGGCTCCTGCCTCTTCCTGCACTGAGTCAACCAACACTTCATCTACCTGCGCATCTCCTGCACACTGTCTGCACTGCAGCGTGTGCCTGTTTCTAACTCTGCTTCCCTGACTCTTCAGTGGGGACCATCGAACCACCTGAACAATGGGGTGGAGCAAGGCACACATCCATGGGTGGGCTCTTACCACTACTTTTAACCTTAGAAAAGGACAAGCTCAGACTGCTTGCATTAAAACTGTTATGATGAATATTGAAATAATGTCATAATAACATTAAGGAAGTGAAACATTAAGTCTGCCCTTACCTGAGCCAACTCGCCAATGGTAGCAAGAACACTGATGACCACTCCAGGGTTGGGGTCTGGGTCTTTTAGCTTGAGAATGAGAGCCTGCAAAAGCAAAAAGTATGTGGTGAACTACAGTCTTGACTTTAGTTTCACAGTCAGGAAAAAAATATTTAAAGAGCTTCAGGGAAATGAGGTTGTACTGGACTTGAGCTTTTCTTCTTTACACATACTCCTCTCAGGTAAAAGCCTGTTAACATTCATAAACGTATACATCTTTACAATGGAGAATCAACAGAGTCGTACCTTAAGGATAGGTTCCATATATGGCCGTATGAGACGAGGGGCATTGGAGACCAGATGGCCAAGCATACGGGCACTCTGCTCTTTGTTCCTGCCAACACCACTGTGCTCCAACTCTGTTAAGATCTGCAACAAAATTCAAAACAGTTAAATATAACAAAGTAGACAATTTACTGTACACTTTTCTGTCAGCAACAAATCTTAATGAGATTAAATTATAATGTACATCATGGTGTTATGGGAGCAAGGTCTCATAAAAAGAATAATTTACTAGGTCTTCTAATCTAGAGGTATTCTTTGGTGTTTTAAACTGTGCAGGATATTATGGCCTTTGCTGCCCTCTAAAGGTATCCAATGGAAACAGCAGAATATAAGTGCTCTCACCAATCAGACAAATACCAATAAATGTGTATGATGATCTAAATGTTCTTTTCTCATTTTACATCCATGCTCTTTCAGGGAATATAATCAAGAAATATCCAGAAATACATCCTCAAAACCATATTAATGTATGAATTGATAAATGTAACTAATGTGCTTGGAATTTGTTTTTCAATTTAATTTCCAGGATAGGTTAAAAAGCAGCATCATCAGAAACACAAATGGTACATTTCTAATGTTATTAAAGGCACTGTGTGAAGATATTTTATGCAATTTCAGCATCTTTCAAAATATCCTGCATAATAATCTGGCAATATTTTTGGCTGATTGTAGTCAAGACAGCTTTTTCTCCAAGTCCTGTATGTGAGTGTGCCAAATTGAATGTTTAAAATAATTAAACTTAGACTGTTTTTGGGGGAGGTTTTTTGGGTGAGGTGGGGGTTTTTCTCCAATTCAACAAACTCCCATTAAAGAACTCTTTGTGCCTCTCCTACCTGAATGAGCATCTTGCGCAGGAAGGGCATGACAAAGGCCGGGTTCATGCTGCTGAGGCGTCCAATCGTACAGATGGCCAGCTCTCTGATCTCAAACACCTCATCGTTCAGCGCTACAAACAACGCCTGCAAGTTCTCAGCCTGGGCCAGGTGAGCGTCAAAGCGTTCATCAAGAGATGCCAGCACGCAGTATCGAATGTCGGGATCTACAGGAGGAGTGAAGCATTAAAACTCTAGTTATCACTTTTGTAACACTCATCATTATCACAGTCATCACAGCTATCAATAGTTATGTCCCTGGTCCCTGCCTCCTTTTCTTCTTCTTTCATGCATTACCTGGGTCAGTGATGCCGACAACCAGCAGCTTGCTTAGCACATCTGCAACAACCTGCACAGCTGTCTGACTGACAACATGGCCGCTGATCAGGTGGATGGAGGGAGTAAGGAGGCGTGAGCATGTCCGAGCTGCCTCCATCCGGATCTCCTTGTGCTCGCTGTTCAAGAAGTGATCGGCACAGTGGCGCACGAACTGGGTGAGGGAGTGTCCTGATGAAGGAACATAGGAGTTAGAAGAATAATTCCTCAGCTATATGGCAAATAATTGTTTTGACAGGTGTGTTTTATGGCAAATTAGGAAAGTTATACACATAAACTTTTATGCATGTTTTGACATTTTTTTAAATATCAGTGGCGCCAGCAGAACTTGACTCATGAGTGTTCCTGTAAATTTCTCTTGATCCAGAGAGGACCATCTGGTTTATTTCACACGATTTTTGGATTTCACAACTAAAATCTGAATAAGTCTAGTGTTGTATGACAATGAGAGTTATTAGTCAATCGTGACATATTTAAAAGAAGACTGTGAATAAGCCACTACCAGTAACCCAAAACAAAAAACAGCTGTTCCTTCCATTGCAGGATAACAACAGATTCTGAGAAGTAATTATTTTACTAAGGTCTGCTGTTTCTTGAAAAATCAAGAAAGTTAATGTTAATTTTTCCATGTTTTTCTCCAGTGATGACTATCCAATTCCCAATACACTGTGATCCTTGTTACTATTAATGTAATACATGTGTGTTGACGGCTGCTGCAGTGAACAGAAATATTAACACCACTGTGTCCAGATTGTGTTTATACATTTGATTACATTTCCTTCTACCATGACTTCTTAAATAACATTCCTTTCCTAAAAAAACAAGGAAAATATCAAGGGTAACATGGAGTGCACAGATAGATCAGTCTGCATTTCAATCCAAATATCTGTAATTATCTACTTATGTGATTCAGTGGCATGTTGATTAAAACTCTATAGGTTCAGTCCAGAGAACAGATGATCACCAACTCTTCAAAAACTTCTGCAGCTCTTCTTAATTACTTCATCATTTCTTTTTGATGTGTTCTCTTCACTGTCTGTGTGTCCGCTCCAGTCTTATGCCTGATGTTTATGCCTTTAATTTAAAACCACAACATTTCATTCAGACACCAACACATTACCAGCGCCAGTTATGTCTTTTCATGTTTTATGATTTTCTTGGGACATTATGCCACTACCCACACTTGGAAGTAATATTTTTTTCTGTACTGACAGGACCAAATTTAAGGTACAATTAATCAATGGAGTTTGGTGCACTGGAACAGAATTGGTGCTCTGTGCCTGTTTTTCATCTTGTGGATTTTCTGTCCCAGGATTTCCAAAGAAACACATTAAGAGAAAATTTACAGCGTTCTGCTTTAGGCCCAATATTTTCTCTTCAGGTCTTTTAAGATTCTTACCCTCAAATTCAAAGCTTCCCAGTGTGCGTAGGGCCAGTGTGATGCTGCCTACGTCGCTGGCTTCTGGGATGTTGGTGAGGCTTGGCGAGGCCAGCTGGTGAGCCAGGCCTTTGGGCATGCCGGGGTGACGCAGTGGCTTGTGCATCAACACCAGGGAAAGCATCTTCAGCAGACCATCCTGGATGTCTTTCTTCAGCTGGGGGATCTGACGGCTCAGGTCGTACAGCACCGCCGTCAGTGCAGGACTGAACGGACAGGGACACAATTAGAGAATGTTAAACACAATATCATAACCATAAACTTTAGATGAGGGAATACAAGTCTAGTGAAGTTAAGTGAAGTTTTTTTTTATACAAACCAATACATAACTTTAAAGTGTAAATCAAACTAAATTTAAAAAATAATAGAAATTATTCTAAAAAAATATATGGACCCATAGTGGAATCATTTTGTCTTACCTGAGGCCCACAGCAAGCATGGGCTCCAGCAGCTCCTTGATGTCTGGTTGGATGCTGGGACCCATGGCTCTGGAAAGCATGCTGATACAGGTGAACACTGTGGCATCAACCTGCATGGTCTTCTGCCTCCTGTGCACATGAAACATAATAAAGTGAGAAATCATGTGTTAGCCAAAGTTAAGTTTCCTCTTTGTTTATATGTACTCCCAAAATTAATTTAAACGGATGCACCATAGAGCAAATGCTACCCAAATACAGCCACGACTGCAATCAAGATTTTTTGTAAATTTAGATTAGATTTGAGCATCAAACACAACAAAAACCTACAAAACTAAGATTATTCTAAAAACATATGAAGCAAATCTAAACATATTTATATACATCTGAATATGAAGAAATGCAATTTATAGCATACAGATACTACATGTAGTTAGAGTTAATTTCATGTTCATATTTACTGACTTGTGTGCAAAGTCTTTGGGTGGCAAGGCAGCCTTGATGATCTCAAGGATCTTAGAGAGGTACGGATGGATTTCTGCCCTGACAGCCACTACAAGCAGCCCCAGAGCCTGAAAAGCTGCTGTCCTCTCCTTCTCCTTCTTCAGACAGCCCAGCAGGTAGCCCATAGTGTCTGACAGGTACTGGTCTGCACAGTGGATGGAAAAACCACAACGTGATTGATTAAACACATATGCAGGGCTTTGTATATGCCGCAACACATAAATCAACTGACTGGGAGAAATTACATGCAATCTATTATGGCAAAGTCCACTGAGACCCAAAAAGTGCTCATGATCTCTTTACATTTCTTGTCCATGACCACCAAAGTAGCCCAGCCGATATAATAATGGGAAAGAATGCATGACTGCAAGTTACTGTACACAAGATGGATTCAACTGGATCTTGGATTATGTTCAAACATTAACCGGTCCCACCTGTAAAGCTATGTGGCTGGAAGGCAGCAAGGCGTGGGAGCAGGTTGAGGATGGTCATCTGGATCAGAGGGTTCTTACTGGTTTTGTATTTCAGCACCCACCGACATACCTAAACAAATCACATCATGAAAAATTATGTCAAGTATGATTTATGTGGTTCTCAAAACAGCACTGACCTTGTGTCTTTAATCCCTTCATGGTCCCTCTATTATACAATGAGAGCTACTCCACCTAATTTCTGATATGAAATATAAGCTTCTATTTCTTGAATGTTGAAAATTATATATATCAATTTGAGCTTAAAAAACTGAGCATTTCTAAAGAAACATGTCCCACAAAACATGCTTAAAAAAACAGAGTAACAAACTAGTTCAAGGACCGCACATCATTGTTGAATTAAGTAGGTAATCAACAACTTTGTAGCCTGTATTGGCAACTAAAAAAACAGGGTATTGTTTTTAATCCAAATAAGGACTATAAAGTGAGTTATAAAAGCCTGCTCAACACCTGTTGAAGCATTGATTCAGTAATTAAACCCCCACATAAGTGGCAGACAAAATAACAGCACCTTACACAGTGATCCACTCCAGTGTAACACCACCAAACATCTTTGAAATGTACATGAGTTCAGTTAGCACCTCCCTTGCAGTGCAAACAAAAATTGAACACTTTAATGCTTCAGTAACATTTTTATTGCTGCACTATTCAAAGAGATTAGCACAGTGTTAATTTTATCACTGAAGTAACCGCAACAGGAACGAGACTTGCAGTTTCTATCACAAGTTGTGAATTTTTCTTTATTTTCTAAATTCTGAACACAATAACTGTCAGCTTAACCAATTATCATAATCACACTCATGCTGTAAAATCTACCTGGTCAAATCGCTCCTCCATCAGCTCACGGCAGTATCTGCTCTCCACCAGTGAGCTCTTGGCAGGCACTGGTGTGGCTCCGAAGCTGAGGAAGCCCTGAGGTGTGCTGTAGCCCAGCAGGCCCAGAAGAGCGTTGGACTGCTGCGGCTGCACCGACTGGAAGCTGGTGAATGGTGTGATGTGGCGGGGTTTGGTTCCAAATCCCATCAGCTCCTTGCAGTACTTATCGTGGACCAGCTGTTGCTGCGTGATCTCCTCCATCTCCTCGCGCATGCGCTGGTGATAGACAAGACAGTGAGTGGAATGTTTTGCTTTTGGATGTGACAGTGTTTCTGAAGGGAAGTCAACTCTCACCTCTCCTTCCATACTGCTGATGCGAACCAACTCATTGAGGATAAGAAGAGCACCATGGACCCTGTCATCACGATTCATCCCTTTCTCTTTGGCCAGAGTCTCATCAAATCCTTTTTCTGCCTCCTCAAAGGTTTGCTGTCACAGAAAAATAAGCATCCGTGTTGCTTTTACAAGGACAATGGTTTCCCCCGGGCAAATACAACATATACTGATGAGTAATATTTAATTGGGGACAGGATAATGGTGAATTGCCATACTTTGTACCACTGTGGTTTTTGCATTTCCTTGGTCTCCCTCTGCGTAGTGAGGATGAGACAGGCTCGCAGGGCAGACACAGCCCCTTCACGGATAGCCTGCTTAGGGTCCCATACTGCATAGAAGATGTTGTCAAAGAAGGGCTGCACTTGCTGAAAGAAGAAGGTGGGTGCACTCACAGCCAGCTCCCTCAACACCAACACCTGGAACAGACAGAATCCCATTTTGTGACTAGTCATTGATTGCATTTCTTAGGTTTGCTCTTTTAAAGTGTAAATAAATGGTAACATTGTACTTTTCAGACCTGCAGCAATAATAACATTCCAGTGCTATAAAGTTTGACCCTCCGGAATTTATAAAAATGTATAGCTGCAGCTTTTAAGTAATAGTGACTTTTTAACAATAAAGAAAAAAGTGTGAGTTTGTTAGCTGGAACAGTAGATCATTTCAAGCAAGACTTTATAAACTGTAGGGTTTATGTTATTTAAGAAAAATTATTTGAGCAAGGTGAATAACGTAGGGAGTGGTATTAATGCTTTAATCCTAAAAACAACAGTGCAATTGAACAGCCCTGAGTGAAATTGTACTCTACCCTCATCTCCATCATACATAAACACCATGAGAAGTGGTGGTATTTCAACGACAAACACACTCCCTGCTTTTTGCTAGTCACTTACTGCAGCATGACGTCTGCCTTCATTCCTGTCTGCTCCCAGCCACTCCAGGGCCCTCTTCACTTCAAACTCCACATACTCAGCAGTGAAGGTGTCCCCTGCCATAGACAGGTGGCCCATGGCTTTAGAGGCCATCTCCATCACCACAGAGTCACCAGAGGGGAGCAGGTTGCGCAGGTAGTTGGCAAAGCGGCTGATCCTGGTGGCATTGCCTCCCTCAACTCCTATAAGACTCACTGGAACAAAGGATCAAATCACAGTTGATGCATATACTGTATGTGCTGTGCATTGTGTTATACACCATTTAAATTAAGTAAGTGAATAAGTAAATGTATTTATTCTAAGTTTACCTATAGCGAGAATTCCTCCTTTCTTCTCATTCACATCAGAGCTGGATACCAGCTCAAATATGTGGTGGTTTAACTCATCATAGAATGTAGTGGCTTCATCTTGGCTTAACTGTGGGTGGCACAAACAAACCAGTATTACAAATAAAAAACAGTTAAGAGGAAAATGCAACAACTGGGTATCTAGAAATACCCAATCTTTTTTATTATCCCTGCATATGATGTTATATTTAGAACAAAAGGGAAATGTGGAGTTATATTTACTCCTGAAACACAGTGTAAACAGCTGGCAACTCTTCCAGCTCCTGTGGGGAGGTGCAGTCATACTGAAATGATACCCTCACGGCAGATGCATGTTATGTCCACATATGTTTTTGCTCATACCTCTCTGAGCTCTGTAGTCACATAGTGCTGCAGCTCTTTGGCAGATTTTGCTCTAGTGTCTTCATTTCGACTCTTCAGGCCACTCACAAACTGTTGCAGCACAGTGGCTGTGCCTGACATGATCACCATTTGGACGACTTTATCTGCAAGGAGACAAATAAAATGAATATGTATTGAGGACAACGTGCTAGACTGTCAAACAAAGAATGACAAGTATAAATGACATACTTGACAGACACAAAATAGTAGCCCTGAGGTGGTAACACACCAGGTCAACATTGCAGGCGTTACGGCTAACGTTAGCTAGCACGTCCGGTTAGCTAGTGAAATAAATTGTAAACATTGCGAGGCAACACACATATACCAAACAGAAACATAATGCTAAACTGGAAATATAGCATCCTCCACACACGGACAAGTCCAGGTAGTATAGGTTCGGTGTAGGCTAATTCACAGCCCGGTCAGTGTATCACGCTGGTTTTGTTTAGCTAACGTTAGCTAACACTGACGTTAAACTACCTAATGTAGCAAACTGTTAGCTACGTGGTGAAGTGTAACAAATGTATACAACTTACGTGTTCCCAGTAAAGAACCGGCCACTTAATTCCTTTTCGGTTCTTGTGGGATATCTCTCATTGTACGACAACACGGCTAGTACAGTGCAAGGTGAGCTAGCTGTATGTGTGTATCTCTACTGGTAAGTTGGACCGACTCCAGCAAGACATACAACAAACGTCACAAGCGTAAAGCTGCGCAGTCTGCGCAAAGCAGCTGAGAACAGATTTATTGTACTCACACTTGAATATTAGTACTTGTTTGACTTTATGCTTCTATTCCCATACACTTACGTTTCTTTTTACTCCACTACATTTATCTAGGCGTTGTAGTGTGTATAAATGAGTTAACACACCACCTGAACGTGTCATTACCATACTGTACATAAAATAAAGTGAAATGTTGAAAATTATGTTATAAAGAAAATTACAATACGGATATTTGTCATCATGGCTGACATATTTAAATCGCATGAATTAATAATATTAATGATGGCTGCATCTCCACTGCATTGTGCATACTGGCTCACTGACATGGCTTTCTGGCACACTTGAATGCAAAGGAGCCAATTTTTATGTTATGTTCTTCCTTGCTATAATATGTAAAGTATACGTACTAAAAAGGGCTGCATTTAGACATTTGACAGCTGTAAAATACCCCAAATGTCTTCTACCCTGAAATTTGATTACTTCTCATAAAGTGGGCCAAAAGACACAAAAATAAAAATATTTAAAAATATAATACTTTTGTGCAGGTGCTACAAATTTACTCTATTGAGGCTGTTCTGGGTCAAATTTGACTCTTATCTATTGACATAGTTTTTTGTCAAATGAATAGTTAATAGTTTTAATAAGATAGTAGTTATGAGGATTTTTTTATGATGTAGCAATGAAGACTGATAGCTCTAATGGTTATACAATAAACCCCACACTTCCATAAAGTTTCATTTTCAATAAAATACATTTAAATCATTATTGCTATCATTGGTAAAATAGAACATGATATTGTGTGATAGTTGTGTTTCTTCTCCAAAAACGAGTGGTAAATAAAAAATACACTCTCTCTGCTCTCTGAAAATATATATTCAAGGTTAATCACCCATTCATTGATCAGTCAGATCGACTATTGATGCTTTCTAAACAGATCTGTGGTTCAAAATTTGATATAGACCCTTTTTATTAGGGGATTCTCAAACCAGGTCAGAAATGGACCTGGAACATACTGCAAGGGTGTATAATATGAACAGTATCTAAAGGTTAAGCTTAGGTCCAGCTCTATTACTTCATCTTGAGGTTCCAACAGGAGCCAGCCCTCTTCTTCCCTTTTTCTCTCATCTCCACATTATGGTCATTTGACATTTCACTGCCCTCAACACACATACTGTATACAGTACATTCCTCACTCACCCATACATTTCCTATACTAGACTACTGATGTAGGTAAAGCTCCAAATCTTATGCTTATCTTTTGTATTGGATGTTTATTTCAAATAACATTCATTTCAGTTTTGTCTTGATATGTTGTTTATTAAAAAATATATAGTTTTTAGGCCCATGTATTATTTGAGTAAGACACACATTGCACACTGTGGATGGTGAAATTGGGTGTGAAATGGGCCCCCTTGCAAGTTAATCCAGGCTTGCTAATACTTCTCTATATAGATTGCATTAGGAACTCAATTTTCTTTGTATCAAGCAATTATTCACCCTAGTTCTTAATATGTGAAGGATTTGAAACCTATTTTCATGTGAGAAGACATAATGTGAGATTGATGACAACATTTCCAGAGTTATCACATTCAATATACAGATCGTGCAAGCAGAGCAACAAATCGAGACACAGTGAATTAATACAGTCAAGTCAAAGTCAAAAAGCTTTTTTGTCATATGAGAAATTACTCACTTTGTACAGTGAAAGTCTTAGAGTGAATAAACCAACAGCTAGGATCAAGATTAATGGGAGTCTTCCGAACTCTATGACATAAGAACATGGCTGTCGTCAGGGTTTCTCAGCAAGTCCTCCTCTCTTTGCCTTTTTGTTTTTTAAACTCTGAGCTGGTTGGGTTAGGGTTAGGGTTAGGGTTACAGATGCCTTGGTATCCCTCCTTTCATTTATGTCAACTCTTACAGACTATGGTCTGAAGTGGATATAAGTATCTTGAAGTCAATCCACCACAAGACTTAAGTAGATATAAAATCCATCAATTACAGCCAGTTATTCTCTAGAATGAAATCTGATATTGGAAGATAGAGTCCAGTTCATATTATAAGCATCACCTCTAGAGTTGAGATGATTAAAAATGAACATATTTCCAAGGTTACTGTACCTGTTCCAGACTCAGCCAGTGGAGATAAGAGATAAACATTTCATGGGATTGGATAAAATGATGATATGATATGAGATATATTTGGCAAGGAAAAAGATAGAGGACCAGAACTTTGTGATTACTCAGAATTAAGGGAGGTTAGCTCTCCTTTGGTTAAAGACCTGTTATCGAACTGAAAAAGTAAACACACACTTGAATCTGTGCAATGCATCCTACTTAGCAAGATGGAAAGAAATCAATGGTAGTGCAACAGATGGCGTTCCCATACAGGCTATTATAGGTGATAATGTATGCAAGGTTGGGCTTATTTCATCACAAGATCTAGTTGGAAATAATCACAAAGAATAGCCTGAAAGCTCATAGTAGGGTGTTTGGATGAACTTGGGAAATGGGACCTCTGATATTCTGGGAGCTCTTAAAGAAGAGGGAAATCAAAAGCTTACATGGCTTAACAAATCATGACTTTTATATTGTACTTGTAACTGAAACATTATTTACAACAAACATTACTTAGAAGCAAGAATCTAGATGAGTTGGAGTTAGAAATGATTAAATTCTTTATACTGTATTAATAAAATATTAATTGGACTTGGGTAGGAAGTTAATCTCAAATCTATATACAGGTGTGGAAAATTTAAGAGGAAATGATACACTGTATATATAAAAGAGAAATGAGAGGAAGAGGCTAATATTGTGTTATCAGTGGATAAATGGGAAGAGATTAATGAGCAACAGTGGATAAAAAATGTGCCCCTTATCTTGGAGGGAATACGGATGGAAAAATATTACAGGATTTTTTTATAACACCGGAAGAGAAAAGATAGCAAGATACAAGGTGTTGGAGATTATACAGAGCAAATAAAGCCGATCACTTCCATGTCTTCTGGAATTGCCCCTAGGCTTTACAGGCAGGAGTTAAAGAAGTATAGAAGGTAGAATTTCAACTTAAATTTGAGGTATTATACTTTGGGAAGGACTCACAAGATTTGCAGGAAAATAAATGTTCAGGATAATGTTAATTGCAAATAAGACAGTCATTACAGTACTAGAAAATGGCTCAAGACAGAGGTAACTAAGATTGGGGATTGGTTTCATGTAATGCATAATAGATATGTACGATGGAGAAGTTGACTTTTTCTTCCAGATCAGAACTGGACAAATTTCATATTTGGGCAAATTGGTTTGAATATATATCACTGAACAGGTCAGACTTTATATGAAAGAGTGCACCGAATGATTCATTGCTACAGATTTTGAAAGGTTCTTTTATGTGCTACACTGGTATCTCTATTCTGACAGAATTAGAAATATAATATGTGGAGTAAGGTACAGGGTGGGTGTATGAATTTTAAAAAAGAAGAAGAGAGAATATTATTCATAGTGCTTTTTCGTTTTTCTCTTTAATTCAAATGACTGATTGAAAGATCTATATAAAAATAAATAAATAAATATATATATATATGGATAAGGCCCCCACACAACATTATTTTTCAAGTCATTTTTAGTTTGCACTCTTTTGTAATTGTCACCCATAAAACTACTTTAAAGTTGTTGTTTTTTTTAAAGAACAGGCACATATAACACAGGAAAACATTCATAAAATATAGATGATTATTAGAATTACAAGACAGTAGTGGTCATTGTGCAACAGTAATAGAGATGCATGCATGGTGTATGAGCACACACATGGCTGTCGACATTCAGAATGAATGTATGAGAATGTGAGTGTATCAAAAGCAACTAAATGGCACTGACCTTCCACACAAAACATGAAACAAAATAAACTGGCGTGAAATGAGATCATTACAACTGGATATACAAAATATAGCTTTAGATACATTTACTGTGTACATGGGTGGCTAGATTGTTCTTTCACAGTGTAAATCATTTTCAGCCTCAGGGGGGAGACATTGTCCAGGTCAACAATAAGCTTTTAGAACTAAGAACACACACAGTATCTCACTTAATGCAGCTCCAGGTCTGAGCGGTGACATTTCCCACAGTGCAATACACCAATTAAACCTGGGCTCTCTTATTTTTCAGTTAAAGGGAAATTGGACTGTAAATGTCAAATACATTTTCATCATTGAAAAGAACATAATTACCATCGCCTTCTACATTTATGCCATCATTAGATTGAGGTCATGGTAAGGTAGATGTTGCTACAGGCAAACAAACATTTCACGGTATATCAGTATTTGCCACACTGGAGTGTGGAGATGATGAAGGGTTGTTTTGGAGGTTCCAGGAGGTCCCATGCAAAAGGGGGAATAATTTGTTTAAATGATCAAATTCAGGCTATAACAGTGGCTGTGTTCTAAGAACTTCCTGTTATCACTGGCTTTTAGTTGTGCAGTCAGCCAGCCTTTTGATAGTTAAGATTAGTGGATGAAGCAAGTGTTCCTTACATGGAACCTTCCAACAATGTTTTATCTTCCTGGGATTTTCATTTTTCCACTGTCCCATGTTATGTCAGGGTCATGATGTTTGGCCATGGTCTGAGGTTTGCTGGTCTTCATTGCAGTTGTCTTGTCTGTGTTTAGCCAGGCCTGGCTTCTCTCCATCAGACCACTTTTTGTGTTGACAGGATCCAATGCTCCTTTTTTGTTTAAAAGAGCTGGGTATCAGCCATCTTTCAAGATACCCTGAAGCCATCTATTCATCATCTGCCACAAATCCAGATTCTCCAGCTGCTATAGTATCAACTGACATTTTCCCTCAACCTTGGACAATGATGTGAAGAATTATTTTGCACTACCAGCATGTCTGATTTCAAGTATTCTCAGGCAAAACGATCATTACCAGAAAGAAAAAGAAAATGTATTTTGCAGTGTATCACAAAATCTTCTGCTTCGATGTAATTACTTAATTGTGAAAGCAGCAGGTGACATTGCAACCATGACCCTGTCAAAAATGTTTTTCAAGCTGTTAAATTGCCATGAGCCTTTCATTTAGGGAACTGAAAACTGCAGCTGAACTAAGCTTTCTCTTTTCTAAATAGCTTCTAAAAGAGAGACCACCATTTATTATGAAGGTTAATGCCACACACAAGCATTTGGTTAAAAATAGTCCTGTAATAACCTGTGTTTCAATTCAGTTTGGTACAAGCATGTAAGCAGCAGTTTCAGCTTCACTCTAGTGAATGGGGAACTTAATTCACCTTGAGGCAAAATAACATTCACACAGATTGCAATCAAAGACTGAAAAATAATATCACAAATGTCACAAATGCACATTTTTATTGCTGATTTAATTGGTGTATGATTCAGTAATTAAAACTCAAAGCTACATAGAGTTCATTAAACATCCATCAGGTTAACTGTAATCACAGCAGAGCAATGTGTGTGTCTGTGTGAGTGCATTTGACACTGCAAGTGTATACGCATGTGCCTGCTTTGTATGTACATAAATGTATGATAATGTGTAGTGCTGTGACTGCGTGTGTGTGTGAGTGTGTGTGTGTGTGTGTGTGTGTGTGTGCGATGCGGTTTTTCAGAGGGAGGAGAAGTGCAAAGAGAGCCTGGCAGCCTTACAACACTTTACACGGAGAAAATGAGAGGGTTGAGGGGGTGGGAAACCAAACATAACATAACAACACTGGGAAGGGGAGCAGATCCCTACCTTTGCGCCCAAGGGTCCCCCTCCCTCTCTCAAGACTGGCCGAGCCAGACATATTTCATGGATGAGACATCGACACACTCAATCAGCAAGACCCACCTTTTTTTTAGACGTGTGCTTTCACTGGAGAGCTTGTGTGTGTGTGTGTATGTGTGTGTGTGTGTGTGTGTGTGTGTGTGTGTGTGTGTGTATGTGTGTGTGTGTGTGTGTGTCCACCAGAAAGAAAGAAAGAAAGAAAGAAAGAAAGAAAGAAAGAAAGAAAGAAAGAAAGCAAGAAAGAAAGAAAGGGAAGTGTTCCTTAGGAAGATGAAACACACATGCTGTCATTTGACACACACACACACACATAAAACCACTTGAACACTACAAATGTATGCACACTCACTGCCTCACAGACTCTTGTCCTAACAGGCCTCCTCTGCTTAGTGACAGACAGGATGTTAGGCACACTTTCATCAGTCCAAGGCTTTGATTCCTCCGCCGTCACTCCTGTTTATTTTCCTGCTTTGTCCCTTCACTCAGCTGCGCTTTTGAAATATTTCCCCAATGATGGAGCCTGTCATTCCATCTAGACTGAAGGAGGAGAGGGGGGTGGGGGGGTGGGGGGCTGAAAAGGTGAGCTTACTCCTGCATTTACTCCTACACCCACCTTGTTCATCTACCATTCATCCATCTGTTAATCCTTCCCACCTTCATCCTTCCCTCCCCCTGTCACGCACTTCATGATTAACCCCCTCCCACCACCACCACACACACACACACACACACACACACTTCCCCCTTCCCTATTTCATTCCGTCACGTGTTGTCAGCAGGGATTTTTGTTAAGCAGAAGGAGGGTTCGGTATGAGTCACAGATTCCTGGGCAAAGATTCACAAGGTAACATCTGCTTTTCAGTGCTGGGGGCAGCTCTCACCCCCTACCTGGCCAAAACTGTATCCTGGCCCGTATGTATCTACCCACCTGCATGGGCAAAACGCCTGTGGATCTCTTCACTATGGCACAACCATTAAAACCTTCTCTGGAAGTGGAAGTTGATGATGGCAGGCCTGCAATTTTGGCTTCCCATCCTGCAGACTTGGCATGAATAACAGGAAGCCCAACCTAAACATCATGCGCCCTTTTTAGGGATAGAAATACCACGATAGTCAAGCCAGAACTGTACCAACAGTTTTCAATGCACAGTGTTGGATGATTGGTAGAAGAGGATCTGATCTGTGAATCTATAAGATTTATAATGGCTCTTCCTCAATCTTATCCTTTTGCTGCATACAAGTACATCCAATCTCAGTAGTGGCAGGAGAAATAAATCATTAGACCATCCAACTGTATTGAATCAGCACAGCTGGTCAAATAAAAAAGTAAAAAAGTGGCATGAAGACAGTGAGGTGTGCAATTAGCTAATGCAACCAGACAGCCATTTTGGGTTGAACAAGTCTGCAGAGGAGGATGCGATGATGATGCTGCAGTTTCTTGTCACAGTGCTTAGTTTGTCTTCTGGCACACTGCTCAGCTCCCTGACTGGAAGGGCGGTTATATAAACACGCACACACACACACACACACACACACACACACACACACACACACACACACACACAGAATCAACCTATTGATCAAGTTTCTGCTAATCCATGAATCACTGCGCAGGGAAAATCTAAGGCCAGTTTATGGAAATGAGAATCCTGTACATTAAAAAGTCCTTAATTAGGGAGCATAACAGTGGACACTGGTGCCTCTGGTTCAAAATGGTGTTGCCGATTCCACAGGAGAATTACTCCTCATTTCTCCTTCAGACCACTGT
This sequence comes from Scomber japonicus, assembly GCF_027409825.1. Classification (NCBI taxonomy): domain Eukaryota; kingdom Metazoa; phylum Chordata; class Actinopteri; order Scombriformes; family Scombridae; genus Scomber; species Scomber japonicus. The sequence goes on along the minus strand of NC_070581.1, from coordinate 9,684,085 downwards.
CCTCCTATGAAATCCTGTTGTTAAGGAAAGATTCAATATATCATACAGAGAGGATATGACATAATCCATTAATGGTGATTTAGAGTGGTCAGTTTCATTTCAAATTGGTATCTCATTACACATCGAGCAACAGAAATAGCCAGCAGGTACAGAATACAAAATCAGCTCAGCAACGGTGACTAAATCATTTGGAGTCAGACAGGTTTTGATCTTGCCATTCATCTGCAGTGGCGCAGTCGTAGGCGTTCACATTAGACTAATTTCCTAATGGATTCTGGCGAGCGCCTGCCAAAGAGCAAGTTTGGAATGAATGAATGGTATCCATTAGACAAAATGGTCGTTGGTAAATTGTGGCCACTCTGCATAAACGGGCGGGAGCTGGAGCAGATGGATGGAGAGGTCTCGTACCCAACTCATAGTAATGGAAGCTGGCTCGCTATCATTCACTCCCTTCAATATGGCCAGTAAACCGTTCACAGCTGGTTTTGAAAATAATGAATTACAGGAAGCTCATACTGACATATTGAATTTGACATTAACATTTGGTAATCCCAACAATGAGGATTTCTGTTATTTCATGGATTACAAAATGACCTTGAGGATGACTCAAATGATTTAATGTGCTTGTGTGGAAACTTTACACTTTAAATCCACTCTAGAAGGCAATACAGTCGCCCTGTGTGACATGAGAAAGTGGGGGGGACTTTATCCAGGTTCCTATCCATAATAAAGCAGACACAGTCTACATGGTCTTCCTCACTGACACTCCTTTATCTTGTCTCCACTCAACCTTATCTATGGTAATCCATTCAGATAAACCTCAAGCACTGTAAGGCCTGCATTTTCACAGGAAATGAACAGTGGGAAAGATACTACATGTTTGGCTGTGAGAAAAAAGGAGAGACGGGGCCCGTGAGAATCCACCACAAGTCACCCAGATGGCGAATATTTACCTGTTTGTTCATTCCATTGACACTGACAACAAACTTTTAAGCTCCGCTCAAGGTCTCAAGCTGCAGATCTCCAGACTAAAAGAGAAAGCCGGAGAGAGAAAAAAAGAAATAGGAGAGGCTCCACAGGGCATTGAACTATCTGACATTCCAGTTAAATGCACAGGGATAAAACCAGGTGTGAAACCACCTCTCCTGTTTAGACTTGACGCCACAAAGCAGAGGGCCATCTGGCAAACTGTCAGACAGCTAAACACAGTCTGTTCATTGCAGCGTTTCTACCTCCACTGTTTGTCTTGGGAAAGTGGTGCTGCATTTAGAGGAATATAATGTGGCAATGGAAAACACCTCATTTATTCTCCTTAACTTCTCATCTTGCTTGTCTGTATGCGGTATGGAGAAAGGGAACCTTTTATAGATTTCATTTGAAAATAAATGTGTCTGTATTTTCAATACTTCCAATATATCTCCATCAGATGGAAGTAAAAAGAAAAAGCTAGCTTAGCACTAGTTGCATCAATATACATCTTAAACAGCAGAATTAAACACATTTGCAATGAGTAAGTCCAAGAACCAATATGCAGTGCCAAAAACAAAACAATCTATTGTTGCGAATGGCAAACTACACCTTTCTGGGAAAACAATCAGCTTTAAACGAACCTTCTACCAAGCAGTCTAACGGCTCCAAAATAGATCTGAATTGTGGAGAAAAACAGAGCTGAAAAAAGCAATTTTCTTATGCAAATGCAGTGAGCTGCTATAATCATTTCATATATATGTCAGTTCAACATGGATCTAATGAAAATCTTAGTGTCTCACACACACTAGCACATGTAAATGTTTGTCCTTATGGCAAGAATAATAGAGATTGAAGTAAAACAATGCTGCAAGATATTGTGTATGAACCAAGAACCAGCACAGATTCAAAAACTATTCAGTCTGTGTTGTGTGTTGTGAAAGTGAGGAGGGCTTCAGGCATGTTCTGAATATTTAAGTCTCTGTTGGCATGCACTGACCTCCCTTCTCCTCTTTATATAAAACTTTCACAGACAAACTTTGTGTGCGATGCCTGACAGTGAACATGTGTTCCACCAGTGTTTGATCATAGCAGACTGGTCCTACTGGGGGGAAATAAATCCCTGATCATTGCAAGGCCTTGGTCTGCAACATGTCACCTCTCGACAAATCATACACAGATTAAGTTATTGCTTTACCTTTTTACTAACATGTAGCTTCTCTTCATCCCGGAGCATTTGTTGTGAAGCTTGATTTTAATGCGTGAACAGAGGTTACCTACCTCTGTTCACGCATTAAAATCAAAAGCAAGCATGTTCTTCCTAGGTGCCTGCTTCAGTGTGAGAGGGTGTTAGAGTGAAGGAAAACAGGTGGCCTGTCCTGTGTTGGCCGTAGGTTATTTTATCAGTACACTGGAGGGGTCCTGGAGCCTCCTGGGGTCTTTTAAAGGGGTTAATGAAATACTGTAATAACGTACTATGTATGCTCAAGATGTAAATGTGTGTAGTTTTGTAATAATAATATCTTGCTTTTGACTTAAGTACTGTATAATTTACACGCAAAGGAATTGGAGTTAGGAAATGTTAAGGTCAAATTTGAAGTAAATCATATTTCCAGACATGAAGGTGGAGCGTCTAATTTCCTTAAACAAATGTTATTCACTGTACAACCATCCATTTTATGAAGGCAACATGACAAACAAAGGCAAACTTCCAATAATGAAAAAAACAACTGAATATGAATGCATGCATGGATAGAAATATACAAACATCAGCCATGATGACTTGCATTTCACAAGGTAAGCTCATCACCGGATGAGTTCATCAGTATTACTCCTCCAGCCAGGTTTGCTGCACTGGGAGACAGCAGAAAGACGATGGCTGTACAGGGTGTACTGTAAGAAACTGGACACCGTGTCTGTGGTCTGAGTCAGATAGATGCCAAGCAGGCAAGGCTCACTCTTCTGTTCTCATGCTGATACCTGATAAAGGGGACTGGGCCTGTTCTCTGGAAAAACAAAGGAGCTACAGCAGCCTCATTTGATAGCGCTGGAATGTCTGTGTGTGTGTGTGAGAGTACTTTGTATATATGCTTGCTTCAAGTAGGGCAATTCCAAGTGGGTGTGTGCCTGTGCATTATCTATAAGAGCAATGTAAAACATATAAGCAGAGGAAATGAATAGACACCTTCAGGATAAGGGATGTTTGAAACAGAACATAAAACTGAATGCCAAGACACTGAATAACTTCAGCAAGAGTGGTGCATTATTTATGTAGCATGCACTGTGAGGTATCACTTACATGACTTTAACACAAGCTCAAAGGCTGGATTGGTTTTCGATACTGAGTTGCAGTGATTCTCTGATGGACCATGATGCAGGGATACACCGGGGTGCAGCTATGCAGCTGCTTCTCAGTGAAACACAGCCCCAGGGTTTTGCATACAATTTGGCTACCAGTGTTGCATCTCTGGTTACAAGTCTTTCTTTGCAGTGACACATGTCTGAGTACAGTCAACTCTATCCAGCTGCAATCCGTTCCTCTGTAAAAGCCATCAACTCTCACTAAAGTGTAGCATATCAAAATAGATGATAAAAATAGGCTCCCTCATTGTCATAACTGTGAAAAGTACAGATTGACCACTGCAGGGGCAAGACAAGTATAACACTCCTTAGAGCCAGTATTTCATGCTGATTGACTAATTCATATCTGACCGTTCTCTTGCCATTTTTAGATATATGAATAATTTTGCTCTGACTGTAAAAAACATATTATAAGACTGTAGAGCTGTCGAGTGATTCGACTAACACTGTCCGACTTTATCTGTGTTTTTAACGACGAGAACAAAACTCACATACATGTGTGCAGAGAGAAAGAAGTTCAAGCAAAGGGCTTCCCAAACTTTTTGAGTGCACCTTCATGTCAGCCAGTAAATCCCCTCTGATGGGAATTCTGTTATTGCATCTGCCTCCACTTTGAAGCCTAGAAAATGTCTCCTTTCAGTCAAATACCTGTTTAAGCTTGTTTACTTTCTGGACTTTTGTATATTTGTGGGAGGAGGAGGACTGTCAGGAGAAGTGGGAGGAAATGATTGTTCAGGTTTTCTAGTCATTTTGTTCTGTATCCACAAAACATCTTTAGGATATATATATATATATATATATATATATATATATTTTTTTTTTATTATTTTCATTTCTTTATTGAGGATATTGCAGTTATTAAGAACAAACAAACATAATGCAGTTATATGCACCCACCCCGTTGTAAACTGCTTGTATCTCTTGATTCCTTGTCTCTAACAGAAAACACCCTCTATTAAGAAGCAAATAAAGCTACAAGCAAAAAGTCAACCAGAGAGAAATAAATAAATGAATAAATAAATAATAGGATATTTCAAACTAACTCATTTAATTGGCCACACAATTGGCACATATGGCCACACATTATAAACTAGCAGAACAAGCTGTTACTAAACATTGCCATATTGCAATGGGATCCAAAAGTCTGAGACCACAGTCTCATTTTATATTACCTTGTTGTTATGGTGAATGTGCTAGCAAGCAATTGCCTTACAAATGCAGCATAACATTATCATTCTTTCGGGGTTTTGTTTATGAACATCTAATGAATGTAAAATTCACTCCACCGACTGCTGATACCGGTTTCTGGTGCTGCTAGCTATTAGCTGCTATTTGACCTGCACAGAGGGGGAAATTAGGATGATTCTAAGGGCCCGTTACTGACAGAGTCCCTTAACATGTAAGTTATTTTTTTTTAATGGAACTATCATCATTCATTACATATACATTAAAATGACATTTTATTTACATTGTACTCATAAACCAATGGTTTATTTTACTTGATTTTGGCAAACAAATTAACCATTAAAAATATCTGTATTTACCAATCACCCCCCGTCTCTTAAAATGAAATGTTTCAGTCCTGAATCCAAACCAGGTGCGGCACCTTCTCACCTGCTAGCAACGAAATGCGAGTGAGGAGGAGTGCTAGGTTAGCAAAATGTCCCAGCAAATGAATTCATAAAATACAGTCAGCGTTCCAAAAAAGGAAAAACAAAGAAAAGAAAGACAAGACACAGAACTGAAAGGGCGACAGTATGTCACCCATTTTTTCATTAAAAGGTGGGTCGAGTTCACTAGTAATGGAAATGAACCTGTTAGCTAAACTTAGTCCACAGTGAAACAGGCTAATGTTACTGTTGCTACTAACATTATTTTCTGTGTCTCCACAGAAAATAATGAGTGTTTGTATTACACTCCTCTTTCAGCTGACATTTAATTAAAGCAGGTAAACTTTTAGCAAGCTGTTCATACTAACTAAGTTGTCCCTGCCAGGACCAGCCGCCCTGTTCCCCCACGATAATGAACCACCGGCCTTACTCCCAACTGAAGAAAGAGGTGAGCAAATGTTTTTTTTGACATGTCATTTATCATACCTGAAGGGGGTCTGTGGGAATTTCTTTTTATTATTATTATGAAAAAAAAGGGAAAATGATTAAATCCTTTTCAGTGATAAGAATTGGCAATATACTTAGTTTGTAAGCATACTTAATTCAAACATATACTGCAAATTTTATTATTTTGTTCATTATATCACTCTTTAGATGATGGTGTAAGTTTATTATGATTGAAGACATTAAATTATGTTTAAGGGTATATTTTATATGTAAGTTATATGTAGCCTATTCTATGTTATTCATTAATGTTAGGAGAATTTTCAATTTAAGAATGTTGCCATTAAGATTACATTTATACTGTAAAAGACAGTCTAAACCACATTACTTATAAAGGTCTATACAGTCTTGCATCAAATAGTGAATTCCACTGTATCCAGAATGCTGCATGCATGTCTACACAAACTGTTATACCTTCACAGCTCATTGTCAGTAAATATTGTACAGTTAGTTTTGGACTATATGGGAGTTACAAGCTTGCACAGGTAGAGTATTTTAATGCTTTGAATGGGTCAGTTGAGTTCTGGAGGTGTGGTTAAGTAAGTGTGAATGGTTGTCAACCAAAATTGATTTGTGCAGCATCAAGAATGTGTGAAACATACTGTACAGGTTCTGAATTCAATACTTTCACTTAAAGGACCAGTGTGTAGGATTTAGTGGCATCTAGTGGATACAATCAACTAAATTCCTTTCTTCCCCTCACCCTGCCAAGCATGTAGGAGAACGTATGATGGCTGTGAAAATCATGAAAACCATGAAAGACCCACTCTACAGCCAATGTTTGGTTTGTACACTACCATTCTTATTTTCATGGAATTATACATTATTTAAAAATACTTCTGAATATTATATTCCATTTCTGCCAAGTCCTTTCCACTAGATGCCGCTAAATTCTCCACACTGCCCCTTTAATAGAGATTTGCATTTTATCTTTGTAGATAATGCATTGATTAAGAATACCATACAGTTTTAATTTACACTCATTACTATTACAGCACTGAATCCTGTCCGACACCAACACACAGCTATATTAAGAATCATTTATAATACATAATAACATGCAATGCAAGTGTTTTTGAATTGGGTGTACTTTTGGGTTCAAACTACTTATTACTGCAATCAAATGAGACTCATTTAGATGTTTACGCCAATGAAAATGGTCTCTAAGACCACAAAGTCAGTCTGCTACTTACTTTCCCCCAGGTCATACGCCTTGATGCTGTCACAGATTTTGTTATTTGTTCATTTGGTGGATTATTTGTGCTTTAACAGTATTGATTGAACTGCACATGACCAAAGGAATAGTGTGTGTAAAAAGCATTTGTATACATTTTATCCACACATCATCTGTATAACTAGATGAAAAAACTCAGTTTTCATTCAAAAGACAGTTGTCTATTTGGGTTAACTCAGCTGTCAGAGCTGAGGCCGACTTGAACAAATTTCTGCAAATATCCTCTCTAGCAACTGTGCATAACCAAGCCTGTCATTTTCCCAGGAATAGAAGGGTAGTTAAAATTACAGCTTTTGAGGAGTGGAAATTTACGCACTGTCTGCTCTTAAATAGGAGCTCTAACAAAATAGCCATATGGTAACATTTACAGATTTAAACATGGGATTTTTTTATGATATAACGGGAATCTTTAATGATATGTGACATGACATAGCGTGAGTTTACCATCCGGCTATTCAGTAAGGTTTGATGTGGATGTTCAATCATGCAGTTAGTTTTACATAGGGTGTGCACAGTAGTCGTAGATCTACAGCTTGTGGCTTTCAAAATCATTCTATCAGATGCCAAAGTTACTTCAAAATAATCCATATTTAATATTGTTTTGAAAAGATTAAAACCTGAATGCTGTACTACCTCAGTGCTACCCAACTGTAAATCATACCAGTGTGATATTGAGGGACAAAGTCATGCATCAAAATGAGGTTTAAATCTAAAATAGGGAACTAAAACTCAAGTTTTATAATGTGACATTGGATAGTGCAAATTAGGTCCTTAGAAACATCTTCGAGGAAGTCACATTTTTATAGTGTAATTCCAATTTAAGGCTTACATTCATGTTTTTTTATATGAATGACTTATAATCACATTGTTAGGTTTAATGGCAAAAGTGTAAGCAAACAATTGCCTTTTTACACATCCAGCAGAAACAGAGATACATTAGCATTTATTACTGTTGCTTCCCACCTGACAAATGTAAGTCCAATATTTACTCTCTATTTATAAAAATATCTGGCTTGTTAACTGGTAAGTGCATAAATGTGTTCATCGGCTAGCTTTGTAACTTGTAACTATGCCTGTGTGCTGCTGAGCAGGTGGCATACAGTGGGTTTGTCAAAGCCTGCTGGCTGAAAACAGCCCCCTATTTTATCTGGAAACGAGGTGGATGAGAACAAACAACCAGAACAGCACATTTGTGGGCCATAAAACTAATCAGTTAAAAGATGCTAAAATGTTCATATAGCTGAGTCACTATGAGCAACACCATTCACATTACACATACATCAATCAATTGTTACTATAAAAAACTTGTTGGAGTGGCTTTAAAGGTTATGGTTATTACTTATTAAAGACAGCATCCACTCTAAATGTACTTTTCTTATTGTTACTATACTTAGAGCTCCGATGTTCAGAATGATGTATGTGCGGAGTCTAATGATGAAAGACTGTTTTCACATTCATCTGCTGAAGGGGAAGGAGAATTGTGACATCACAGCTAGTTCGGAGCAGATCATTGTCCAAAAGGCTACTTTCACAATTGTGTTGTAGAAACGTGAAGGCTCAAGTGCACAAACACTGAGAATGGACTTTACAGTGAAGCAGGAGACATCTTGTGTCCAGCAGTTAAACTTTTAATACAAACAATATTTGCATTTTTATACATGTAATTTTACAAATTTATGACATGGTAATTGAACTTTTGAAAAAAAACCCCAAAACACATCAGACACCAATTATTATTCAAAGTAGAGTGTTCTATATGTCTCAATACATGTCTGGAGGTGAAGCAATTCCTTATATTTCTGTTTTATGTCAGGGGACTATTTGAATTGAATATTCCCATCTGAGAGCCATGTCTGAATGATGAAAAACAAAACAAATCGCTGGTCAGTATTCTGGACCAAAACTTAAAAAAAAACAGTCTAGTGAGCTGCATCTTATAATTGATCGCACTGACTGAAGGCATATCTTTGAAGGCCTATTTATTATTCATTCCCCACTCCAAGTGTATTTCACAGATAAGCATAAGTGGTGAACCTTACAAGACACAGGGATTTCACTGCAGACACTGGTCCTATAGCAGGGTCCAGGTATCCCCAGAGGGAGCAGAGGATGGAAAATTGAAGGGAAAAAAAGACACAAAGGTTGGACTTCCTACACATACAGTACAGTGCAGGCAGTTTTACAGGACAATTTATTCTTAAATAATATAATTTGCACAATGTACTATTACTTCTTGAGTGTTACACATTAATTAACCTAGACAATAAACTATGAGCTTAAAGGGTTGTTGAGTTCTTCTCATTATGAAGCAAAGGATATTGCAGTGACCACATACCCTGCACACTGCAATCCATAGTGGTATGAAACTTTTTACAAGGAAAACATATGATCCTTGCCTACTCATGCTTAGTGCATCTTGGCTTGCTGCTGCTGGGGACCGGAGGTAAGGATACTGACTGCCCGATTGGGGGCGGCGTTGGACAGCCACTTTCTGCAGGCATCCCGGCGCGCAACCCTCCAACCCCCCCGCCCCACTACCACCCTCACTTGTGGGATCAGCAATTCAGATTGCATGCAAATCCAGCAGCGTCACACTAAATGTGTGTGTGTGTGTGTGTGTGTGTGTGAGAGAGAGAGAGAGAGGGGAAAAGAGGGGGAGAGAAGTGCAGTTGCATTCCTGAAGAGAGAGATCCCTGCCCCTTCCTCCTCCTTCCTCCTCCTTCCTCTCTTCCCTTCTAGTTTCCCAGCCGGCGGCGGCAGAGAGGGATTTTTAACCCGGGCTGCAGATGCGGGGAGCTGGGCTGCGGAGTGAAAGAGACACTGGTAGTCCGTAGGGAAGTTGTGGAAAGGAGGCTCAAAATTTTAACGCAATTCGAGTTTTCAATTTTGTTTCTCCGACGCACCGGGTGGTTAAATTTGATTTGAGCAAAGTTAACTTTTTTTGGGTTACATCCGTGTGGTGGTGATGGGCTCCCAGCGGACAGTCCGGGCCGGCCGGACAGCGCTGCTCCTGGCGGGGTTGCTCGCGGCTCTGTTACAGCGCTGCACCGCAAGTTGCCCAGAGAAAGACTTGGAAGACAGGGAAGAGGAGGCCAACATAGTTTTGACTGGCACAGTGGACGAAATAATTAACATGGACCCGGTGCACAATACCTATTCTTGCAAGGTAAGTGTTTTCATGTGGTTTCTGAAACGATCAAGTTGGCCGCAAGAGTGCATTGCCTCAAGGAAAAGACACCTGCTTCGTGCACGAAAAAAAACTAATGCGGTTAATGTGGACTCTTACAAGTCACCTTATCATTTAATACTTTTATTTTCGTGATGGTGGCCATTTCTGCCCAACTCTTTCAATGGCATCAACACATGCCCGAAGAACATTTTACTAACTCTGAAGCATTTGCCAGCGGTTACATAGACACTGAGAGTATATCCACTTCGCCTTCAGAAATAGATAGGGATGGTGTTTTTTTTATTTTTAATTTCCACTTACCAATTACATAGCTACAAGGGAGGCCTAACCGACATGTAATCATCCCAAACATGTTGCAGCAGAAGACTGTCCCCTCACTGGCCCCTCTGGCTGCATATCTCATTTGATTTCTAGTAATGAATGTTGAGAACTTATAATTCATCACTGGCTGCAAAGATAGTATTCTGAATAATACTTTATTCTGTAGTGTAGAAGATTAACACTTGTACCTCATCTCAATCTAGAGAAGAGCTGCCTTTAAAAAAATGATTTGGAATATAATAGTGGGGGCCCTTTGGGATTAAAAAGTCCATAACATGTAATTACTGTAATTAATATTAAAAATATGTATTACTTAACATGATTGTTAAGAGCTACTGAAACAGTAAAGCACCCAGAAAGTGCTATGGTGATCGTTGTAAGGTTGGGAGAGACAATGACGTGATTTTTTTGCTCAGTAGAAAGCATTGACAACCGCTACAAGGTGTACCCAAGGTATTAAAAGATGTGTAGTCAAGCATTACGTTGTTATGAGTTACTTATGTGAGACCTATGTGTGTACATTTTCCAATTCTGTTTATATCAAAGGGAAATTATGTCTCTGACTAATCAACCACATAATAACACACAGTGAAAAAAAAAACATCCACTGTTCCACAAATAAGCAAATTTTCACTCAGGAAGCAGCTTTCCTCCGTTCTCATTCTACGGTCATTCATGCAACTTTTGCACCATCGTGGACTTGTGGTAGACCACTCTATAATCTGTGAAAATAAACAAGTCGTGTTTGGTCAGCTCTCTTGCTGCTCTTTTCCTCAGCGCCCACTTGCTTTCCGTCTCCCGGTGAATGAGTGGAGTAGATTAGAGGCACACGGCTCCTGTTCTGGAAACAGAAACCCATATCAACTGCTAAAATGAGTCAAGACAGCTAACATGTCGCAGAAGGGTCGAGCTTTCCCATGACTATGCATAAAGTAGCCTTTGCTGCGCTTCCTGTGGTGCACTATCCATGGTTGCCATAAGTGTTTTACATACATTTTCCTGCAGCTAGACAAAAGCTGTGCATGGCTCCTTTGTATGAGATTTATTCCAGTAGAAAGAATCACACATGAGTCACTATTATTCCACATCAGTGGATATTTTGGCAGCACAGGTGCAAAGAACATTCTTGGTAAAGATTTGAACAGTAGGATCAGAGAATCACCAGCCTGTCATCATAAAAACATGCATGCTCGGGGGTATGCCACTGAGTGATACCATGACTCAGATAGCCCTGAGCTGAACAGGGGCCCCCAGTCTCTAACAGCATCTTATAGTACATACAAAATGTTTAATACGTGACCTGTCTTTCTCTTGTCTTTCGACTTAAGGTCAGGGTGTGGCGCTACTTGAAAGGGAAGGGGCAAGTCAACCGTGAAATTCTCCTGGATGGCGGCAACAAGCTGATGATTGGCGGCTTTGGCAACCCCGGGATCTGCGACAATCAAGTAGCCACGGGCGACACTCGCATATTCTTTCTCAATCCTGCCCCGGATTCCATGGGGCCAGAACACAAGAACGAACTTATGCTCAACTCAAGTCTGATGAGGATTACCCTGCGCAACCTGGAAGATGTGGAGCACTGTGTTGAAGGTAAGCAGCCAGTTGTGAATGGAATGAGTTGTGTATGGAAATATACAGGACATGTTGTTGGGAGTAAGAACACAGCCACATATGGGAATTAATTTAGCAACTAATCAGGAATTTTATTTACTGTTTAATCAGTCAGTTGTCTGTGATTTGTCTCCATATGGTGTGTTGGGATGTGGATTGAAGACTCACAGTAATTGTAAATCACTTAAAGCAGCTAGGACATTGGTGGTTGCTGAAATAACATAGCCTAAGGGCTCACATAGTCAAACTTTCCCAGAACATGAAACAAGGACACCTGAGTCATTTCAGGAGCTTTGTTGCCATGGCGAAGCTCCAACTCAGTGTAGCCTTGAGGTGGGTGTGTCTGATAAACACTGTAAGGATAGGGGTTGGGTAGTTGAGGGATGATTCCTGACCTTTGCACCTTTTAGCTGGGCCATTTTATTAAGTGGACATGCGTTAACACTTACATACATAACGGCTGGTGTAAGAGCTTACAGGGACACACAGGTTCTCACACTTTATACAACAGACTCAAAGATAGTCACAGTTTTAACTTCACTGTTTAAAGAAACATTAATTGCTTTACTTTATGGGGAAAATTGACGATGAGTGATCTGTGTGAAACATTATAGTTATTTATACTACACATCTGCACATCTGAACTTCAGCAGTTCAGTACTTTTATCCCTTTATGTCATTTTTGGATGAGATGTAATTTGTCAGGCTCTTATTTGATTTGCACTGTATTATCAGAATATTCTTCTGGCATTTGTTTTGAGCCCCAAGACATACACTGTTTCACATAAATAACAGAACAGATTTCACCAAACAACAAAACAAATGGTGATCATTTTCTTTGGAAGTCTGCTAATGTTTTTTAGAATAAATGCACCGAGTATATCTGGCCCTGTGGCCTTCCTCTATTTTAATGTTTAAAAGTACTCCTCTCCTGCTCAACAAAAACATAAATTCTATCTGATTACACAGGTACAACCGAATTAAGGATGCAAACAACATGATCTGAATTATTCCCTTCATCAGACCTAGAGAAAATAAAAGTTCACTTGATTTGCCAAAACTTCCTAATTATCTGCCACTAATGCTTTCCGAGTGGTTAACAGTACAGTCATCCCCTTCAGTGTCCCATAAGTGTTTGGTTTTGTTGCTTTTAAAAGCCTCTTCTAATTGTAGCTTGCGTGCCCTCTTTGCCTCTCGTTAGTTCCGCCTTTAATCTTTTTCCACACACTTTAATTCTCTTCTGTCCTTGTTCTTAAAGGCAATCTAACACATATTCATAATATGGTTAACATCCTTAGTTATATACATCTTGTTACTGGAATAGATTTTTATCTCCTTAGCTAGTATCACTGACACACACAAGTCTATGTAGCCTGTTATTACTGTCAATATTACAACCAAGCAACCATGATGAAACTCTTTCTACATAGTACTGTCAACACATGCTTTTTGATACTGTCAGAAGACCAAACTGTGACCAAATTATTTTTTTCTTTGGTTTACTGTTTTTTCAATTGAGATGAACTACATTATGATCTGAGTTAGCTATTCTTCTTGACACAAATGCTGCCTTCACATTTACAAAGCAACACATTGTTCCTTTTTTTCCCAGGCATCGTTATGTTCAATTTTTAATGGTTCGTATCTCCAACAACAATTGCTGGGGCCTTTGGATTTTGTTGCTGCTGCTCACGTGGCCTTGCCACTGCGAGGTGCATGTGCCACAAACAGCAGCACACATCCATAATTCCAGGTAGAATGATCAAAGAGTCAGGTACAGGATCTCAACATCTCTGTCACATATCCTGTCATTCACTGTGTATTGACAACACCACTGATCATTTATAAAGACACAGATATGTGCTCACCAGAGTAAAACCCTCAATTTCACAGGTGGAGTGCGGTACTCAGAGTGTGTAGCCAGGCTTCTGTCAAGCATTGGCTCGTTCATTTCGTTGTTTACTGACCTCAAGTTCGTGAGGATCATAGATGGGAGTGGTGGTCTTGTGTACCTCCAGGCACTATCTCCCCTTCCCTGTTTCTTTCGCTGACCTGCTCTCCTCAGCTCCTGGGGAATATGATCTAGAAGCCCTGGTGTCAGGCATGCGTTTCTGGATATCTTACTTCAAGCAAAATTTCCCTGCTGTATATCAGAGCAGGGTGAATGATGCTGACACAGTGTGTCTATTGCACTTGTAACCGCAGTCTCCATGCAGTAACAGAAAACAGATAGATTTGACTGTGGGGGAAATACTTATACTTTTCCTGTGTTCACATAAGACAACGCTAAACACAAAACATAAAAGAAAAAAAGACTCAGAATGCTGTGCACCTGAAGTAAGAGACAAACTGTACAGCCATGACTAATAAATCTTAGTAATCAGCAGGACTATGAGACTGTAGCAGCCTGTGCCCCCATGCCAGTGAGCAGTGAACTTGCTGCTGTTTAACTTTTACTGGTGCTTGACAATGTTGGCAGCTGTTCAAAGTTTGAATTTAACACTTAGACTGGTCGGGAAATGAATCAGAGCACAAATTACCTTTGCTGAATGCGTTCTGGGGCAATCACTGTTTCAGAGTTGTAGGGTCTATGTCCTGGGTACTTTCCTCTGAACAGTTATGGGTGGCAGGATGTTCCAATGGATGGAGCTTGTTTGCAGTGTTAAGTTGCATTTGGCATACATATAAAACTTCCTCTGTTTGTCTGTCCAGGCACGAAACACTGCACTGGTAACCTTTTTATTCAGCCCCCTTTTCTTCTTTTGGAACTCCTGTTGTGGAAAGGGGAGTTTCTTGGCTCTGACAAACTGTCTAGAATGTGCCCTTTTTGTTTCGTGGCTTTGTATTTGAAGAGGGTTTACTTCACATAACTTGATTTTCTCATATCGCCTTACAGTTAAAGGAATAGAAGTAAGGAAATACTTCAAGAAGTCAACAAGTAAAAGTTACACAGAAATCTTGTTGACATCTGAAAGGATTGCTCGTTTTCCTAAGAAGACTCTGAAATGTCTCATGCATTGACCATCCAATATGTAATATCCTGGGATGATTGTCTGGTTCAGTCCCACCATAAAATCTGCATTTTTTTTGAGGGGGAGTAAAACTGGCCCTGATAATTTGCTGGCATTCCTCCATCCGGTGGAGAATGAGCTCTGAGGCTTGTTCCAGTGTAGAGTTTTAATTAAAAGAGTCAAGTCAGATCCCATCCGTTCTGTGCAACCACTACCCTAGGAGACTGTGGGATGTCAGCAGCGAGACAAGACTCTACCTGCCACAGCACTCATTGTACCCTCCTCTGCTTTCTCTTCATTCTTGACATTTTCGATAGCTAGGATAGACTCAGGAATGCCTGGCAGAAACTTAGGTCGGGAGGCGCATTGTCTGAGGTGGAAGAAAAAAACGTTTGTGTGAGCTCCTTGCCACTGAGACTTTTGGGAAGAACAGAGACACGAATGAAAGTAAGATGAGCAGAGTTGGAAATTAGCGTTGGCCATCTGCCAAATGCCAGAGGATATGTGAAGTGGCTGGTAAATTTGCTCAACCGACCAGCCACAGTGGCTGACATGCTGTAACATTACCAGTCAACAGCAAGTCTCTGCTACAGTTCATATCATCTCGTTTTAGTTGACCTAGCAAGAATGACGGAACAAAAACTTAATTTCTATCACTGAGGATGAGTAATTTACAATGCATGAAAAACAGGAATTTTTGTGCATGTGAGAACAAGGAATGCAAGGGATGTTGTGTTTGCTGTGGCATTTTTGTTTGAGTTTGGATCAGCGCTGTGAAGATTGTTCCCCTCAGGCATTATGTTTCACACTCCTTCTACTCCTGTGTTCTTTGCACTGGGCGGTGGCACTTCATGGCCACTCAATACAGTAGTGCGATCACTTGGTTATAGGCTTTCATCTGCCAAACAGCGGCCCTCCCCAGAGTAGTGTTTAGATCCCAGTAAACACTTGTAGTGTGACCATCCTTTTAAAATGCTGTACACCATATTTACCCATGTTGAATGTTTCCTGATGTCTGATCTCTACGTACTTGCTCACTGACATTTCTGTGAATTAAGAAACTGAAATAGCAAAAAGGCATAGCTCTTACACTCAAAATGTGCCACACATGCATTGTTGAATTTGCACCTTGCCGGGTCCGCTAAGCAGAAGGGCCAAATCTCTTCCTTTGTTTTGTCTTCTACCTACCAATCAATGAAATGTTATCGTAGTGTGTGCCATTGCAGAGCATTCACAGATAATGCGTCTGAACCAAAGAGATCCAATTTGCTGTGTCTATGGAAACACAAATAAAGTCATAGTTTTGAAAAAATGGACATAGGGGGCAATTTAATGCTCAAGAGTATGTCTTGTCCTCCAGATTTTGGTAAAGAAGATCAAAAAAGTATTTGCTGTGTTTATTATCATTTCCATTTTGTTTTTCTTAGTGCAGAGTTGATGACAATAAAGGGAGAAGGCGTTGGGGGTTTGGAAGAGAGGAAGCCCTCTTGATGGAGAAGTGTTGAGCGTACCGGGAGATCTTATCTGTCTTGCTCTGTTTATCAGCTGCTTTTGTTTCAGCTCTTGATGACTTGATGCCAGAGTCTTTCCCTCAAGGCCCTGATGAGAAACAGCAACAAAGGGCTGTTTCTTCCTTCTGTCGTGATCTCTTCCTCTCTATCCATTTTTTAATCCGTCTCTTTTTAGAGGAGAGATGAGCCAGTCAGAAGTCAGTGCATCGTCATGGAACAGCTGCACCAAAGATCATTTCTTTGTGCTTTTGTGCTGCATCTATTTGAATATGTAATACTGAGTGCAGCCAGAGTGCCGCGTTGGTTGGACAATCAAAAGTCCTTGTGGGATGTTAATGAGCAGAATTTTACTGCTCAACATACCACTGACTTTTTATGATCTGTGTGTACAGCAGTCCAGAGGTTCACTGGTAATGGGGTTATCCAGGCTTACCATGAACATGATGGGGGTCTTGATTTTCCAGCAGGTGGTCTTGCTTAATGATGGGCAAGCAGACAGTCCTGTGGAATGCTCCTCGGGGTGGGTGGGATGTGGGATGACTGTTTGAGCCCCCCCCCCCCCCCCCACTCCCTCTTCCTTCTCCTCCAGTGCTCCTTGAGTGAATGAGCCTTGGCCTCAACTGTTGAGCTATTTTTCCCACTGTTTGTGCAAGGAGGAGGCCCGGAATTGACTGGAATTCCTAACCTGCACAAGCTCCTACCTGGCTGCCTGCTCCCTCCTCACCTTGATATGTGAGGAGATAATGATAGAATGATAAGGGCAAAGTGGGGAAGAGTGAACATGTTTAGTTTTTTAGCCATGGTATCCACTTGCAAATTTTCATAACGCAAATGCCAATCATCCACGTGGCAGTTGACTCCCTTGTCTCCAGAACAATGAAAGACTTTCTGAAAAATGCAGGGGTCACTTTACAGCTACGGTTAATCAGTGACTCAAAGCCATGGAAGATACTCATGTGATGTTGAGAGTATGTTGAAATGCCTACTCACGTCTACTTCAAGTTTTATTTTTAACAAAGGTGGTCAACTAAGCTGTGTTGAGATCCTAATGTGCCTCGTGATCAGTTTCACTGCTATATGATGGTGAAAACAGTAGCCTATCTCATTAAATATATAGCTCCTGCTCTCTAATTAAGCATCTGCTTGTTTTCCCTGAAGGTTAATTTTAAGTCATGTAAGTGTAATAATTTCGTCTGAGTTTATTGGAGGCAGTTTTTATTTCAGCTTAGGTTTGCTGCCTTGTAATTTAAATATCAGGCTCTGCTACCACCTGCTCATGTTTTAATCTTACCAATAAAATCTAGAGGCAGATTATAACATCACTACTGCACAGTGGATCATGACAACCTACGATATATTTGGCTTTCCCAGGTATAGAAACACATGGTTTGTGGGTAATTCCAAAGGGGTGATGGAGGGCTTTTTATTGTGGATCTGGAAAGTGTGTGTGAACACTCCCAGCCGCACCCAGGTGACTGAACTAAACCACTGGGGTCTTTATCCCGTCCATGTCTACACAAGCAGGCTTTTGTCTTCTGGGAGTCATGGGAAGTCAAGAAGACTGACTTTGAGGATTGGATTTTTCTCAGGGTCCTTGAATGGATTAGACTATAGTCTAAGAGTTAGAGTTAATTCACTCGCTGTAGAGCTTTTCTAAAAAGGTGTACCCATGGTAAATCTGTGTACACTGTGTGGCTTATGTTGAAGCATTTGTACACCGAAGTGAACGGAATTGGACAAGTGGAAAAGGCTTGATGGAAGGCTTTGATGAAATAAGCAACAAAGGCTTGAAGGGAGAAACAAGACCAATGGACCTGTTTGCCAGCTAGCCCGGAGTCTCCAGAGTTATTGCGCATTTTAGATTTTAATTAAAAACGCAGGAACGAAGAGCCTGCTTGGCATAGCGATAAAGGACTCTGAAATGAAAAAGCTATGAAAGATGGAGGGGAGCAAAGGAGGAACGGACCACTTAACCACAGTCTGTTCACCTTGGCTCGAATCCCAGCATGAACCAGGAGTGTATCACTCACATGCTGATAAGAATCATAGATGGTATTGATAGTGTGCAAAGACACCTACATGTAGTGACATGCTTGTCACGTTAACATGCTCACAGTGTACACACAGACATACTATGTAACATCGAACCTGTCCAAATATACTGTGTATCTTGTGAAAAAGTCAACTTAAGACATTTAATGTTATTCGTTAGTTTATACTCGTAAGAGGGGATTATTGTTTTTATTTGTGAGATACTGTGTATACAGTATTATCTCTTGTATAGCACTGAAGCCTGTTGTACTTCTTAGCATACTATGTTAGGGACAAAAGACATTTAAAATATCTTGATACTTAAGATTAAGTATCTCTTAAATTATCTTGCACAATGTATCCAATGTTGCACCTTTTCCAGGTGTGGTTTGAATGATGTCTCTCATTCAAATCACACATTTTTTAGAAATAGTGTGTGTTTTGAAGCTCCTGGATTTGAGGAGAGGGGTTTACAGTTAGCTGGTGTCAAAGTCCCAATTAAAGTCTTCTTTAGTTCAAAAACAGAAAAGTGGATTTGCTCTGGGAGGCTCTGGGCAGGGACTTGGATGTACAGTGACCCGGAAACCTCCCTCTTCTACCCTAGACATAAAGAGCTCAGAGCAGCAGTCTGCATGAGATCTGAGCTCCCTCCGGGGAACTGGATCCGTGACAAAATTCCTGCTCTAGGACCACATTTCTGAAGCAGGGCAGCTGCTGTGGCAAGTGCGGCTACTTACTGTCAACACGCCAAAAACATCAGGTTTAGAGAAAAGAGTTTTGGTGGGACACCAGGGAGATAGCAAATGCCCTGGTGTGAATTGTATTTAGGTCAGCTCAGCTGTCACTCTGTAGCGTTTCAGATCAAGAGGAAACAAGGGGAAAAAATGAAAAGTCCTTTTGTTGTAGCAGGATACATAAGGGACTTCTTTGATAAACTTTTCAACTGGAAATAGTTTGACAAACTATGACACTTTGTGTACTTGCAGAATGCTATTGGAGCCTTCTGCTTTTATTGGAAAGCACAAAATTGAGCTAAAGTCATTTGCATCTAGTCTATCATATATTAGCAATGTCCCGCTGTATTTATATATGTATAATGTTTCTGGTCTTTAATGAACTGACATTAATTTGAGCGTCTTAGACAACAGAAATCTCAGGGTTGAGAGATGAGAGTAGGTAACTGAAATCAAAGCAGATGTTAGAAAAGCTATATTTTATGGAAATTACATCATAGTTGGACAAAAACAGGAAGAATATGGTTTAAAGGTTAATCACATTCTGGCACCTTATGGATGCACTGACCCAATGCAAGTAAATTAGACCTATCATGTTTCCCTGTTGTCTCGTGATATGCACCTGTTACATACCACTATCCATATGTCTCCCAATGAGGCTACTCATATAATGCTGGTATCCCTGTTTCCATGCTTCTTAGTCGTTTAAGTTTAAGTTTTAAATATTAACGTAAACCTGACAAATTTGTTTAAAACTTGTTGTTGGTGAGAGACTCAGGATGACTGAATGGCCAAACATATGTGGACACCTGAACATTTAACCCATATGGTTGTTGAATACCTCTTTATTAAAACGTAGACCATTATTATGCTAATGAAACAGCTTCCACTTGTCTATACTGATGTTGAGCGATGACATCTGGTCCACAGTCAGTGTTCAAATTCATCCCAAAGGTGTTCAGTGGGGTGAAGTCAGGGCTCTGTGGAGGGTTAGAGTTCGTTTTAATATTTGGTTGGTATGTAATTGCTGCAACAATGGAACCTTTAGTCAAAACAAATCATGTACATAATACCTACTTTGAATCTAATCCCATCGCATTGCCTGATTAAACACTATGCAATTACAATGCTGCACATACAGGAAGTAGGGGAGACTTGACAGTTGGGGGTCTCACGTTCACAAACAAATTATGGGATGTACAGGCTTTTCCCGTGCTATTTTCCCCATCGGACAACACCCCAGTCTCTGTTACTTCCTTTCCTCCCTCTCATCTGTCTCTCAGGATGAAGACTCCTCTCTCCCTTGTGACTTGTCCTCCATGTTTCCTTCTGTGTTTGCTATTATCTGTTTATTTTTTTCTTCCTACTTTCAGCTGTCATCTTCAATCATGTTCTCACATTCTGATGATTACCTGCACATGTGTCTGTCTGTCATTATGTGTGTGTGTGTGTGTGTGTGTGTGTGTGTCCGTGTCCCATGTCTATTAATTCTTTTTAAACACCTTTACGGGCGCCAGGGCTGATATATAGCAACTTGCTGACCCCTCAGATTTGGGTTTTTTATGTCTACACTCTTGCCTTTAACACCCGTTAAATTTTCCCCAAGTCTTTTGTTGCCCCACTAGTCTCCCTGCTCCTGGCCTCCTTCATCTCTATTCTCACAGTCATCATCTTCCTCCTCCCAGTGTTCCCATCTTACAACGGTTCCACCTGTAATTAGACTGGAATCTCATGCCCTGTAAAGCTGTCATAGTCCTAATAACCAGGTGCAGCCTCTGACCTAATTCTACATCGTTCTCTTTATCTCTCCTTGCTTCCTTAAGATAAAACAAAATCATCTTTTAATAAATTCAGAAGATGCACTTTTCTGAATTGACAAAGCAGGTAGGTGTTGAGCGTTTTGATCAAGCATATTTCGACAGGACACTTGGCTGTTTATACAAACATCATGAGCTGCCATGGGGATTAAACTAAGAAGAGAGATTAGCACTTTGGAAAGTTAATACCACCTAAGATGTTAGAGTTCCTTTGTTTTCCTGAGTTTTGGAATTTGTGATATGCGTCTTCTGACAAACCCTTAAGATGACAACTTTCCTGAGAAATGAGGAAGGAATTTTCCCCCCTCTCTCCCCTTTTCTCTGTCTCGCGCTCGTTCTCTCCCTCCTTCTCCACTCACCCTCCAGGCTGACAGATTTGCCTGGCTGGAGGGAGGCACTCAGCCTGCCCCTGTTGTTTTAGCCAACAATGGCAAGGACGTGATGGCTTACAGAGACAAACAGAGATATCTGGCAGAGGATGTCTCACTAGCTTGAGCATGTATCACACACACACACACACACACACACACACACACACACACACACGCACACGCACACACAGAGAGACCTAACTATCTCACCATCAGATATAACACATCAGACATAAACATATGCAGTATGTGCATTGTGATTGCTTTCAACAATGTGCTGTCATACATTTAAGTAATGTATGGCTGAAATCCTCTCCTCCCAGGGGTTGCAGTAATCAGTCCAGACAGTTATGAGTCCATAAGGTTTTCTGGGTTGGGGTGGTAGTTATACATAACCAAATGAACCATTTGTTTGTTTAAAATAAGCAATTGCCAGCTGCACTTGCAAACATGCCGCTTGTCTAAATACACAAACAGTATATTTTTTGGACACTGAGTGGACAATATTAGAAACTCAAAAGAATCTCCTCCTAACCAATACGAGTGAGATTTTTACTCATTCAGTGGTTCATATGATAAAAAATGTATATGGTATGAATACAGTATAAACTCATTGCAATTAAAAGCCAGAATCTCTCACCCAAATGATGTAACAGGATGTGACCGACCTTATCAGCAGCCCGAGAAACTTGAGAGGAATCTTTTACAAGTTAGTGAAGCCCTCAGAAGAAAATGAGAGATGTGAACTATGATTGCACTGACAAATCAGCATGCAGCAGGTTGTGTGCCACTAGCTGATCAAGAACCAAGTGAAAATATTATAGGCTCTGACAGACATAAGCACATGGACATACATGCCCAGAATGTATACTTCAGTTCCAAATTAAGAAAGACTTCAGCGAAGTTAGTTTGTTTTTAGGTATAGTCTGTAGAATTCCCCACTGTTTGACAGGTGGAGTGCAGGAAAGGTGGAGGAAGGAAAATAGCTTTGCAACAGAGAAATGGCCGGCAATATGGCAGGGAGAAAGTATAGAAGGAGATGAAGTCCAAGATTACAGAGCATGGAGAGAGTTGGCAGACCAGTGGAGAGGGGAAAAAGGAAGGGTTGGAAGAAAGGAAAATAATAAAGGAAGGGAAGTAGAAAACAAGATTTTAAAAAACCCACAAAGGTGACAAACTATATTAGTAAAGCGAAAGGAAAAGGATACAAAAAGTAGAATCAAGGTGAGCCCATGGAAATTTCACCACATAAAACTGAAACTGTTGGTCAGACAGAAAGAGAAAATGTTTTTCTGTAATTCGTATTACCACGTCCTTTAAAGAGCTCTTTTTAAAAATCTCATTAGTTGCTGTATGATATCCTTTTCTTTGATGCCAAGGCCATCAAAGAATAATTACAATTTCTGAAAGTATTGGTTTTGTCTCTTTCACTCTTGCATTGTGCTGGAACCCCCACACTAATAAAGGAGCAGCCAGTGCCACGAGGCAGCTTTCGGCATTTTCCAGCAGAAACATGGCGCCTCAGAGAGGCTTGGCCTGAGGGAACAAGTTCTATCACAGACTGGGAACTGTTGCCAGAGGTATGCCCAGATTGGCCTCTCCTTCTTCCTCATTGTCACTCTGAAGCCTCTTGTATTTCCCAAACACGGTGGCCTTATTACCATACAACTATGTCAGCCATTTTGAAATACCCCATATTGGTACCTTGGGTATCTTGTGACCACGAGAGGAACAGCAACAACTACAGATAAAAGTTACTACATCAATCTTGCAGAGAGCAGATTCTTTCCCCTGAGCTGTTAGTGGGTAGAGGCATGCCCTGGAAGAGCACTTGAAGCAGACATGTTTGAGAGCGCTGTTCAAGAAATATATGAGCATTGAGATGGATGGTGGTGTAGAATGTGGAGAGTTTGGGTTTGCACCGTTCTAGTTTTCCAACAGGCTATGTGGCCTGCTTGGACAGGTTGTCAGAGAAAGAACATTGTAGATAAATCAAGTTTCCTTTTTTAGGCTGTGCCTTATAGGACAAATAGTTTGCTAGTGCACTGCAGTTTTTCTTTGTAAATGACAAAACAACATCAATCTTCTGTAGCCAGATATTAGTCTTGTCAAGCTCAGAGTTCGGTTAAAAGCCAACCACAAAACTTGGTTAGAAAGGGCCAGATGCACAGTGCAACTGTCTCTGCTACAAGTGTATATGTAACTTTATTTGTATCTGAAAATCCTAACAATCTGGATTCTCTGCATTACTGCCATTAATGATTCAATAGCTTCCCACTTCCTGCAACTGAACACAGATAAGACTGAAGTCCTGGTTATTTTCTAACAGTGCCCCCCCCCACCTTGGACCACCAACAACTAACACAACACAGTCAGAAACCTGGGAGCTATTTTTGATTAATGCCTCAATCAGCATGTTAGGAGTTGTGTTCAATCATGCTATCTCTTTCTCAAGCATAAACCTAAGAAAAGATGATCCTTTGGACCCCGTTGATGTATAATAACAGCCGACTGGATGGCTGCCTTATGTTGTCCAAAGGCCACTTTTTAAAATGTTCATATATTCTCTTTAGAACTCTGTAAACTAAATGGAAATTGACTCCTAGCTAGAGGATTACTGGTATAAAACAATCTCATTATCTTTAAAGAGTAAATCAAAGACAAGTAGCTCCAGAAGGCAAACTGAATCTATTAGTCGTTAGGTAGGAGTTGTTTTAAATCACAAGACAAATATACACTGTTATTTATGACTCAATTTCTTGACTTCCTGCAGCGTTACCTCAAGGTCATTAGTGCTGTATAACATCATGTGTTGAACTTGTTCCAGCATGAAGCTCAAATGTGTTTAGTAAATGAGAAAATGTGAAAGGTCATATGTGTTATTGGCTGCTTGCAAATATTTGCTTTTCTTTTGAAAATGAATGAGTGAACGTCTGAAGTTGCTCCAAAGGTCAAACAAACCCAAGTCAAATCATCGGGTTGGGTTGGACTTGTATAGATTAAGGATTTGATGTATTTCTTGTACAGTGTTTGCTTTGAGTTTTGTACGGCAGCTTTACTCCTTGACTGAATACAACGGTGAGAAATGTTCTTTGAGACGTGCAGGTTTAGGAAACACCGCCAACACAGATTACACCAATATTCTTTTGCCTTATCCACACATGGTTGATTTTGATCAAAATTCCAACTGGAATGTCCCCCGAATACTTTTTCACTCATTGATTTCCAGGGCCTCTCCCTAGCCTATGCAGGTCTCAGACTGCCGCAGGACCATTCAGCCACCAGACATCCCATTCCAGTTAAACAAGGGAAGAGTGAAAGGCAACAGGTCAGCCTCCAGTTAGCCTTACCTGAGGCCAAAGGGAGTGTGAACGGGTGAGGGGTTGAGAGGTGAAATCAGTG
Source organism: Scomber japonicus (assembly GCF_027409825.1). Lineage (NCBI taxonomy): Eukaryota > Metazoa > Chordata > Actinopteri > Scombriformes > Scombridae > Scomber > Scomber japonicus. Next base: position 9,659,411 of record NC_070581.1, on the reverse strand, counting down.
TCAGGCATGTTCACACCACTCCAACTAAACCCTGACACATTCCTAGAGTGAGGATAAGGGCTAGGTTATTCTAGAAAAGAATTACTGTGTTTGACATGTTTTTCACTTCAGCTCCCTCACATAGCCAATCACTGTTAGACGTGGGTGTGAATGTCAAATTGTCGGGTTGAAATGTATCAGAATTCGTCAGACGTAAACCTCCCAATTCTAAAATCAGAAAGGTGTGAGGTAAGGGGGTTTCCTGAGCCTTTCAACTATCTGACAAGTTCTTCGGACAGCGTATACTGGTGCCTTAAGGCAGAAATCCACATTGTTTTCCAACTAAGTAACAAGTAGAAGTATAAAGAAATGTCTCCCTATTTATCAAGCTCCAAGTTGTTACAGTAGTACGCATTAGACAAACATCTTTTAAACGATTCTTGACTGTTGGCTTTGCATTTGACACTCTTGACTTGGCTGGCCCATGACTGTCTGTGCTTAAGTTCTTGTTTAAAGTAGGATGTCTGTGTATATGTGTGTGTGCTTTTACTCATAAGTACATCCAAGAGGAAGTACATTCTTCTTTTCATTGCCCCGCTGGTTCTAAAGTGCTGCATATGTTGCCCCCACTGCGACCAAATCTCTTTTTTGTTTGTCCCGGTGTGTGTCTCTGCATGTCTATCTGTACAAGAGTCACTCTTAAACACACTGTTGTTCTCCATCTATCTCTCTTTTTCTGTCTCTCAGTATAGCTCTCTCCTTCTGTGTTCAATGTGTGCAGATTGAACTTGCTGGTTACGATGCTAGTGGAATCTTGATCAGCTCCAATTTACATCGAGACAATGGCAGGAGTTGAGAGGCGATTTCTCTCCTCCTTTTCCTCTCTTTTTACCCTCCTCGAACCTCCTGTTCCTCTTTTTTGTCCTCCCCTCTGCTTCTGTGACTTTGCCAACTGCCCCCATCCCTCCTCCTTTATTGTGTTTTTTGGAAGATGGGTGTCTTGAGAGACAGGGAATAAAGGATTGAGAGGGAGCCTCCTCAACAGTAGACTAAACTGAATGCTTCTGGACTTCATCTGTGCTCATGAGGACACAGCCCTCCTGATAATGAACTCCACACCCTTGTCTGTGCGCGCACACACACACACGCACACGCACACGCACACGCACACGCACACGCACACGCACACGCACACGCACACAGACACAGACAGACACTCTCATGTTAAATACTTAAACAAGCCTCTGATGGCACAGCCAGCCTCCTGTTGTACCGTCTGCCCGTGATTTCTTAATGGCATTGTGCATGTATGACATGGCACTGCACAGAACCATCAATTAACATAAGCTTCATTTGGCATCATTTCCAGTTTCATACTCAGACACCCCAATTCAAACACTGATCTTCTTTGACAGAAGGCACCCTCACAAATAACAGGCTGCCCCGTGCATGAGCATAAAGCAACTCAGATTTGACTAAGTGCTCCAAACTAAAAGTGACTCAGCATAATAATTTCTGTTTAGGCTAATTGTATGTAAGAAGACAGCTAGGTGGAGCGACCTGTCAGGGTGCACTTACTCTGTTAAACTGTATGTCAAGTCAGTTTAGTGTAAGTCTTAAAATATGGTTTGAATGGTTTGAAGAAAGGGGATCTACATAAATATGGATATTCAGTCAGGCAGTAATGTATTACTGAAGTTACAGATTGTTGTCTCCAGTAAGCTGATTTCCAACTGTCATGTAAACGAGAAACCTGGTTTCCATAATTGAGACGGGATTAGAGAAACCTGTCTTCCCCGGGTAGATTTCTCACTGATTTGTCAGTAACGTTATTGGGTAATTGGGTTTCGAATCAGCTTTTGACAAGCACACATGTGCATCACAAAAGACTTTACAAAAGGGAAAATAACTGCTAAGTGGAGCAGATGGTTGAAAGGATCCAATGTAAAGATAGCTATTGACGGTCAGTAAATACATCCAAACTGTTGGCTGACTGCTTATTGACAACTGTTGCGTGGATACACAGGTAATGTTACTTTTTTAATGGGTATTGATGTAACTGATTACATTTATCAACTCAGCTGCCAACACAGTGTATATCTATCGGTAGCTGTAGCACAGCTTATGGTAGCCTGTTGTGTAACTGATACCTAACCCTAACCCTAACACTCAAGAGCTAATTAGAGCTGAGGTCCAAAACAAACGTCCACTGTAAGAAAGACCAATATATCACTTTGCAGAACCACTTGAATAATAGATTTGGTCTATTATTTGCTTTATTTGGCTTGAGAATGAGACTTTTTAGTGGCTCTGTTTGAAATACTCTGTCTGCAGGCCAAGAGTCACTTACAACATTTCAGGAAAAATGTCAGCAGCTGCTCAAGAAACTGTTGAGTCATTTTTAATAATCAACAACTCCATCAACGGTCCTTGTGTATATTATGGTCTGGTTTTGCTTTGGGAAACGAAATGTGTAGCTGATTGCTCTTAAATAACAAATGAAGAATAAAAGTGAGATCATTACACTTGATTTAGTGCTGTTGCAGCTAGCCTGAGAATGTCTGTGAGTGTAAAGAATATATTGAAATGAATAATCCACCAGGAACACAGTGATATTGCACTGGAAGCAAGTGAAGTTAATGGTAACTGGGATGTACATAATACATCATATGAAATGATAAAATAATTGTCTCAAATGTGTAACTAATACCCCCCCCCCCCCCCCTCCACATCAAAACCATAAAATGTTGGAAAGGTGGCCATCAAGAGCCAGGAGCCCCTTTTGTTGGCCAGGAGGTGTTCTGCCTAGAGGTTTACATTTGGTGGATTACCTGCAGTCCGTCACGGCAGCCCTGTTTTGGATTCGCTTGCTTTAGCGCTGCCATCACTCCTTTGAAGAAACCAAAATGAGATCCACCATGCAAATCACCTGGCTGGTTTGAGATGAAGCGCTGACAGTCCCGATAAAGGGTGACGCTTCATCACCTCCCGTCTCCGGTTAACTGATAGAGTTTATTAAAAAGCCCCTTTCCCAAGAGTGTCCCCTTTTTTTCCATTTCAGCTTCAATAATGGAGATGTGCAGAGTGTGATGACGCTGAAACCTGCACGCGCTCATGTGTTTCTGAATAGTTGTGTGCAGAGTCATATTTTTGTGCTTCGGTTTGCATATATACACATGAATGAAGGGGGGAGCACCAGCCTCTTTTCTCTCAGGCACCCGGGCAGGGTATGAAACCTCTTGAGAGCGAGCAGACGGGCTTTTTAATTTCACTCCTCTCCGCCGCCGGTCGCCTGAATTAACAAGAATTGAAATGTGCAGAGAAGAAAGATTTTTTTTCCATCAACTGCAAACTTTGAGAACAAACTCTTATCAGACTCATTAAGCATTGAAAGAGAGATTGAGTTCAGCTTGTGGGGTAGAGTGGAGGTGTGTGTGTGTGTGTGGGGGGGTGTCATCATTGTATCTGCTTGTGCGGTGTTCAGCAAGGATTGTGGAATACATGCTCAGTGTTGGAGCAGATTGTAAATTATCACCCTCAGGCCACCGCCAAAGCTTCTCCTTTTCAGATCAGTGTTGACAAAGGCTCAGAGCCCGGCTTCTGGTGGGATGTGGAGATGGGTGGGGGTCTAGCCTTTGTTGTTGACTTCTCTTCTTTTTGAACCTTCCCCACCCAACCACCTGCCTTCCATCATGGCTGATTATCAATGCTCGGAAGTTGAGCTCAGCACGCACACCTTCCTGCTCTAGACTCTTATGACATTCCCTCTGCCCTCACTCTCCCTGTGAGGGGGTACCCAAAATGCTTTCGGAGGTCAGAGGGTTACAAAATTGAATGACGCCCAGTTGCATGCCACCTTGGAGCAGTAACCCTCAAGTTCATGGGACGAGGAACTGTTGGGAGGAGAAGGGATTAAGGAGAGGGACCACAGCGTCTCTGAAGAATCAGGGTATTGTTGCGGTCTGCTCATCAAAGCATAAAGAGAGTTCTGAAAGAGCGCTGGGGGAAGGGGGGGGTGTTATGGAGGTACACTGCTGTTCTCACTCTCTATGACACACACACACACACACACACACACACAGTCCTTGACTTTGAGCTGAAATGTTGTGTTGTCCTGAACTTGGCAATGCCAGACTTGCATTCCACATTCGTATATTCGTCTTGCATTTTTTCTTTATTTCTACAGGAGGATGAAAATGGTCTAGGCTCTTACTACACAACCACACTCATTCGCACACACACACACACACACACACACACACACACACACACACACACACACACACACACATTGGTACATTAATGAGGGGCTTCAATTAATCCTGTAACTATTCTGAAACCATGAGCATAACCCTCTTGACATCATAACCTTAGAGGTAATTATCGAGTTTCACCTTCAGGGTCTTTGCTGCTGTGCATTTCTACTCCACTTTCCAGAGATGACATGTCAATCAAGTGTGGCCAGGACTTTTTCTAAGTTTTTTTTGGTGTAATTATTGTGTAATTTAAAAAAATCATCCAGGCAGCCATTTTGGTTGTGCTAGTGTAACTGAACGGATCCTAAACAACAGTCAGTCCCAGTAGGTTACCTTGGGGAGTTTCAAAAAGACCGACACACACATTTACTCACCCGAGCACACTTCATTAGAGAGACAGGTTCTCATGTCGACAGATTATTCACGGGGATTTCGTTCTAAATGAGGTGAAATTATTGCTCTCTGTGAAGCGGGCCTTTCAGAAGTCACTGCCAGGGCTCGAGGCCTTTTTGTTCTGCTCCCTTTTGTTGGCCTGCATGGCAGAGTAACCTGACCCCGGATGTGACAGGCACTCAACTCATAGAAGAAGCCAGTTTTAGTGGAGACTTTAAGTTTTAAGGAACTTTAGTTACCGTGAGGTATGTGTTTGGCTGGACTTGGCTCTCACACTGATGTTCATCCATTGGCAAACATTGAACATTTTTAGTGGTCTTGTATCAAATATTTGATTAATCGATTAGCGTCTGTGAATCTCAAACCAGTTATCAAGCAGAAATGCAAACATTTTGCATCACTTCAGGTTTTGTGGAAAAGTGATGAAAATGTTTCTCTATTTGCTGATATTTGACAAAATTGACATCTTAATTGATAATAAAAAATAATCAAAGCTAGTAGTACGGAAATGACCATCTTGCATTAGTCTCTTTTGGGGGGAAGGGGCCAGAATCAAGGCACACGGCCAACTGGTGTTTGTTTAAACTTGGAAAGCAGTAACCAAGAGGTATGACATTTCCCAGTTAGCACAACTTAGCACTCACTTCCCACATTCTTCACCGAGTCCTTAGAGGAAGGGATTGCATGTCGCTGTTGCATAGCTCTGGGTATTTGCGCTTTCCAGGCCTGGCTGTCTGCCTTACTTACTGTGGGCCTGTGAGTGTGTAGAAGTACTTGTGTGGTCACTCAGCAGTGCTATAAATGCCTGCATGCACAAACACCACGCCACTTTGATGTCTGGACCGCAAGCTTATTCAATATTTGAAAACGGTCAAGTGAGACAGGACTCTGATTCTGTGCGTGAGTGTGTGCGTGTGTGCGTGTTTGTGTGTGGGGCTGTTTGTGCGTATACAGTGTGTCACTAGTAAATATACTTAAATTCAGCTCCTGCGTCCTCTCCTTTCGAACTGAAGCCCTCAACTCTATCGTCCTTTAGGTCCTCCTCCTGGCCTCCAAGTCATCTGCAAACATTGTTAACATACTCAATCTGATGGCTGTCAGCCTCTCCCTGAAGACAGCAGAGGAAGTTTGCGCAGGACTATTATCAGTTTCAACACACGTTCAGTCATTCAGATGACTTCAGCTGAGCAGCGGCCAAATGCAAACATCCCAGTTAATTTTTTCCATTCCACATTTATCCACTTGCTTCATTCCTTTCCAACTTGGGAGGGTCCTGTTATGCTCTGTCGCTCACAGAGGACTGAAGCGTGAAAGGAATCATGGAGAGTGTTTGTGGGGCAGAGCAAGGCTACATTTGGAGTTCTTCTAGCTCTTTGCCTTTGGGGGAAGGGGAGGGGGGGTCATTGGTGGCTGTAGTCGGGGGGTATTCTCCTGCTGTTTGGCCTGCCCTTTTGTCTCCCTAATGACCTGACCGCGTAAAGTTAGCCGCTCTATTCAGGAGGCATTAAGGGTCATTTTACCTGACGACGGCCGTTTCCCCTTATCACCAGCCTGGGGGAAGGGAGATGCTTGAGCAGATATTTGCCACAGTGCCTTTTGGAGGGCAGTATTAAACATATTCTCAAGAAAAAGGACGGGCTAGTGAAAGAAACACATCTACTTCATCATCTAATCTTTGGGCAAATCAACAATTGTGTTAATGTGATAATATGCAACATTTTATTGATCCTTTTGAGGACTTGTCTTTTCACTTGCCCTTCCTCCACATAGAGGTCAGAGGTCAGGGTTTAGTTTTGGCACAACAATCCTAAAGCTGGACAGGATTTACTGTCTTGCTTAAAGACACTTCACGCACGGTAGATGCTTATGGACATGAATGCTTGAATCCCAATCCTCCAACTGAGGGTTGACTCAGTTACACTGCCCCACTGCTCAGTATCCATTGCTTTTTTTTATTAATGCAAGGCATTGCTTCCAACTGCAGAAACGTTGAGGATTATATATTTCAGCCCCTGACGGTTTCAACATCAGTCTGGTCCTTACGGCTCACACAGATGCACTTAAAGCATCTCTTGTGCCAGGGACTGTGAAAGTGTCCCTATCAATCATGTTTAATCAAGTTCCAGGGACATTTATGGGACAAAGGGACAGGCAAAGAAACATTAAGCTCTCAGAGTCCTGGCAACAGCCCAGAAATACATTAGATCTATTTTAGCAGACTACTTACATATATTGATTCACCCTCCATAAAATGCTTCGCATTCTTTTTGAAGTTACTCAGCCTTTCTCTATATGTATTGAACAAGAAAGCAGCTTTCCAGTAAGCAAAAAGAACATAAAGTCGCTGCATTTACATGTGTGCTAATAATAGATGCTACAATCTTTGAACTTTCCGGTAAAGACTCTAACCAGCTTATCTGTTGGCACTTTGTTTTCACATGAAAGCGAGCTGAGTCCACACTTGCATTCCAGCTTGTTTTAGAAGAGAGCTCTGTCCACTGTTGTATGCCTTAATGATATAAAAATAGCTGAATATCTTCTTTTCAGTTGACAAACAACAAAACTGTGTTGCAACCAGCATCTGGTTAGGAGTAGGACAGAGAGAGCCTCTCTGATCAAATCATTATTTTATGCTCATGGCTACATTGACATTTAAAAATGAGTGATCACAGAGAAAGTCTGAGACAGCAGAAAGTTGTTCTTTGTACTCTGATGCCACAGAGTCCCCTGAGGCTGCAGATGCAGCTGGTCATTCTGTCAAGTGACAGCCCTTTCAACCACTGTTGAGTCCCATCCTGCTCTTTGTGATTATGTGATACAGCCAATTTCACAGTATAGTTGTTCTATATGTAATACAATTTAAAAAGACTGTTAAGTTGAAACTAAATTTGAGTAAAAAACAAGAAATCAAGAAAGTTTTAACTTGTCTGACAGTTTTTGATTCTTGTATCAGACACACATGCTTAAGAGAAACTGATTTAGTGTCAGCCACATGAATGTGCTAATCAAACCATTACCTTAACCCTGTTATTCACAGGAATTAGTTTAATGATGTCTATGCAGATGTACAGAGTGAGGGTTAAGGCACTAGCATGGCCCTTCTCATTGGCCCTTCTCATTGGCATTCAGTTGCTAGCTTGTGGTTAAGTGCTCTAGTACCTGCTCGGTTGCTAAGGAATTGGCACTTAGGTAATGAAATGCCCATCGCTGACGGGGGCACTTGATTGTGCTGAGGCTGAGAGAGTGGGGCCAAGTGAGAGGGGAATGGGAACTAGAGCGAGGGAGAGAGCTGGGGATGGGTCCAAGTGGACATTAAGCACATAGCATAGAGTGGCAAGGCTGCTGCTGCTGCTGCTGGCACACACTCATTACCTGAGAAAGGATCTGACAAGTCTACTTACAAACTATTCTCCTCAAGTCTTAACTCTCAAGAATAAAAAGAGGAGCAGATCGAAGGCTTTGGAGCACAGCGGGGCTTAAAAGTTGTAAGATAGATAAATAGATGATTTTCTGCAAACTGTTTGCCAGCAAACAAAATCCAAGCATTGATATTTTATATATCAAGAGTTTGTTTGTGTCTGTTTGTAATCAGACCAGCAATAACAGGCTTAAAGGATAATTCTGACTAAGATGTGGGAATGCATCGACAAGCTTTAAAGAAGTCTGAAACTGAAAGTCAAGAAACACTAGCAGTTCCCCAGTTCTCAGCAATTACTTTACTGAGTATCATTGTTATCATAACAGAAAGAATGATGATGAAAACTGAAACAAAAATGAGACCCAAGTTGTAATAAAGTTAGACAGTTACCTTGAACCTTCACACAGATAAGGTTTTGCTAAATTGTATGTCGACTTGTTTTCTTTTTTGTACCATCTGGCTGTCATGTTGAAAGATTGACACTTTGTTTGCGTTTGCTGCTGTCTCTCTGTTCTCCTCCTCCTTCCCCTTCTCATTTATTTTCATTGCAAAGTATCCCAGAATGCAGCAAGCAGCAAGCAGCAATGGCAGAGATGAAGTTGTAATTTTCGTCATAGGCCTGTTAATATGTCAAATTATTCAGATTCACTATTGTTTCAGGTGTGAATAGTGCCAGGATTACCTACCAAATGAGACTGTCATATGACATTTACACGAGAAGAGCAGATCTGTGTGCCAATTAACACATACACAGTGTTTCCCACAGATCTGAAGGCAATGTGTGGTGGTTGTCCGGCGACCGACGGGGGGGGGGGGGGGGGGGGGGGGGGGGCTGTGTGTGTGAGCTATGTGAGAGAGACGCGTGAGTGACAGAGAGACGCAGGGAGAGCAGAGAAAGGAAAAAGGAAATGTAGCTTAACGAATACGATGCATATTTTTTTATTAGCGTAAAAAAAAAAATTAATAACGAAACGCAATATGTGGCGGCCGGTGTTGAATCTGTGGCGCACCGCCACGAATTAGTCTATGTGTGGGAAACACTGCATACATTTACGAATGCAAACTTTATACACATGAAACACACTTTATTAACTCACCCTTTTCATACTATGGCATCATATACTATACACAGTCACCTGAGTATGAAAAGCAGCACATTCTCATTATCTTCAGAGCTTCCGCACCAATTTGACTCCATTAACTTCAGGCCTCCCACAATCTTGGACCTTTGCTCTTACTTTTTGACCCCCTTCCTCAGATTCTTCCCAGCGTTGTCCGAACCTCAAAGTGACGCATTGACTACATTCATGCTTCACAAGCTAGCCAGACATAACAAGAATAGTACTCTGGAAATCACCTGCTTACTCATTTATTATTGACCGCTTCAGTGGATGCCGAGTCCTGACAGACAGGTTGTGATCTTTGATTATGTTCCTGCAATAAGTAACGACTCAAGTTAACAATGAAACCTGAGGAGGCCATTTAGTTGAATATATGTGCCTCTGTTGACTTTTGGACATTTCTCAAATTCCTTCCTCCATTCATGTTTTGTGTGTATGTCGTCACGTGTCAGTGCACCGCTGGCCTTGTTCTGGTGTCATGTCCAGCAATACATTGTTTTCTGCACTCAGATACAATGATCACATAGTCCTGCTGTTACCCATCATTTCTTCTGTGTTATTGGGAAATTCACTCTGAATGACATATTGGGCTGCAATTAATGACTATTGCTGTCACAAATGAATGGATATGGAGATTGACTGCCCAGAATAATCTCTGAGATCCCTTTTTTTATTTATTCGAACAGCGTACTTCAATCCAAAGATGCTCAATTAATGATATCAGAGAGGGAAAAGCAGCAAATCACTCAAGCTGGAACCAGACAATGTCTGGCACTTTTACATGCTGAAAATGGCTATCGATTCATTTTCCGTGATTAGTTAAGTAATCATTTCAGCTCTAATAATCTTTACAGTTGTTTAGTTAACAGAAATGGAAGTTAATACTGCAACATGGCCACTTATTAAAACTACATCCTAGACCTGTAATCAAACTCAGCTACTTTACTCTTGAGATACATTTCTCTCTTTTGTTCTCTGAAACTGCCTACTTAGCCCATATGGCCTGTGCACACTTTTATTCTCTCAACTTCAAACACCGGAGGGGGGGGGGGAAGTTTCATGCTCATGAAATTGCTACCTGTAACATGGAGGTCTTAACAAAAACCTGTGTTATGGACACAGGTGTTTTCGTTAGCAACAGAGTGGAGGAAGAATGGGGATGAAGGCATGAGTAAGAGAGAGGAGGAATATTATTGAGCCTGGAGATCTCATTTTGAGATGGGGGTACTGTTTTCAGGCCAGAATATCCAATAGGAAGAGATAAAACTTATTTTTTTCCGGCACCTGTTACATGTGGGAAGTCTAACACAACAGTCTGCCCCTGTTTGAATAGGTTGAGGGAGTGTATTGTGCAGGCAAACAGAGAAAGAAGGGTTGAACTGCCAGAGTCTTGAGGCAACAATAGACGATGAAGCATGATAAAGACATTGTCTGGAAGTGCAAACTTGATTGCAATTCTCAGATACTCATTCATTTCCATTCACTATTGGCTATCTCATATATAATTACATTTTTTTTATAAAGTCTGAGGAATTCTATTGCACACAAACCAATATTATGTGGACACCCAAACAGTACATCCATATGAGATTGTTCGCCCTAAGATCATGGAAACTGGCTGCAGGGCTTTGCTGTATCAAGAGCATTAGTGAGGTCAGACACCGATGTTGGACGATAAGACCTGACTCACATTCTTATTTTTCCTTAAGGTGTTGTATGGGGTGTTCCACACCAAACTGGGTTAACCATTTTATTATGGACCTGGCTTTATGTAAGTCATGATGAAACAGGAAAGGACCATCCCACACTGTTTGCCACAAAACACACAGTCAAAAATCCCATTAAGAAACCAAGAAAACAGCCCCAGACCAAAAGTACACTCAAGTGTGTTGACAGGGGAGTCCATATACTTTTGTAGCTCTTCTTTCTCGAGTGAGAAGAATAACAGCTGGAGGAAGGAGAAAAGGTGATAACAGTGTCTGTTGTAATTGCAGTCTGAGTGTGAATCATAATATTTTCTCAAGCAGCCTTTTTTTTTTTTTTTTTTTTACATTTATAGTTGGTAATTATCTACAGGCATTTAAATGTTAGCACTTTGTTTGGGGGGACATCTATTTAAAAGATCAGTTCTGCTCTTAAATACCAAATAGAGTGTTGCTGTATGTCATTCAGGTTTACTACCTGAGTTTGACTCAATTAGCTGTGCTCATTTGGCCTCCTCAAAGTAAACTATGCACCCAACCTCAAGGGCTGGAGCTTTCAGTTCACTTCTTTCCTGTCAGCACGTTATGCTTGCTCACTCTGCAGTGGAAGGTAGTGATTCAAACGAGGCTATTGTGATAAGTTGCTGTGATTGAAGGTCGGAAACACAAGTGCAGTGACTCAGTGTTTGCTCATTTGGATTTGTCAATTGGTGGTGATAAGGAGGAAGGTGGGCTGGAGAAAGAGAGAGAGAGGTGAACAACCTGTTCATTAAAGCAGCTCGCTAATGATTTACAGGAGTTTGAGAAATGCACTCAGCAGAGTTAGTGAGGCGAGACGAGGAACAGACGGTGAATCATAACAACCCTGTTTGTGTCAGGTTTCTGGATGTACCAAGTAGCATAATTAAACACTTGAAGGTTCAGTCGCTGGTGCTGTAAAACGTCATGGATTTCTGGGCCAGTGTTGTTGTATGTATGCGGCTAACTTTACAAACATAAACAAGATGACATCATAGCAACCTTATCAGAGTTTGATAGCAGAAGTTCAAACTAAAACATCTATCATATGCAAGTTTTGTGCGTGATCCCCTTAAGTGGTGTTCCATCTAAGCACGAAGGAAATTTATTTGGTGGTGAATCAACATATACTTCCCCAAGTGGTATAAATTTGTTCAATCTGAATCTGTCTTGAGAGTGAACATTTTGCATCCATGTTCAATGAAGGAGGAAATCTATTAAAAGTAAAGTACCTAGAGACATCAGAGAGATATCTAAACCCATGACATAAATAGACCTGAATGCAATGCATCCACAACACGCGTTGAGGACACACCCCAGCCTTCGTGAACTGCTGGACTAACATTTACTAATATTCTTATATTCCCAATGAGAGTTTTCTTGGGTTTTATAAACGGCATTCTGTGTGTTCTAGAAAGCCTAAAACAGCTGTGGATACACTAAGAAATGTGACTTTATTACAGTATACCTCATTGAAGGCTTAAACAAACTGCAGCTAACAGATAATGCTTAGAGAAGTGTAAAAGAAAGGAAAGATACATTTCATTCAACATTTTTTCAGGCAATTCAGTCAATTCCTGGTGTTGTAATAACACAGTAAGAACCACTGTGCTTAGACTCAAATACTGGAGATAACTGTCTGTGTGTGTATAATGAAAAAAATCTTTTCTGGAATGAGTGCCTTGGAACAGAAGATACTTTGTAACCCCGCAGGTTAACTGAGTCACATCCCACTTGGAAAGATAGCTCTCATGTCTAATGTCCTCTATAACCTCCTTTGCTTTGCAGCCAACTGGACTTTGAGGCAGAAACATAAGCCTTTGACATCTGGTTATCATTTCTCAACATTTTAAATTGGATATTGGGATTATCGTGGGCTAGCCGTGTGTCCCTGGGCTCGCTGCTGATGTAACTGGATTGCTCAGCTTGTAGTGGGCAGAGAATCCCTCCTGACTTTCCCAGGGCTCATAAAGTGATCCCACCACTTCCACAGCACAGTAATGAGCAGCTGCAGGGCTCAGGTTTGACCACGGGGGGTTTAAGCCCAAAGCCAAAGCATCCACCACCACCAGCCTGGACTGTAGCCCAGACAGTGGAGCAGACTGCTGTCCAGTATGCCCCAAGGCTACAAATACAAACCGTTCAGTTGAACAAAAGACAAAACCAGCAAAACTAAACCTTAAAATACCTTTTCAATTTCCTTCAGATTTACTCTTGTTTTTTGTGAAAACATGGCACCTCATGTCATGCCATCCCAGTTATAGATCATTCCACATCAGTTCTTCATGGGATGTAGACCATTATTTCATATTTTCTGTGTCCGTGTGGTCTTAATATTTTCACTCAAAAAGTGATCTTTTTCTGCCATATTTTACTCAATAGCTCGTTCTTTTTTTGTGGTCAGGAAATGTAGAATATGCTCACAAACAAATTGTGTGGGCTGGAGTGATGAGATGGATGATGCAAAAAAGATAATGAGCCAGAGAGTTTCCTTTTTAAAATTTTTCTAAAGGCGAAAAACATGGCATACGCTTCACTGCTTGAAATATCCCCTCTCAGACACTGTGTTAGATCTTAGGTTACGATGTTCAGCACACTCCAGAAGTTAATTTGTGAAAAGTGTTTGCTAATTTACTTGATTGGTGTATCATGTTTCACTTAATCTGCTTCATCTACGAGATGTTTCCTTCAGTGAGTGATTCACTTCATTTGAAAAAATGTCTCTCAGCGACCTTCTGAGAATGTACTTGAAATCGCTACATTCAGCTGTGGAAAGATTAATTGTTGTTACAATGAGTTTTTCAAGTGTAGATGAGGATACATTGTCATAATGATGATGATGATAAGAAACAGATGCACTAATGGCTCTGATAGTTATCAGTGTTGATGTACAACTTCTTTTTTGTGGAAGTTATTGTTGAGTTATTGCTATTCTTCAGATGTTTCATTAACAAAGTAACCTCACTTCTGGAAAGTACACTTCAACAAAGTCACAGTCACTCTCCTGCAAGTCATGCTAGAATGTAAAAAAAACTCATATTGTCTGTGAGTGAATTAATTTGCCTTCCTGTCAGCTTTAAAATATCACAGCCACTTTATTAACAGACCTCTTCTATAAGTAACTCCTTATGCAGCTCTCGCTCCGTCAACTACAGTTATCCATCAGTGTGGCTCCTCATAAAGTTTTGCGTTTTGTAAATGAAATACATCCCACATGGCTCAGTGGCAACAAGTCTCAGACCATAAAGACTACTGAAGCTTTCGACAGCAGTATTAATTGCCTGTGAAGTTTATGACATTAGCTGAGTCCATCAAATTTCTCCTCCCTCAGTGATCTGCCATGTTTCAACTCTCTCACCCAGATCAACTATACCTCCCCTGCAGCCATCTCTTGGCTGAGGCTGTCGGTTACCATGGCAATAACCATGGGAACACCCCTGCCAAGCCTTATTAACCCCCAGCCTCTCAGAATCCCGTTCTTGACAGCTGGCGCATAGTGGCTCCTTCCCATCACATCCTCTACAGTGACCCAGGAAATGCTCCCTTTTCCCTATGGAAGTGGTCTGCAGGTCTTGAGAACTGTGGCACCCTTCCAATTATATCCCAGCCAATATCCCTGCAATTCCTAAACGTACTCCCTAACTCTAACCCTGGTTATATACCTGTTTGATAAATGGAAAAGGAAACAAAGAATAAGAGGTTTTGGAGGAGTGTAGCCAAGAGCCACCCAGCTGCGGTGGATGAGTGTAGTGCTATGGTGTCAACCTAAATAGCCTCAATCCTCTGCTACTCCTCAGTGATCCAGCCCTTGGAAGCGCTACAAACCAGAGCCAAGTGTAGGCTGGCAGCTATTATACCTAATAAGAAGCAGATTCTTAAAACATGTGGTCCCACTTGATAAAACCCCCAGAGCTTAGAGAGGAAATGTTGTGCTTCCAGATTATGAAAGCGGTCCAGAGGCACCTGCCAGTTTGTTAGTTTTTCATTTGGACTGCTTTTATTACATTATGTTGACCTGCTGTGGATATGGGCAGCTGTTTAGATCATGCTTCGACGTATTTGCTTTCCTCATAGTGTTTCACACAGCCATATGTTTTTAATCTTGGGGAGGTGTAACCGTACGTGTATGAAATCATCGAACATCCACATGCTCTCAATCCCAGCCAGTGAAATATCATTGAAATACACTGTTGAAAAGGCAGTTCAGGAAATGTATAATCTCTTACTCTGCAATGATTAAATCTTATATTTTATTATCGAAGATTGTCTTGTCAATGACTTTTTGCATCAGATTATTAGATTAGTTTCAAGGTAACTTGATGCATATATTAAGAGAAAAGTAGAGTGGTTGGCCTTGTTACTTAAGCCTAATCAATGTAGTAAATCTACGTGTAGACCTGAAGCTTTTTTTTTTAAGCTTTGACACACATTTCTATCTTGAGAGTTCTTACCTTTGAGGAAATGGAGACAATAAAATATGAGGGATGCAAGAAATCCTTCAAACAAGCACAAAATTGTGTATCTAGAACAGGGGAGGCTCAGTGAAAAAAACTATTACATTAGTTATAATATTATTTATCAAAAATAGATCATGTAGAATAGCCTAAATGTGTGTGATTTGGTTAAATAGAGATATGGTAGTTTTTCCCACTTTACCAAATTTAGAAACAAAAAAATGCCTTTGGACAGACTTTTTAAAATGTATTATGTGTAGTCTGAAGTATGTCAAACAGCAATATTAGGCCATCTTGGTTAAATTGTTGAGTGTCTATGGGACCAAATATCCAGGAATTGAGGAAGGTGAGGGGGCGTCTTTTTCCAGGCTTTGGCCCACAGTCTCAGACTTAGAAAAAAATCAAAAATCCCTGATCTAGAGACATTTGCAAGTATAAAAACACTGCAGGGAAGCAAAAATGACTTTATGATTTATTGGAAAAGGATTTCAAGAACCTTAATTCCTGACGTTTCATTGCTTTTCTTTATCCTGTCATTTTTAAAAAACATTTTAACGTCAGATAATGATTTGTTGTTTCCTGAGATGTAAGTTTCTTTTATCATTGCTTCCTTCAGCTGCAGTTTTTTTTGATAGTTTGATACTAGCAAACATCTTAAGAATACACAATATTTTGCTTGTTTTAAGGAGCATTTGTTTTGTAGTGCTCTGTGAAAATATGCTGATGGATTCGCGATCTATCTGTGATGTTGAAATTCAGTGTAACATTGCTGGGAACGGCTTTGATTGTAAAGATGTGACTCAGTCGTGGTATGTTATCTTCCACTGGCGTCTTCTGTTTGCTGTGGCTGGAAACACCAAACCCTCAGACAGCTCTGGAGGTCAGAAAGACTGATAAGAGA
This sequence comes from Scomber japonicus, assembly GCF_027409825.1. Taxonomy (NCBI): domain Eukaryota; kingdom Metazoa; phylum Chordata; class Actinopteri; order Scombriformes; family Scombridae; genus Scomber; species Scomber japonicus. The sequence goes on along the minus strand of NC_070581.1, from coordinate 9,643,168 downwards.
CGACAGTGTCCAAGGTGCCATAGAAACACATATCTCAGCAGTTCATGCTCTTAGGTCAAGTTTCCTTTGCTTATTATGAAGTATTAAATGCCTTGTTATTGTGGACACTCATTCTTATTTGTCAGCCCTTCTTGTTTTTATCACAGTAACATTCTCTCCTCTTTATCAGTGGATGAGTGTTTCTGAAAAGGTTTCTGAAACATGTTGGTTGATTGCCAAGATCTACACCGGTGCATTCCTCCCCATTTGAATTATTCATATCCCTTCTTGCAGTTTTCATATGCTAATCTAATTAGCTTAATCTGGAACAGTTTGTTAATTAAACATACAGCAAAGAACAAAATTTAGGGCCTGTTCTGCTCAGTGGAATTCTTTTTGAGCCTGTAACCTCTTTTCCTCACTGGAAGCAAACCCAAGACAAGTGTAATGGTGGAGTCATGATTCGCAGCGCGTTGCAGCGTAATTATTTTAGTGCTGCATTTCCCTCGGCTGTTCATTTAGAAACCCTCATTGTCATGTTAAACCCTCATTAACATGATACTAGCAGACATGATGCTAATAACATTAGAAATTAGCAGTAATTCGGGCATCTGGGACGTGCTGTTTCAGACTGTAAATGAGAGAGATCGACTGCTAGGTCTGCTTTGCACATGCTCACCGTTATTGTGTCTCTGCAGAGAAGGTATATTTTTTTCAGTTGAATCAACAGAAGATGAAAGCCCAAACATGGTTAAAATAAAGCAGCGAGGAAACATTTCTCTATAAGAAAATATCCTTGACTTCTCTGACTTACAGCTGCCTCAAATACCACATTTACCTCTCTTTGTAAAAATACTACATGAAAACGACGTGTAAAACTCCCAGTCATAAAAAACGGTTGCTTTGTCTTTCTGAGCGTGTGTGGCTTAGTTACCAAGATAGCACTGCCAGATAAAGCAAACACACAACCTCTTCTTCTCTTCGTCCTCTTCAGCTTCCCTCTGAGATATATTCAGGCATTCGTCAGTTATGTGTAACCACTTGAGTCATCACTCAAGCACAGCATTCTCATCAGCCTCATTTAAATTTATGCAAGCCACAAGACCAGTTCCTGACAGATTCATCCAGCCATTTACTTTGTTAAAATGATCTCTAGAGAAGTGTCTCTTCACAGAGCAGCATCATAACACGAGCTGACAGATTCATCATGAGTTTGATTATTAGGACAAAAGTGTTGCGTTGTGTCTGACAAAAGGATTAGAAGCATTTTACATGCTTGGCTTGATTCAAGTACTTTTGAATATAATCCCCTTCATTTGAATACCTAATGAGACGGATTCTGTCTGGATTCTCACGCATGATGTATGTTAAAGGCCATTTTAATTATTCTTGTCAACTGTAATTGTACTTGAAATTTCATTAGCTCAAAACGGCAATCAGGAAACAGCACAATAACTCATGTTGTCTGTGTGTCAAGAGGTGTCTTGAGAGCATGTGCGAGAGTTTTCTCGAGAAGGCTCTTCTAGACTTTGCCTTTACATACAAACAACTGTATCCACCATAAACATGCAGCCAGTGCAAAGCTATTATCAGCAGCAATGGCTGGCCGGACAGAGGCTATTCATTAGCTTAAACAACTGTGGCCATCTTCTGTCCATCCTACCACTGTTTCAAAGGCACCTTAGCAACCGTGTGAACAATACCAGTGCTGGTCATGGCCACAGCGTGTGTGTGGTCCTGTCCCAGTCATAAAAGAGGCAAGACAAAGCACTTTGCGAGAGCAGACTTTGGCTTGAGCAGGTCAAGCCGTTTCCTAAGGTGAGCGCACTTGTTTGTTGAGGGACAAGCCAGAGGAATGCAGCCACAGTGGCAGTGAAGTGTTTTGTGTGACATAGATTTGGACAGGGTTTGTGTATAGTAAGCCTTGTTACAGTCTCATTGACATGTGAGACATGTTTGACCTTTGGAGCATGCCGAGCCAGCGGCTATCCCTCTCCTGTGTAGTTCTGGACGACGTCAATAGTCAATCTTGTGAAAATTCAATAATGTTGGCTTTCCCGGGAAAAGTTCAATTGATGGGTGGGATTTGATGGAAGCTCTCTCAATAAGGGCTCTTTGTTTTCCTTTAACTATGTGGGGGTGACTTTCATTTCTGGAGAAGAGACTGCAGCTATACAGTGGTTAGTTTCCTCCAGCACTGATGGAAATCAATGCAGCCTCATCTTTTGGGCTGCTTAGTCGATGGTCTCCGGGCTCCTCTGTAACTAATGCGCTCTAGCATTCGTTTCAGCTCCTCGGTGATGAGGAACTGACTTGATGTGAGCATCAGCCTTCTTTTATATTCAGAAGAAGAATGGTCCCGTCAGCTATGCTCGGAGAGACAACTTCATCTCTCCACTGGTAATTAGATCACAGCCACCGCTTGCTGAGGAGCCAGAGAAAAGCACATTGGGCTCTTAACGGCATAGGCCCACAATGAATGAATCAATGCCACTGTATCTCCATTTGTTTGGTACTGCGGGGACAACGAGGAGAATGGAATGTTTTAATGGAAATGCGGTGGTGACCTGGGCAGCAAAGGCAGGGAGCCGCTTCAAATTGTTCCTTTAGGAGTCCTGTGCTGTCAACGTCTTTTCCTAAGCTCCTTTGTGCCCGTGGCTGTCGTAAAATATGCAATGAAATTACTAACTTTGTTTAATTTGTGTGGGACACAGAAATGCAGGAAGTGGTCTGTGTGTGGCTCAAGACCCCTGGGGAGAATGGGAAAATATACCCTGAGCCATCCCTCCACCCTATCTGTCACATTTTGCCCTTTGTGTCTTCCTAAGAAATGTTCAAGAATATCACACATACATAATAAACATTGAGGTCTGAGCAATATGTGTCTCAGTGCCAAGAGCCACAAAATGTTTAGCAGTCAGAAAGGGAAAGAGAAGGATCAAGGATAAAAATGGATGATACTGGATATTGAATGCACACAGAACAGATTCTGTACTGTTAGTATTGCCTGATGCCATTGGAAAATGTTCAATATTGATGCAAATTAGTTTCTGAGCACCTCCTTGAAGCATCACCTTTGAAATCTATGAATTGTCTGCATATGTTCCAGTCTCTACATACATGTGACTGCAAAGATGTCAGTTATTTTAGGACTGTACCAAGGTCAGAATTCTACAGGTGTCTGAAGCCCCCACATGCCCCCCCCTGTCATTTCTTGTGCCAATATGCGTGCTTTCTCTGTACAATGCTGGCCTTATTTAGCAGAATACCTGTGTCAGGGTGCCTCTGCACTCTGAGTTTCTCTGCAACAATGGGATCCTTTCTCATTCCACTCCTCCCTCCTTCACTCGCTTTCCCGCTGAGAGCCCTCCAGGCAGGCTTTTTTGTCGACACATTCAATAAGACCTCAGCTTTGCTGTGATTCATTACTGTAGGCAAAGGTCAATGTCATTTGTCGCAGTTCGAATGCAGAATGCCACCGTTAGTACAAGAGATGTCATATGAAGAAAAGCGACCATGCAACAGCAATGCATGCATCTTGAAGGAAGGGTGTTATATTCAGCTCTCTGATTGATTCTTGGCATATTACTGGGGAGTCGTGAAGGGGAACTTACAGGCCTTGCCACCTACACACACAAATATGCACACAATCAACACTGAAACATACAGGACACCTGAAATCATCCTGATTCATCAGTTAGATATTCCAGCAGGTCGACAGTGAGGCTTATGCTTCCACTGCAAGTTCACTCACGTTTCCTCTGTTTGGTCTTTTGTTGTTTCTGTATAAACTCAGTATGTTTTCACAGTCTGAGGTTCTTTCCCGCAGGCCAAAAAGCTCTACAGTAGATGAGAGTGCAGTCTGATTCTTCACAGGGCTGTGCTGTAATGACAAACATGCTCACACAAGAGCTATTGAAGAGAGATGTAGATTCATTTTTGATAACTTTAAATTGAGATTTCATTGCCCCTCGGGTACAATTTAAATAAATAGTCCTTGTTGAAATAGCTGACAGATATCAGTGTGCACCAGCTCAACACAGTAGTGATTGGCAGAAGTGATCACCCAACGCCAGAAAATCATTTTGAGTACTATTCGGGTGCTAATAGTTGAATGTTAATGCTAAATAAAATCACACAAACATCCATATAAGTATCTGGCATTTGGATGATGAAGATGGATGGGGGTTGTTGATAAAATCCTAAATGGTTTATGTGAAAACAAACTTTTGCAGATAACTGAACTTTGAGATTTTTCAGTCATTCAAGAAGGTGTTGGGGAGAGCCTGCAGCTAATGCTTGACAAGCCTCTCAATCTGACCCCAATTTCAATTATGACTCTATCTGAATGGGAAAGTCTTTGTTTGATGAACCTCCTTATCTCATTGACTTTCCAAGAGGCTCAGCACTGCTCTGTTGAGACACTCTGCACTGTGTGTATAGGGGAGGGAAATGTAATCTGAATAATGCATAATTGTGTGTGTGTGTGTGTGTATGTGTGTGTGTGTGTCTGTGTGTGTCTGTGTGTGTCTGTGTGTGTGTGTGTGTGTGTGTGTGTGTGTGTGTGTGTGTGTGTGTGTGTGTGTGTGTGTGTGTGTGTGTGTGTGTGTGCGTGCGTGCGTGCGCAAATCTATGAAGGAAGTAAACCAGTCTGCCATCCCTACCTGACCCATATTCAGTTGATCATGTGACTTCTGATAAGATGTAACACTACAGGGACTGCTGGGTGTTGTGCCAAATGAATGTTTTTCTAAAGAAACAGTGTTTGGTCTCAGTGTTTTTACATGTTTTCCCAAGGTTTGGTCATTCTCAACTAACTATTATCAGCAGACTTGATACAAATCTATCCCAACAATTAGACCCTTAATCTTAGGATTTGGGGAAAGTTTGTTGAAACACACACACACACACACACACACACACACACACACACACACACACGAATGCTAAAGGGGAGGGGAAAGAGAGAAAGTATGTGCCAAAGAGACTAAGGTTGGAAAAAAAAAGAGAGAGAGAGGGGGAAAGAGAGAGAGAAGCAAGATCACAGAGCCATGCAAGTTCTCACTGCCAGAGGTCAAAGGTGAAAGCCTTGAAGTGGTGGGTAGGGTGGGGATGCTTGGGGTCTCAGGTCAGGTAGTCGCTGAGGCTGGTGGTCTGTGGGAACCACAGACAGACACACATACACACATACACACACACACACACACACACACACACACACACACACACACACACACACACACACACACACACACACACACACACACACACATTAATAAGCAGCTAGTGTCTGAGTAGAATCACAGCTACAGAAACAGGCACCAAAGGCAGGAAAGAAGAAATACATTTTGCACAGACCTGTTGTATTGTATGTTATATACTATTTATGAATTTGAAAATCAGAACACATTTGGTTCACATTTTTGATTCATTACACACGTTTTAAAAAGTGTTTACCGACTGATCTGCAAAAAAAGTCCCAATAGTTAATGAATAAAATGCCAAAATGGAGTGCAGAATACTGTGCTGTGCAGAATACCTTTTTCCCCAATTATTCCTCATGCTATGTGTGCCTGTGACAGTCATGACTTGCATCCATTTTCATGTGTTGTGTGTTGAATGTGTGAATGAAGCGAACCCCCTCATTTTTTTTTTTTACTGTCATGCATCACCAAGTGCAGTCAGAGCATGAGGTGGTGAAAGGCGGATTCATTTTTGTCTATAGCTGCGGTTTGAGCTTTAAGGAACCTTTCGGCTTTACCAGAACAAGGCAGAAATATCCAGAGTCATAGCTGTCACACTTAGCTAGTGAAATGACCGTGAAATGAAAAGGTGAATTCTGCTGTAATGTCACCTGTGTGATCTTGACATTTCCCTCCATTTAGAATTAATACTGTCAGCTCGCTAATGCACATAAATCTGTGGATTTGGAGAAAGCTCTGTGTGTCAGGCAATTTTTGTCGGCTCTTTTCAGTCAGCTCTGTTTTATGGACAACCTGACACACATATACGGACACACACACAGAGCAGAGTGTATGAATTAGATACTCTACATAAAAAGCATTATGGAGGTAGGCAACATGTGGCAGGAGTTTCCCTTCCCATGTGTTTTATACCCCATCATTTAGCAGCATAGAGGAGAAACATTCATTTGTTAGTGCATGTCTGAATAACGCAGGGCAGTGAAAACATTAGATTGCTGTTCATGATGCACTGATCTCTCTCTGGCTTTGCATTTCCAGTCGATATCACATTAGTTTGCAACAGTAACTGCAGCATTTCAGCCTCTTATTTCCCACTTGTGTGAATCGTTTCAACAGTTGGAATGAGACCCATCCATCGTTACGTACCCGGCTAATAGAAGATACAAGCTACATGTTGTACTTACTGATATTCAACAGACTAGAAAGCTCTTGCTATATAGACATTATGTAAGTATTTAATTGGATTGGAATTAGAGGAAGTTTGCCAGCAGCAGCCAAATAGTTTAATAAAGCAAGCACTCTTCATTAATCACTGCAACCGTTTTATCCCAATGCACTGATGATGTTTTTAGTCAAGCGTTTGTGTCGATACACTTAAGTTTCAAGTAATTCATATATCCAGGAGGTTCTCTATAGTAGGATATATAGATAAATTGGATTGAGTCCTGATACATTGAGCTGCTGTGTCTGCTCGATTCCACTCAGGCTAAGTAAGATGAAGTACATTGTTCTAGCCACACCGTTACTGTAAACCTGTCTCGCCTGCAATGTAGGCTAAGCTGTACTTTACTTTATTGTTTGGCGTTGAATGGCATGCACTGTTTAAGGATCTGAAGGGCTGGATATCCTACTGCTTTCATGTGTCTTGGCATCTGTTCTTATTTTTATTTAACATACATACAGTCTTGCAGTATGCAGTCTATGGTTAAAGTTAGCTCCAGTTTAGGCTTGAGTTTCGTAAAGCAAGGCAGCACATTATCTGCAGGTAAACTTTCAGCTAAGTACTTGCTATCCTCATACTTGGACTTTATAAGCATTTCTCAATTTAGTCATAATCCGGTAACCAGCCTAATCAGAAGCACAAACAATCTCAGAGCAGCAAAAACAATGTTTGTTTAAAACATTTTTATTACAAACATCACTTGTGCTTTTTGGAAAGTCACCTTCTCATTGCCATTAGTAAGGGGATGACTGATGATTAAATATTTTGTCTAAAAAGCCTGACATGTTTTACTGTAGCTCCTGTGGAAGGCTTTACCCTTTTAGATTTAAGATCCTAAATCATGGCAGCACTCTCTCCTCTCTGCACCTCAAATACGGCTGATAACGTATCAGAAAGCTGATCCCAAAACATGAAAAGGCTTCACACCTGCTGCACGATAAGCCTGGACTACTGTGACGTGATCCAGAGCTGATTATATTCATTCATAACTCCATGGTAACTCAAACAGAACTGTGATAACCAGGCAGAGAAGAGAACTAACCTTCCGTGTGTGCGCTTAGTGTCCAAATGAATTGAGTCCATCATCTCAGTAATACCAACCTCCACCATCCATTCATTCATTTCACTCAGCACATATGTCTTGGGAGAGTGTCAAGAACAGGTCAATATGCTGCTGGCAGCCCAATCAAGGCTGATGAATACCAGCTAAGTGCAGAGCCTCTGCAGTGAATCCACAGGAGTAAATGAAGAAAGACCCAGGATGAGGGCTAGAATTAATATTACATGACCTTCCTTTAAATGAAGCACTGTGAAATTCAAGTATGTTAAAAGACATTTTTTCTTAACTGTTGTATTAGTGTTCATTATGGAAATTTCTGACTAAAATTATTTCTCTGCTAGTGATTGCTTTGACTTTAGAGTCACTGACCAAGTACCAGTCATCTTTTATTTCCTCCGTGTGGCCTGCGACTCATCACTGCAATTCCCAAAACAACCTCTGTGAATGATATTGAATCTTGGCAGAAATGAGGAGATTCAGCCTGCATCTCATCAGTATGTGGTCTCGTGTACCACAGATTGCAATGCATCTCTGGCTGTTTGCATGCAAGGTTCATTTGTTTGAGTCTGGACCAAAGTTTGATTGCTTTCTGACATTCAGACTTGTTTTCTGGTCTTTCTGTTCACGATCTGCTTGCATACGCCTCTGCAGCAAATCCTTATAAAATGAAGACCAATGTACAAGCAGGTTGAGTGACCACTGGTACCTTTTGGCCTAAAAGCTTATTCTTTGCTCATACAATAGTGAGGTCTTTTATCATTCTGGCTTTGTGGTATAGTGCAAGAATGGCACAATCCACAGTTTTGTCATCACTTGCATACATGAATGTTGTGGTTGCACAGATTGCATTATCACCACACACACACACCTGTTGTTGTAAAAATATGGTGATTACTTTGGCAAACTCCTAGTGTGAAAGTGGCCTCTTCTTAAAAAAACACTGAAGTTTGCAGAACATTAAGCTTCTTTTGTGGATGAATGTGTAAATGTTGCCAGACTTAATGAAAGAAATGATGAAACTAGCTGAACTGTCTGTCATTGGGGACTCATGGCAAAGCCGTCTGGGAGCTCCTGTTGTCAGCCTAATTTAATTACAGAGCAACTGGAAAAAGCCCCGACAATTGTTTGCATTTCTGACTTCCTGAATTTGAAAGTTGAAACGCTCGGAATCCACCACTTTCCTCTTCCCCTCTTGTGGTCAGGATCTAAAACCCCCTTGAATAATGACACCATAAAAAAGTAATGCCCCCCTTGCCATAGGCTTTTTGGAAATGCTCCTAATTCTTTCAAACCCCTACATGACTCAACCAGAGAATTATAGACCTTGAAACATGGAATCAGTCACTCAGGCCTCCAGAAATCCTTTCAAAAAAGAGTTAAAAATAGTGATTTACTGTATGCTATCTCTGTTAGGCTCGTTCTCTTCATTTGCTCAAGTTTCTCTGTTTCAACAGCAGCATCGCGCTTCTCCTCAGTCTTTGCACAGGTGTCAGGGGGTGAATTGAAGTCAACACGCCTCCGGAGAGCAGCACACAGTATTTATTGCCCTGACCCAGTAACTAAAGGGTCAGCGAGGGGGCTACCGGGGTGGGTGGATAGAGATGGGAGGGTTGGAAGAAAAGTTGACAGAAGTGTCAGTGGGGGTCGTCTGGCTAGTGGTTCACGGGGGAAGGGGGGATAGGGGAGGAAAACCAAACAGCTGGAACACATGGCTGACTGTCAGCAGCCCAGAGACCCGGGCTTGTTCCTCCTACTCACCCCCTTCTCCTCCAGATCTGTTTATTTATCTCCCTTTCTCCCAGTTCGCAAAGGGTAGAGAGCCAGCTGGCCTTTAATAAGAGCAGAGATGATTTAAATGAGAAAAAAAGAGGCAAATGCAGCAAATGCAACTCATGCAGCCACGCCAGCAGCTTTGTAGGACTGGACCATGAATGGGTGTCTATTTTAAATGTTTTCAGCTTGCACTAGATGTTTCAATAGAACACTTGAAACTGTCAGGCTCCAGGGTGTCCTCTTTCATCTTGCTGGTCTTGTCATCAAGGACAAATCAATGCATCTGTCTGATCCATCTTCAATGGAAGAAGGGGAGTGACTTTTTCCTTTACATTCTTTTTCAAATTATTATTGAAAACACAGTTTTTGCTTTAATTTTTTTTTTTTGAGAAGCTGAGTCATTTCGGCAGATGAGAATCAGATGTAGATAAATGGAGAAATGAAAATGAAAAGGTGCAACAGTGATGCTTAAGACCATGTCATGAGGAGAGAGAACCCTTTATCTACCATTCAAGGGTTAGGGCAGTTTTCGATGATGTATAGCTTGTGTGTCAGCGTGTCCTATCGTCCTTACTTAGAGACTCTCCCGCAAAAGTTGCCAATGTCCCTGTTCCTCATCCCCAGCCAAGCAACCAAAGCATGGCTGTAAAGAAAAATCTAATGAAATTGTTGCGTGGGATCCTGCATGCTTATTGCATTAAGTGCAATCAATAAATCCTTTTTGTACGCTACCAGCCTCCCTCTCCCTGAATCTCAATAAAGCTGAGTGCTCTCTGTGTAATGAAGATTGCTTGGGAACTTGATTACTCTCAGTGCCGTCGAACTTTAAGGGGCTGTTCTTGGCAATTTCCCCCGCACTGTACAGGCCATTACTTGACTTTTTTTTTTTTTTTAATATATGGGTGTGCTGTTAAAACGGGGATGCTATATAATTTCAGCCTGTATGTGCTGAGTCAAACTGTGTAACCGGGGGGGGGGGGGGTTTGCATCTACACATATAAGATATTTTATCTTTTTCATGTGAAGCCAACACAACGAAAGCTCTACTGACTCTACTACTGAATCTAAAAACCTGACTGCGTTGCTTTTGACAGCCATATGAAGTGTCCTCATTGTCCCAGGTATGTGTTTGACATTAGAGTGCAACAACCTCATGAAGTAAAGATCTGGTTGGAAAATTCCTGTTTTTTATTACAGGACCACTTTTTCGACAGGATTTCCACCTCTCGTCTCTGTAGTCGTTTTCACATATAGAAAACAGATCATCAACAACATGCCCACTCGCTCACTGTGAATTCAGGCGGTATAACAATGTACATGTACTTGATTGAAGTCAGTTTAATGTCTGGTCCGACTGATTCGTACATTTGCATTCATACATACAGCTGCTCCTGCATAATTTGAGGGTTGCAGTGCATGTATGAAAGGGGCTTTTGACTACCTTGTGGCTTTACGTATGAAAGCCCTAAGAGAGGATTGACTCAGCCTCATAGTGTGATAATGGCCCCTGTCCCTTTCTTCTTCCACTAATGCTAAGCAAGACTAAAGTAGACTTGTCCCAGTTATCTCACATCCCACTTTACCCCTTCCTCTTGTCTGGGTGAGAAGGGGCCTTAAGGACCTGCTGGGTTCACCCGCTACTCTCGTGACCAAGGCTAGATGGATAGGGATGAATATCACTCCTCGCTTTAAGAGAGAGAGGCAACACAGAAAGAAGAGCAATTTTGTTTTGTCTAGAGCTCTTTTCCCACTGCAGCGTATCTCTTCATCAAGGCACCAAGCTGGGTGATAAACTAAGAGCTTCTCTTACCATCTCTGTTCCCTCTCTTTCTTCTCCCCGTCCCTTCCTTCCATCTTTGTCTTTTTAGGTGTTTTCACAAGGCAGCTACTATGGTTTTTCTTGTTGTGTCCAGGGAACAGATCACAGCTAATCTGAAAAGTTGCATTACATACATGACATGCTGCACTTTGATATTGTATCACCAAATAAGGCAACGCCAGAAGTGATTAGTGGATTTGTAGAAAAATGATTTCTTCAAACATAGCCCGTGTCTTAAACCTATGAGGCACCGCCTGCTTTGAAGTCTTATCAGATCAGTTTTTCATATATGAATTTCAGTGGTCATTAATATTCTGGGTCAGCAAGCTTGCCTCTGCAGTGTCTCAATACCTTTTTGAAATATGGATGACAAAGGAAGGTGACCACTGTGGCCTCTGCTTAATGCCAAGTGGAACCTGTTGGTGAACTGATCCTCAGGCTGTAAATATTTCAGTGCTTGTCACAAAGCTGAAAGATGGTCACCAAAGAGTAGGAAGGGATGGAGATGGAGTTTCTCTCTACTGCAGTTAATACAGTCCTGTCCAGTGGGAGCTATAGAGGAACACATATTTTTCATAACAGGGACATAAAGTCAGACACCTGGCTGTGAACTATGAGCCTTTATATTATCTATAAAATTTGCTGTAGGCTTGACAAGCGTTACTGATTAATCACAATAAAATGTAATTGTTGCGTGGAAGTGACTCAGTGGTAGATAAAAAGTCCAAGACTAATTTAATTTATTATACAGACAGATTTGCAGAATCAAACATATGGCTGATTTCCCAGACAAGGATTAAATCCAGTCCAAGACTAGACATGTTTCTCAATGGAATTTTTCACAGAATCTTCGTCTTAATTCTGTACTGTACTGATGTTGTCTGTGTTTCTTGTTATTGTGAAGCGACCTTGGGTTTCATGAAAGGCGCTATACAAAATAAAGTTGTTATTATTATTATCATTATTAATTCTAGAACTAGTCTTCAATTCTGTCTGAGAAACTGGACCATAGTGTGTAAGGAAGGAGTTGCTATGTTAAAATCTGACATGATATAACAGATAGTAGTTTGACAAAAAAATCTTAAAACAAGGTCCACTTACTAGCTTTCTCTGGAACTTCATCAGTGGGTAAAGTTTCCTTAGGATTTTTTTTCTCTAGGCCAATTTGTATACCAGCTGAAGTAAACCAGCTGCAACAGCAGCATGAAATGTAAAAAAAAAAGCCTATTGTGTTGTGTGTCTGCCTTTTTTCTGCTGCTTATTTCCTGTCCTGACATGGCATTGCTGTGAATAACCTAAAAACCCAAGGAGACATTGAACAAATCCACCAACCTCAGCTAAAACCAGCTATCTAGTGGAAAGAAAATCAATACTTATTTTGTTACATTGAAGTCAGAGAGCTTGATGTAATTTTTTTTGTGATCCAGAGAGGCAGATGCTTGTAGAAACAGCTGAAAAGCAGTATAGATCCTTACCTTGAAATATGAAGATGGATTGATAACTGCATTCTTTCCTATACTGCCATTATGTGCCTCCCAGCGGTAGTATGATGGAACACCCTGCCAGACAAAGTGTCCATTATGGCAACGGTTTGGTTTCGAGCCCCCATAAACCCATACGTACCTCTGTCTAGACAGTGCTTTATCAGCGCTGTGATTGTATACTCTACAAATGTGCTGATATGTGGCTTAAAGCTTTGCAAACAGTGTCTAATGCTTTCTTTTTTCTCTCTTTCATGTGCTGTCTCCTCTTTTGTCCTGCCAACGCCCTACCAGGTAAGACCACTCCCTTTACTTTAATGTCTCCGTCATAATGACCATGGCCTTTTTCCCCAAACGGCATCTGCTAAACCCCTCCACCCACCAGCCCCATTACACCTCAAAGGACCACACCATCTGCAGAAATAGAAGGTGGCTTTGTTTTCAGGAGACAAATGTCAGTTACAGTCATATTTTAATATTTTCTGCATTTGTAGTCATATAAGGGTTGATGTACCTGTAGTCTAGTTGTCAGTGTAGCTTTTCATATCTGGATTCCATCGTGATGATACATCGAGCAAGCACATCTTACATTTAGTACATTGTGTTTTGTTGTATATCTGGCCAGGAGCCTTGTTGCTATCCGTTTACTGCCCATCTTGTGTCAAGAACACACCATCCAAACGTGTAGTATTAACATGGGATTTCTTTGCCCCACTTAGCTCACTGCCGTTTGCAATGCAGTCGCATCAAGTCCTATGAATTTGACATGGCTCTGCATGGAAAATGAGTTGATTCATGGCACTTTGGGGTTGATAACGGGGTTATGTTGAATCATTTACGTCATGGCAAGATGGTGCTTTGACTGTTTGAACTTTTCAAGAGAGGTTTTCAAATGAAAGTGCACTGTCCTGTTTTGACAATTTTGTGTGTCAGTATCAGTACTGTTCACAACAGCACCCTGAACATAACATGTTCAATCAGGGGCTCTGTGCCGTTTAAGAGAACAGACAGGGACATCAAAAGAGGATTGAAGAGCTCTATACAAGATTAGAGTGAGTAAAAGCCTAGACCCCATTTCAGCAGGCCCAGCAGCGGAACAGTCTGCCCCCTTTGTTTTGAACTCATCGCATCAAGAGTGCTGATCACCACACTGGATGGGCCACCAAAAGCAGATGGTTTTGCACAGGCAGATGCCTTTGCGCTTTGAGAGACCTCGACCACAGCGGAACGATGACACGATGAAGAGAAGCAACAAGGGTTTGTCAGGGGATCTGATGCATTTGCCAGGGAAGGTCCCAGAAGGACATCTTTTGTCATGCATATTAAAAGAGCTCTTCAGTCAAAACAAGGCTGCTCTGTCTGTCATTAAAGCTCCCAGATGACGGAGTTGTGCTTTCATGTGCTCCCCATTTAGGGCCCTTCCCTTCCTGTAAAAGCAGCCCAAGCCAAACCTCTCCCTATAACTAGCTCCACCAAAGTATCTTACGAAACTGAGGTCACTGAACTGAAGGTGCTGCACAATGCATAAATGTAGACCTTTGATGAAATGTTGAGTTATGAGTGAAAGTCAGGGAGTCATGATGCGAAACAACGCCTGGAAGGGTCAAGTCCCATGTTAGCATCAGTGTTTTTTAAAAGGATGTTTCCAGTGATTGAAAATGTTGGCCTAGTGTGAATGGAAGCCAAAACAGGAAAAAAGAAATATGTACAACTGATCCTTCTTTACAGCACTTGACTTGAAAGATTTTGAGACTTGAGGAATTGAGGAGGCAGTGCCAATGCTAGTTAGCATTAGCATTTAAGTACCTTACAGTGTGCTGTAGCTTTACTGAGAAACAGTGGAGGCTTTGTGCATCGTAATAGGATTTTAATGCCTTCCCTTTGTGGCTCAAGAGAAGATTTCTGCTGATTAAATTCCAGACCGGCCTTGTGAATTGAACCAGCTTTTAACAATAAACACACCTGAAACCTTAAGAAATGTAAAAAAGCGTGTTGAACTGAAAAGCTGCCGAACTTGCGGCTTTGATGTTTAGCAGGTCCATTCACTGGTGTGTTTCTACCCCTTCATTTTCACACTGGCTTATTGATTGATGTTGAGTTTTACGTAAGCTCCGGTTTGTTAAGACAGAAATGATCATGTTTGCCGTAGCATGCCTCAGCTCTTGTCCCTGTTTGGTGTGGGATTTCTTTAGGCCTTTCAGTGGAAGTGGCCACTACAATGGCCACATCATGCCGCTCTGAGTGAGACAAAACACCTGTCAGGAATGGTCACGCCTCATCACGGTGCATGTTAAAGTGGGAGGTCCTGTTGTCACTCAGAGGAGTACCCCCATCTCTTCCTTCATAACATGTTTTTGGAGGAGGAAACTCTTAAAAGGGCCTCTTCAACCACCTACACAAGTTGTTCAGCTTTAAATGTGCTTAGTCCTTTTCTTCCTTCCTCTTGTAACTCTTCCCTGAGATGAGATGGACTGTGTCAATTGCTGTTACCTTTGTGTGCATATTTCGTATGTAGGAATGCCTGTGCACAGCCTTAACACCACCACAAAGGTGGATGGTCTCGGCCACCATGTCACACCCAGCAGGGTCCCTCTGACATGAAAAGGGCGTACAGAGCAGTTCAATGTGTGTGTGTGTATGTTGGAGGAGGTTGGAATGCACATTTCATATCCTCCCAGATAATGAGATTAAGTACGTGCCATCTGAGGGAGGAATTCCAGCTATCCCTCTTCCAGTTGCAGACCTTTGCTACTCTGGACAGGTCTACATCCACGCCACTCATTCTTCTCTTCTTCTAGTTAAGCTAATTTCAATCCATCCAGAAATCTGTGAAATTGAATTTGTGGAGGGTTCTATATTGGCAACACTTTATTTTCAAGGTCAAAGAGTTTTTCCCGGGATATGAAAGGGTAGTTATTTAGGAAAATTCCTGGTAAGGATTATATAATTTGATACTAATTATGGGCAAAATGCTCACAAATTGTGAAATTGGTCTACAGGCAAGGGTACAATTTAACATGCATGAAGAGGAAAAGTTTCTAATAATAAATTAACATTTACTCTGGCTTTAAAATGACCCAGAATCCGAAGATTTTAGCAGCTCAGAAATTCCTGTGGAAATCAACAGAACTCTAAACAACAATGTCTCTATGCCCTACATACAGTTATTCAAGTGGTTTCAGTCAAGTTTTAGTTTTGTTCTGATAATACAGTCTTTCTCTCCTTATATTTTCTCTTCTTCTGTAAAATGCTAAGAACAGTTGAGGAAGCACATGGTCCTCTCAAGCCAAAATGACTGTCCACTTATTATAGTCCCACAAAATAGTAGTGCACCTTACCCCCTTTCATTTCTGACAAGTGCTTTCTAACATATGAAATCATCACAAACTGGTCTCTCTCAGGATTGTCTGTCAGGTGTTGTAGAATTCAGAAGCGAAGAGCTCTTGAAAGCCGTGTGTTTGTGTATTCGTGTGTGTTCTTGTGTTAATCCCTACATGCAACCGTTGCATTGACATGACTGCCTGTGTGTTTGTGTTCATGCATGTGTGTAAAATGCTGCATGCCTCTGTACCAGTGTAATACAGGGATCTCACACGGTGACAGGCACTGGGACACCCACTACTTTATGGTATGTGTGCGAGATTGTGTGTGTGCAACTTGAGCCCCTCCACGTGACAGCTCTAGTCCCATCCTGCCCATTCACCCGTAATGACTGGCCCTCCTGAGACGCACGCACGCGCTCACGCGCGCACGCACGCACGCACGCATACACACACACACACACACATAGCAGGAGCGACTTCCGATATGGGACTTCTTTGGCATTTTCCCAGAGCCTCTTCTTCGGTTCACAGCTAAACGAGAAAACGATGTACTGCACAGACTTCAAAGCTCTAAAAGTGTGTGTGTGTGTGTGTGTGTGTGTGTGTGTGTGTGTGTGTGTGTGTGTGTGTGTGTGTGTGTGTGTGTGTGTGTGTGTGTGTGTGTGTGTGTGTGTGTGTGTGTGTGAGTGAGTGAGTGAAGTAGGGGAGAATGAAAGGCACACCTAAGCTAAGAGTACAGATGTCAGGTAGGAATGGTGCAGCTCCGATAGGGCAAAGCCCTACAGAGACATGAGACAGGCTCATACATGTCTCAGGCTGATCCTGTGTCGGCCTGCTCCTACATTCCTCTCTCTGTGCCTCTGTGTGTGTGTTTGTGGTCTGTGTGTGTAAATACTGTTTCTCTGGATCAAGCGAACCTGGTGGGCAGAATTCTCTCATGTGCAGCGCTGATGTGTTTGTGCGTGTGTGTGTGTGTGTGTGTGTGTGTGTGTGTGTGTGTGTGTGTGTGTGTGTGTGTGTGTGTGTGTGTGTGTGTGTGTGTGTGTGTGTGTGTAACTGCGCTTGCCACAAAATGGGCTCATAATGTCATTTTAATGACGGTGTAATAGCCTAATAATGAGCAGCCAATAATCATCATTTGCCTAATGGGCACAGCTTCACAGCTAATCACTTGGACATGGATGTGGATTTCAGTCATTCAGTCACTGTGGTTCTCTTCATCCACAGATGTAACAGTAGCAGCAGTTCTAATCAGGGAATAGCTGTGTTTACATTAACATACACTAGTTTTACACAAATTTAGGATTTTCTTTTCAAAATACAGCATGAATCTTTGAATGTTTCTATTAATTAATATATTCCAGAGGATGTGATTAGGTTACATAATACACTAAGCATCATTGACTCTGATACATTGTGGAATTTGAGTGCTCCTTCCCACCTTAGTCGTTCGAATCAATTAATTTTTCTCCTTTGATCCACATGAGCTAGCAGCACAGCAAGTGTCCCTGTTTGGACTGCTTACACCTCCACTCTTTCATTATGTAACAGTGAGTGGCAGCATTGCATGACTGCTCTGTCCACACAGTAGAAGAAGCAGAAGCAGGTACTGCAACAGCAAGATGTAATTGAAAAAGCCTTTATTACATCTTCTCTCTTTCAACTTTTCTACTTCAGCCAAGCCCCCAATGTCTCACCTTTCCTCTCAGATTTTGCTCATGCACTAATTAAAAGTTTTTAGAAAATGGATTTTCAATAGACTCACTTTGCCGTAGTTCCACGTCTCTTCTTTAGGGAGTTGTGCTTGTGTAACAATTTGATCACATTTGGTTTGCATACATGTTTTCATTTTGAAAAAAGGTGCTCGACATCGGAGGACCTTTTCTTTTATTGTAGCACTTTATTGCATGACAGCTGTCACAACATGTATAAGTAGATATCGTGAGTGAGCAACACGTTTAGATAGGATCTTTATTGTTAATTGTGGGCGTAAATCTTTATAGAGCATGTATTCGTATCATAGATATTTCTCGTAATTTTGACATAAATAAAGGGTATTTTTGTAGTTTTTTGGCTGATTTTGACACTTCTCATTTTACTGCATGTATAGTTTCCACCAGGTGTGTTTTTCTATTGTAAATGAGATGTCAGCTGCAAGTGTAAGTCTATAAAACACTGCTTTATTAGTAACTAGTTTGACTGATGACTTAACACTGCACCGTTTCCAGGTGGCTACAGTCACTTAAGGAAGTTACAAATTACTCCAACATAAATGCTGAAAACATTGAGCATTTATTTTGCCCTTACATTCTTGCACTTACATTTTTCTGCAGATGTTGGATGCTTGAAAGCTTCCCACATAAAATGTGGACTGTGACACTTGTTAGTGCTTGTAATGTTTGTTTTTAATGTTTCATGCTGCAGTGCATCCTGTTTTCTCTATCATATATATCATATGGTCATATGTCAAAAAGGCAATACCTGGTTGTTGAGACTACTTGGTTGTGCTGGCCTACTTAGCAGTGATGCCGTGACATCTTGGCAAGAGACACCAGCTTTAAGGCGGATGTCCAAGGTTTAAATCTTCCTGTCAACAACCATGTTGAAGTGTCCTTGAGTAAGATGTCGCGCCCCCCCCCCCCCCCTGCTGATCTGTGACAGGCCCTGACCTCTAACTGGAGGGCTTCAAGAAAAACACTGCCCAACAATCACATAATTATTATATATTTTCTTGTCCATCTTAGTGTTTTTAGTGTTTCCTAATCCCTCATACATGCTGTCTGCTCCTCACTGTGGCTTGTCTCTTTCAGTTTTAGAAGACAGATGTATTGTCATTCCTCCATTGTCCCCCCCCATGTGGACACTTAGTATGTAACCTAACTCCTCAACTCACAAAACGGCATAACCAGATGGCTGTCCTGCCCTGAATTCCACTTCTCCTCTTTCTCAAAGTCTGACGGCTCCTCTTTCTCTTTGCTTTATGTCTGCTCTTCAGTCAAAGACGTGAGTGTAAAAGAGAACCTGAGCATCCTGCTCATTACAACCGCACACAAAACCCCAGCAGTGGTCACAATGCTGTTTGTTGTCTGTATTCTTTATTGTGGCTGGTTGATTAAAAAAAAAGAAAAAAAGATCTCACCTCATAAAAGTCTGAGTGTGGAGGGTGCTGTTAGTCTGTCTGTGTGTGTGTGTGTGTGTGTGTGTGTGTGTGTGTGTGTGTGTGTGTGTGTGTGTGTGTGTGTGTGTGTGTGTTTGGAGTCTCTGTTTTCCTCATTCAGTTTTTTCCTGCCAAGTTACATCACATTGGGAGAGTTTACCGCTGGCTGGAAACTCAGTGCATCCATGCGTTAACACATGCAAACAGACACACACACACACACACACAGCTTTCCATGTGGACCTTGTGATGCCAGCCAGGCTGTGTGTGTGTGCGTGTAGAGCAAGGCCCTAGCGGCATCCCTTGCTCTCCCTCTGGGAACATAAGTGGCCATTGTTGGGTGCTCAGAGCGCCAGGCGGGTGGGGGTGAGCTGCTGACGTAAAACTGGAAGGACGCCCAAAAAATTCTGGGGCAACAGGGCACACTGGCTTGTGTGCGTCTGTGTGTTAGGAGTTCCCTGGGGTAAGACCCTCACCCAACATGTGCAGCAGCCCCCTCCCCCTCCCGAAGCTATCCTCCCGCATCCCTCCTCTACCTCCTGTTGTTATGAGTCAAATTATCGGTGTGGAGCAGATTTTGCAGACGAGCCCTCATTCTCATGCCACAGTAAGATTAGTTGGACCGCTGACTAATTTAAGTTGAGGGTTGTGGGTAATGTAGGCAAAAAAGCCCCAGTTGACATGCTGTACTGTAGTGTAGCTTTAGTGTGCAACTGCTGTTATGAAGGAAAGTTGTTATGAGGCTATACCCCACATCAGTCAGGACTGTTATATCGGTAGCTAACTGAATCATATCACATCTCTTAATTTCAGGACAGACATTGGGGAACTTTCTTCAAGTCTCTCTCTCTTTCTTGCTTCTCAAACAGCTGGAAGTTTACCTAGCAGAGACAAGTGGATTTCTGCTATTCCTGGGCCATCTGCTGCTGACTGGCGACAATATTGGGAAGCTAATGGATGTTAAATAAGGCTGTGGTCTGTGTGCAGGCCTGCAAAACACTGCGGGCTCTTAAATTTTACTGTAACCAACAGCAGCTCTTAGGATACAGTTGTTTCTCCAGCTGTTTTTTTAATCAGTAGGAGTTGTTGAAGGTTGGTGGCCACAGATAGGAGAAGCAGAGGTTTATCCAGCCAATCTATTTCTTTCTTATCCTGTGTTTATAACATAATCAACCAATGGGCTCTTTTTCATAAGGAAAGTTCTTATGAAAAACTTTGGCATCACTGACCAACCACAACAGTACACTTGTAACCTACAAACAAAACTATTTTACAGAACACTTTTCTGCTTTGGAGACTTTATTTAGGGCGAAACAAACTACCCTCCCCTCCACCCCACCCCACCTCACACCCGGGAGATTATTTCCAGGAATGTAGTGTACTGTAGAAAGGTAAACCCAGTGAACCCACCTTATCTTTTCACTGTTATAAGTTGTCACAGATGTAGTCCAAAATATTCAGGTTAGGGTTTTCTGATGAATTATGGCACGAGTATATCCGTATATGTAACTGAGACATGGTTTACCTTACTTTGTATTCAAACTACATCTTAACATCAAAGGAGCAGACAATGGGATATACTGTAGATAAAGAAGATAAGTGTGTTGTTGAGATAAGGCAAGAATTCACTTCAGTATGACTTTGATCGCTTCAGTTATTCGTCAGGCAAAAATGCAAAATATTGTAGCTTCTCAAACATGAGGATTTGCAGCTTTTCTTTGTTTCACGTGATAGCAATTTGAATGTCTTTTGGATTTGGACTGCTGATTGGACAAAATAAGTAAATGTGATGTCCTTGTCATGTTTGCATTGGAGCTGCATGGTTTTAAGAGTTGCAGCTTATACTTGGTGCCACCTTTAGTTGGAGCCAGGACCTTCCAAACAAGGAGGGCTGGCTGTTGCCTTCAACGCTCTGGAAACACTATGGAAGTGAATGCTATAATGCTAGTGAAAGCCTAATGGGAACACCAAGCAGTGCACACTTGACTATTGACATTATTGAAATTATCCTAATGAGGCAGGTGGTATAATCAAGTAACGTGAAATTTACTGAAATATTGTGACACTATGGGGAACATAGCTTTTAACCACAAGTGGACAAGCCGTCCCCGATTAACTGGTCCTAAATCTGAATTTTGTCCCCAAAAGTAGCCTATGACACTCTACTCACACATACACACAGGTTCCCTTAGGTCACTTTTTACAATGTTAAATGAATTTACATTAATTTCCTGGAGACTTAACCTAACCATGACCTTAGCCACTACTCTCTTAACCCTAACCTTAACCAAACCCCAATGTTAACTTCTGACCCAAAAGCCAGCCTTTTCCGATTAGGGATACAGCTTTTGTCCCAAATTGACAAGCCGTTCCCAATTAACTGGTCTTGAGTTTTAAATGTGTAGGCTAAGTGAGACAACCCCCCCCCCCCACCACACACACACACACACACACGCACGTGGAGCTACCGAAGTACTTGCACACACCCTCCTCTTACTAACCCCCAGGCTGTACTGCATCAGAGACTCGGCAATGAGGCAGCATGTTGATTACAGCATTTAATTAGTGGTTCGTGACACGACTATTCTGTGATGTTATTGTATCCACCCATAGCCAATTAGAATGATTATACACCACTCTCCTGGTCCATTATACATGAGACTGACCATGTTTGTTTCCTTCTGACAGTTGCAACATTTTGTTTGGTTGGTGAAAATAAACCTTTAAATAGTAACTGAACCACAGTGGCTTTGTTGCATTAAAGTCTTGAACATGTGTTCTCTTCATATTCCATTTACATTTAATTCTACTTAATTTGCTTATTCTATGTTAAACACAGCTTATTTTTACAATCACCGCAAAAACCCTTTGAGGTTATACAATAGTTATTATAGTGCTTGGTTTGCCTACAAAAAAAGTCTTTTCAATTCACGTCATTTCACTTTTTAACCAAACATGAAATAGAAATAGAAATATGGGCCTCAAAATATGATTGACATAATAATTATACATAATCTAGATGTCTAAAAAAATGATATTAAATGCAGTCTAGGTAGCCCACTCAACCTTGGACAAAACAGAAAGCAAGGTCCATTATCCTCTTCTCTATAATTTCATCTGATTTTCAATTCGAAATGTTTTGATTTAAATTCATAAACTAGGAAATTCTGAAACATGAAAGCCAAAGCTTCATTACAAAACAGTACTTGGTCACATGATAACAGTTGGTCTTAATCGGGGAAGATTGTGTCTCCTGTGTAGATTTGATCTTTCCAGTGACTGCTGGTTGATGACTTCGTCCCCTTTCCCGCTGATGCTGTGACCAGTTTCTGTACGTATGTGTGTTCATAGACATCTGATGGTGTCTGTTTCCTTTTCACAGATGCTGCTACTATGCAAGTTTAACTCAACTGTGCCTCTGCAGTAATAGTGGCCTCTCTAAAGAGTGCACAACATAAATCAGCCATCAGGATCAGTCTGCACCTCTCTTTTGTGTTAAGACATAATGGCGGTCTATTTGTAATGTTGCTACACTTAGCAGAATAAATACTCAGCCGTAGTGTATGATAAGTTATAGCAACTTCGTAAAACAAATGGACTTCGATGTTGAAATCACTCAGTAATGAAGGCACACAAATGGATGTGTGAAAAAGCATTCATAAGTTACTGCTGTCTTCAATTTGTGTCCTGGCACTTAACATTTGTTAAATGACACATGTCAGAGCGAGAGGAAGCACTGCCAAGAGTGATTCGCTGATGCCAGCATCCAGTAACTATTAGTTCATTAAGTTACAGTTGGCAGGAATCGTCAATCTGTCATACATCCCATCAGTTTTGCTCGTATCACATCCTCTTCCAACCATAGATGTCAGTGGGATTATTATTCAGGCGTAATGCTTGTAGGTTTCTTCGGTGTTGAAGTCCAGTGCTGTGTAGGGACTTGTCTTTATGTAAAGTCATGCAAACGTAAAATCAAACAAATCAATCATCTGAAAGCCAGATTGCTCACCAGCTGCTTGAGCAAAGTTCCTTTGTGCCTTTTCAGCTTAGATTTTGTTGATTCCCTTGCTGCTCTTGGTAACCTTTGTCGCCCTTTATTTTAGATGAAATGGCTGAACCATTATCCTGAGCCGAGAGGATTATGGGAAAGGTGCGCAGAGTCAGCACTGTCTCGCTTTTGTGGCTGATACTTTCTATCACAGGGCTGGAGAGAGATTAGAGGGTATATTGGAAGGGTTTTTAAGACACCGTCATGGACACTAACCTTAAGTAGGATACCTATTTTTGGAAATTGGAAACGTGATGGACCAATTTCAGCAAATTTGGACAGAGTTGAAATCCATGGTTCTCAGGTTGGTTTGATGCCAATAAAAAGATTCCTTAAGAACATGCATCAACTTCTAGTGCTGGCAAATCAGATTTTCTGTGTAGTTTTAATAGTTGATGAACCTTGGTTTTAAGGTGAGGAAGTAAGGTTTGTTTTTTGGGATTGTTGGATAGAAACTTCCAGAGTAAAAAGCATGAAAAAGCACAGATGAGCTTCCTGCATTTGTATTCAGTACATAGTGAATCAGGAGCTTACCTTAGCCAGCCAACACTCACAGGAAGGTTTCTCATCAGCTCTCATAGTCAGCCAGAACACTTAAGACGATTGCTTCCCCAATGACCTGAAATGCGTGGGAGGTTGAGATGAAAGGATGTAGAGAGAAAGAGGAAGGGGTAGAGAGAGCGAAAAGGACAGCAGGGAAAGAAATACAGTGGTGAGGGAGAGAAAAAAAGATAAAGGGCATCAGTACATGATGCTAGTATCACCACTGCGACATGGTTCATCCCTCTACTTTTTCTGATTTTCCATGACTTCCTCATCAGTTACGGTCAGACAGACCTGTCAAACTGTCAAGAAAAAAAAGAATGGGTAAGCATTAAACATACTCCCAGTGGGTCGTAGAAATCCTGGAATATCCTGGCATTTTGGGAAGTGAAACTGTGCAGTTCAAGTTAAAGTGTGGTGGAAACCAGAAACCTAGCCAGAAACATAAATCTTCTTCTAAACATTTTTTTTTTACCTGGTTTAGTTTAGGAAATGTACACATGTCGAGTTTTTAGTGACAGGACTGAATGTCTATGGATATGTGCAGGTGTACAACTATTTCTGAGAAGCTGTCAGCTGGGTGTGTTTATGCATGCATGCATTTATTACCAGTACAGAATGGCAGTGAGTCAGTAGACTACTTAATGAAGTCTCTTTCATTTTGGGTAGGAAGAGAGGTGGATGCACTTCATTAACCTCAGTGTCACTTACAACACACACACACACATACACACACATACACACATACGGAAGGCAAAAAAAGACACATTCTACATTGAGGGCGGAAGTAACTAAAGCACATGCCAGGCGAATGAAGATGGATGGCAACCTTTTCACTGGGTACTTTATCTTGGCCCACACAAGACAAAAACAGCAGCTTTGTCCAGATCACATTCTGTTTTTCCATAGGAGAATAGAGAGACAATGTCTAATGACTAAAGCCCCTGACGTTTATGGATATTAATGACTTCTTGGTTCGGCATCATATAGGGCTGCGATGCATCCATCGAAAGTAGAAACAATGCTTGTTATTAAAGTCCTGTACATTTTTCCATAGATCAAAGGGGCAAAACCTGAAGATATAAAACAGATAAATGTAGCAAACAGCACATTTGCAGTTTTACTTTAATGTATTATAATGCCTTAAACAATTATCTGATTATCAAACATTTTGAACATTACCAGAAAAAACTGTTCAGTCAGGAAAGGAGATGTGCATTAACTGCTCTTATGCTTTCCAGGACAGCATGTTAAGTAGCTTCAATGGCTATTTAAGATAATTGCTTTCACAGAATGTTATGTTTATTGTGGGTTTGTGAAGAATGTTAGATGATTATCTCTTTATGGCCTGCCATTATCTTATCTGGTGAAAGCCTTTACTTTCCTTCCAAAATGTCTTCAGTTTTAGGTGCGACGGCTTTTCCTGCCCAATTTGCACCAGATAGAATCCTGACTGGACCTCCAGTGGTCATTTGCCTTTTAAATACTCCAGGCTGCTCTTTCATTAGCCAGTACACAGTCTTGCAGTGGCCAGACATGAATCAAATTATAATATCCTTCATCTACCGAGTGCCTGTACCCGTCAGCAGCCAAGGACGTTACACTTCTCAATTACTGTCCTTTGCACGTCCTCTGCCTGCTGTCTAATCACTTCAGCCTGCATTTATCATCAGTTCAGATCTCTCATCTGTCATGATTGAATCAAAGTTTTTGCCTGATTCGAACCAGTTGTTCTTTCCCTCTGTTTATGTGTGTATGTAAAGGATCCCTAGTGGATCATGGGATAGTTGATGGTCCCTATCATCCTCTCATTTTCCCCTCACTCTCACTCTAATTCTGCGAATCTCTTGGTCCGCTGATGAATTTACAAGCTTGTTAATTGGCTAAATTAAAAGCCATTTCCTCAGATAGTGAGAGCTTTAGTAGCCGCTAATGGATCAATCTATTTTGCTAAAAGGGGGAAAGGCTGTGTTTCAGATAGGGGTGGAAATTATCTAAAGGGATGAAGCGGTGAAGGATGGGACACCATATACGAATGTGGGGGTTGGGCAAACGATTCAGTGATGTCATCAGCAGGGCCGGGAAGCATGATGGGACTCATTCCTTTGTGTGTGGCTACTTTTCATTTCCCTGTGCCTTTTTGACTTTGACCAGGCCAACAGTAACTGCTTGGTGGAATTACGCAGCAAGACACATTGAAAAGCTTTCCGATGCCAAGCCTGCATTTAGCAGCAGACTCAGGATCCTGATCCATTTGATGAATCCGTCTGGGTGGAAGCTTTCATTGCATAGCTGCCAAAGGGAACACAGGCTTAATATGAGATGGCGTTTTATAGAATTGTCTAGTGTCCTCTTAACAGCCAAGTTTGATGGTCAGTGAACTCATGAATTGATTGCTGCTTCAGTGGTGTCTGAGGCCATGTCCATACAAGTTTGTCATTGTGTTTCCTTTTCCTTTTACACATCAAAGATATAACTTTGTGCGATGGGAAAAACAGTAAAAAAGTAGTTGTGTCTTCCAAAATGTTTACCATTGAAACCTGTGTCGAAATTTTACTGCCATTAAGAGATTGAGTGTGAGGAAATAATACGAGTGTGGCATCGTTTCTTACCTAAACTCGTCCGCATATTTTGAGTTATTGCTACGGGCTGATGCCAAAAGCTGTCAGATCAATGTGACTGGCAAGAACGCGAACAAGTCTTCTTTACACAACAAGGATTTATTGGCCCCGTCAACAAAAACATTATTAAACATGGCAGTCGATACACTCACCATACTCTTGTTGTATTGCCAAGGGTGGGTGAACCCAATGCTCCCTTTTTCCTTTATTAAGAAGTAAGAAAAGCAGAATAACCTCAATGTTAGAACTGGAATTCTCACTAAGGCTTGACTAAGGCCAATGAAAAATCAGATGTACCTTTGAGTGGACATGGCCTGAGGATCTACATGTACTTTAGGGGTTGCACAGTTTGGAGGTTTGAGGATAAGCAGCCATCTCTCGCTGCAGTTGGAATGTCAGGAACGTGGGGGCCGTCAGCCTCACACCTCCCTATAATGTCAGCAATCGTAGGGTCTGCTGTACAAGGACCACGAAGGATGAACGCTACCATTGAGACCCCCCCTCATATCACAGCAGCTCCCATCTTTGACTTTTCAACACGGGCATAGCAAACTGTTGCAAGATCTGCATGCACACAGATGTAGTCTATCTGACTAGGAGTGGGAGGAAGCATTCACGGCCCCCTTGTCAAAATAAGGATAACACTCCCTAAACAAGGAGCTGAATTCATGCTATCGCCATGATGATTTGTGAAAAGAGATGCACCTTAGAGGCATCTGCCTATTCACATATTTTCACTCATCAAGAAAGTTTCTGTCATGAATTTCATTATTCCACATAATCTACTTTTAGATGAGTATTTTTGACACAAGACTGAATAAAAAGGTTATTCACAAGTATCTGCTATGAGCACTTAAGCAATGAATATATGGCAAAATACACCTCATATAGCAGCTCCAATTTATTTTCATTACAGCTGTGGCTTTCTCAGTCTGTCCTGGCTGTCTATCTTGACGTGCTTTGGGGTCTTTAATCTCTACCCGCACACTAAATTAATCAAGGCAGGCCGAGCCCCTCAGTGGAGATGCAGATTTACGTGGCGTGAAATTACGCTATTGTGAAAAGATTCTGCTTGAGCGAAAGAAAACCTTCTTTGCATTTCTATCTTCCCTTATATATAAGCACAGTGCCACTGCACTGCATATGCAAATGAGTCATCACAATACTTAAGTGGCCACTGTGCTCTGAGATTAAGCTAGCCTTCTTCATAGACAGTCACACACTCCTAATTGCTGTCTCTCCCAGGGAAACACGTTTATACACTTGACACCCTGATCCAGGTCCCCTCCACCTCTCTATCTTAAAAAAAACACCAAATGGTGCCAGCATGGGTACAGGCAATGATGGTGGATCTCAGTCTACATGGCCTCAGAACCTCAAGTCTAATTTCCCATCAGCTGAGGCAAATCCACCACACTGAAGATAAGCTATGCAAGCTTTGCTTTCTGTTCCAGCAAGCAGTTGGGCGAAGTCCGTCAAGGTCACGTAAATTGGGTCGACATGAAGGATGTGTTGCACGAGGTAAACAACTACCAAAGGGAATCCTTCTCTCCTTTTTTCTTCTCATACCCCTCCGGCCCATTTCTCAGCCTCTATTTATTCAAGTGGTGGAGAAAAGGAGGGGACGGTGAAAGGGTTGTATACACCTCACAGCTGGAAACTGATAGGAGTTTTTACAACCCACAGTGTCCTGGGTGTGAGAAAACGCAGTAGTTGGTTCAAGTCCCTTAGAAATCTCCCCCCTTTCCCATTTCTTGGCCCTATTTGTGACTGACCTAAAGGCTCTCCAGTCCAGACTCACACATGTTGTCTGAAGCGTCCATACATCCCTTTTGAATCAGCGATGTGAAAAAGCTGCTTTTATGCCTCTTGATGATGTCCAGTCTTAGTTTACGACTGGAAGACAGTGCTGCAGGATTATCAGTATATGGAAAGGTGGTTAAGATTTAGTTACATTTTCAATTTGTTTATTCCAGAAATAAACTTTTTTTTAATACAACAATGCCCAGTCCTCAACCACAATTATATCTGAGCCATTAAGTATTTGAAGCAGGATTTTTTGCAAACACAGATTGACTTACCGCTGTTCAGTAAATACAGAAACCCCCCTTGACCAATGTGAAAACAGGGAGGTATTTGGAAGTGTACAATGGAGCTAGAGAAGGGGAGGGAGGGATGACACATTTTTCTTCCTGTCTGTAAAATCCTTCCTTGTCGGGGGGAAGTGCTTTTGAAACGAGGCCGTATTCTTCTCTATTCTCTCTTTATGCAGTCAGCATACAGCTGAGTTTCAAACAAAGACCCCCTTCCACTGTTACACACACACACACAAATTCTGCAGTCTTCACTTGTGATCACCTTAAGTGTTGACACCATTAAGAGAAAGAGCCTCATATATGATGTTTCACAGGTTTTAAACAGGCCCTTTTCCTCCTTTATCTTTTTTACTCAAACGTTGACACCTGTTTTTTGTCTTTGTACCTCTATTTGTATTCATCCACTTTTTGAAAAGTCACTCCAGAGAAACTTCTGATACAGAGAACAAGCTTTTGCTGTTTGAGAATGTAGTTTGAAGTGCCATTCACATGCTGTGTCTGTCTCTATAACGTGTATGTGGGTGGCGACATGCAAAAACCCATTCAGAGTCCAGTGGGTCCATCTGCCATCTTTGAGGCCCTGCTCACACTCTCATACACACACTGCTGTCTACCTCTTCAGCCTCTACAGCTGCACCTCTTCCTCCCAAGTAAACTCATTTACTTGAGTTTTGCACATTTTAAGCTTGGAAAAGACCTCCAGATAACAAAACATAAAGCTTAAAGAAGAGAAAAAACCTCAGACTAATTTGAATGAGATGGTGGAAGAAGAGATGTGTGCAGAAATTATTATTTGTCCTTCTCATATGCTTGATTGTGATTCCCGATTTTATAATAATAGAACATTTTTAATATATTTTTGGGGTATTTTATGCCTCGCCTTGGTTTCCTTTATTAGATAGGGACAGTCAAGAGAGATGACAGGAAATGAGTGTGGAGAGATGGGGTATGACAAGCAACAAAGGTCCACACTACCGGGTCAAACCACAGACATCACAGTCATGTGGCATACGTCTTAACCAATAGGCTGTCAGGTAGCACCAATAGAAAATCTTTAAGGTAGGCTCAATCTATTCTGCTATATATCCATTGCTGCTTCGGGTTTGTGCTCCGTTGTTTTCTGATAGAAAACCACTAAATCTTTCTCACAGAACAAACTGGAAAGAATCACTGAGTCATAAGCTCTTGTGAATTCCCCAGGGTGGCTCAAAGGGGTTTGGAGCTGCATTCGTGCATGAAATTTTGACAGCTAAATGAAAAAAAATGTGTTTATGGTGAATTCAATAAAGGAATCTCTGTTAATTTATGACCTTAGGTGGTACCGATGGGCGTATGTATGTGCATTCATGTGCACTAATCTTAATACCAGGCACTAAAACCAATCTTCTCCCGATTCTTATTTGATCACGCATGCATGTTTGTATGTTTAAAGTCCTGAGACCGGCCACATCGCTCTCCTCCTCGACTCTCCCTGACATGAATCACTTAGAACCAACACACTCTGAGCCAAATGAACTCCCCCTCTCACTCACCCCTAATCACATTAGCCTAAGTGATATGGGAACGCCAGGCCAGACACACACTCCCTCCTTCTCTCTCTGTCTTTCAACCCAAATAAATAGCCACTCCTCCAGAGCTTTAAGTTGTCTTAAGCTCCATCTTTGGATAATAGACCGTTTGCTCCCCCAAAGACCCCAGTGTGGAATAATGAGGATCAAGACAAGAGCAGAGAAAGCAGGATGAGAGAAATGCAAGAGTGTGGAACAGAGGAGGAGAGCTGACACTCAGCTAATACCCACCCCAGGACAAAAACCCATCAAAACACCTGTTTTGTGAGGGTGTGAGGTTATTGTGCAGAATGATGATTGGATTTTTTTGTAGTGGACTGCTATTGGGGTGGTGGATGAATAACTTCTAATGAAACAGGCTCCGGCCTTGATGATGGCCGTTTTGACTAGCAGGAAAATGCGAGGGGGCTATTTCACAGAAGCGCTGTCACAGTACTAACATTTCCAAGTGTGGTAAAATACTTAAGAGTTTTAAAGATAAATATAACTTATGGCATGATAACTTTATTTTTTACAGTTTCTAGCTTGCACCAAATGCAGTTTCCATGAAATACTGTAATAGCTAGCAACAGCTGGAGCAACAAAGCTTTAAAATAAGTTACCATTTACATTACAGAACAGCCTTAGCCTTACATGTTGGGGTTTAAATGCTGAGGCCACTGTTGGATAAAAGAGCTTCACGTTGACGTTAGCCTAAACCCGAGGTTTGGTCCAAAGTCAGCAAAACACAAATATGTCAGAAAAGTGGTTGACTTTGAGATCTTTTTCAATGTTGAAGAGATGTTAAGAAGGGATAGGGAGTGGTCCTTGGAAATTCTTTATTAAGGTCACCTGGTTGGTTCATTACATAATTGCTAAATTGGTTTAGCAATTATGTAATTGCATCTTTCTACTCAGTAGCATCACTTGCTGGATAAATCTGACATTGCAGAATTTGAGGTGTGGTTCCAAATAAGTGTTGAAAACACTACTTAGACCCCCTTTTATATCTTACTGAATTGTTCTTCTCCATCAAGCTACGTCTTAAATGTGGCTGCTATGCTCAGTTTGTGTGGGTACATAGTTTGTAAAAATCTATGGTCTATCAATTTGGTTCTTACAAGATGATATAATTTGATTTGAAGTATCTGTACAGAATGATTTGGGTTACTGGCCAAGCAGGACATGCTCAACTGTCTCCATGCATGCCTGGTTAATAATCGATGGAGGGAACTCTGTGGTTTCTCTGTTATTCTCTGGTACATAGCTTCCAGTTTCTGCCCAGACCAGCCCATCTTTTATAGATGAGCCTTTCATATGCCTTGTCAACAGTGCTCACCCTCAATCTGCATCAGCTGGGCAAACAGTAAATTGACAGACCTGTGTGAGCCTGTGTGTGTGTGTAAGAAACAGAGGACACGAGCAGGATGTATGATTTAGTATGACTATGGTGACTCACTGTTTGTTGTGTGTGAGATGAATGGGTTTGTTCAGGTATACCATCCACATAACTGTAGTACTTTGTTGGCTCTGGGTTTTGGATCATTGAATTGATGCAGCCTAAAGAGACTAAAGTTTTGTATCTTTTATCATATTTTGTTGAGGATTTCTTTAGCTCAGCAATATTCAAAACAGATTGAAATGATGGGTTGAAACTTTTTTATTTTGTTTTTTTTTACATTTTCGAAGTTTGAAATACTTTTGCCAGTGAAACTGGTGAGAGAAAAGACTCCAGTCGTGGTCCATGATCACCTCTCCTCATTACCATCCTCCTTCAGCTACTACCTGTCACTCATCCATCCCAGACTTATCCATCTTGTGCTGCTTCTGTCCTCTTTTTACAAAGTTGTGCACTCCACTTTCAAATGTGTTCTTTGATTTTTTGCAATTTAACTTCCACTAACGATCTTCTTTTTCTTGTTTCTTCCTCTTTTTGTCTCACAAGCTCACAAATATATCATTGCAGGTAAGCACTTTCTGTTACCAAACTGTCCTGTGCCTCATAACTGCTTAATCTTCACGGGTCCTGATTCTTTTTTGCAGAAAAAAGGAGCTGCTGTATAGTTGGTTAAACCGTTTATCTGTGGTGACCAAAGAATATTTAAAGCATTCTCTCTTTACACAAGAGATTAAGATTACGATTCTCTCTTTAAATGACTGTCATTATGAGGAGCTTGAAGATCAATGTTATGCACAGGCACAGGCACACACACACACACACACACACACGCACACACCATTGAAGTACACCACCAGGAGGTTGGTGCGTATAGGGCCCCCTTCATTGGGAGTAGCAGTCAAGACTGGGCTGAATAGCAATGAGAATTTCAATCACCACACAGTCAGAGGCATGAACTAAAACTGTCTGAGTGTGTGTGTGTGTGTGTGTGTGTGTGTGTGTGTGTGTGTGTGTGTGTATGATTCAATAAGGTATGGGGTGGATTTGTTAAGTATGTCAGCTGTGTTATGATACATGCTTTCAGGGAACAATTGATTGTTCCCTGTGTTCTCCTGTTTCATGCATGTAAACTATCTCTGGAATGTGGATGTAGAAGCCATCTTATACTTAATACATGTACATGCTGACAGAATTAAGACCTGCAGCCTTTCATTTTGTACATGCTGTACATATATAATTTGCTGTGGTGTAATTAAGGCTGCTGTAAGTAAATGTATCACAACTGTGGCGGTTGTGTGAAGTTATCTGCAGAGATAGGATAAAATATGGCATCTCAGGGTCAGATTTCAGAGTTGGATAATTAATCTTTGTGGATTTAGATACTCTGAGCAACATATTTCAGAGTTTCACATAATCATTTGATCCACTTCTAACAGAAAAGTACTAAATGGTGAGGCTGTAAGTACTTTAGTCATAATTATCACAGGTCAAAAAGAAAGGCTGAGGGAAAAGATGTGATATAATTTCCATATGCTGCAGACATTTTAGTGTTTTTTTGCTTTTACTTCTTCATCACTAAACATTTGATTATATGCAACAAAATATATTTGCTTTCTCCCTTGCTAGTGTATGGTAAAAAAATAATTTGTTTGTTTAATACCACATAGCCCACTACATCACTGCAAATCTAAAAACATGAGGTATTGTTGTAATTGTCTTTATGTGTATGTATGTGTGAAATTTACACACCCGCACATGCCTGTGTATGTAGTATCAACCCCCAAGTGAGGCTTTAGACTTCCACCAGATTATGTGGCAAGAATAAGGGTACGGTTGAGGTCAGAGGTCATGCATAGTGGGGTTACAAAGGCTCTGGCGCTTTGCAGCAGTCTGTGACCTGCTCAGGGTTGGTTTCCTTGGGGATCTCATTAACCGCTGCACAGCATAAAGCCGACACAAACAAGCACCTGCAAGTGGAGAACGCAACACAGCTCGTAAAAGCCTGCGCACTGAGCTGAGACGGCACCGTTACTGCTTAACTTTCCCTCCCTGTACCCATGAAGGCTTCACACTACAGGCTAGTAACGTGTGTGTGTGTGTGTGTGTGTGTGTGTGTGGGGGGGGGGGGGGGTTCTGTTACTTCTGTTTTTGCCATTCAATCCAATTAAGAAATATTATTATAGTGCGAGACAGTAATTTCATAGTGCACAGCATCTTGGATTGTTTAAGTTTGTTTAGTAATTCACTGTCATATAATGTGATACGATGCAAAGAACCACCTTAGATTTTACTTCAGGTGCTTGGAAGTGAATGTAGACTCCATATTAGGCAGTCTTGGTTTGGTTACTTGCTATGTAGCACAGTTTCAGTGACAGTATTCACACTAGGCTAAGTGAACCTAACTAAACCAAAAGGGGGAAATGCACCAGAATTTGTTAAAACTGCAAGCAAAACATGTATGACATCATCCTGAAACATCAGGGGCATTTAAAACAGTTGTGAGGTGATTTATTATGCCGTCGTAACATATGAACTCCCACCCACCTACGAGGCTTCACACTCCCATCTTATAAATGTTGTTTTGGATGTTTTTGGCCCCGCAGGATTCACATTTTCATATTAGCCTGTAGTTTGGACATGCAGCATCGTCCCTCCCTTCAGCTTCTGTCTTCGTGCTGTGAATCTTTCATGATGCTTGTTTTATCTCTCAGACAATCTTTTACCATTTGATTCATTTATTACTCTATTGTTATTTATAATATTTATCATAAATAGAAGCTTAGAGAAGGAGTAAGTGGGGGAAGATATTTTTGTTTTTCGTACCCCATTTTGCTATTGACCATTTGCTGGACCTTTGTCAAATTTGCATTGTCAAATAAGACATTTTCTTCAGAGCTCTGTCAAATTGAGAGCACATGAATAGTACATTTTGCTGTGAGCTGCGTGGGTCTCATCATCAACGGACCCTATTATTTTCACACCGACGAGTCCTATTCGACAAGGAACAGGTAGTCTGGCCCTTTTTCAAAAGCCATGCACCATTAACAATGTACGCCAGTGGAGAGGACATCTTTTGTAGGCCTCTCTATGAATCAAGCAGATACCAATTTCCTTCCCCAGCCAAAGACGGATCCGTTGTTCCCCTTGTTCGCTCCAGTGATCTTTTTTTCTAAGCCAGAACTCCATTAACAGGCCTTTTAATGTGACTTTTCAAATGCGAGAGGATGCAATTATCTGCTGTCTGGTTTGTGAGGTCAGTCTGTGCAGTAATCAGGATCGGAGGGTTACGCTATGTAGCTTCTGGCTCTTCAGCCCCTCTGTTCCCAGGAGGGTAGGTGTCATTCATACTGAATGATATGTCGTAAGCTTAATATTATCTGGGGAGCCGTTAGGTAAGTGACCACTAGACATGAATCCTTCCTTTCTGCATATCTTAGGTTAATATTTCCCACTGGACTGCTTGCAGAGGTACACGTTCTGACTGACAGCTGACAGTCAAAGAAACCAACATGTAAGGAGAAGGCTTTCTTCTTCTTATCCCTTTTTTCACTTGAGTCTCAGAGGTTTTCTGGCTCTCTGCCTCCTTTAAGGCTCTTGTTTAATTCACAGAGATCGACCTGCTGGTTTGAAAGTAATTGCCGTTGACCAAGCAGTCGAGGTTCAAGGAAACACAGGTCTAAATTTCAAAGTTTTATTTTCCCCAAAAAAGATTCCACGAATACAAATAAAGGAAAGTAATTGAATTAAGCGAGTTATAGAGCCATTTAAAAGAGGTTAAAAAAAAAACCTTTACTGAAAAACAAGATGTTAATTCAGCTAACAGACCTCACAGAATGAGACATGAGGGAAACATATACTGTCTGATCAAAATAACAAACACACAGAAGACAACATAGATGATAACTAAAACTCAGCACAAAGACACCCTGATTCAAATGCAAAGAGAAAAGAAATGAATAGAACCTAATTAAATAAACTTGTAAAGTGATAAAACAACTCTAAACCAAACAAACTTATCGTATTTTAAGTGGCTGCAAATGAAGGTAACTGAACATGTGGTATTGAGTGTGTGAAGCCTTAAACCTTGACTTCTGAGGCCATCAAAGTAAATGACCATGTGACACAGAGAGTAGAGGAGATTCGCTTGAGGAATGGATTGTTTTAGTGAATAGTTCAAGGTGGAGACCCCAAGTCTGATGTTAAAACCATGTCGGACTTGTGTTTTTCGCATCGGTTGAAATATCTGTAAACCAAAGCAGCTCGTTTTATGATCTTCCAAGGAGATATGGGAGTCGTTCTTACAAATGAAAAGTAACTTTGACCTATGGATCTGGAATCTGGATTGAGGCTATTTCCCAAAATGGTTTATTATCATATTCTAAAGCACTTTTTGAGACCAATATTTCTTTGAGGAAAGCACAGACTGTCCATTTTAGGCCAGACAAGCAGCAGCGCCACATTTTATCTTAAACTATTTATCACCAGCAACCCCGACCCCCCCCCCCCCCCCCCCTCCCCCTCTGTCATGTCCCCTTCATTCCTTCTCCTGTTTGGTTTCCCATCTCCCTCTTTCCTTGAGGTCAGTGCGAGGCCCCCCGTCCTCCCTCCAGGAGCCCGGCCTTGGATCGGAGACATCCTCATCTATCAGTCCAACAGAAAACCTCCCTGTAGTCAGGGCCATCCTGACCTTCAGTATCAGCCTCTCCTCAGATAAGGATAATGAGCTGACCACACTTTCAAAGACCATACTACTTGTTTTTGGTTGTTCAACCCTTTGCTTGTACTTGACATCCGTGAGAAATCCAATATTTGTGATTTGGCTGCCAAAGGAAGTGGTGTTGCCTGAATATGGATATTGTGATTAGGATAATGAATCTCAATAAAATGTTAAGCCTCTGCAAATTAAGTGTAATTGTTAATCAAATTAATAGACAGCCGTTTTTACCAAGCCACAAAAAAGTCATTTAAAGTATATGTTTTCTTTGTGGTTAATGGTCAAAAATCCCCAGTATCATTATTTTTTAGCACGTTTGTACTTTTTCTTGATCATACAGCTGCCTGATGCTGTGTGCTACAAGTTTCAGTAGAAAGTCTGTTGTGAAATAGTTCTCTTTTCTTTGACTTTAGTCTAGCACAAACCTTTATGTTTATGCTAGTCCTTCAGGATTTATCCTTGTCAGTAAATATCCCATTTATCTTGTACAAGTGTTGTATCCATTTCAGGGTGTCTGGCCCTCTGAAGTTTACATGTCAGTTCTTGCATGCTGGTATGTGCAAGCATTTATTTCCAAAAGAGCGTATGACTGTTTATTTCCATAGGTGTATGTAAGCAGGAGAGTGTTTATTTCTGTGTGTGTGTGTGTGTGTGTATGTATGTGTGTGTGTAGTGTTAGAAGATGAGCTGTGTTTAGAGAACTCTCAGCAGTTCAGTGTCAAACAGCAAGTTGGAACTGGTGACTCTCACTTCAACCTCAATTACATGTTCAAGATCATAAAGTTTGTGTGTGTTGTCAGACAGTGACTGGACCATAATTCAAGGTTATGTAATCTTAAGAGATCAGAGTTAAGTTGCATAACTCTAACTGAAAAACACTAATAACTAGTGTATAACATGATTTGAACTAGAACTGTAATGATTAGTTGATCAATCGATTAAGCTGAAAATGAATTGAAAACTGTTTTGATAATCGATCAAGTATTTGAGAAAAAAAAGCTAAAATCCTCCAGTTCAGCTTCCTAAATGTGTACAGTAAGATAGAATGAATAGAGATATTTTTCATGGCATGTTATAGACTCAACAACAAAGTAATTTATTAAGGAAATTATCAGGGGAATGATAATGAAGGTAATCATTATAGTTGCAGCTCTAATTTGAACTTAGGTATACTTCCTTTAACATGCTTCTTTCCTCTCTGTGTTACACACTTTACATATATCAAAGCGGGCATAAAAAGCATTAATATTAATATTTTTCCTCATGCATGTTAATAACATTGCCCTTTTATCTGTATTTTTAATGTCTTTAAAATAATTAGCCGACTCTTGGAACAAAAAACACAAATTAGACTTTTTTATTTGTATTTTAAGCTCTATCAAATATCACTTACTATACCTCATGAAAAGAAATGCTAATAACACAAATAATGGCTGCCAAAGCTGATAGGTACCATTTTTTTGTGATTCTCAAAAGCTTTCAAAGTGTGAAGTTCCCTTTTTTTGGTAGTCTTATACAACCCTGAGTATTTATTTTAGTTGAGCTATGAGAGCTTCTTGAAATAAACTAGTTTAAGTGTACGCCTCCTGATTAACATTTGTCATGACTTGTGTAAGAATATTGTTGCCTGGAGGGATGTTTATTGAGTCGCTCATATTCTTTTTGGCAGCTCCAAGAAACCGCCGGGAGTGCGTCTGCTCAGCTGTTAACTCTTAGTTAGGTTTGTGTTTCGCTTTCCCTTACTGGGAAGGGCACACACCCACACACACACACACACACACACACACACACACACACACACACATACAGAGAGAGGGAGTGCTGTAACTTAATTGACTTGGTTGGAAAATGACCAAAGGGCCTCTGCAGTGATCCAAGCTCTTTCCCCCCTGCAGGCCTGAACACTATCCTCTTTGCTCCACCTCACACCTCTCCTGTTAAACCTAGATACAGCCAGCACCTCAGCTGTGTTTACTGTCCTCTCCTCTCCTGTGATTTTTGACCCCATATGCAAACTCTTATTCATATCGTACTTTGTGTCGTAGCCAAGCTCATTAGTCTGGGATTCCTGCATTGTGTGTCACCACCTGTGTCTGGTTTCTGCCTTGACCTGCTGTAAAGGCTGTAAACAGAACCACACCTAGGAAAGGTAGCAGCGCCAATGACTCAAAGGCAATGTGTTATGTGCCCTGTGCCAGCTACACGGCCTCCTAGTCATACGTGTAAAAAAGTTTTGGTGCATTGCAGAACCTCTTCTACCCTGCAAGTACTTTACAAAAAATGAAACCACAAGATTTGCCTCATTAGAATTGAATAATTGATAAATACTCCATTTTGTAGTGAGTTTTACTTTCATTGTCAGCTTGATACCTGATTCCACTGTGGTATTATAGCCCGCCTAAACTAAAGCTACTTTCATTTAGTTTCCAACAAGCCCTAATGAGATGACTGTTTGGATTCCATTGCAAATTAACAAGGAAAAATGCTTTCAGAGTGCTTACAGCTGACAATGCATAAGTATTATGAGTAATGATTAGAGATGTCGTGGATGATAAACTCACATTATATAATTAACCTATTTATTTCTAGAAACATATTTCAACTTGATTAACAGTGCAAATTCACAGTATACACTATATCACCTCAAACTGACATAGTTTATTATAATAAATGGTCTTTTGAAGGAAATACATAAAGTATATAATATTGACAATTTACTTAAAATGTCATGGATCTAGTTTACAGCGCACGCAGCCTATTGACAGTCGCACTCAGTTGATGAACATCACGGGTCACACGCCTTTTTATTTATCACAACATCAGTCATGTTGATGCAGGAAAATGACATAGAGGCTTATGGAGAGATGAAAAGACTCTTCCCCCACCTGTGGAAGGTTGCACTTCTTATTCTTGGCACTGACAGGACGACTGAACAGAAATAGAAACAGGGGCTACTCTTTGCATCTGCTGCCATCTCATGGCTGCTCCTTGTACAGTGCAAAGTGAATGTCTGTGCCTCCAGTACAGTGTTACCTTACCTGTTAATGTCTGTATTAAACAGAGAAAATGACATGGGTGTAATGACTTTTGAGTTAGATGTTTTATGTCTTCCAGCTTTGCTTAATCCTCAGTGTGTTTCTTCGCTTTCAGGAGAATCTAAAGGGATTTTTTGATGTAAATCTAGACAGTTCTTAGATAGTAGGCTTCATTTGTTAGTAAGTCTGATGTGCATTAATTGAATATCAAGTGCCCAATTCTTTCTATAAACTATAACATATTTATTGTTTATTGTCCTTGCTGTCAAAAATGTTTTTGTCCGAAAGTTGTTGATTATAGCATGATATAACAGAAACAGATAACATCTGGAAACAACTGTAGTAGATGTGTGTTCTCACAGCTTTCCCACATCCTGCTTGTCCTTACCCGGGTCTCTCTAATGCAGCTCTTTTCTCTTTTTATCATCTGAAGGAGGCACTTCTTATTTCTACCCCAAGGACTATCCAACTTACCGCCATCTGTCCAATTCTAATTAGTGGCTGCAACTAACGATTGTTTTCATTATCAATTAATCTGTTGGTTACTTTATCACAAATAATTGGTTAGTTTTTTGGTCTACAAAATTTCAAAAAATAGTGAAAACTGTCCTTTGTCCTTTTCCAAAGCCCCAGATGATGTCCTCAAATGTCTTCTTTTGTTTTTTTCCCCCAACAGTCTACAACTCAAAGATATTCAGTTTATGGCCATAGTGTTGTGAATAAACTAGAAAATATAGAATAACATTTGGGCTGTCCTTGGATTGGTTCAAGCCCTGCTGATGTGCCCAGCAATTCCCTGAAATCTCCATTTGCTCATAGGAGCTGTGCTGTAGCTAACACTGACCCCAATGTTTCCCCTCATGGGTCACTAGTGCTTTTTTTCGCCACCAACACAAATGGAAAAACGCACTACCCCTTCCTTTTGACTGAAATACACTCATGACTCGCTTATTCCTCAAGAGGTTGGATGTTAAACTGCTCAGATGGTCGCTTGGCTTCAAGACATGTCAAGAAGGATTTTTGTTAGTTTTTTTTTGCCAATCTTAAATTTGCAGTGACAAACTGCTAGGACGAGCACGAACACTAGGGGGCGCAAATGCTCCAACGCTGTATAAAGGGAGGTGGCTCCTCCAGCCGATCACCTCCTCCTCCATCCTCCATCCTCACGTCTGCAGAGTCCAAACCTGAGCTCAGCCTTCACGCTGCTCTCTTCCTCCTCCTACCTCCTCCTCACACTCATCAGCGCTTCACATAATAGAATCACAGCAGTCTGAGGACATTATCATTCAAACACATACTTGTCACATGAAAAAAAAGCTGCCACAACTCTGGCAAAATGTGCTGTCACAGAGGTATTTTACTTTTAATGATGTTTTTTTTTTTATATAGTGCATCTGCTCTTTAGGAGGCAAAACAGAGAGGGGAGAGTGACAGGAATGAGGAACGAGGGGCGGGAGGCAGTGAGATGGATTTGAACCAGACATATTATGAGCACATCTTATACACCCTGATCATTAAAAGAGAGGAAATGGGGAGGGGATCTATGGAAGAAGGGCCGTGGTTCATGCATTCATATTTAATTTATCATTTGAGCTGCTGTTGCCTCAGCTCTTGTCATTCTTCTGACTGAGTAGCCAGTATGAAGTCTCCTTCGTGGTTCCAGTGTGCTGCTGGGGTTATTGTGTTGCCAAGGGCAGCGCCTCCATTGTAACCCAGTAGGTCATGAGGGGTTAGAATATCTAGGTTATGGTAATATAATCTCTTTTACCCATGATTGCACCTACTGTATTTGCTGGGGGGGCTGCAGTGGAGGGATAAGAGTATGTGTGTGTGTGTGTCTGTCTGTGCACGTGCCCAAGGGGCATGCTAAGTAGGTAAATGTAGGGATGAGGGGGGCTGGGATGGGGGGGGGGGGGGGGGGGGTTCCATCTGGTGTGCGTGTACCCTCCCCGCACCCCACCCTGACCATCTCCAGATTAAGAGGCCAGCTCTGAGTCCCTGACCCGGAATCCTTACCCTATCCCCATCACAGCACACACCCATGCCCTCCTCCCTCACTAAACGTCCCTCCCCTCCGTCTCCCCCATTTCCTCCTTAAGAACAGACGGCCTCATGGGAGAGACATGGGGTGAGGTCTCCATTAGCGGGCCCACCCCTGACGTGCAGACTGTGGTGTTGCATTCGCGGTCCTGCACTGAAGAAAAATGGGAGTTAAAAGCGATGGTGTCAGCGGTGCTAAAAGTGTTAAGGGTGGGGGGTGTGGGGGTGGGTGGGATTGTGGAGACAGGGTTGCATGAGGTAAAAGAAACTGGACTGTTTACATTTCAGGCTGAAATTTTAGTTAAAACAAATCAGATCACCGTATAAAGTATATGCTGATACTGATATCTACAATAAGCTAAGCTGATAATCCAATGATATTAGACTGCTCTCATGTCTGCCAGCCTACCCTGAAATAGACTGAGACTTTTTTTTTTCATTGAGCAATAACCCAGATCCTACATATCTAAGTGTCACCCCCCCTCCCCCTCATATATCAATCTGCTTTAACTCCGTCTCTCCTCCAGCTCCCTATCTCTGCTTCTGACTCGCCCTGGATCCACATTACTGTCCCCAATACACCCATCGATACACACACTCCCTCCTTAGGCACTGACCCACTGGGGGGGCTTTGTGCGAATCCAGGCCACACCCAGTTTTGAGGACCCAGTTTTGTCTTGTTTGTCATACCAAGTAGTGCTTGAGGCTCTGCGCACACTGTGTGCTACATTAAATGGGGATGTTACAGATCTTCTTTGACCCCTGAACAATACGACACAGTTACATATAAAACCTAAAGAACAGAAGTCGCCCCAAGTAACAGACAGTGTATACGCCAGCGTGTTCGATGCCTTTAGTCACCCCAGTTGCACAGAGCGTGCTTTTCTTCCCTTTCTCAGCACCAATTACCGCCGCTGACAGTGATGAATTTTATTTTGACACGTCGGCTTTCACGCAGCGTTGTCGCCCCGCGTCGTAACAGCGAGGATGCTTGTTTGTGACAGGAGCCGGAGAACTAACTACGCAACATATGGAGCTTTATGATCGAACTGTAAGCATCCAAAATACTTTCACTTTAATGGAAAGCATGCCCCATCAAGTAGGGTGTGGGAGGCAGCATCTAAAAGCCATTAACGGCCAGGCTTCCACTGAATCCTTAATGACTGCGTGTTAATAATTATGCGCCCAGAACTGCACTGTTGAATTGATTGTTGATCAACCGGGGGGGGGGGAGAAAATGACAAATGGTGCCCTTTGGCTTTCCCTCTATTTCCAAACCTAAACACTGTTTGTCTGACAGGCAGGTGTGTTTTCATTTTTTGAGTAATTCCTTCACCTGATTCTCTAACTTCCTTGGGGGGTCATTTGGAGACGACTTATGACATTTTAAGTTCTCCATTATAATTTCCTCAAGTGTCTACTCCCATTATCGCTAAAATTAAGCTATAATCCATTGTATGGTAAATTGAATGAATTGGTTTGGGGATTTATTTAGCAGGATACCTTA
Source organism: Scomber japonicus (assembly GCF_027409825.1). Classification (NCBI taxonomy): domain Eukaryota; kingdom Metazoa; phylum Chordata; class Actinopteri; order Scombriformes; family Scombridae; genus Scomber; species Scomber japonicus. The sequence continues at coordinate 9,600,600 of NC_070581.1, read as the reverse complement.
TTTATGAGGTGATTGTGCCCTGTGGCGAGCCCCATTCCTCATTTAAAAAAAGATTATGGTACCTTAATTGATAAGATAAACAGGCCATTATGGGGTTTCTTTGCTACACCTTGCAAACTGAATGGAGTTTTTTTCCCCCCTCCCTGTCGTGTAACACTAATCCATCTCCTCATTTCTTAATGTAGTGCATGTAACAAGGCAACATTGTTATCAGAGCCCTTTCAATTATTATGTGTACTCCCAGGCTAAATAATTATGTGTGCTCAAAGCAGAAATGTCTATTCCTGCTTTTTGAATGGAATATTAAAGCGGAGGCTATTAAATTTACATTATTTGGACTCACTATCGCGATCTTAACTGGGGAAACTGGAGAGCCGGAAGAGAGATAGAGGCATGGAAATCCATTAAGGGCCAGTGAGGAGATGTAAGTGGCGGGTACTACTGGGAAAAACGATGGAGGCGGGGTGCGAGTGAGTGAGGGGACATGTAGCAGAGGTAGATTGGCCTAATTGGCACTTTTGGCCGTCTTGTCACATACCTGCTTAATTGGCGTGCAGAGAGGTCGGGGGGTGGGAGGGGTGAACGTAAGCAGGGGGTTTAGGAGCGGGCGCTTTCCGAATGGGTGGGAATTGTGTTTGCGTGAAGCAGCGACTAGGATTGACAGAGCTCCGGGTGCATCCTTCCGAGAACCGAAGAGAGACAGAAAAAAAAGAAAAAAGCAGCGGCTCATCAGCATACCACATTAAACATTTACACTGACCTACAAATCCTGACAGCCCTCCACCACCTTCTCCATCCTTCAGTCACACCCATCACTTCTCCTTGTGTTTCATATCTTCTGCTCACATCTAGCAGCTCCACTCTCCACACACACACACACACGCACACTGGCACATCAGCTCTGTTTTCTTTGGTTGATAATGAGGACTCGGCAGGGGAAGACTAGAGAAATTGAGGGGACGGTGGGCTGTTTTCTTGTTAAAATGAAAAGGAGCTCTTTAGGTTTTAGACAAGAGGCAAACCTGATGCACTTTGTACGCCCTCTTCCTTCAATCAACCACTCCACTTCTGCTAAACAAGGGGCGATAGCTTTCATGACCTTTTGATACAGCATTTCGAATCTTATTAGTTTTTTATTTTCTTCTTAATGTAAAAAATCGAAATGCTAATCATTTCTGGGAGAATCGCTGTGTCATAATTCTCCTCTGGTATAAAGATTGGATTCTCTCATTTTGGAAATTTAATGAAATTTGCTGCATTTTTTTTAGAGAATCTTTCAGTCTTTTAATTACAGTGGTGTAAATTCATCAGCTGCTGCCTTTAAAAACAAACACCAACGTTTGCCTACACGAGTGAGAACTCCTGACGTCATGATTGAATGCAGAAAGCACGGCGCGGAGATGCGGCAGCTGTAGCTTTTACTCATGCGGCTCTGTGGTTTTTTTAAGGGGAAACAAATGGGAGCGATGCAGACTGTTTATCGTGATCGAGTGCAGATGTGTTTTTGTGGCCGGTGCACTCTGCTGTGGAAATGGTTTGGGCAGTGAAAGAGGCAAGAAAAATACAACAAGGATGAAAAACAAAAATATGGGGAAATGAGAGTCTCTCCTAGTCTGTCTCTCTTGTTCTCTTCCTTTTACTCTGGCCCCATCCAAGGTCGCCAATAGACATGATGAAAATTGATTTCCAGGTGGATTATTTTGTGTGCACCCACCCTTTTTTCCACAGAGGCCCGTGTGACTCTCACTCAGTCCTTTGCACCCTCCACCTCCTGAGAACACCTGCTTTAATTGCCCATTTCAATATTCTACACTCTTTCCATGACTCTTTCACCTCAAGCCTCCCGAGCTCGCCGCTGTGCACTACCTGTCTATTAGGCAGCTGATGTGCTGATCGATAAGATGGAGAGCGATGTGAGGGGAAGAGCAAAGCCAGAATCAAATCATTTCTCTTTCTAGACCCCAGCAGCAGTCTCTGTCCTTCCACCTACAAATCATCGCCTTGTTAATCCTCCTTCAAATCTTATCATTGTGGGTAAATGCCAACATGAATTTAGTGAGCTTTTTTAGAGGGAAAACTGCCACAAGTAAAAAGCAAAAGTATTGTTCAGCTCTGTGAACTTGGTTTTATCATTGTATTATCAGTGTCTATTTTCCTAGGTCTTGATCAGTTTTTTGGGGGTCATTCGTTTTTTTTTTTTTTCTTCTTTACAGAGGCAATGCAGAAGCTAAAAGGCTACAGTGTGCTTTATCGACAACAGAGAAAGGGGTGTTCGATGAGTCAACATTATTGACCTGGGGATATGGGACTAAGCAAAGATAAACTCTGCTGAAGGGATGATCAAGCTTACTTTAAGTTATGTCTTGCATCATCAGCTATTTGGGCTTTGAGGCCAAATCCTCCTTTGAGCCAAGGTCAGACATCTGGACTTTTCAGGCTGTGTTATATTGCAGTCACATAGCTCAGTATATTTCATACAGCGCTGATAGTGTTTTTGTATTATTCAGAGCTTTTAAACTAGTATCACCTTTGATTGAATGATGAACACAAAAGCATATGCGATCATACAGTTAGGGAATAGAATTGCTTGAAAATCTGGATGAGAATTCTTAACAGAAACAGGCAGGCCAAGGTATTTTCACAAACTGTCTCCAGGCACATTGACCTGAGCTACCACAAGATAAGCAATTTGTGGTCATAGTTTCTTGTGCTTTCTTGGCACATAGGCCACAGATCATGGTTTATACTCTGGCCCTGACAACACACAGCTGTGGAAGAAAAGGGGGAAGTAAGGCTGGGAAAAAAGTTAACTGCCTGGACTTGATTTTGGGTCTCATGATGGGACTTTCAATGAGAATAAGAATAAAGTAAGAATTGCTCATCAGAAGAGTAACACACTTCTTTTTCAATATTTGAATATCAGCAATTATTTCCATGTACATTCTTAGACATTAGTCCAACTAGAAGAATCACTATTTCCACTTGATCTATTAATCATTTCCTATAAAATGTCAGAATATAGTGAAACTACCCTTTTAAATTATCGAGAGCCCCAAGTGCTGTAAAGCACAAAGAAGAGAGGAAGTACTTTAATGCATGCATGCATTCACTTCATATTTGCACACTGAATGTTAGCCTCAGGATCACCTCAGGATGCATGCTGGCTGCTGGTGGTGTGGTACTTGGAGCCAGAGCCAGAGTTCTTCCAGCTGTGTCTCACTTTCTTGGGCCTCATCCAGAGGGTTGTCCGGGCAAGGCTGTCTTACCCTAACAAGAAGAGCTCCCCAGGGGGCTATCGCACCTCTCTCCCAATCTCAACCACTAAGAAGCTGAGGAGGCTGACACCAGCTCTCAGACCTGCCAGTGTACTGCGCACTAGACGACACACACACACACACACACACACACACACACACACACACACACACACACACACTACTCTCTTCTGCAGACAGCGGGGTCTTGAGGGTTATGCTGCTCAATTTCTCTACTCTCTTTTCCCTCTCTGGTTCTTTCTCTATCTTGGCAGTAGCTGCTCCCACCTCTTTCACCAGCCATTACCCTCTCGCCGTCTCTCCCTTAGTCTCACCCTTTCAACTCCTTGCTGTCACTCCAACTCCCCTGTGCCCCCCCCCCCCCAACTCAGTTCATTCACCCTTTTCAAGCTCTTAAAATCTAATCCTTCTTTTTTTATACTTACTACACCTGAATCTCTGTCTTTTTTCTGTCTTCTCACACCTCTCCCCTTTGTTGCTATCATCAGATCTCATGCTTCTTCTACCCCCCTGTTGAAGCAGTCAGTCTATTCCACCGGCATGGCCCCGCTCTAAACCACCCTCCCCACCCCCCCCCCACCCCCACACACATCTACCACTCTGCTGCTCTTTCAACTCTGCACTAATTTGCCTCCTCCTCCAAGCTCGGCCCTGGCTCCAGCTCCTTTTCCCATGAGATGTGATTGCCTGCAGAGGGTGTGTGAGAGCGAGCGCCTGTGTGTGTGGAGAAATCTGATTGTGTGTGCCTGTCTGTGATAGAAAGTGTGTATAGTTGACTTCAAATTGTGTGTGCAGGTACGTGTGTGTGTGTGTGTGTGTGTGTGTGTGTGTGTGTGTGTGTGTGTGTGTGTGTGTGTGTGTGTATAAGAGAGAAAGGGTGAAGTCATACAGTCAGCTTCATGTGTGTGTGTGGTTGTACCCTCAACCCCCCATTTCACTCTCTTGTAATGAGGCAGATTGCATTAGCAGGACGCGGGTGCCATGGGATCTTGATAGAAGTTAGCCACAGGTTTAACCCCCCCCCTCCACACCACCACGCCACACACACACGTACATACTCTGCTCTACAATCTCCCTCAGGGCAACTCACCAGCTACCAAATCATTTATCACACAGTAATGGCTCTGATGATCTCTCTCCTCTCCCTATATCTCCACTTAAGGGGTTTGCCCTAGATTCTCAATCACAGGACTGCTACGCCCCCCCCAGAAGACATACACACACACACACACACACACACACACATATGTGTATTCCTAGGCTACATGCACATGTTGAAAATATTTTAAAAGCTGCCTGAAGCAGAAGAAATACACCTGTCTAATAAGCCGACATTGTCCGAATGTATGCTGTCATGTTTGGAAACTGGTGCAAATAGAAAGATGAATTGCTGTGTCGAAACAGTTGCTTGATAAAAATGAATACACAGCAATTTGGATCATCAAGACGAGCAAGAAAAGAATTCATTTTTGACCTTGGAAAAAGTAGTTTGACATATAAAATTGTAGCTCTAGCTCTGCTTACAAGCTTTCATCCCACCCAGATCATCAGTGGTTGAAATCTTCAGAAAAAGTAAGCGGACCACGAATTAAGATTTCTTTGTGACATCCTCAAAGTCATTTATCAAATAGGATTGCCACATAGTTTCATCTTAAATGAATTAACATTTTGGGGAAATGCGCTTTCTTGCAGCTGGTTATCTTCATAGCCTAGCAAAAAAGCCTGCAAGCAGGATGAAACAGTTAGCTTGGCTTGGTCCAAAGATTACAAAACCACCGACCAGCAACTCTAAAGCTTACTGGCTAACACGTTATATCTCCTTAGTTTAATGTTTTGCTTTATAATGCTGCTCCCTTCAAAACAATAATGATTTGTAAATCTTTCTGGGGGAAAATGCATGTGAGTATTAGTTTGATACTGGTTTATAGTGAGTAGTTACCAGTAATAATCACCAAGGCTGAACAGACAAATAAACTATCACAAATTAGACTATTCAAGGAAAAACAGGACATCCGTACAGAAATGACTGCAATCATCGAAATGGAAAGAAAAATAATAAGAAAGAGAAAATCAGGGTTGACCAAAGCAGTGAAATCCTATCTTCTAAACAGCAAGTGCTCCATCTTAAGAAAGCAGGTCTCACCAGTGTTGGATCTTTATTTTCTCTCTTATCCTTCAGTACCTTTTGGTATAAAGCTTCAGACTGGTTTGATCGGTAAAAATGAAGCACCGCGCACAGCTTCTTTATCCTCAAAAATTCAAAAACAGTTTCATCTCTCTGACATTTGGGGCTAACAGTATGTAGCGTTTAAACTTCTTCAGCCTGTAAACCTACAATTCCATTTTTAGGTCTTCACGCTATTTTTCTTCTTCTCCTTTCTCCTGAGAGATCAGCCCAGACAAGCAGAGCTACACTCCTTCAGACTACACTTGTTTTCATTTTCACTCATTTTCACATTCATTCTGGTGGCAAAATGGGACCTATATTTCATTTGAACTGCATCTGAAAAAAGAAAGAAAAATGTTAAATTTCACTTGATGAAACTTGCCTGGATTTCCACAGCTACTCACTTGCTCTGGGTGTAATATGCCGGTAATACCCCCCCCCCCCCCCCCCCCCACCATATTAGAAAGCGCTGCGTTCCTCTATTAGGAATGATGGCATAGATCTCATGACAGCCAATCAGACGAGCTATTGAGCGCCTGGTTAATTTGTTGCTGTGGAGAGGCGAGACATACGATCTGGCCTCAGGTCCCAAGGGAGTTACTAGGCCCTTGCAAGGGCTCGTAAGGGTCAGATGGCAAAGATCTGGATTTGATCAAGAGGTTGGTCAGGGTGGGAGGGGGGGTGGGGGTTTCAGTGGAAACCTGAGAGGAGGACCGGGACTCAAGGTGGAGGGATGAAGAAAGAGAAAGAAAGGCAGGCAGGATTGGAAAAAAAGGCTCACCATTCCTCCCCCTGCTTTGGATGCAGGCGGTGTTGTGTCCTGGCTCGTGCTATGCCGGCATAGAAACTGCCAGTATGTTATCATTCAGGAAATGTAGTGGCATGCGGAGAAATGAAAGGGAGAGGTAAAACTGACAGAATGCAAATAGCTTGCAGGTGTTGGAATGGAAATGAAATGAATGGCAGATGTGGTGTTTCTGCTCGCCATACAGAAATACAGTCACAGAAGTGACCCAAATTGTCTAAAGCACTCCTGCAAATTGCTGCAAGTGAAGCCTCGAGTCGTGTCTCTCTTCCTTCCTCCCTCTTTTCTCTCACTGTATCAGAGTCTCTTTTCTTTCTCTCTTCCCCCATTTCACTGTCAATCTTTTTTTCTTCTTCTCCCCTCTCTTTTTCATCCCTCCCTCCCCCTCGTCACTGGAATGGCTTTCGAAATGAAATCTCGCAAATCACCATTTTTCAAACCACGGCATGGTGTTTACTGCATACGAGGTGTTACCGTAGCAACAGGGCAATAATTCATCCCCCTGCTGTCTCTTACAGATCGTGTTGCATGAATTTGGCATGACTTGTGAGACATGGGATTTTTGTTTATGCTCTCTGCAACTATGTATGATGGTAGACTGATGCAGATGTTTCCAGCTTTGCCACAAAAAGAGATAAGGTTGCTTGTTTCCTGATGGTGAAAAGTGATGAAGGGTGTGATGATTGGTGGGTGATTGACTATGTGAGAACTAGCCACTATACACGTGTTGATTCTGCAGAGATGCGAATCCTTCCTTTAACGCCCGCTTGTCCTCGCGCGGTCTGATCAAGCATTTTTTCCAGGAAAAGATGTAATTTTCCGAAACTGCGGACTTGCACCACATTACTCTTCTCAAGGATAAGAGTCGCTCTGCTTTGACCCTGTCTCCAGACCTTGTTGTTTACCTCACGGATTAATATGCGGCTCAGGATGCCACTGGTGCCGCCGGCTTCTAAATGTCTCTTTCGGTCCATCGGCGTGATTTTCGCTGCTGTTGTTCCTCTTCATTTACCTCGTTTATCAGTTTGTTACCCAGATGAATAATGGATGAGGCCGCTTGTTGCCTCGGTGACACACCAAGCTCATCATTGTCATGCGTTCGCTCGCAAAAACCAGGACCACTACCCTTCCTCCTCCACCGCCTCCCCCCCTGACTCTGCCCCCGCCACTTCTGGATGACAGACGAGTTGACACATCGGCACGCACTGCTCCAGCTGTGATTGAATCTTGGCTGTTGTGCACAAGCTTATGAAGATGAAGAGGGAAGGCCAAAAGATCACAAAGTAGAAATCCATGCACACAATACTGTACATACAGTGCCTGTCAAGGGTCCAAAGGAGTATATTGTATATTATTAGTATATTTCTATAGATGTTTTGTCATGTGCTCCCTGTCTGTTCAAATACATTTTAATCATTTAGAAAGTCTGGAATAGCTTTCCATAGATGTCACATTGCAACATCCATCCATCTATCCACCATGCCATCCTTTTTCTAAACCAACTTATTCATACTCAAGGGCACATGGAAGCTTGAAAATATCCCAGCATGCTTTGGATGAAAGGCAAATAAATATTCTACTCATGAAAGCTGGCCTATTGAAGAGCTCACACACTCACAGACAAACATCTAAATGTCACCAACTAACCTGAGTTTTGGACTGTGGCAGGAAACCACAACCCTCAAACCAGAACATAGGGAGAACATATGAATTCTACACACTCTGACCTTCTTAATGTGAGGACACAGCAGCAACCAAAACACCAACTTTACATGATAAAGATGTTTAGGAAGATTTATTTCATTGGTGTAACAATTTATGTCCTGTACACTTTATGCCTAAATCTGCTCTTCTTGTTAGATGCCAACTACATCTCGCTAAGTACTGACAATAAAGTTGAATCTAATCTAATAATGATAAAGCACACCTATCTTCAGTCCCAAACTTTGGAGCATTTTTAAATCTGCCTTGTTGAGTCCGGTTGAATCAGACTAGTTTCCCCCTTGCTACGTTTTATTTGGGCAGATCTGACCACAGCAGTCATTCTCAATTTGAGACTCTTTGAGGAATGGTTGTGATCCAGTCCCAATTGGTTTTGTGGTGGAAACATGATCCAACCTCGACAAGACTCAACCTCCAGGCATATACTTCGAAGGACCTTCTTCACCAGCTTCTTCCTGTGTTAACGTTCTGGTTTCCACCCCAGACACAACTAACCAATGAGTGGAGTAAATGTTGTCTTGTGGCTTTTAGTAAAGCATTTTGGTTTGCTTCTTTCTGTGGGAAAAGAAACTGAACGAACAAGAAAACGCATGAAGTCTACCAACTCATCCATCAGAGCAAGAGACGTATACTTGAAAACACCTTTGGACTTAGACCTTAGAGCCTTGAATAACACTAAATGAATGCTTTATAATAACTGCAATTAACGTTACGTGTTTAAAATGTTCTTTGCTCCTCGAGGATGCACTCTACCTTCTTTACCCACATCTTCACCTTTGTCGACACTAGTTAGGAGCTGCAATTGAGGCCAATCACCAGTGAAATTGAGTTTTTTCTGCTGTGACCCAGCATCAGAAAGAATGATACTTTATTGATCCCTGTGAAGAAATGTTCTTTTCTCTTGACTCCTTAAAGATGGAGGTCAGAGATCACACTCAGCCACAGGACAGCACCCAAGAGTTGGATGCAGTAAAACATCAAGGGCACTCGAGCAACAGGCGAGGTGTTTGTTGCAAGCTTGGTGTACAGTCCAGGCGAGTGAGGTAAATGACTGCTTAGATGTGAACAGATAAAAGAGGAGGTCATGGAAATCCTATATACTGGCTCATGCAGAAATGACTTTTTTCTGCTCTTAAACCTTTTTTTAAAGAAAGAATTATGTAATATCATTTCCCCCCACCTTCTCGTTCTTTTTTACCTGTGAATTTTTAGCAGTCCATTTATTTTAACCCCGCAGCACCTCGTGGCATTTGAAGGAAGAAATGTGTCTGTCTGTCTCTACATTTTCCCCTGCTGTGTGTGTGAATGCCAAGTCACTGTGCTTATCTTGTGCAAATGTGTGTGTATGTGTTTGAGTCCTAGAGCATTGTGTGGCTGGAAAAGGAGGCAGCTTAAAGCCTTGTGGTTGAGATACAGCCAGTCTCAGGGTTATAGGAGGATACATTGTTGTCTGTCAGCTGGCTGAGGAGTCTGGCAGTAGTTCTTTACAGGGTACTTTCTGTTTTCTACAGCTGGTAATGACCCTATTTCCTCATTTTGGCTTCTTTCCAACTGCAAACCACCTGTGACATCAGTGACCCTGCTGACCCATGGGCTCAGGGTAGAAGCAGTACAGAATAACAGGAGAATTTTGCTGCTGATACCAGAATTGTACTTTCTTCATATTTTTTTTTATCCTACTTTGAGAAATAGTAATTGTTGATACTTAAATATATATTTATATTTGAATAGAGTTATTGGTCTGTACAAAGCCACTTTTTTCTTTAACAAAAGAAGTCACCATTTTTAACAAGCTCTATTCCATATTTTTCCCCCAAATAAAACACTCATTTAACTCTATGATTAGAGTTATCTAATCATAGAGTGAGTAAACAGGATTCAAATTCAGACCAGACATTTGATGATAGTCTCAAAATTGTTTCTATGGACACATTTTAGTCATTAGCAAAGAATTGGAGTGCAATACCTTGCCGAAAATGTTACAAAATTGTAAAAAAAAAAAAAGAAAAAAGTTCCATCTTTAAAGTGTTTGGTCTGTCAGACAAATGATCCAAAAACTAAAGATACTCAATTTTACAACAGTATCAATAACTGAAACAGATTATCCAAAATGTAAATTTTCTGTTGATTCAGTAATCCATGAATCGGTATGCACATTAAAATCCATCACCAGTTCCATTTATCCATTTGCAAATGTTTTTTTTCTGTGTTATGTAATTCCTCCATGCCTTCTTCATGGATCAGTCTCACTTCATTCACACGCCGTTGCTAATACTCTGTGTACCTCGTACACATTTACACCTAAACTTAATCTGTTTTTGCTCCATCAGAATAAAACCCTTCATACACAGGATGCATTTTAATACCAGGTGCTAAGCGGGTCATTCGCTTTTCCTGACCGTGATTGCAGCCTGAAAACAGCTATTTCGTCATTGTGGCACCATATTTTCATTAGGCTTCTACTTCCAGCGAAGAGCCTTGTCTGACTGCACTCTTATCAAAAGGAACTGGAATTATTTACTGGGAGGAAGAAAAAAAAGGAACAGCACAGAAGTCTTGTTTGAAAGAATAACTTGAGCACATGCCTTCTGATTAGGCATATAAATAATTTATGGCCGTTTCATTTATGGGCCACGTCTCAACAAGAGGGGGTATTGCTCGCCAATTAATATTCCCTCTCTGTCCCCTATCTGAGAAGATCCAGCTCGACGGGCAGCCAGCAGCCAGTGACGGGCAGAGAAAGAAGGAAAAAGAAAAAAGAAGTGGATGGGAACGAGTTCATCACTGTAAATGCAAATGAAAGGGTCCCAGTATATAATAGCTTGTCACTGTCAGCTTTGATGTCAGAAAGCCGATCAGGCAAATCTGCTTGTGTACAGTACATATATGTCACAGCAATGTATGTTGATCCGCCATACCATAGTGACACCAAGGTAAAGGCAGCAGCAATTATACGTTGTGAAAACGCAGGATTATTGGTGTAGAACACAAGGGATTTGCTGTACAGAACATAAGGCCTTTGATGGAGCGGGAATCTAAAATAGAATATTTCTAGCTCAATGTGCATAATGACAGTGTTCTGCTTCAGACAAGCTGCTCATTAAATAACAGAAACCTTTTATTTGCAGGAAGTGTTAAAGAATGTTTCACTCTCTGTCTTGGCAGCATTTCCTCATTTGTGGGTAGCAGCATATCATCCCCCCATGGCCTCAGTAGTGTTAGCTTCTGAGATGGCACATCCTTCTATCTTCTATCATTTGTGTTAATTTATTTGGTGTTGATCAGGGCTTCCCCACCATTATTTTCTCAATGCTTTGTACAGACTGGACACTCAGACTGGAATTCTAGCATGTAAAATCAATGCGAAGATACAAGTTGACATAAATAAATAGCAACTTGAAGTGAGGACAGCAGCTAACATCTGGACATTGGTTGTTTTGGGTAAACATGGACTGCAAGAACATTCTAGGGGTCATATTTGTGTAAATAACACAAGGTGACAATTTCCTTTTCTTGCACTTTTATATTAGAGAATATACACTCAATGCATCTGTGTTAAATACAGAACTTTGACTAAATTAAATATAGGACATCATGAAAACCAAGATCAAGGAATAAGTAAACAAGCCTATTGCCCTATTTCCATATTGGACACTCTTTGGAGATTACTCAGTGTATACTCAGCTCCACTGGTGCGTTTATTTGCCCTCTGTCCACGCCGTGGCAAGGTAAGCTGCTATAGTGTTGGGAATTGGCCATGCTGAAAGGACAGCTCTCAACTCATAATGACTGGTCATCACGAGTCTCCCGCTGCTTTTCTCCGCATGACAGAGCCAGTGTGACTTGGCCAGTTCCCTGTGACAGATGGCTGACTTGGCCGCAGACTGACATCTATATCATCCTTCAGCTCTGTCAGCCTTGCCCTTCCTGTGCAAAGGCTGTTAGAGCCAGCCACTCCTCTGATTTCCCCACTCTTAGCTTTCCTGCGCCACTGCCACAATTGGCTCCATATGCTAGCCACATGGAAAAGTGTCACTCTCCACTAGCTCTGCATGCAGCCGCCAAGCTCCCCGTTCTCTTTCTCTTCCTCCCACCGTTTCCCTCTCTGTCACTCTCCTTTTTCCCCATTTCGTTCTTTCTCTCATTATTTTGCTGTCTGTGCCCGTCGATTGGAATAATTTCCTACATGGCTATTAAGGGAAAAATGTTGGTGCTGAAGACCTGAATAAACAGGGCAAAGCAGTGGAGCAGAGAGGATATTACATCCTGTAATCATTATTGTTATGGGTGTTGAGTGTTGATGTGTAGGAGGGGCTGGCAAAAAAAAATCAGAGCCGGCTAATAACGAGTTCCTCCTTCCTGAATGAGTTTCTTTTCATTTAGAAAAAAACAGTGGAAAAGGAAGGAGGGGGGTCAGTGGGCAGCAGGCCTGAGAACATCAGCCCTCAGGCTAGGGCCGCCGTTTCTAGCTCCAGATGAGCCCCGAGGCGGGGAATATCATCCTCACCATGTGAGAGGGAACTGAATGTCCAGCAGTGTACAGGTCCTGGATCAGGCCCCAGGCTAAGAGCTGGCTCGTAGTAGGCTGAAAAAGCAGGTCACGGCAGCGTGGGATGGAGTGGGAAGAAGAGGCTAATGTGGCCAGAAGTGTTGAATGTGGACAGGTGGATCATATTGAGCGGAGTCTCCTCTGTGAATAGATAAACAGCATCAGCTGGAGGGCTGGTTGAGCAGTCTAAACAAAGTTGCACAGATCAGACTCGTCGCTGATGTTCAGGACCTGAATGCTAGATTTTAAGTGAGTGCCGTGATCTCCAGATCTGTAAGCGTACACGTTCAGCTGTAGGCAGTACATCACAGTGTGCCAAAGGTGACACCAGATACTGGACATTGTGGCACATTATGAGTCACATCATGCGGAGCCCACCCAGTGTGGAAACTCTCATTCACACTTACATCAATCCTGCACAACACTGTCATCATCTACTGAGTCACAAACATGTTGACTTTGACACAACATGAAGTTTATCACCTACATATTCAGTGCTACAAAAATATGATGGCAAAGGAGAGAAATCATCAACTGTCTCAGCACGTCTCTAAACAAGTATTATCTCTGACTGTCAAAAAGTGCAATATTTGACTGCTACCGTCCATTTATTCATTTTATATTCATTTTGTACAAGTTCACTGAGTTGTGTTCCAGAAAGGTCGAACACCAATAAAGTTGAACCTGGCTCAACTTTTGCTGAAAGGCAGCGCAACATTATCTAACAAGGTCAAGTGAATGTGTACATTACTTGAAGATTAGTTTGTAACGTGAAAGTCTGTTTCTCTGGCTGCTGTTGTAACTTTCTACAGCTTCCTGGTATTTTATAAAGTGCTTTGCAGTGTTTGAGCACCTTTAAACTCATGGATCTGTTAGTCATACTGACCTTCCTGGATCGTCTTTGATTGTCTTTCTTGTAACTGAAACAGCACTCCCCCACCAATGCGCCCAGTTTTAAAAAACACAGAACTGTTTATCGTCTGAACACCCAATTAAATAACATTCTCCAGCACCACTGAAATGTCTTATGTAAGAATGGCATTTGGAGAATCTGTGTCAGAGAGCTCTGAAGCTTTTCTGGAAGATTGCGGTGGCTGAGCACCTCGCTTTAATGTAGATGTTTCTTTTTATGTTCCACCTATCTTTAGCTGCATATAAACTGTAATTTCAGTTTGCAGGTTGTGAAGCAAGTATTGAATATCTTAATCATGTTTCATCAGTTTGTTGAAGTACTGATGTTTGGTTGTCATGGTTGTTGTCAAGATAACACTGATCAGAGAACCATCTTTTATTCATTCCTCATCATCGTCTGTCCTTGCAGTCTCTTGCTCTTTTTTTCCTTGAGTCCAGGTTCAGCAGAGGTTAATGCCGTTAGCCACGCACAGCTGTGAGAGGCCCTGGCCTCCTCATCGCTGGATAAGTACTGCGCAGTTTGAAGGCCTGATGACTGGGAAGTCTGGGAATCTGTTGGGTGGTGCATTGGAGTCTGACTTATGATGATTGGAGTTAATACCGTAGCGAGACAATTGGCCCACCTGCTAGCATCTCTCTGCTGTAGCCCACTGGGTGAAGAGTCTGGGCTTTCCTCCACAAGCCCGGCTGCACGGCTCGATGCACATGAAGAATTCAACATGGCCTTGCGATGTCGACCTAATGTCCCTGAAAGCTGAATTTGTTGCCTTGAATACATACTTCACTGTGGAATTAGGTGCATTTATAACGTGACGTGTCACCCCGCTTATGTTTTGTGGGGCAGCAGGACCACATGCCAAGAAATGACTGGCATTCGCTTCTGATTCAGGTTTGAGTTGCCACCGGCTGAAATACCCCTTATTGCAGCGGATTCTCATTATCTATACATAACACGCAGCAAAACAAAATAAAACACAATATGACAAATAATACAGTAAATTATCTTGGAAATGAGGCACACATGAATAGTCGAGTGGGCCAGTAGACAGGCTTTAGTGCAAGCAATTACCAAATCCGTTCTAAATTTTAACAGACTCATCAACATCATTAAAACCCTCATTTACAATGGACAGCAGGCAAGGATGATCTCTAATGCCATTAGTGAAGGCAACAGCTTCGCTTTTGATAGCTCCTGCTTTGAAAAATGGACAGAATCCTTCTCTAATGGGGTGCTGGAGTATTCATCAGCAGAAATTTTTTTCAAATGCTCTAATGTACAAAGCTGTTGTTGTCACATTTAGCGTTACATCTTTCCCAAACAGATAAGAAAATGGTGAATGTGTGTCAGCTGAACAACTAATTGTCATGAGTTCTGTGTGCGAGCTTCAATAAAAAGTGTTATACCTAAAGTCAGACAGAGAGCCAGAAAATGAAGCCTGTAATTTTATCAAAACAGGTTGAATGACTTCGTTTTGTATTCATTTTATCAGTTCAGAGCCAGAAAAATGCTGTTTTTTGAGAAATTCATCCCTTGGGTGCTTAGTCACCTTTCCCATCACTGACAAGTTACTTTCTGAGAATCAGCACCACTGATTAAAATGGTGTTAATGCAAATGCAAAGAGTTCTGCAGATGTTGAGTGAGGTTTTCCTTTGCCATAGGGTTTGCATGATGCATACTGTATGTATTTAAAATCAGCTAATTATATGAAATCTACAGTTAGTTTATACCATCAAATCTTTGAAATATGGACCTTTTAGAGGGTTGATACATTTAACTAGTTCAGTTAGAAAACTCTCACAGAAACACTCAGTTATGCCACACTGATAAAGTGCTTTTAAATACAAAACAGTGCTGGCAGGAAACCACCTATCATTGCAGACTAATATTACCACATGTGGTCTGACCCCTGAACCTGCGGCAATGCAGCTGAAATGTGGCTTCTATGTGAAATATATAAAGATGATGTAAAAAGAGAGGAAATCTCTACTTTCTTTCCCTTAATGTTGGCTGATTTTTAGTAACTCTCAGAGGTAACAGTCTCTCTTTTTTTTTTTTACATGATAATCCTTTTTGGCCTTTTGGAGATGGAATTGTCATGCAGAGCAGCCAACAGCTGTTTTCTCTTAGATCAATTAGATAAACACCAGTCAGCCAGAAGACTGGGATGTGCGCTGGGCTACACACACACACACACACACACACACACACACACACACACACACACACACACACACACACACACACACACACACACACACACACACACACACACCTTGATTGAAGCATCATTGCCAATCAGTTATTGAACTTGACAAATGCCTCATCCGATGCGTGGGCGTGCACACACACACACACACACACACACACACACACACACACACACACACACACACACACACACACACACACACACACACACACCAACTTTTACTCCTGTCACATCATTAAACAAGAGAGCAGCTCCTTTAGCTTCTTAATGGAAATTGCCATTTCAAAGGCTTCAGAGAGAGATGTTAACCTTGTGCGATACTTGTGGCATTAAAAATGGATCAAAGGATTCGAGCTTTGATGTCGATGGGTCGTGGCAGCAGAGCAGAGTGCCCATCTGACTCCCTACTGCCCTCTGCTGGGAGGATTTGGTATCATTCATGCTCACAAGTCGTGGTGCCACTGTATTATGCACGTCTGTGTATTGTAATTGTTTTAACCTCAAGCTGCACCCAAAGTTCCCGCTTGTTGAGACAATATGCATGAATATAAAGACACAAATCTAGGTAGAAGTGAGGAAGGGGACAAAAAAAAGAGGCAGCAAATAAGACAGCAGCTGTTTCCCTTTTTCTTTTCAGTCAGTCCATCAATCAGGTTTTGTTATGCAATGTGAGAGCTGATGTGGATTGTCTGGGGTGTCGTGTCTGGAAAGAGCAGCGAGGATAGAGGGACCTCTGGGTGGATGGTGTTGCTGATGAGGGAAGGGGTGAACTCTTGACCCTTAGCAGGCAGTCTGAAAACCTGGGTCCCCTCCTCGAATTAGAGTCCCCCCCATACAAAGCTCAGCTTAAGCTTGGGAATGAACACACTTTCCAAAGGGATAAATTACTGTAGCGGGGAAAAGCGAGATCACCTATGTACGTGTGTGTGTGTGTGAGAGAGAGAGAGAGAGAGAGAGAGAGAGAGAGAGAGAGAGAGAGAGAGAGAGAGAGAGAGAGAGAGAGAGAGAGAGAGAGAGAGAGAGAGAGAGAGAGAGAGAGAGAGAGAGAGAGAGAGAGAGAGAGAGAGAGTACCATAGCCCAAGTGTGTCCAAGTTGCATAAGCTTGCAGGTTGAAAACAGATAGAGACAAAAAAGACAGAAGGATCCATTTTGCTATGTGTATGTGCTAGTTTCTGTCTGACAGAAAAGGCAATTGTGTGTGCATTCATGCAATTCCTCTGTGGACGCAGCCACTATGTGCACCACTGTGTGTATGCGTGCACTCCCTTGTGTTAAACGCAGAGTGTGTGTGTGTATGGGGGGGTGGGGGGTGAACGGCAGAGATGGAGAGGAGACACAGATAGAGAGAGTGAAAAAAAACATAAATAATTGATGATAGATATACTGCCTTGCATCTGCCGCCTGCTGCCGCCGAGTTAGTTCTAAGTAGACATTGATGCAGGGTCTTGCTAAAACACAGCATAGCCACCCCTCTGTTCTGACCTCATTATTACATTAGACAGGAATAATGCATTGCTTTTAAAAAAGGGCAAAAGATGACATGCGATGAAACAGATGCAAATGCCTCCGCTCAGATCATTTGCCAGATCAGCTGAATATTCTTTTTTTTTTGTTTTTTTATGTTATTCGCCACATTATTTAACACAAGGGTGTGTGTGTGGGGGGGGTACTTATTCCGAGTTATCGTGGCAGTAACTCAGGAAAAAATAGGTCCAAATGGAATTGTTAATTAATTGGATATTGGCTTGTTAGTGTGGAAGGCATGTGGAGTTTCTCAGGCTAAGTTCTGTACTGGTTACGCATATAGGTCAAAAACAAATGGGTTAGGCTGTTTGGAGAGACTCAATACGTGATTGACTTTAATGTATTTAAGTTTGGCTCTCTTCCTCCCTCCCTCCACAGCCCTATTTTCCCTCTCAGTTTTGCCTCATTAAATCTTTGTGCGAATTTCTCCAGCTCTTGTGGAAGAGACTTTCTTTTGATTAGACTATAAACAAATGGAGGAGTTGGTTGACATCTCCTAAGACCGTGGCCCTCTTTTGTTTTGCTGCTGCACTGTTGCTGCCCCCCCCCCCCCTCTTCACCGCCTCCCCATTCTGACAGGACTCTAGTACTATTCCCCAAAGCCTTTATTCTTGCTTGTTGTCTTTTTTTTTTCCTCCTCATTCCCTCGCCCAACTCCAACCCCTCCTCCCCTCCGCCTTTTGTTAAAGACAGCCCCCTCATCCACTCCCCCACCCCTCTCTTTCTCTCTCTCTCGTGCACTGTCTCTCTCGCTCTCTCATTATGCGCTCATCCGTTCCGCTGGCTGAGGGCTGAGAGAGAGGAGCGCTCAGCAGGAGAGTGTTTGGGAAACCACCGATACACCGCTGTTGTTTTTTCTCCAGAAAAAAAAAGCCTCCGAAAAGGTGGACTAAAGTGTCAGGAGCTGCTTTTCCTTTTTGCCAACATTCCTTCTCCCTTTCGTTTACTTCCCCCTCTCTCTCTCTCTCTCTCTCTCTCTCTCTATCTCTCTCTCTCCCTCTCTCTTGCCGTGTCTGTGCACTGACTTCTCTCATTGACTCACTCCTCCCTGCTTCAGCTGGCTGACTGAGTGCGCTGACACTGGGACCACTACCTGCTGCCTGGGGATTAAACGCGCTATGAATACCCGGAGCCTAATTTGTTGTTTTGGCTGCCAGTGAATGTTGGATCCCCTCAGAGGAGAAGCTGGAGCATAAATCCTCGTGGCCAGGACACTGGGAGCGCCTCTGGACTAAGACAACCCTACCAAAAAAAGGATTGGATGCTTGAAGAAGCGTATAAAAGAGACGACAAACCCAAAGAAAAGAGAGCAAAAGACTGGACAAGTTTTTCTGAAAGGAGCTAAATCAACCCGCCGCTTATGAGGATAAGGACGCTATGAGAAGGTTTTCTTCTCATTATTTGGTTGGGATTCTCTGTCACGGTGCTGACATGAGCCCTACAAATCTCCACCTCATGCTTCTTGGTTGATTTCTGATCACACACACACACAGATTTCTCTCCTTTTCTCTCTGTGAGTTAATTCATCCAGAGCGTCTCTGTGTTTCACTGCTCACCCATAGCCGCTCGGTGGAGAAGACGTCTCGGCACTGACAGGTTGAGTGGGATTGCGATTGTTCTCCCCTCCAACTTTTTACCCCCCTCCCCCTCCAACCTCCTTCTTCAGACCTGCTTTTGAGCACCAAAACACCAACGGGCTCGGGGGGAGGCTGCTTACCCTCCTGCATGAGACTGGCTGGGAAAAAAGGTTATTGAACCGCGGAGGAGTGGCAGGCACGCAGGAGAGAAGGGGTGGAAAAACAAACCATATCCGTGGTCCCGGGAGCATATGGTTTAGCGAGAGGCAGCCAGCTGCTTTCCAGCCATCCTGCTAATCACGCTACAGCAGATACAAGTTGCTCCGGTGATGTGTCAGGTTTGGACGGATCTTACATGCTGTGGTCATTTATCTTTTCACTGTGACAGAAGCCAAAGGAGTGGGTCCAGTGGATACAAAGAAGCAGTTGTGAGTTAGAGGAGTAAATCATTGCTCATGAGAGCAGCTAACCCTCGTTGTCCCAGCCGGCAACAGCCACAGGGAGGCTAAGAAAGATGCTCGGCTGTCACCTCTTAGGGAAATACTTGTGACACATGCTGTTGGTGATCACCAGACCTTGGCTTGGTTTGTAAAGGCTTTTGACAAGGGAAAGGAGGGGGGGAGTGCTTGAGGAGCCGGTATCCCCGCGGACCCCTATCACGTCCGTCTAATTACCAGTCAGGGTCACTTGGAAGAAAGGAGAGGATTCCTTTTGTGGATTTACTGTCGGTCCGCAGTGGGAAGTTTTTCGTGTGGATATCTTGACAATCAAAAAACACAACCAAATCCTAATGCATGAATCTCTGGCTTAGGTGCCTCTCACACACATACATGCCACACACGTACTGACACACATTTCCAAACACATTATCACCACCCACTTAAATCCACACACATACTTTCATAAGGATAAACCAGTTCACCACACACATACAATCCTCACACATTGAAAGCCCATTAGTTTGTCTTTTTCCCAGCGGGCACAGCAGAATGGAGGTAGTGTGGACAGGTGGGGGGTTGTAGGAGTCCAGCGTCCCCTGTCCCCCCGTCTGTCCTCTTTTCCCAAATGGATGTTATTATCTTTAAAAATGTGTTGCCTGGAAACCGCTAAAAGCTTGCCGCCGCGATTCTCTGCCAGAAACAGCCACCGGGTCCCCGCCACGGTGCACAGCTGGAACCGCAGCTGAAACACCGACCATTACGCTTTGGCTTTTTATTTATTTATTTTTTTCCCCCTCATCTTCATTCTGTGCCCTTACCCCAACCGCCACCATTTTTTCCAACGGGTCTTTGGGCACCCCTCGTCGCCCTCCTCGCCCCATGGTCTCCTCCGCGCTGGAGGGGAGGGGGTCATTGGAGTGGACTATGAGCGGGTGCCACTATCCCTCGCCAACGCCGCCAGAGCGGGACCGCAGGTATCAGCACAAGGTGTCTCTGGTGGTGCGCTACTTCATGATCCCCTGCAACATCTGCCTGATCCTGCTGGCCACGTCGACACTGGGGTTTGCCGTGCTCCTGTTCCTCAACAACTGTACGTTTGTTCAGCAGAAACACACTTCACTGCCTGTACTTCATATATATTTTCATATTCAGTGCATGGGTCCGAATGCTTGCAAGAAAGTCCAGTCAAATGATTGGCGCTGCCTTTGGGACAGAACTTAGTTGCATAGAAAGGAGGCACGTACTATATAGTTTTTGCATGAAATGTCCTTGTTGAATAAAATTCTCCCATTCCTAAAGAGTACACCTGACATCTCGTGACAACTTTATCTGCAGGTAAACCAGGACAGCTAAAGTCACATTCGCCACTCTTTGATTCTTTGTCTTCAGGCTTTCCAAACTCCTTCATATCTCCTCTCTAAAGCCTTGACATTTACTTTGAACTGTAGGATGAAGTATTAAACAGCGATTAAATGCCTGTGGTGGACAAAAAAGTGGCTTTTGGCCTGGAAAGTCTCAACCCCTCCTGTCGTCTGCTCCCAGTGAGCAATTACTGTCCTGCTGTATTTTCAAAGTGCAGTGGCTCATTAAGAGACAGAGGTGAACGTTTGAGTTTCATAGTTGCTGATGGTGGACATCATAGTAGATTCTGAGCTTGAATTGTTTTCTAATGGCTGTTCTGATAACAGTAATTTACCTCAGTTTGTCTTCAGTTTCTTGCTTTGTCTTTGGCTGGGTTGAAGTTTTTCAGTACTTGTGCCAATGCAGTAACTGAGCTGCTGTACAAAAAATGTACCTTAGTTTGAAGAATATAAACGTGTCTTGTCAGTGCAACAGCGCTTCATGTCTCAATAAGCAGCTGCACAGCAACTTTGTCTACTTTTTAAAAAAAAACAAGCCTCTGACTAAACATCGGGTGCCAACTTTCAATCACAGTCACTTTTTTTGATTCTCATTTTTACATTTTTCAATATTCAGACGGTGCTTGAAAAAGTATTGAGATCTGATGCTGTGACAGCCTTTAAAAAAAAGAGTTTGCTTTCAGAATGACTGCAATAGACACTTACTCAAGCACTACTTGAGTGCCACCTCAGCCCAGCTCCAGGGCTTCTCCTCTACCATTTGCCCGCCTGTGTTGACATTAACTTGTTCATTCTCCTCACTCTGTCTCACAGGCTTACACTAGTCTATTTCTGAGCGCCTTACCAGTTTAGACTGTGTTAAAGGTGAAATGCCTTTTAACGCTCGAAAGTGGGCTATTATTTATGCAAGACTTGTGTGTGTGTGTGTGTGTGATTGTGTGTCACATAATCACTTACAGGTTCTAATAAGTAAGGAAATGAGTTAATAAGCGCAATCTTAACAGCCATTTTCATGCTGCCAGATTAGCTCTTAAGTGGTATTTGGGCAACACTTTGAAGGGAGGGGCTCTGTTAATATTTTTCTTTCATGGTCATTGTTCAATGTTAACCCTCTGTTATCAGGCTGTTGACTTTCCAGTCATAGTGGGCATAAATCGTAGCCCAGTGGATGCCACTGCATAAGATTTAACCAATTTCTGAAACACTGTCTACCTCTCTACTAGGTTTGTGTCTTTCATTCATCTTTGTCAGTCTTTCCCTCTTGTTCTAATTGGTGGTCGTGGGTGACTGGGGGAGAGGATGGTTCATTTGTAACCTCGTCGTGTTATCAAATCAATTTCAGCCAGACAGATTCTATTAGATTTAATACAAACTCTGTTAAAGCGGGCCAATCTTCACCTCTCAGATGACCGAGTGAAAAGAAATGTGCACTGGAGAAATTGATGAAGTGAAAAGGGCTCTATTATACTGCCAAGAGCCCTTGCCATGTGGCCACAAGGACAGCTGGATGGGATACTGTACTGGTAGTGGCGACACACACTCGGGCACACACACATTTTTGTCTTTATATCCTTATGAGAACACTCATCGACATAATGCATTCCTTAGCCCCTTACCCTTACCTAAATCGTCACATCTAAATGCCTGAACTCAACTCTTACCCTAACCTGAACCCAATTCTAATCTTAACGTGAAAACCAAGTCTTATCCTTCAAATTACCTTTTGAAGTTGTGAGGACTGTCCAGACACCCTAACCCTGTCCTCACAATACAGAAATGTCTTCCCAATGCATGGATTTCCAATTGAAATTGGTTCCCTTAAAGGTAGAAAGACATGCACAGACACACATAAACAAGTTTGCACTGCTATCCTTACTCATGCCAAACCCTAACCTTAACCTAACCTTAATCTAAAGTCACACTTTAACCTCAACCAGGACCTTAGAAATAACATTTTGCTTTTGTCCCCATGAGGACTACTGGTGCCGATAGGGTCTGTGTTTATACTGGAAAAGTGAGGTAACAAAAACACACACACACACACACACACACACACACACACACACAAAGACATACTCACAGTTTGTAACCCCCTCAATACCCTTCTGTTGGAGCCCACACACAGATGCACACACTTTATCATTCTGCATGACTATACATCACCCACACCAAAGGGGAAGGTGACACATACACAGATACATACACACACGTCCTCCTGCACACGGCTAAATGTCACAGTCAGACACATATTGATTTGCTGAAGATATAGGGTGAATGATGGCCATGTTGTGACATTCACACAGGCACGGGAACTCACGCAGGCTTTTCCATGTACAAAGGGAGATGGGAAACGCTGATATGTTTATGGAAAGACCTTATCTCGTCCTTTCGTTATGGAAATGTGAAGAAATCATTTAGCTTCGCTCCAGCATCTCGGCTCACTTTGCGCGTCACCTTCTCTGTCAGGCTCCTTCTGTTTCACCTCGTGCGACAATGCGTCTGGATTTGTGTGCGTTTGTTTCTGTGTGTTCAGACACGCTTACGAATGAGATACATACGCAGCTTCAGTGGATGTCTGCTTTTTGTGTGTGTGTGTGCGCGTGTGTGTGTGTGTGTGTGTGTGCGTGTGTGTGCACTTGTGCTCCTTTACACTCTCAGCAGAACTTCTTGCTCATCTTCCTCATGCCAATTTCTGTTCCCCTAGTTTTATATGTTTTCTCAAAATCCCCCCCCCCCCCCCAGATGGAAATCAGTTACTGTCATGACTGACTGGGAAACAGCTTGAGCAGACACTTCATTATTCACCTCTAGCATCAGCCTCGCCGCTCCTCTCCCCTCTCCTCATTTTTTCTCTCTCTTACACATAGTCTCTCTCTCTCTGTCTCTTTCTCTTTCTCCCCCGAAGCCCCGGCTGTTGACAAGCAATTTTAAGAGAGCCTAAATTTAAAACTCAGCTGTGTCTCGGGACGCCGACGGGTATCGTAGAAGTCCTGAGAAAAGGCTTCAGCGCAGCGGTTGACGGGGGCCTCGGAAAAATGTGTTAGCGGGGTAATTGATGTGATGTGTTTTATCTTCCTCATTATCCCTCACAGTGCAGAGACATCGGAGAGACGGCTGGGTGGCTCCACATCCTTTATGAATGTTTGTGTTGGTGTGTTGGTTCGGCGCAGGCGGCTCTGACAACTCACCAGGGCTCTGCTGAGTGAGTCAGACAGCCGAGTTGACTGCGAGAGTGCAGATGGTGGTTTGGATTTGGTTGTGCTCTGTACTCCAGTGTCCCTGGTACACGGTGACCAGTGTACCATGATTGTGTTTGAGGAACACTCCGTGTACCAAGTTTCCTGGGAAATGATGAGAATCCAAACACACCAAAAGAGATCCATGCATTTGTGTTTTTTTTGGGGGTGATTTTGTGTAAGAAATAGATCTAATTAACAAAAGATGGCAAAACTTACATATCAGTCATTACGTCTTTTCTTCCATGTCAGTCTTCAGCATATTTCAGCACCATATGTTCATGGTGTCTGTACACTCTTTGCATAACTGCTGATGTAATTGGCAGATATCCCACTTGATGTTTTGTGTTCAGTGCTGAAATGATTAGCTGTTAAATCAGTTTGTCAGTCAACATAAAATTAGTCATTTATCAAACAAAAACAGCCAACTTTTCTCTTTTTCCAGCTGCTCAAATGTGAGAATTCAGTGCTTTTCACTTTTTTACAATTCACCATAGTTTTGGGTTTCACACTGTTTGTCGGACAACATTTTGTTAACTTCATCCACCTCTATTGTATCAACTGTTACCGATCCATTTACACTGCCCCGGTAGAGTGTGTCCTCATCTTCTAGCGTCCAGGTGTCAAAACTGCAAAGGACTCTGGTTTCATGAGATGTGTCCCCTGAGTGTTACTCCACCATCAGTCATCTGACACTACAGGTCGTGTTTAATGGTTCCCATAACCCAGCAAACCTTATGTCATCGTCTGCTGGGTGTCGACTACAAGAGTAGTATGATGTCATTTGGTATTTTGAGAGAAAATATTATGATTTATTCTGCATATGGTTGCGGGTGGTGGGATGGGGGGGGGGGTTTGGGGTTGCACATGGGGACCATAGAGGTTTTCACTTCACATGTATGTCATCACTGTTGTGAAATTTCTAATCTTATCTCATACTCTTCAACCCAAAACAAGAACAAATTATTTCCCCTGTGTTCACAATTCTCATGTGCTCTCATAATATCAGAAGTCATGCATCGTGGTTTGGGATGAGAAGACCGTAGAGACCATGTATGACAAAACAATTATGGTACTTCTATCGCTGAAATGTACTCCTGTCAATTAGCTCAGCTGAGTTCCTGTGGGGCCCAGTCACTGTATTAGAATGTGTTAGATAGAAAAGCCTGTAGATGAAACATGTCTCTTTTATTTTTTTTTGTAGCAACTCAATTACCTGGCCTTTACTCCTGGGATGTCCATGAATCTCCCCAAAACTAAAAACCTATTTCTCTCTCTGTGTTTTATCTCTTTCAGACAAACCTCCTCAATTCACGGTGCCCCAGCTTCCTGATGGTAAGTCCTTTGTGGTTTCTCACTGCTTGCCTTCATTGACCGCTGGTGTTCTGGGGTTCCTGCGAATAATGACCTCAGACAGTGGATCCCTGCCTTTGAAGTGAGCAGCCGTCTGTGCGCTGCACCAGATTTGACTGCTCCGTTTTTTGTTTCTACACAGTTGGTATGGTAGGCACATGGCCAGGTCTGCTCAGGGCTTTGATGTGAGAAGGATCTTTTGATGACTTGATTTGATCTGCCGCGCACGGCTAGTTGGACTGATGTTCAATACCGGTTACCACAGCAGCATTCACATCCTTCTGATAGGCCCTAATAGGATAATACCCAGAGTATTCCGCATTACACAAGGCTGCTGGGGGTTTGAAGGCCAGAGGCACCCAACAGTGGCGTCGCCTCACTTTGTTATCCACGTTCTCATCCTGTCCAGCACATAAGAATCTTTGCACTGAGTGCTGCATTGTTTCAGTTGTTTTATGGCCCGGTAAAAAAAGCTGTTAATTAAAAAAGCAACAATTTATTTCCAAAATGGTGGATCTCTGTAAACCTTAATTGGAGGAAAACAGCTGGTTTTCAAGCTGCTATCATGAATATTTATCAGAGGCAGCACAGTGAGACAGTATTTGATAGACTTTGGTGTTGTACTTTTTGCACTGCCCTGATAGACAGTTGGGGATGGACTCCTACTAGTTCTGAAGGTATTGTATCATCCTGTTTGTGTGGAGGCTACAAAGCCAAAGGTTTGGAGGGAGAAAACACGAGGAGAAAATGTTTCTAATGATCCCAGTTGATGCTGGGGACAAAAGGCCACAGTGGGGGCTCGCTGAATTTGTTCTTGATAATTGCTCAATCACTCGCCCCATAGTCTAACTTGTTCGGAAAAGCAGTTTGCGAAAGCTGTCCGCTTAAAAAATGTATCAAATTAGAGGTGTTTTCTGATGAATGTGATTGTCTGGCAGAGTCAGGACAATAGGCTGTTCACTGTCAATGTTAAATGGCTGCAGCATTTGGCTTCAACAAATAATTGTGGTTGATTGGAGCATTTCTCAACTCCTCCCTCACCTCAACACCTGAGGAGTGTATGCAATGTCTATTTTTCCCTTTTGTGCCTCATATCACAAAGCGCTGAAGACTCAATTGCAGTCGGCACAGTTTACAGCAGCTGTTTGTTTTTCTTTTAATTAGTGTGAAAGCTGACAAGCATTCACATTTAGTTCTTTAAAGCTTTATTATTCTTTTTCTCACGTACATTTTTTGATCAGTAAATATTTCTGCATACTTTCAGCTACAGACATCATTTTAATATCAAAATGTTCCCGACTTTTCATCTTTCTGGCATAGTCGAGGGAATTTTATATACATTTTTTAAATATTAGTATGTATAATTGAAAGTCCCTGGGAGGAATGTTTGAAAGTTGAAATCTCAAACTAAAAGTCTTCATATTTCTTGAACAGATGTTTCATGTGGAAATGCTTAGCATATCATGCTACCAATAGTGCCACCATGTGATCAGTTATTGCTTGTTTAGTTGGCGAATAACTGTAAAGTTTATCAAAACAATATTTACACAATGTGTTCCTTGGATGATGCAGATTCGACTGATATAGGCCACGCACATTTGCATCTTGTAACGTTTTTCGTAACAAGTGTGTAACAAGTGTGTAACATTTCATACAATCCCACCCAGAGGGGGCACTACTGTAATATTGTAACAATATGTTTCTACAAAGAAACTTGGTTCATAAATTGTCTGTGAGAATGTGCGCAGCATATTGAAGCATGGCACCCACCATACTATTTATTAACTACCACATCTCCTAAATGTAATATTCCATGGTAGCCAAATTCAGCCAAGTTGTAGAGATGAAGATGCTGAAGAAGTTTGTAGCATCAGACATGCTTTGTGATTTGTCTCAGCTGTCAGCGTTCATACGCATTTTCCGCAGGAAATGAATTTTCTAGTGACAGATGAAATTGTATTTGACAAATGATTATATCTCACAGTGAGGTCTCTATTTGTCTGTTTTTGAAGCAAATATTGCCATAAAATTTGGCTCTCCACTGGGAAAATGAAAAACAGTACACAGGCAGTGAAGCAGCCCATTTCTGTCTTCCATTGAATTTTCTCCTACAAAAGAAATAATGCCCTGCTTATCGATTGAGCCACTCATTTCTCATGTATTAAAGTTTTTGCTGTCTGAGGGGCACAGTTTGTTTCTGCACTAGTCAACCGTTTAAAAGCTGCTTCTAGCTGTTAATTACATTTCCAATAGTTCTGTGGGCTTTCCATCAGCAGCCTATGCTTTTTTTAATATGCCAAGCAAAACAAAAAGCAAAGTCCCCAATCAGTGGAGTAAGCCTGTCCTATGGGACACAGTTTCTCTGGGTCATTTAACGCTGGAGAGATTAGTGAGACAATTAGAGTTGGCCCAAATATGACAGTCGGCCACTTTTTGTAGGTTTTATTTATGGTGGTGGTGGTGGGAGGGGTGATTTAGAAGATGCTCTAGACCAGCAGAGGGCTAATATAGCTCTGCCATTACTCAAATCTTCTCCAGAGACCACAGGGCCTGTTCTTCTGAACTTGTCCTCAGCAGCAAGGACGCTCCACTCACTAGTTCTTAATTACAGGAAATCACAGACAGGCGGGGTGTGATTTGCCGGAGGGATGGTGGGGATAACCCCCTCCCCTGGTCCATATATCCTGGCCTCTGAGTTATTTTTATTGCGGGTGGGAACAAAAATGTATCCCCCTCATAGTGATTGATGCTGCTTCACCCATAGGCCATAAAATATCTACAATAAAAATAGTCAATTTAAAAAAAAAATCTAAGGAAATAGTGTCTATAGTGCAAACAACTATTAAATAAGATATGGAATTTCACTGTGAGCGCTCTGGCTTGTGTGACAATAGATGACACTGCAGCTAGGTTACATGATGACTCAGTAAATGGACCAGAGGTTTCTTCCTTCCCTGCTCAGAGGTTTGCAGAGTTGTGGGTAAAAGAGAGGCCATGCACTGTGGATGACCCCACCACAGGAAAGAATGAAAAGAAGTCAGAAGCAGACTGTTTACTTAGTCTAACAAGTAGGCATGTACTGTAGCCTGTTTATTTTCATCACAGCATGTTGTGCAACTGCATGTTGATACAATTTTCTATTCAATATTGAGATTTGGTCAATGCTGCACATAGAGCGGAATTAAACAGCGTTGGAGGATTCAATTCTTGGATGTTAAACCAGCATTTAACCTTTTTGTTTTGTTTTGTTGTTATATATGATCACATGTGCTATGTGTAGGGATGAGGAAAGGACAAGACACCACACTCCTGAGAGGGAAAATATCGTGCTACTTAATGATTTTTAAAAAAAGTAGTAAAATATTTCTGCTAATGCTTCGGTCAAGTTCACATTTTTTATTTAAGTTCATATTTATTTTATGAATGTAACAGCTGCAAGAAATAGCCTAATAGGCTTCATAGTCTATAGGCCCACTGTGGTACTGGTTTATTTTCATGATTAAAAACATTTCAAAAACATTCCCCCCTCTCTGATTTTTTTCACAAATCGCACCCTGCAGACAAGATAGCGAGGAGTCTGCATTTTTAAACATCCCAGTTTGTCTCTGAACTAATGTTGATGAAGCGTCCCTTATTAGCGCGAGGAGATTCTGCAAAAGTGAAAGGAAATTGTTCTGCAAATTAAAGCGAGAGAATCTTGGGTCTCGCTGGGGAAAAATGCAGGTTCGGCACAACACAAGCAAAGCTCTTAGATGATATTTATGGTGTGCGCCACCCGCAAATAGCTGATGAATCCTCCCCAATGAATAGTCTATAATCACCAGTCAAAAAAAAGTGAGAAAAGTCACAAAGCAGCCTTTAATTAGGCTATTTCTCGGAAAGCGCAAAGCAGCAGTTGCCTTGGCTCAGGCCACACTCATTATTGCCTGTCGTCTCCTGATAATAAGACAGTTGTTGCATTTGCGTTTGGCCAAAGCCAGAAAGCTGAGAGAATTTGCAGTCTGAGGGATTAGTATTGGACTTTTTGTAAAAAGGGGGTTGACTCTGAGAAATACTTGATGGAAGCACCCAGTTTTCCTCATCCGAAGAAAACAGAGAATAGATTTGGAAGTAGGACAGTAGTAATATTAGACAGAATTTTTGATTCATGCCAAATGTAGCTGAAATGAAAGCACAAAGAAACAGGTCCAGATCTTTGCAGTTTGTCTCAAGGTCTTCAGGCTGAGAGGAGAATCAAACAAAGATGGTTCCCCACAGACTTCCTTCATTTCATTCTCACAACCTTAGGTGACTAAACACTGGCCAAACACGATCCAAAATAGGCCAGAGACTTCCAAAGAAAGGAAGTGTAATAGAAAATCAGCCTCAGACAGTTTGTTGGTCTCCAGTGACTGTACCCGTCTCCAGCACTACCTTCCTGGCAACAGTCCATTCGCCTTGAATCCTTCAATTTCGCATTTGTCACTGACAGTGTTCCCCAGAGGATGCTCCTCACTGACAGACAAAATAAACTCCCGCACCGAAATGTGATTTGATCTAAGACGGTGGGACGCCTGGAGAACAAGAAAAAAAGAAAAAGTGCCGGCGGGCTCACTTACACTTTGAGAACACTACCTTGTCCTAAAGAATTGACAGAACTCTTTGTCAGCTCCGGGAGAACAGTACCTACAGCTCTCCACACCCATTACCCCTTCAGATGAGGAGGGGGGGTAGACGCACATGTATACACACACACACACACACACACACACACACACACACACACACACACACACACACACACACACACTCACACACAATGCTCCCATAATTTATTCCGCCGGAGCCTTTCCCTGTGTTCTTGACAGTAAGTCTGACTGGGAGAGAGGCAGAATTAATTATGACTCCTCGGCCTATCTTAATTAAATCTTTTCACATCATAGATTTCACACAACAGCGGCAAAATATCTACCTCATCCTTTAGCCGGGGTGGGGGGTACTGGCTGTGAATGTCTCACATCAAGATATCAAAGGTACACTGTAAAGTTGCCTCTCCAGGATTAGGATTTCACAGAAGAGTTGTCATGTCCGGCTTTTTAACAGAAAGCAGCTTGTTAGGCTTGGGGGGGGGGGGGGGGGGGGGAGTGCGGGGCAGAGCCTTGGCTTTATCAAGGGAAAGTTTGTTGGCCTCTGAAAGTACACAGCTTTCAAATTGCACAGCTGAACTCAGTATCCTCACCTTGGTCACCCTGATAGTCTGTCTCATTTCATCAATATGGACTCAACAGATGCTTATGTAAGGGTCTGAAGAGCCCAGTTAGTTTGTTTTTTTCCCCCCATAAATAAATGTGAAAGTCAAATGTATTAGCAAAGTCAAGTTCAACCCTCCACATCTTACCGTTTGTCTTTGACAAAGCCAGCCAGAGTGGGAACACTGAGGCCTTGTCTCACCTCAGTTTACCCCGTATTGATCTGCCAAAATAGGTTAGAAGCACTCGTCCAAAGAGAGAAAAACAACAAAATTAGCCAGAAAGGAGGAGAAGCGTTGTGGGCTGGAAAAGTGCAGCACTATTTGCTTTTGATTTCCTATGACACAGGAGTTTTTGTTGACACAGTTAGCGATGCAGGGTTTGCTTTGATATGTCCCTGGGCTGTGGAGAAACCCCCACTGATTGTTGATGCAGGTTATTCCAGGACTTCGGACCTTGTAAGGATCAGCAGATCTTTGATGTGGATGGACAACACGCTGAGCTATCAGCAGCTGTGATCTGGTAGCAGCAGGCCAGTATGCCTGATAGCCACATCTGACTTGTTGGCTTTAGGTGTCTGTGTTTTATAGAATCCATAAAGAGGTGTGATCTCTGATGTGGACTACCGTGATCCAAATATCAGTTTTCAGTTCGGCTAAATGTCCTCTTTTGTGTAGTCACAAACGATTTTGAAAAGTGTTTTTTGGAGTACAGCTCATATTTTACTCATGAATATAATATTACCTTTATTGGAGGTTGTCATGGCAACCAAATGTACAACCAGTTATGGACCAGTCCATGTAGAGTCCCAGTAGAGCCACATACTTCCATTCTGGTAAACAGTCCATTCATAATTCACTCCTCATATGGCTGCTCCATCTGCAACGAGCAGGAAATCTTACCTACCCCATCACACACAAACACACACACACGCACACACAATTGACTTCTGGACCTGGAAGTCCTGACGTCAACCAGAGTCTGTGTGCTGTATATACATTATGTGTTCCACTCCATTGGACGCAATTACAAAACACTGACACATGGCCCAGCAGCATGTCAGTGACACCATTTACACCCTACTACTTTTTCTCACAATATACACACACACACACACACACACACTTACACAGCATGTAGAAAGGAGGATTTCATCAAGTCGTGCTTTGGCATTGTGTATGTATGTGCATAGCATGCTGATGGCGGCCCTCTCACTGAGCTTTAATAAGATTTACGATAGCAGAAAGCAAGACGGAGGGCAGGAGAGATTGAGACAAAGAGAGACACAAAGAGGATAAGACCGTAAATCACTATTATATGAATGCTTCTGTTTCCACAGTGTAAAGAAAACACAAGGATACAGTTAATATATGTGCTGTAGCTGGGGGAGTGCAGGAAAATAATATATTGTATGTTAGAGAGTGACACGGAGCCAGCCAGCGGCAGACTGCAGGTTAAAGACACATTATGTTGTTTACTCAATTGTCCTAGTCTAAAATAGCATTAATACATGTCCACAGGGCGTCTAGCAGAGCGTACCTATATGTAAGTTTATGTTTAGATAGCTGGTTTTTGCCCTCTAATGGTAAATGTGTCTCTCATGTCAGTGCGCAGCAGCTTCTGAGGAGCCCCCCTGTTGTGCGAGGCATACATCAGAAAGGAATGATCCTCCTTTAAGCAGCATTGACTTTTGATTATTCCACGGAGCGTACACATTGAGCAGACAAGACTCTTCAGATATGCACTTCTCTGTGTAAATGCCTGGGTAGTTATATACAGCAGCCCATTGTTTGAATTGCACCCTGAGTCATTATTGTATGCATCTGCTAACTCGGGACCTTGTCAGGACTGCAGAAAAAGTCTCATTTTAATGATATGATTAGTTACATGTGCGTTAATGTCTGAATACACATACTGGATATATTAAATCTGCCTCCTCTGCTTCTTAAGATAGCAATGTAAGAAGTTTCATATTTAATGCACAAAGAAAAACAACAGTTTAATAAGCCACTGTAGAACCAAACCCCTGTGAATGATCTGGAGCTACAATCATTAGTTGATTAATTGATAACGGATTAATCGGTACTGAGTCTGTTTATTTGGTACAACATTTTCACTGTACATTCCACATGTTAAGTCCTTTTTTTCTCAGTGTACAGATTAGAAAGAATATTTTCTTTCCCCTCAGTCTCAACTGTCTTCCTCTCACTGCACCAATTTGCACTCATTTGTCACATCATTATTCAGTCTGTCTATGTTTCACTCAAGTGGCGTCCATCCAGTCTTACTTGTAAAACAAATGCAAAAATTCTTCAGCATCTCATTTAATATTGACTGGCTTCTTCAGTCCTCTGTGATAGTAAACTGATTATTGTTGGTGGACTGTTGGTGAGGACAAAACAAGACATTTGGTTGCATCTTGGGTGTTTGTGGCCTTTCTCACCATTTTCTGACATTTGAAACGCCAAACAACTAATCGATAAACAGGAGATATAAAATAGTAAATAATGAATGATCGACACTCAAGGTGCAGCCGTAGAATGATCCAACAATAACTTGTAAGAGAGACATTCTTCTAGATCTGAGATGAGCATATTTTCAACAATTCTTTCTGTGGCACTCCGGGAGAAAAATCATAAAATACATGTTACATGCCCAGACAACAGAAAATAAAATGAATCAGACCATCAGCCCAAATTGCCTTAAATCTCCTACTTTATCTCATGTGGTGTCTTTGTGGTGTATAATAGGCAGCAGATTTCAACAGTCACATCTAATAAATGATGATATTTTATTGAAATGTGTTCACACAATTTCTGATAGAGTGACTGACACCCCCTTCCATGGAGATGCATGTGATTCCATACATTACTGTACATGGACATGTTCCACACATGCATTAGGCACACTTTTAGACACATAAAGTCCACAAAGTCCGACTGAATTAACTTACATCACATGGACCCTTGCGACTACGTGGATAATGTATAATATATAATTTGGGGCTTAAGTGGTTAGTGTTCAAGCCGGGAAGATAACCAGTCATTCAATTTAAAAATACAATTCATCACTGAGGCAGCCAGTATGAGAACAGAGAACTCTCCTCTTTTTTATTTTCCCAACTAGCCGATGTTCTCTCACTGTGCTGCAAGTGTCTATCTATCCATCTGAAAAAAAAGCAGCTTTTACATTATGTTTTGTGCACTCAGGGTAAAATGAGGGCAATTAATCTACCCCCTCCTCCCTTCCCCAAAGCTGGCTTTGTGTATATTGTTTCATTCACTTCCAGGGCATTTAACTCATCACTACACATTACATCGCCCTCAGTCTTTTAGCCATACACCTCGGGAGTGTGTGTACGAGAGAGAGAACAAATAGAGAGTGCGCTTAGTATTCCCGACAAACCTCGCCCGCCTGCCCGCCCGCTCATTTCCATAATGAGAGAGAGAAAGAGAGAGAAGGAGAGAAATAGAAACAGACAGAAGAATGCAGGAGGACAATTTGAACAATTTAGCTGATGTGTTTATTTTATTTTATTTTTTTGGAGCGCGTGAGCCTCAATGTGTGTGTGCAACTGTGTAATTTGGTTATTTGAGCAGGTTTTTATGTTGTGTGAAGACTAAGTTTCCACATTCCCACAATGTGATTAAAGAATAAAAAGCATACGAAGAAAGTCTTGTGAAATATGTCAAAGGTTTCTCTTTATGAGCCAACAGGAATGGCTGGTGTGTGTCTGTATGTCAGCTCAGATAAGCTTGTTTTTCTACTGGAGTCTCATGCACCCCAGTACACTCTGTAACTCTATAATTAGGGGTTAGTGACACTAGAGGCAAACACTGTGTGTGTGTGTGGCTCTGTATGTGTGTGCATATTCTTTTTACTCAAGGAAACTCCTGCATTTTAATGTAAATGGATATCTGGACCAACCTCACTTTAGAGAAAAGACTTTTTTAGGGTGGGAGGTTAAGGGTTACACTGCAAATTATACATATCAGAAAAGCTTTTTTTCCTATATTGAAATACACCAGAAATTCAGTGCTGAGGTATTTTAATATGTGAGAAATGTTACACAAGGCAGATTATTGTACATGGATAACAAACATCCTAACTCATCTATCATTCACTGATAGATTTAGGTGATAATTAAAGGGAAACTCTAGTTGATGTAGGATCAAGTGTTTCTGGAGTTTGAGACAGTTTGTTTTTGTCTCCTGTGAAACCCCCAACTTTATGCAAGTGCTACGCTAAATCACTGGGGACCCTGTTAAAGGAAAAAATGAGTATGTTTTAAGACTATACTACATGCAATTACTTTTTTCAATATATTCTTTTATTTTTAGGTTATTTATTGCTGTGTAGTCTGAGAATTTCAGTCTCCAGCGCAGTAATAAAACAGTTAAGTATGTTTTTTTACGTCCTTGATAACTTACAACACCTGCGAATGCATGCACACACACACACAGCTCGAAAGTGTATGTGTGTGTCTCACTTGATATATGGTTGAATGGGCTGGGTATCAAATAACAGCAAAATAGTCTCATTCACTCAGTCGTATGCACTCAATACGCTCTGCACACATGTGGAATTTCATTGCAAGTGAGCTCACGTCTCTGTTAGTCACACACACACACACGCTCACACTCACTCACACTGACACACACTCACACACACAGTCACACTCATACTCACACACACCTTGCAGGAAACAAGGCTTCCAGTGTGAGTGCCTCCACATGTGATGTGTATTAGCTGTGACATTTCCCACTGGTGTCAGACAGCTCTCATCTCCCACAGCTGTCTCCTGTCAATACACAGAGAAAACCTCATCCCACAGTAACAAGTCAGTTGTTACTGGAGCCTTGAAATCAAAGTGTCAAAGTTCATCAACCGTTTTGACATATTTCCTCTTCATTTTAGTATCTTTTTTAGTCATTTCCCCAAATTTGATGACAGATCACGCTACCTCCACTTCATGAAGATGTTATGGCTTGATTCAAGGACATGATCGCAAGTGTTACTACTTGTGGTGATTGCTTTTTAGATATTGGCTGATAGGTTGAATCAGTGTTTAATCAGCTGTGATGGCAGCAAAATGAATCTTTGAGGAGGAAAATGATTCTACAGACTCCACACTTGAACTGTAAGATTTCTTTTTCTTATTTTTTTGCATTCCTCATCTTCAGCTTTTTTTGCTCTCTATCTCATCTCTGTGCCTCTCTCCCTTTAATACCGTAAATCTAACAAACAAACAAACTGAACTGCAATCCTAAGCTACACACACACACACACACACACACACACACACAACTTCCACACACAACTTCCACACACAAACCTATCCGTGGCTCCAACCTACCAGGTGTGTTTGTGTCTACAAGAAATGTTAAATACACATGCATGTGTATGAGCTGTGACTAATGTGTGCATGTTTGTGTGTGTGTGTGTGTCTAATTCAGTCCATTAGTCAGGGATGCAGCTCATGCATGGTATTTTGGAGGGAGGGAATGGGGGCACTACTGCTGCTGTGGAAAAACGAACTTACTGCAAGTCTCTGAAAGTAGAAGGAAGGAAGGAAGGAAGGAAAGAAGGAAAGAAAGGAGGCTTTGGGGTTTGATTGACAGTGACCTGTAGAGTGGAGGTTGCCGAACTGGGGTCCAGGACCACCACAAGGGTTATTAAATGATTAGCAAGGGAAGAAGAAGGAAAATGAAGTGAGAAAATAAAATAAAGTCAAGACATATGGAGGTAAAAGGTAGAAGGGGAATAGGGGAGTGAGGGCCTGGTAGGTGGGCCACAACTCAAGCATAAGCATCTCCACCATCCTGCATACTGAGAATATAAAGTTATCAGCGTTCAGGATTTGACCTGAACTGAAGTACACCTTCATTTTCTCTTCCTTTCACTTTCCCTCCGTCTCCTGCTCCTTTTTTCCCCTCCTCTTCCTGCTCCCAGAAATCCCTTCCACTTTGCCCTGGCGCTGAGGGCTTGTCAGCCTAGGGGGAGGACTTAGCACCTTTAGTGTGTGTGTGTGTGTGTGTGTGTGTGTGTGTGTGTGTGTGTGTGTGTGTGTGTGTGTGTGTGTGTGTGTGAGTGAGAGAGAGAGAGAGAGAGAGAGAAAGAAAGAGAGAAAGTGTGTGTTTGTCAGAAGTAGATAGAGAAATTTAATTAAAACAGGTTGGTTCGATTGGTTTCTCCCATAGACTCCTGCTCACCTCACACACACACACACACACACACACACACACACACATATATATACTTTTGAGCGGTCCCAGAATGCATTGCTCCATCAGCAGCTCAACCGCCCCTCCTTCTCTGTCAAATCAAAGGCCAACATCGCTGAATGATTTTTGATAAAGGATCAAAGCCGGCTCAAGCAAGCCAATACATCAAATGTGTGTCGCCAGGCGAAGGGTCGCTGCTCTATTTTCCCAGTCGGATGTAAACGCAGCACGCGGTCGGTGCGTTTACACCCATGAGAGGTAGTGTTTAATTCAGAGACTTGAAGTCATGTAACACTCATCAATCCCCTGAGAGGCAATACATTTCCTGTTGTTCAAAATGAGACTTTTATGTGTGAGCTAAAACCACCCCCGCTCCCATCACTCTCTCCCCCCTCAAAAAAAAGTGCAATTACCTCCGCGCCACGCTGGGTTCATCTGATGCCACGCTACGATTCAATCACTTCCCCCCACCCCCTCCGACCTGTTCCATTATATCTGAGAGGAACAGGGATTGGTTTTGGTGATGATGTGAAGGTCCTTATTTTTGTCTTTCGATCAGATAACAGAGTTTTTTGGTATTTTTCTATGCCGTCTGTAGCCATTCTGAACAAGAGCTGTTAGAAATGGCAGGCAGGCTAAGCACTCCTGTTAGATGACCACACAGGTCATGAGCTGCTACAGAGAGGAAGGGGCAGATGGCAGCTAACACACACACACACACATACACACATGCCACATTTTCTGTCCTGGGGCAGTGTTAGATTGGTCACAGTAGTCCTCCTGCTAAAGGTGAGATATGGTGTTGGAGATAGGAGGTGGCTAGCTTCAGGGACTGCATACACACACACACATTCATATACATACACACAGACACACACACACACACAGTCATTTGTATGCATCAGCACACCCTCCAGCCAATGCAGGTAAACAAGCGGGGATTGGTGTTTGCGCCATAAAGCCAATTTAAGCACGCGATGATATCTAGACTTTCCCTGCTGCTCACTGACCAAATACATTTTCTATGCAAACGCAAAAACAGCTCCAAATTGGCTCGTCGCTGTATACACTCGCACATATGGCGTAAACAGCGATACACGGTGAATTATGTTCCAATCCGGGGCCCGTTCAGCAGAAGGTCCGGGGATCTGTGGGTGTATTTGAAGGGATCTCACCAAGTCCCCTTGAAGTTAAATTTTGCAAACAGCCATGCATATTTAACTCTGGTAGATGCAGCTTTGTGAAAGTTTTTAAATGTTTTAAAAGTCACGACCTGCAACATTTTCATACCATTTTATCTCAGTTTTGCCGCTGCTGTCTATACTTTGATAAAAATGTAGTCAATTATTCGGTGTGTATCCAATCATGAAAGGAGAATGGCCTCTCTGTACCACCCACATACAGTATATGATCTCTGCTTATTTCAATATAAAAGTCACTACACTGTGCAGTTACACCAAGAAGCAAATAAAAATGTGAATCTTACATCCTTATATGTGTTCTATATTTTAAAGTTACAATCCTTAAGATTTCCATTATATCATAAACCCATTTTAATACTACTGATACTGTAATAGCAGCAAAAGCCATTCAGCTTTATTTCATTGGCCTTGTGGATAGTAGTAGTAGAAAAAAAAAGTAAATGAATAAGAACTAACTTTTTCCAAAATTAATTTGAGCAAGCTATGTTATTGAATTGATATCATTATGTTCATTTGTGCAGCCTTTTCTTCATTTGATTGGCATGCTAATACACTTACAATGTGTTAGGTAATGTTACTGTTGCACAGTATGTATTTCCTTTCCTTTTCCTAATCAATAATTTCATTTATCCCCCCCCCCAGCCTGAAGTGCTTATACTTAGCAGTTTAAATGGACCATTACAGGTATAGATATGGATCATTTGTTCTTTTCCTACATTTGAAGGGAAGGTCCACTTACTCTAAAGAGATTCATGTGGAATAATACATGCGCTTACTGAGCGTAATGTGGAGCTAGTGCATTTTATGTATCACTGAAGACAACATTCTGTTTGGCTGCATGCACCGTAAACAGATGAACACATTTCTGTTCTTCTGGTGCATTTATGACTGAGAAGCTGCTCCCATTGGTCGATGCACATCACTTTGGTTAGAACTCTGGCACTCGTATTATAAAAACCAATAAGTCCTTATAATTAAATGACCAAATACCATGAGTGTAATTTGTCTGTGCTCCCCAAAACCATTACAAATCACTGTTAAAAATGATCACGATATAATAATATATATACAAATAATGTTTTGATTTAGTGTTAGATTTAGTCACAAAAAACTCATTGGTTAGGGTTAAAGAAAGATCATGGTTTGGGTTAAAGATAATCATTATGAAACATGGTGTGGGTTAAACTTACTACTTCATTAAAGTTAGGCATTCTTCGCTGTCATAGCAACAGTAAACACCATGGCTTTTTAAAAAACAGTTTCGACTCATGGTTGGAAAC
Organism: Scomber japonicus; assembly: GCF_027409825.1. Lineage (NCBI taxonomy): Eukaryota > Metazoa > Chordata > Actinopteri > Scombriformes > Scombridae > Scomber > Scomber japonicus. Next base: position 9,561,533 of record NC_070581.1, on the reverse strand, counting down.
ATAGCAAAGTCCACTATGTCCACTTTTTTCAAGTTAGCAACCCGCCACCTCTGAATATGGAAATGTATCACCTTTCCTCTGAATTGAACCACTTCTCCAGGTCATAATTACTACGGCTGCTAGATGTCATCTGTCACTCAAACATAACTATAGCTCATTTTTGCCAGCTGACCTACAGTATTGTGTCATTTTTCTTGGAAAGACAGGCTCATTATAACCATCACCGTTACTACGAGTAATCACACGTGTTGCTTAAATCAAGTCAGACTGAAATCTCACTGATTATAACTTTAAACTTAGCCAGAACACTTTGTGTGTCACTCACAATTACTCTGTTTCAAGGTTTTTCAGAAAGCCCAACTTCATTAAATCCTGTCTCCTACATTCTTGACCATCACTGAACACATTATGTTAATGGAGAGAGTCAAGGCCCGCTCTGTCAAAAAGCCGCCACTGCTTTTAGAGGGAGTGTTCAGGTTCATCAAGTTTTAATGAGCCAGGAGAGAAATCAGCAGAGACATCGCACACTTTACTTTATCCCAGCACACTCCTCAGAACTATATGAAGCACACCGTTATGCCAGAACTGTCTGTCAGTTGTTTAAATTTTCAGCAGCTCTCTCTTTTATTTTGGAAAAGGTTTTCTATCTAGATTAAACACAGCTAATATTGCACATAATGAAAAACAGGATTATCGCAGTAATGCTCTTCGCCTTCCTAAAAAGGGAGACTCAGCTGTGAAGACAGGATGTAAAAGCTTGTACCTCCATCTATAGTCTCTTCCTCTGTGCTTTGTTTTGTGAACTGGGTCTTTCCTGTTGTTTCTCAGGAGACTCTGGGGGAAAGATGTAGTGTATTAAAGAAAGATATATGCTTGCAAATGCATTCGTACATCTTTGTTTAAATATTTTAAATATACTTGTTTGTGCTTGCAAGCTGCAGGAGAAATATGTGGGAGTTTTATTTACCTTTTGGTCACTGTTGGCTGTTGTCTACTTGGATGAACAGAGAGAGTACGGAGGATTGGTGGGGGGGGGGGGGGATCACAATGCATCAAAAACATTCTCGATCAGATGAGGTGAAATTGGGTCACGGCAGTAGCAGAGAAGACATTGTAGATAAGACCCGAGCAAATACAGACCGGTGAAGACGAAACCGGCTCTGACAGATTAACAGGTGAGAATGTCACAATACATTCAGCTCCAGCTCTTATTTTTTTCATCTAGACACTGTTGTTGTGGATGCAGGTGTTAGAAGTTTTACATGGAACTCAACTCACTCACTGTGGGTTGGTCTATTTACTGTGTTTTTCTGGAGCTTTCAGCCAGCAGCATCTTCCAGACTTCATCAAGTCTTCCTCCATACACCTGCTGTCACATCATCAAAATTTCATTTTTAATGCTATTGATGAGTCATCTCTGTAACTACTGAGCAAACTCAGATTGTAAGAAAGCTCCAGAACAAGATAGTATGCAGTCCTTGGGTTTACTTATTTATTTTTTGTCCAAGGTCAAGACTGAACTTAAATATTCCAGCCTTCACCCTCTCTCTCTTTCTCTCTGTCTCCCTCCCTCCCTCTCTTGCCTTGTTGTTTTCCTCCTTACTGGAGAACCTAAAAAATGCTGCTTCAAAGCAAATTGGGTGCAGCGTCCATTCTCGAGTGTCATCTCACAGATTGCTAAATATCGCAGATGGAGGTAACATATGCAACACATATTCTTACACAAAGATGCGTCATTATGCCTGCATCGCTGAAATGTTTCCCTTGGCTGGAAATTCCTCTTTGACAAGTGCAAGTCCTCATTAAGCAAAGAAACACACTGTCTTTTAGTTTGGAGCTGTGGAAGAACAGCAGCAGCAACAGCAGCAGTGTCGGGGGGGAGGGGCCCCTGCTGCCATTTAGTGAGCCTTTATCCATCTTTACTTCCTGTGAATGCAAACATATGAAGGCCCAGGTGGGAAGTGAAGCCATAACTCAGGATGTGTCATCTCGCTGAGCTGCAGGACCGCATGCGCCTCACACTCGCACACCTATCTCATAGAGATATATTACACTCTTTAAAGCGCGAGCACATACTGTATGAACTGCTGTGGGATGGTACAACCAGAGGCAGTGTCAGTGAGCAGAATTAAAAGTAAGGATCACAATTTTCTCTGCTCCCTGCTCCGAGGAACGCACACACACACACAAAGGGAGCCCCGCACGCCGCCCGAATTCACAGTTTGAGCTCCTTCCACGTGGAGGAAGGTGCAGAGATTCACACTTCTTCATAAGGTTATTTCATGCAGTTACACAACTTAAAACTGCAAAGATAAGGCATATAATTACACTTTCACTCTTTGTAATAAAAAAAATAGATTTTCTCAGTGCTGTTTACCATCTCATTTACACCACTACTAAATCCAGTGTAATTGGGAGAAGGCAGAAGAAGAAACTTAACACCAGCGTCAACATTAAACCTCATCTGGCACCCGTGACATAAATAAACATATCGCACATACACTAATTATATTTGTTCTTATTTCTTCTTTTTCTTGCTCTCTCATTCTCTGAGGCAGCACCTCCATAGTACATAACAAGTTGAAGTGGGAGGGTACAATGTGCACAGTGTTGAAATAACACCTGTAAGAAATCAAAGCTTGCAGAAAAAGAGCGAAATATAGTCAGTGCTTTGCAAATGGCACCTTTTTTTTTTTTCTCCGAATGCCCTCACAATGCGTTTCATCATCTTTCCTGCTTTTTTTAGTTTTTTAGTTTTTGGGGAAACAGATTGAAATATTCAAGTTGTTTTTCTGCTGCCTTGCTTCTCCCACTTCAGGTTCAAGCATTCAACACACCAAAAATATCCTTGAAGAGTGAGAGAGACTTGTGGCCCACTGATTTGTACCTGCTCTGCTACATACGGAGCTTTTTTTTTGGTAGTTTTTTTCCCCCACAGCATGGACTCAAGGATCGCCAATGATAATGCAGGATTGCTCTTGCATTGCATAAGCTAATATTGAGTCTCATTGGCTTTATGTGTGTTGGGGTGTTGATGGGTCCATATGCTGCTGCCTCAGGGCCCAACAGTGGATCAGTACTCAGCAGGAAGCGCTTTGTTATTAATACCACAGGTGCATGTTCCTCAGGCCTTCATTTATTATCTCTCTAACCTGCATGAAGTCAAGGATTAATTTGTGTGTGTGTGTGTGTGTGTGTGTGTGTGTGTGTGTGTGTGTGTGTGTGTGTGTGTGTGTGTGTGTGTGTGTTTGTGTCAGGTGTGTGTTCCTCCTCCAAGCTTTGTGCCCACCAGTCTGGATTCAGTACTTGTGGGGAGGAATGCAGTGTGAATAAGGCAATGTTGATCAGACTATTTTTAGACAGAGTGCTGGGAAATGTATCAATTATTGAAGCCAGAGCCTGTGCGTGTGCGCACACGTGTGGGTTTGCTGGCTGGAGGAGTTCTGAGCGAAGAGAGAATTGGTGTAAAGATGAATAATGAAAGACTGAAGTGTCAAAGAAAGAGAGTGAAGGGAGAAAAAGGAGACGGGATAGATGAGTATACAGGTGGAGTGTGCGAGGGGAAGTGGTGGTGGTGCGGGGGGGGGGGTTGGTACTGCCTGTTCTTGTACCTCGGGTGATAATAACTCAGCCCAACACATTTTTTGACACGTTTCTCAGCACTGACACTTGACTGGCTCAGAATATTAGAAAAGTCCTGTGAGAATGAACACTTACAGCCTGTTTGGTTTCAGATCTCTAGTATTCTCCAACAGGGATGCACCAATCCAACTTTTTCAATCCCGATGCCGATACCTGAGCTGTGGGTATCGGTCGATAAAGAGTATTGATCCGATACCAGTGTTTAATTGATAAGCTGTGTGCTTCACTGTATGGAAGAGACTGGGGTCATTCTTTATGTGTAAGGCACCATCAAACTTGACTTACTTTTTACTTTCCTAACTTTGCAAAACAAAAAAGAAACAAATAGATACATACATTTATTGAATTGTGAGTTATTATTGAAATAATAAATAATAGTACACTAGCAACCCAGTTGAACAGCAGTGCATGACAAACACCTGAGTCCCCTTAAACCTGAGATTTATGAAAAGTGTCTGGTGGGTGCGCCTTTAGCTTGTATTATTGGTGGAAAAGTACTTTACCTTGCAGGTTTAATGGCAGCCTGCTCAGCTGTGGGAGAGTTTAAATATATAACCGAGACATGAAGTATTCATACAGGTGTGTTTTTAACTGCTGAACGTCAGCACTGACCCCTGGTGAGCTCACCCCAAGTCTGGATCTGTTATGAGGGCTGCGTGCAAGTGTTAGCTTGTTAGCCTGGATGCTAGCTGCAGGGGGGCGTGCTTCACAGATCCCAACGAGCAAGAACTCAGCACGAGACGATGCAGGTAGATGTAAACATAGAACTGATTTGAATATATCTGCCCCATTGTCATGGATACCCGATCCAGCTATTTTAATCATATTTGCTTGATATCCGATTACATAAGGGGATCAGTGCATCTCTACTCTCCAAACTATTATCTCCATCTTTCAAGCTGAAACATCGAAGTGGTTTCATTTGCTTTTGTCTCGTATTCATCCCTCAAATGATGTGATCAAACATCCTCAGCACTCATAAGAAGTCACAATTATTCACCATGTTTTGCAGCAGGCTCACTTTCGACGCAGCTGTAAAATGCCACCGCTGTTTACAGATTCTTTACACTCAGAGAAACTTTTTAAATTATGCAAATGAGAATTATATATACAGAGGGGTCGACGCATTATTTGTGCCTGCTGATAAGAGGAGGCAGAGGCAAATGAATTGCGCCTCGTTCACACAGAAGGATTGAAAGTGTCAGGCTCTCTCTTTCCTCTCATGATCCTGAAGATTGCGAGTTGTGTTTGTGTCGAGGACGTAATTTACATACTCAGCTCTGACTGTGCATTTCTTTTCTCACATTGCCTCTACAGTATAGCAGTTTTTTTTCTCTATGTTTTTTTCTCATTAACGTCCTCATAGCTTTTAGTATTAACTTGCAGAGAAGTCATCAACTGGAACAATCTGATTTTATGAGTGGAGTAGAAAACAAAAGTGTGCTTTTGTCTCACTGGTAAATCAAAATGAATATGATTGGTTGTCACCAGGTTGTTACTCCTGCACATCAGAGTTCATTTGCTCATCTTTTCTCCACTTACCCAATTCTATTCAACAATGAATGGCATCACATCTAGTGCAGTGATTTAGTATTGCATCTCAATAAAGTTTGGGGACTTTTGAGTGACACATTTTAAAAGAATATTTAAGAATAATGCAGCAGAACCTGAGATTTCCTAACTTTTAGACCTTAGCATCAAACTCCCAAAACACTGGACACCCCAAACACTTCCCATAATGCAACTCACTGGGTTTTAAACATCCATGTCTTGTCAAACTCAATGCTGTCTTTATGTAATGCAGACTTTCTGTTAAAAATGTGATGTCATCATATAGCCTTGAAGTAGCATCATGCTCCCCATGTCTATTCATCACTTTCTTTCTTCAATCAGTTAAAATTAGACACAGTCCACTTTCCACGCTGACATTCAAACAGTTTGCCAAAAAAAAGAGCCAAAAATCTTTAAACGTGAAAATTACTTCATTTAATTACTAATTTATTTTAATTTTTCTAAGCAGTTTCCAGTTGAAAATAATCGTTTTATGCCAGAAAACAAAATAAATGTGGCTCATTGGAAACGGCTGCTGCACTTTAATATGGATGAAAATTTGTGTAAAAACAGACCACAACCTGCGTATGATTGGGTTAGATTTCATGCTTTGAGGTAATTTCCTGTATATATTTGCCATCGCTGACACAGGTCTCGGCCCTGCCCTGCCTCTGATTGGTCTCATTTTAGTAAAGGAACGGATGGTTGAAGCTGTGTATCTGACCGCCTTGACAATTATTAAATACTATTCAGCGCGGGGCAGATGGATATTAAAAAATATATCAGAGCGACAAAACAGCGTGACATGTGTCCGTCCCTCTCTTCAGGGAGGCAATGTCCGTGTGTGTCAAATGATGAAGTTGGATTGAAATGTAATTGACAGGCCAGCTACCAGAATGACTTTGTTATTGAAACCATCTGGGTAGTATCCGTGTAAAATGCTTTTCCTAGCAAGGCATCAATTCACACTATCAAGGCTCTTTATTTGAACACCCCCTCCATGCGCACACACACACACACACACACACACACACACACACACACACACATGCAAAGCATAGGTCAAAGGTCAGACTCCCACCCTCATGTCACCTCCTATTATTTCCATCCCAATTTCCAGGATGTAAATGGTCTCACATGGAGATGAATACATATGGGTAAGGTTAAAGCATGAATATGTAAGAGTCCCTTCCACCAGATACACACATCTAAATGCACACCCACACACACCAGTGTCTGTCACAAACCCCCACCCAAACCAGCTGGAGATCATCTGCAGGGAGGTGATGGACATAGAACAACCTGACCCCACCCATCCTCATGTACTATTCATGATGACCTTTCTACCGGCCCCTTTCTCCATCCCCAATACACACACACATACACACGCACTCACATCGACCATCATGGACTCGCCCAACTGGTGGCCCCTGGACAGCTCATGCAGGTGCATTTACTGTCACGGCTATTAGTGTTTTATCCAGGCATCAGTGAGTGCGTGTGTGAACCGTGAAGCATAATGCATAATAAAGCAAGCCAGGTAGTGAAAAATACTCGTGCTTGCATTAAGTGACGGGGAAAGAAAAAGAAGGTGAAGCATGATTGGACAGATGTGTTAAAAGTTGACTTGACTTGAATTGCAAGGTGTCTGGAATGACTCCTCCATACATGATGGGGGATAGTGTAGGAGGACAAAGCCATTGAGCGCTTCAGGTTCCCTCAGTGAACAACATGACGCTGTATAGGCAGCTGCTGCAAGGAGCTGTGATACAGCTCAGCAGCGTGTGTGGAATATGTTGAGTTATATGATTGTGAATGATTGTGTGAGCTGAATAAGATTCTGGAGGTCAATCAGATAAAGAGAAAGTAAAGAAAAAGTGAAGGCTGAAAACTGCTTTTTAAAAGAAAAATAGTAGTATATATAAAAAAATATAGTAGAAATTTCAACTTGTAGCCATTTTAGCATCCTTTAGCTCATTGTTTTGATATGATTAAGTCTTATTGAGCCGAAATAGAGCCAAAGAATGCCAGTAATGGATTATTATATTTAATTTGTCAGGTGACCAGTAACACCATTATGAGATAATAATGTTATTCCATGTCTATTAGATGTGTGCATACAGTGGGCATCTGTTTGCTAACACACACCTCTAGCTATAACAACGATAAACTAAAGGTTTAGAGGGCTGATTGTATCGTTTAGTTTTCTGCACTGTAGAAGAAAAAAAAAACCCTTAATGCAGCTTTAAAAACAAATTAAATCACTCTCCATCAAATCCCAGGTTTAATTATTATAAACCATCCTGGTAAATTGTATTTTGCTTGTTATTACTCCTCTTTTTCACCAGAGATAGTACCTTGTGTATGAACACTTTTAAACCCCTGTGAGATTTCAGAATTAGAAGCATTAACATGCATCTGTTTTGGTGGCGGCTCATAGAAACGAATGATTTCTATGTGGCAGCTTAAGCGCCACTCTGTGGGGAGATTCTTTTCATGAGAGCGACAGGGATATGATTACAATTGAAATCGTCAGCGGAACGCGAATAGAATGAAACGCTGTCAATTTGGTCTTGCTGTAATGCACTTAACAATTTCATCATTTTCCATGTTAATTGTTCTGTTAAAGCGAGGCTCTATTGTATCCGGCACTGCACTGGATGCTCCAACCAGAGGTGAAAGACACACACACACACACAAACGGACGCACACTCTCACTCCAACTGACTTTGTTGTATCTCCTGCTGTTGTGTAGGAAAATGAAAACGCTGCATACATAATGGGGCAACAAGGCCCTCGGGTCCCTCTCTCTGTCTCTCTTTCTCTCTCTCGCTCTCTCTCTGTTTTTCCCCTAACGAGTTATTACTTTTCATATCTTTACTACACAGATATCCATAAATTTGCACCAGGGAAAAAAAAAACATACCTAGCACCACTTACCATATGAATAGCCCTACATTTAGCATAAGTGATTCATGTTAATGCAGTCTGGCACTCCATTAAATGGGAAAGAGAATCTGATGCAATCTAAATTTCAAGGCTGCCTGCCACAAATGTTCTGGCTTCCTCTCCGGTGACAAACTCTCCACACATTTCGCCTAGTTTAGCAGCAAGCAAGCCCACGTACTGCTGTCACCTTACTCAGCCTCCTTTCAGAGATATCATAATTACCAGTTGAGCACAAACCAACGAGCTGACAAAGTGGTTAATGTGACTCATAAAGTTTGAATTTTTCTCTATGGTTCTCAGGCTGCTGAGATGTGATCTCAGAGGTCAAGAGCATTAAAAATAAATAAATAGATTGATGTGACGTGTTTTATTTTTATTTGTCACTGCTTGTTTTTAATTATTTCCGTTATTATTTGTGTGCATTCTTACTGTATAAATGTCCACAGCTGCAGCATCCTCCCTGCACATTCTCCTCCTTTCTTTTGTCGCTGCAGCTCTTAAGTAGCTTTGTCCTGAACGCTTTTGTTGCAGCGTCCGTTTCTGTGCTGCATTCAAAAGAACTTGGAACGGTTGACAAGTCATATTTACAGTTTGGTGAACTTGGAAGAAGGAGCTTATGAGCTGTGTGAGACAGTAGCAGCTAGATCATTTCAGAAAAAGCACTCCATATGAAAAGAAAACCAAAAAAAAGGGGGCTGGTGAGGAGGAACACACGCTGTAATGTCCACTCCCCTTCTGTTAGCCAAGAATGGCGCCTATTGTAAACCAAAAATGAAGTTTTCGGGACAGGATATTACTCAGTGAGGGTCACCTGCACTCCAAAAAGGACTCACCTGTTTCTCTGACTGCAATCTTTCTGCAGCTCGGAAATGAAACAAGGCTTCATTTTACATGCGATCACTCATGAAGTGGAGCCTGGTGTACAGTATGTAATTCCACCTGTCTCTCTCTTTACAAACTTGTCTCCAGTCCACCAAACTGGAGCTGAACTAATTCAGCCTGACATGATCCCTGTTGATACGTTGTCAGGAACGCGGCATCCTAATCGGCCCTAGACATATGTCGTTCGGGCTAAGGATCATTAGCACACCCTCCGGGGGGAGAATCACATGCAGTTGAGTAGACGATGATTCAGAAAAAAAGAATACCTTCCCCTGCGTCCTCTCTCTCTCTCTCTCCACACTCTCTCTCTTCCCACTCTCTGTTCCCAAAGGTAAAAAAAAAGAAAGAAGGGGAAGGCGTCTGCAGAACTAACGTGGAGAGCGAGCGCAAGACCGCTGAGACAAAGAGGAGCATTTATCTGCGTTCCCATATGTGTTTAACATCGAGACACGCCGAATCGCTCAGCCAAAAAGCCTTTAATAGATGAAACATGCGTGCCATATGTTTTTAAAAAAGGATTCGTTTGCAGGCGGCGAGTTCGTCGCCGAACATTAAAAGTGTTTTCCATATAAATTGGTTGGTGTACGGCGTGATAGATAAGCTCCGGAGAGAAAAAAAGAGACAGAATAGGGGGTGGGGGGAGGAACCGGTGTCTGTGAATGAGCCATTTTTATTGTCGTACTGTTGCGTTTGTGTTTGTGTGTTTCCATTTTTATATTGACACACTTGTTGAGGAAGTGGGGGAGGCGTCGCACGCTAATGGAGTCAATTAAAAGCTCAGGGTTTTTTCATATGAGGTTATTTTAGTGGTTTTGCTCCCCCGTAGCCAATCGGATCCCTTCCATTTACACCTGTCTAGATGAGACCACACACACACACACACACACACACACACACACACACACACACACACTGACACACATGCAATGGTCTGAAATGAAATATACACACTGCTGAAGTTGCCCCAGAAACAAGTAGCAAACCCACTCTTGCTGTTGCTCACCTATCCTAGAGGAGATGGATCAGCAGAAGGTTTTCACTTTGTTCCATTGGCTGCACAGACTATTAACACACACATACACGCACACACGCACACACACACACACACACACACACACACACACACACACACACACACACACACATAAATATAAATATAAACTGGCCTTGGAATGTGTTGTCTCAGAGCAGAATATGAGATCTCATGCACGGTGTGTGTGTGTGTGTGTGTGTGTCTTTACACACAGCAATCAAGACACCAGTGGACACGGAAGCAAACATCGGCTTCCTGCTTTCCATCTGGCCACAGGGCACAGCAGCTTCACCAGTCAGTCGATAAATGTGTGTGCATGTGCGATACGAGAGCCTCTCATTGCAAAACATGCATTCCAGCGGTTATATAGGAGTTAAAGGTGAACCACCATCCCTGATTGTGCTCTTATTTTAAAACCCCATCGGGGGAATGTATAGTTTTACAGCATAAATCAAGACAGAAAAGTTGTGGCAGTTGATATGATTTCCATCTGTGCCCACAGTTTCATACAAGTAACTTTACCTCTTTACAACTGCTAATGCTTAAAGCGGATAGACTGTGGTGACAGCTCATTTCGGAGGGTAAATGTTCCTGATTGGCTTGCACACTTTGCTTAAAACGCACCAGTTTAGCGACCTCAGCTTACCTGACATCCAACTCAATGCAGCACTGAATCTGGATCCACTCGGCCGCTTTTTCTGTTCAGTCGGAGCACCTGGTTGGATTGTACATTATGTTGGATGAACGCAACCGTAAAAGTCACCCTCAGCGGCTGACTTCATTTCACCCGGCGCTGCTTTCGGCCTCTGCTAAAACTTTACAGCAAAGGCAGTAAAGTTAGCTCCCCCAAAAGTTTGGTTTGCGCTTTTAAAAATCACTCCTTATTTGTCATGGTGAATTTAAAGCAGCCTTTGGTACAGTATTTGTGAACCACAGCATTGTGTGTTTCCAGATAGCAGGGGGAGAAAATCGGGGCGAGCTGAGGCAAAGAACGACCCGGATGAATGGACAGATTGTCATTGATGTGAATGGGAGATGCTCTGTTGGTAGACTGTTTAAAATCCAGCAGTTTTAAGTGTATTTTTTCCCCCCGTGTTTTTCATTCAGTATGACCTTTTGTAGAAGTTTTCTTCTCCTTGTTATCCTATGTTCTCTGCTGTAAGGTCATACTGCACATATTCATAATGCTTTTCATAGTTTTGATTATCCATTTCCAACAAAATGTGATCTTGAAATGGTCTCATCGTCTACAGTACATGTTCAGTAACCCTCAACTTTCTGTTTTCTCTCCTTTTTTGCTGCAGTTCTCTTCATTTTGCCCTATAACTCTTTTCTGCTAATATACTTTCACATTGAGATCTTTTACAATGCACCTTATGGTTGGATCCAAAGCACCACAATCTAATAGAAAGTAGAAGGTTACATTGTTGTCAAGGACAAAACAACTGGTAACTAATGATTATTTTCAGCATCTTTTAAGCTCTTGACGGCTTTCTTCAATTACACTATTGATCGTTTCTCCTTTTGAAATATCATAAAAAGCAGAAAGCGGCCATCAAGGTGACATCCTGATTGGATGTTGTGTCTTTAGCAAAACAGTCAAAAACAAAAAAGAATTTAATAATATTTAACGGAGAAAACATCAAATCCTCACAAATCCACACAATTTTTAACATACAAAATTATGTTCATGTTAATTATGGGATTTTGCATTTATCATATTATCACATAAAATGTTAATATCTATCAATATTGTCATATTTAGTTCAACCATAAATATCACCCTGCCATAGTCCAACAGTATGTGGGCATGTTAATGAGGTCATGTATATTGGTGTCCAAAGTAAGGTCATTTTAATAGCACCAGGGACAAATTAACACACACACACACTGGTTCACCCTGTGTAAGCGTTAATTTCCAGGGTCCACCCCATTAACACAGAACCACCATGCACCATCTCTCTCTCTCTCTCTCGCTTGCTGTCACGGGAAACTATTGGCTTGGAAAGGGGAACACTGTGGCAGCTATTAATTATATTGGCTGCTAACTGCCAAGTCAGATTGTGTGTGCAAGCTTGTGCACATGTGTGTTTACCTGTCATGAGGTTTTGTAAAGGTATCTTACATTCTCACACACATGCACACACACGCGCGCAAACACACGCGCACACGCGCACACACAAGCACACACAAACATTCAAATCAGCCAGCGATCGGGCAGTCAGAGAGCCAATCGCCATCTGTTTGCTGCATGCAGAGAAAGCTTCACACAAACATATACGCACACACACCACACTAACACACTCAAACCAGTTACCTCACGCCAATACTGGGTCAGAGAAAGAGGGAGGATGAGAAAAAGGTTGGAGGAAGGGAACAAAACAACAAGGCAGAAAGATGGAGGTTTATGTGTTTGTGTACAGTCATACTTAAACCTGTAACAGAACTGTGCATAAACACACACAGAAGCATAGATGCCTGTGCACAAATGCTTCTATATGCATTACATTTGCTCATTTCCCTCCCATGTAACTTGACGATTTCCAACTAGACCCAAAACTTGGCGTCAATGCCGGTAGCAGTTAATCTTCCAACAATGGGCAAATTTTCACACGGGCGTTGATTTACATTTATTGGTGTTAGTGATTTGTAAGGTTCCCCTCAGGCTTCACTGAGCAAATGCTACGAAACTGAGAAGCTTGGCTTTACAATGATTTAAGATATATATATATGTATATGTGTGTGTTAGAAACAGGAACACACATTTAAAGTGCAGAAAATTGAGTTAAAATAGACTCTGTAGATATTACATTATGATGTGATCGCAGAGTCTAGACTGAGATTTTAGTAGATGAAAAATACTGCACTAAATGCACTGCAATAGCATTTCTTTCTGCCTGCCAAAGCTTAAATTAGGGCTTAAAGTAATCTAGCAATCAATCAATTAATTAGTAAACGTATAGGATGTCCTAAACAAAAAAAACACAACAATATTTGTCTGTCCAAAAGTCCTAAACATTCAGTGATTTCAAACAGAGAAAAGTAGAAAATGTTGACAATGGTACGACTGATGTTTACCAGTTTTGCTTGATTAATTGCTCAACTATCAGAATTGTCGTCAGTTTACGTTCCGCCGAATGACTAATCAAATAATTGTTTCACTAACTGAAATTACAATATTCCCCACTCCACAAGATATTAAATTAAAATCCCTCTGAGTATATGAATTGAGTTTTCACTCTATTTAACACTTACTAATTCATGGTGAATGATGTTGCATGTTGTGCTGAGGCAGCTGTGGCTCATGCAGCATGTAACGTACCTGCCTAATACCTGACAATTCACAAATTCACAATTCAGTACCTTTCAGAATCCATCCTGCTCAAGTGTTTTAGAGCAAAGCCGTTGAACTCCGGTGAACTCTGGGCTCCAGCTTGAGCAGAGAGATTGTCCCAACAGGGAGCAGTAAACTATCACGTAGTTATCACATTACTGAGGCTGTGATTCAGAGTTAACCTTGTACAGTGTGAATTTAACAGCACGACTGCACATGTCAGCGCTCAGACCTTTTTAAATCTATCTCCCACATTATATTCCAGCCACTTATATTAAATGAATGTGTTTGTATGAGAACATGCACCGATGGAGGCTTTCTTATGCCATCACCAGCAGCCCAGGCATCATCTAGTAAAGCATCTACTTTGCTGAAATGTCCTTGAACCAAGACACAGAGTCCCCACCAGCTGCAGGGCTGCTGTCCAGTCTCTCAGCATGGCCTCAGGGGAAGAAGGAAAACAAAAGGCCTCACAGATATTCACTATCTGTTTAAGACCAGGCAATGCATCTTATTACATTACTTGCTATATATACTAGGCGGCCAGAAAACCCTCTCTCCACACACACACACACACACCCACACACACACACACAGATGTCAAATTCCACAGTGTCTTTAATGACATCATTAGGCAAAGTCTCCTCTACTCCCCGGCGTTACGACACCTCAGAGAGGGCTTCATTAACAAGCAGTGGACATCCATATCTGCCCACGTATGCATGGAGAGGTGAATTTACATATAAAGCTATCGGTAATGCTCTTTGAGGTGTGTGTTTTTTTTGTCTCTTTTCCTCCTGGCGTTTGTATGTTTGAGCGTGCGTGTTTACCAGACGCCTGGATTTGACCATGCAGACAGACAGGAGATTGGTGTCATGGAGGCCATTTGTCGTGCGCTGATTGAAAAGTTTGTCCCCTCCCCCCCCCCATATCCTTCATTTTCCTTCTTTACCACTCTATCTCTCCCACACACACACACACACACACATACATACACACACATATATATTTCCACCCCCACTTTAATAGTAAAACCTCATTTAAAACAGTCATATATGACTTCCACAGACATCCAAAACAGCCATCCTCCATCTCTAGAGAACTGAAAACATTCTCTTGAATCAGCCTCCATGTTTGTGTCCTCATGTGTGCAGGTAGACCAGGGAGCTTAAACACATGTCTTATTATAGAGGAAATATGCAGCACATTGGGAGCGTAATGTGGTGTAATTTGATAAGCACATCCACAGACATGCCAAGCCACATTCAAAGACAGAGGGGAGTGAATGGAGGGAAGGATATGAATGTGTGAAAAAAGCTCGACGGTAAAAATTGCACAGTTGCCCCGGGCAACCAAATTACGCGACTGTCAACCATCTTGTCTGGTCTGGATGGCACCCAAAAAATGTCTCCTTTTGACTTTTGGTGTTTTCTCGGTGAATGACAAACAGTCTTCATGAACAGCAGAAGGAACATTCAAACCAACAACTGAGCATTAGAATCAAGTTCAGGCCAGCTGCTGTTCTGCTTCTGTAGCTGCATACAGTCTCTCATTGACGACTTCTTCCATCTGGCTCTCTGAAAATGTGAATTGTGTTTCTGGGGCCCACTAGAAACTTCATTTTTTAAACTTCTGCAACACAACCAGGAAGTTATTATTTCACTTTGGTTCTCCAGGGCTTCCAGCAAAACCTCTGTTATGAGATTTTGAGTTACTTAAGAACTCTTTAAGTCATCTGCTGCATCTCCAGATTAGAGAAGGGCTCTTATCTGACTCAAATGATGATGCAAATTTATGATTAGAAAACAGTAAGCTAATATTATTCCATCACTGTTTATTCTATTTTAAAACGGAGCCACTTTTATCGAGTGAAGTACAGTTCATGTGCAGCTATGTGTGACAGACAGCCAGCGACAAGATGGTGTGAACCATTCTTTAATATGCAGTATAATTACACAGAACATTAGCATTCAGTTATAAATAAATAAAATATGGCCACCATTCTGTCAAAAGCCTGGTTGCCAGCCTGCAGGGGGGCCTGGTGCATATCTGATGTTTACATAGTATGATAATAATACCAGACCTGTATGTGTAAATCTGCATACTGTAAGTGCATGTATGTGTGTGTGTTTGTGCGTGCATGTAGGTGCAACCACTTGTGTGTTGGCACGCACACACAGCTGTTATATAGTGGAGCCACAGCGGTGTGGGTCAGGATGGGCTAAGCGTTCCAAAGAGAGGAAATGAAGACAAATGAACAGAGAGGAGCTAAACACTCTCCCAGTCAGCTCCATATTACTTATCCTCCATTCCTCCCGTGCCTCCCGTCCCTCCTCCTCCCTCTCCTCCTCCTCCTCCTCCTTTTTTCCCTCTTCCCTTCCTCTCCCTGAGAAAATATTACAAAGCCACACACAAAGACTCCCGGCTCAGTAATGAAAAGCGCAAAAGCATGGCACTTTTTGTGCTACTTTCGCGTCACCGGCAATTAATTCCACAGCGGCGGCTGGTGGGGGGGCCTGTGGTGCAATAATACTAACGCTAAAACCAGCAGTGCATGGAGGCCGCCTATAAATTTAAATCTATGTCAGGCACTTTTTCCCTCTCTATCCCTTACATTTACTCATCCACTCCTACTGTGTGTGTGTGTGTGTGTGTGTACATTATTTGAGCTCATGGCCTCCAAGGCACCTCCAGAGAAAAAAAGTTTGAGGTGATGGATAGGCAGCCAACACTGCACTTTGATTTTCTGAAAATAACACAATCATATGCTACATTCACCTTTCAGGGCTATTAACACAGAGAGAGAGAGAGAGAGAGAGGGAGAAAAAGAGAGAGAGCGAGGCAGTGATCAACGTGTGAGTAAGGGTGTGTGCTTGTGTGACAGCGATGGTGACAGGGTTTAAAATGAGCCGGGCTGATGTTCTGAAATACAGCTGGCTTTCTAATAGGCTCCATTTTGCCTCTCTACTCTCTCTTTTTGGACTTGGTGGTAACAAGTAAACCAAGGAGGAGGGAGAGAAGGAGGAGGTTACTTTTTACAATGACATCAACCAGTTTCCCCTTTTTTATTTTCCATCTGGTTGGCTGGGAGGGAAGCTAGTGAAAGAGAAAGAGAGAGAGAGGGGAGGAGAAAAAGAAAATGAAGTGATTTGTGGCCGTATCGATCGACAGGTCAGGCTTATTGATCAGAGAGTGGAGAGAGATGGAGAGATGGGAGGAGGAGGTGATGGGAAGGGAGGAGGGGAGGTGAATGATGGAGTACTTTGTATGGGCAGGAGAGCGAGTTGAGGGGTTTACCCCCCATGAACGGCAGGAGGCCCATGAGGTTCATTATGGATGGGTGCAAAACTAGGGCACCCATGGCTCAGCCAGCTCGGGCGTCTCCCTCGAGGAGCTGCTTTCATCAAGTCCTCATGATGGGGAGAAGCTCCACGCTCAATATTTCCTGCAGGAGATTTTCAGCAGGGCACATCAATATTAATCTATAGGCTTCAGGGGATGATGATGCCCTTTAACTCCTGAATCTCAAATTCACTTCTAAATGGAGACATCAAGAAAGATCCCCTGTCCTAATTTCACTTTCCCCATATGGTGGCACCAATACCGACTTGTGAAAGGCTAGTTGGCTCCATTTCTATATTAAATGCAATTCAGCTGTTTTTTTAACCCACAAAATCAGTAGTTTCTTCTCCAACTATCTTGAATTCCCTCCAGTGACAATGGCAATGAGTCGACGGACACCTCATCGCGATTAGGCATAGCAACGAGGAGCATATGGAGTAGGCCGCCTCCCTTTTATCCAGTGCAGACCAGCTCAGCACTTGAGAGCTGCCGCTTCCTGGCTTGCCTTCCAAGCTCTCCCCAGGTTGTCTCTGAGACTCATCCTGCTGCCATCTGCCGCTGACTTGGGCTTCCTCCAGAAATCCAAGGGAAAAAAACGGAGCGCCCTCTTCTCCCCAAAGTGGGAGCCAGCATGGAGGCCTAGATTCTTGCCCAGCTCTTTCACTTGAAGGGAAACTGCTGCTGCCCACTTTATAATAATAAATAAATAAATAACAATAATAACTGTATTTATATAACACTTATTAACAATTTTTTTGACAGAAGTGGGATATTCAGACTGAAAAATAATAACAGAAATCCGAACAAAGGCAAGACAAATTCAGAGAAGCTTTAGCCCCCTCTGGCAAGAGCGACCAGTAACACTGAATTCTGGTCATATGGGAATAACTGATGGTTGACGGTTCAAAGGAATTAATGGAAACAGATGTAAAAATATTCCAATACCAAAACCTTCAACTATCATATATATATAGTGAATAATTTAAGACATATTTTGCAGCAAAAAGAGCATTCCATTGTGTATTTGAGAGAAAAATCCTGCAGCTGTTTTCTTTGTCATTAAGTCTGAGTGCAAAATAACTTACGTGCTGAAAACGGTTCATTTTAGCTCATCTCAAATGACAAGCATAACTTCCTACTTTATTAGCAGCGCTGGTGTTGAGGAAATTCAGTGATACAAGGTCATCAGGCCTGCAAAATAGTATTTACCATCTGAAAGCTGACATGAATATCATCTTCACATCTTACCCTTCCCCATAACACATTAATGCAGAAAAGACTAACTGCTGTTCCTCGGGCTCTTTTGCTTTGCCCACTGTTTGAGGGACATTAACTGTAGCCATCCATAGCTTGCTGTTGAAAATAGATCAAACTATAAAGCATTTGTTATCACATTGTTCACGTTTTAAACCATCATGTTCACTTGAAATATGTTCAACAAGCCTTTGGGTGTCAGTAAGACAGATGTGTCAGACACAATCAGCCTCTACAGCCTTCACCCTGCCAGAGGGATCCATTTCAGTTAAATATTATACAACTTGATTAAATCTTCAGGTAATTTCTCAATCATAACATTAACAGCCAACAACTCAATATGGCACTGCAGCTAAACAGAAATATCTACACAGTGAACATAAGGCTTGATGCACTGAATGCAGTAAACATCTTTCTACCCCAAAGGAACATTGAAATTGGAGGATTTGAAAAAAGAAAAAGAAAAAAACTAACTTGGATTGTATACAATGTTTAGTGTTTTATAAAAAAGTCAACATTATAGAAAGTCTTTGACAGGAGATGAACTTCAGCCACTGGCTTGAAGGCCAAAGGTCCACCCTCTAAAGGAAACACTATTTACTGCGTTGGTGTTGAACCTTGACATGGAGCTTAAATAATACCCAGCAGAATCCTCTAATATGAAGGTTATACCACGGGATATACTGGGCTGAACTTTACAGCCCAGTATTGATTTGAAATTCAACTGTATGCAAGTGTAATTTTAGACTAAAATGAACTACCGACTGGGGATTGTTTGGAGTCTCAAACTGTAGAGGTAGTTTTTGTCCAGACAGAGTTTTTTTTAAACAAAGAACACTAAAGAAAATCTCAACTCTGTTTGCTGTTGGAAGGCAGGTCCCAAAGTTTGTGTGAGGCAGCCTCACATTATTATACAGTATGAAGCCAGAAAAAGCACTCATCTATGTGGGTTATTTTTCACATTTCCTTGTATGAAAAACCTAAGATCTGGATTTTACCTATCAAAGATCTTATAAATCCTTAAAAACTTGCTTATTAAAAGCTAATTTTGAGTGGAGAGTCATGGGAGAAGCCACTATCTTTCTCCTTATCGGGTATTTGGCATCTGCTGTGATGTGACACTGACTGACTCTGTGCGAAACTGGTATTTTTTTTCTGTTTTCTGTTGGAAACTGGAGTGTTGAGTAGTGGAAATGATGCAGAGGGAATGTGTCTGAAACCCCATGCTGTGATAACAGTGACAGAGAGTCAAGTTTTACTCTCTGCTACTCCTACTCACACACACCAACACTCACTTTAAATGTATGAAGTGAGAAGAATTGCAACTCTGATGAAACATTTGATGACGCTGATGAGAGACGGAGTGAAAGCGAGCGGAGTGTTTGAACAAGAAGTAGAAGTCAGGCGTAAAGAAGATGAAATGACGTTTGCTTTCGGCACTTTGGTGGGATGTTTGTGTGTATTTTGCATGTGTGAGTATATGCGTCAGTATGTCTTTGTATCTGTTTTCAGAAAATACCACTGTGTGTTACTGTGTGTGTGTGTGATATAAAAACCAAATCTTTGTATAAAGAGTCCAGCACAAGTCTCTGAGAGGTGACTGTGTGCTCAGACGTCGAGCTCAGAGAGGTGAACAAAAGAACGCTCCTCTCCTTATAATACTGGCTTAGCTGAATAATTGAATTCAGGAGCACACAGACAGCCATGCTGGTTTTCTTCATGTATATTGCAGACCAGCAGTAATCTGTTCAGGAGGAGGATCTCTGGCTGCCTGCTGCTGAGTTTGCGGAGGAGATGTGAGGTGACAGAATAGGGCTCTGTCACCAATGCCTCCATTATTGATAAGATTGGGTGGAAAGAAGCTTGGAGAGAGAACTGAAAGAAGTAGAATGCTGGGAAACTGAAAAGTTTGTTCATGGCAAAATGCATTATGGTTTCATTCCCCATGTGACTCATTAAGCAGAGAAAGGCACAATGAATGATGGAGTTCAGGATTACATTTGCTGATAAGCACTTGGGTTGAGCAAAGGTATTTTAACTCTGGTGAGAGTAGGCTTGCTGTTACTTATGTGACACATCAGTGAAAGCATCTTAACCAGCTTGTGGGTTTGATTTCTTCATAGGGGAACCATTCCCTGTGAGAACCTCTAAGGTTTATATCATTTTGACAAAATGTGGACATTTTTGCTCGACTCAGTGTTACCCAAGAATGTCAATGTACATTTTTCTGTCCATCCATCCATCTGGTCTCAAGATCTTGACAACTATTGGCCACATGTCCCATGTTACATTGGTATAACATCCTCCTATCAAAGTTTGCACACCTTCATTTACTCCAGGTTCTTAGAGTATGTAATTACCTTAAATCTTAAAGGGATCACTCAAGCACATTGGTATTCTTGCTTCTTGACACATGTGGAAATGTGTACCAATGTTTCGGTCAACAATTGCATATGAGACAGTGGGAATTTTCTTCATTCATTTATGCAAGTCACTTATTAGACATATTTGGCCAACTTAAGAAAGTCATAGTTACTGTCAGTAGACCCTAACTTATCTTCTAGCACCACTGACTTTTACTGTTGCACAACCATCAACCATATCTTATGTGCTCACTATTTTTATCAAACACATTCACGCTCCCAAAAGGATGAAACCCGTTATATATTTGGATACTATTCTCTGGCGTCACCCTTTTAGTATGTGTGTGAGAAATCTCATGTAGCAGATGGTAAATAGAGTATGCTCTGGAGTTAGAGTAAAACAATAAGACTGAAAGGTCATGGGTTCAACCCTCTATTTAGCTCTGTTCAGCAAATATGTCTGAAATAGAGTTCAGTTCCCTGTGTCAATTTCTTTCACTTTTTCACTCTCACAACGTCTTCTTTCTACTTTCCTCCTGTGTTTTCTGCTCATGTCCCTGCTTGATCAAGACAAACAACCAAGTGTTTTCCCCTCATATAGCCTTCCTGTATTTTTCTCCCATAACAAGCGTGATTAGGCAGATGTTCTAAGCTGTCAAGAGCTGTCATAATTCAGGCCTGATTTATGGAGACGCAGCACCTGCTATATTCCGAGACCTAAAAGATAGTGTGAATAGAATAAAAACACATAGAAGTGACTGATCATTTTGAAAGATGTGGCTGCTGGCCATTTGGTTATGTATTGCAGATGGTGATGGTATTGCTGTGGTATGCATGAGGAGATAAGTGGGAAGGTGTTGCTATATTGCACTGCAGAATTTAAAGTGAAGCGTAACTAATCATAACCCTTATTGAGGCTTGTATTGATCCCTTACTTAGTGTGGGAGAACACGATCTCCCGTCTTAAATTAACAGGGGTCAACACATTACCAATAAATCACAGTGTGCATAACCCATAATGAACACAAGCTTTAAATCCAGGCTGATCATGCTTCCATACCATCCACAGCACTGGGTTTGGTTTTGAAGCATATTTTGAAACCTCTCTCAACAAGGTCTCATTCTAATTGCCTTGGCAATCGCTGTGTTCTCATATGGCCAAACAAAATGAACAAAAAAAGGATAACTGCTCCAGGGTCTGAAATCACTTCTCACACCCAAGTAGGTGTAGAAAATGCATTTGCTCTATGGTTTGAATGCCAAATAAAAAGCAGAGGTGGTGCCAAAGTCTATGGAAGGAGACGAATGGTGAGAAATGGATGTAGGTTTGCTCTAAGGAAAGTTAGCTGATGGGAGGACATTTTTAAAAGGGAGGCAAAAAATTCGAACCTGATTAATTAAACAAAGTCAATCGGCTTTAAACAGACTCGTCCTTTGTGACCACTGACGAGGGCTGCATCATTAATTGAAATTGCATCACGATCTTGATTCTGTGTGATCTCATGTTATCTCATTAGCATAAGCGCTGAGATCCATTGCATCAAAACAAATAATTTCTCTATAAGCTGCATCAACACACAATCAGTCTGCATTACTCCACATGACAAACTGCGCACAATAAGAGGGAGGCAGGACATCTATGTCAACAAAATGCTTGTGAGAGACAGTGAAGTAAAAGGCGCCGAAAGAAAAGGAGGCTTGAGAACAACAACAATGCGTCTGAGTCGTGAAAACCTGGCAGCGGTTGAGGGAGAACAAATACATTTAACCACCCTGATTTCTGACTAAACCACAGTGCCTGTACAACAAAAAGAGTCTGCTGTATAGAACTGTCACAAAGACGACAGGCAAAAGCACTTGTGTTTCTTTGCAAGCAAAAGGAGTGAATTAGTACAACCACCTTAAATGTCAATGTCTTCCATGGAGAGCCTCTGTAGCTGAAGCCTTAAAAAGACTACAGAGGCTAGGATTTACCTAAGTGAGCCAAACATATGGCTCTGGTCAACACTGATTAGTGTGCTTTCTAGGCTCCAATCAATGCCTTCCTGCAACTGTTCTTCATGCTACCTTTTCTACTGCAGTGGAAGCGTGGAGCAGCAGCCGAGGCAGGAGTATGAAAAATGCATAATTTAGAGGCTAAGGCTGATCTACTATGGATCACGCATGAGACTGACAGCATGTTTTTATCTGTAATAGCTTAATCATGAACAGTCAGTCTACAGAGTGTGTGCTTTGAGGATCCCACATGACTGAAGCAGCCTCTCCACTGCTTGAGGCTGTAGGTGGAAACATCACAAAAAAAATGTTTCCCTTCATAACCAGGAAAGACCTCACAGATTTTGGGGTCACAGGTTGAATCCAGCTACAGTTGAGCTCTATATTAGCTACCACCTCGATCTTTTTTAAACAAACACACATACACTCCAAGAGCTGTAGAGACTTGACAGAAGACTTAGTTGATTATTATTACATTTAGTGTTTCATGCAGTTGCTTATGAGCTGTCTGATTAAAAAAATCAGTTTGTGTTTTCATGCTCACATTGCTTGTTATGTATGCATGAAAACAAAATGGATTACAATTAACATTTTCCATTATAAACAAATGTGGGAGAGGGCGTGTGATCTCAATTTGGAGTAAAAAACATCTCATTTTGACCAGAGACCTCTGACATACATACAGAAAATAAACAAAGAAGACTTCAGATTGCGTGGTGAAGAACTAATATTCAACAATTAGAGAATTTTTACAATTTTGCATAATCTGTAAAAAAAACCCCAAAAAAACCCCTAACGACTGAACAGTATAAACACATTGCAATCCTGAATGCAGGTGTAAAAAAATGAACCTGTAGAATACGTATTTGCGTGTGCACATTGTAGCCGTTGTATGGTGTTTATTTACTCTTAATACCTGTGGGACTTCATTAAAATGTAAAAAGTAACCATTGCCAAGGGAGACTGGAAATAGCAATGACAAAATCCCAGAGCAGTTGCAGCAGCACTCACTGAGGTGACTGAGCAACAAAGTCAGCATTGAAAATAAAACCATCTAAAGCTTGTTTGATTAGTTTTATATACTGATATCCTCTAACAAGCTGAACCCCCATATAGTGTGTATATATAAGTAATGGTGTATTGATTTAGATACAGAGATGTAAATAAGGACATTGAACACCAGCTACTGTGCTGTCATTGGCGTTCACACAGAGTGCACATTTGGAGCTCTGTTTCATTTCCTTTTGTTCAGAGCAACCTCGAGAAAATTGTTTCTGCATCAATTATGCCACAGCCTTCAGAGGATGTGCAGCTGGTGCAGGTTTCTTTGACTTACAGGACTGCATGAGGCACGTGTAGACACCAGGAGCAATTTGAATTGTAGGTATTTTCCTCCTACCTTTCATATTTCACTTTAACCTTCTCTCACCTTTGTTTCTCTCTTGAACAGCATTTCCTTCCGATAAAAAAAAGCTCTTCCTACCTTTTACCCCCTATCTCCATGCACCCCACATCTTGACCCTCTCTGCATCCAACTTTATCTCTCATTCTCTGGAAAGGCAAAGAGTCTCGGCAGGTCCGGACTGTGCATGCCCAATAGAGGTTGTCGTTTGGTAAATAAGTTCATCCTGTGTGTTAGCCAGGTCAGGGCCCAGGCGCTCAGCTGTAGGAGCGTGTGTGTTGCATTCAGGAAGCAGCAGAGGGAAATTGATTGCCCCCTTTATGTGAGGGAATGAGAAAATACTGTACCAGCCTACACACACACACACACACACACACACACACACGTACATACAGAGACATACTCGCACACTCGAAACCCTCCTTCTCCAAGCAGAGAACTAAAGGCACAGAGAAAATAAACAGATAGCTCTTACAGTTTGTTTTTGTCAATTTGTTCATTCTGTGCTGTTGCCCTGGTAAGAACAGAAAGGTTGAAAATGTAAGACAAGAGAAAGTTGTTTTCTTCTTAAAAAAAAGAAAGAAAAAAATCATTTGAAAGACTCCATTCTTTCCCTCTTTCACTTTCTTTCTTTTCTTTTCATTGCACTGGTTTAAAGAAGTGATTTTCTCGTATCGAGCTGTGTAAGGTGGGGTGTTCCATTGTGAGCAGATGTTTTCTTTATTTCACGCTGGGCGTTGTGTGATTTGCAATGAGAATCAATAATTGCCTGCATTGGTCCCCTGAGGGCCACTAACCAACCCATCCTCAGAAGAAAAACGACACTATAGGTCCAAAATTGAACTGGCAAAACCAACCCGTATTTACGCTTCACTGGCAAACGCCATCTAGTGGCTGTGGTAAGTTAAAAAAACAAAACAAAGCTACAATTGCCGTGGGGTTTACTGTTGCCATGATGATGAAGGTTGCGGAAGATCAGCGTTTCGATTCTTAACTCCTCCAGTCTTCATATTAAAATGTCCTTAGGCAAGATACTGAACCCCAAAGTGCTCCAGATGACTGCACCAATGGTGTGTAAATGTGTGTGAATGTTAGTTTCCCCCTGAAGAGCAGGTTGGCACCCTGCATGGCAACCCCTGCCCTCAGTCCATGAATAGATGAATGTGACTTGTAGTGTAAAAGCGCTTTAAGTGAAGACTAGAAAATAATTATATCCGTAGAGTTCATTGATGAACCCAAGCCATGACCTGGAGAGGTTTTTGTGCCTAGACCAGACCTTAACCACAGCGCTGTCACACTATGAAACATAATTATTTTTTAACAGTGATGTGTAATAGTTTTGGAAAGCACTGATAGAAGCGCCTGATTAGAAAATGCTCCTATGGGTCGTTCTGGAGTGCAGGTACGATCGACCTGTGTGGTTGTTTAATTATTTGGATGTGTGGAGAGATCAATAGGAGCCTTGTAGGGTTGCTTTTCCACTTAGATACTTTAGCAGCTATACAGTAACTGCTGCTCATCGTTGTGTGTTCTGTCTTCATTTCTTGCTTCTTCTTTTTTTTTCGCAATCCATCACTTGTGGACTTCTGCACACTGCTGTAAATAACCATATTGACGGACGAAGAAGGCAACTTCTCTGCAAATGTTAATCAACGCTGCTCCGATCTATCGCTGCTCTCCCCACCTACGCAGCACACCTATAGCCTCAGCACTGAAAATTAGATTTTCAAAATTAGATTCTCACCCCAAAGCATCGGAGGAAAAGTGATGGAGGGAGCTGCACAACCGCTGCAAACAAAAACTAAACAATAATTTTAAAAGCACTGCGAGGAGTTTGATATGGAGGCAGTGGAGTCATGTTTGTTTGTCTTGTACATATACACATATATATATATATATATATACCACCTTTGTGCATGACGGAAAGTTTCCACTCCCAACCAGATGAGGCAAGCTGTTCTGTGCCGATTGCATCAACGGCTGTTGCCATAGCAACCTGTCCCCTCACTGCGAAGGTCCTCCAGAACAGCTACACTGATAGAGAGGCTAAAGCCCTCTTATAGAGAGAAGGAAAGCGAGAGAAGAGGACTGTTAAAAGCCGGCCGGTTAAGGAGCACATCTGTATTACTTAGCGTCAGCTGAAAAGAAAGGCTCCCTTTATTAGGAAGTAAGTGGAAGATGTCCCCCTGGAGTGCCAGAGCGTAATGAATTTAGACTCATTCAGCATTGATGTGATGTCGCTTCAATGCCACCAAGCTGTATCTCCCACCATCAACTTCCGTTTCCTGATTTCCTGACAGTCAGTAGGTCATTAGTCAATGTTGGAGCTACCGTTTCACCGATCTAATCTGATCGCTGCACAATTGGCTTCACCTGAATGGGTTATTCAACACATTTGCCATTTATGCGTCACTGCTTCGACTGGTCCCGGTAATTTAGCCGCTATTCTTGTCGCCCATGTAAAGTTCAGAGCTGTTAATTATTCATGCACACCTTAGCTTCCCTTCCCTTCCCTTTCCTCCTTTCCCTCTTCTCTCATCTCCTTTGCTGTGCAGTTGGAGCACACCGGACTGCTGCGAAATAATTTAAAAGCCTACCAGGTATTCACCCCTGTGGAGAACAGCGCTCCGTCTTAAAGTAGCTATTTTGAGTTTGTCAAGGCGATTCTGTCAAGCCTTATTGAGCCTGAATGCGTTCACGCTTGCCACAACAGTCCATTTCTCCCCTTTTTTTCCACGTTGTTTGGGGTAAATGCAACAAGGCAGCAAAACAATGAAACTGATAGAGCATTTCACCACAAACACGAGCTTTGGGGACATTTTCTTCGGCAAGTAGAAACAATTTCAAAGTAATAGGAACTACTGCTTCGGGGGCATATTTATTGAATTGTCTGTCTGAATCTGTGTCGAAAAGCGAGCAACTAGCAGAAAATGTTGCAGAGATAATATATTATGATGAAATACCCACATTCACCCACAGTGCAAGGAATCAATCAAATACTGTTTAAAGCTAAAAAGGCAAAGGGCTCTGTCGTCTTACTGCTAGGTTGAGTCCACATAGTCTGCATTGTTGTGTATTGGACAAAAAATATTGTGTTCTTTAGCATGATAATATGCGCTTTGATCCGCTGTAAAAATGTGTATAATCTCAGACCCACGCTGAATCTTGAAGCGTCACAACTGGCAGTAGAATTGGTGGAAAATGCCACCAGAGAACTACACCAGACTTTCTTTCAACTCGTAAGCCATGACACCCCCCCCCCCTCCCCCTCTTGCCCTCCCCCCTTGTCTTGGCTTTAATCACAGCAGCACTATCCTTTTCCCTTTCATAACCCACTGATGCACTCGGAGCTTCCTCGAGGCTTTGACACCATATTTAATGGATGAGCCGTCCAAATATGGGATGAAGTGTTACCTGGACAAGACGTTTGCCATGACAAGCGAGAAGTGGACATGCTGTCTGTTCTCCGCAATGGGATTTTCTTCCTCGGCCTCCAATTGGGGGTGGAGAAAAAAAAAATCCCAGCATAGAAGTGATGATTTTTTGGTTTTGTTTTTTGTTTTTAACGCTGCAGGCCTGGAGGGAGATTACTTACTACCTACACACTGGCATATACGGGCAAACATGCATACACACACTCAATTCACTCAGTAACTGACTTACATCCACAGTGGGAAATGCATAGTGTGCACAGTCTTGGACACAAATGCACACACCTTTACAGTAACTTAAGAGCCATATTGAAATTCTAGTTTAGAGGGAACCTGTGCAGGCTGCTGCAATTTTACAGCATCAAGGAAATCAAACAGTAAAGCTAAATATGGTATTAACTTTCATTCACTGCACAGTGTAACACCAGTGCAGTGCAGACAAACACTCAATACTGAGAGAGGCTTTTTTATTTTTTTTATATTGTCCTCTGTCATAAGCTCAGCTCAGCTGGAAGCCACATTCTCGCTTGGACATGCCAGCAGAGCAGACTTTGTTGCCCACACACACGTACACACACACACACACACACACATAATTCACATTTAAAATCCACGCTCAAGCACTTTCACTGTTCAAGTGTGAGTTACAAAAACTCTCCAAAGGTCATGCTTGTTAGACCCGGTGGAACAACAGTGCTGTTCTCATTATAAGTGCATCTGTTATATGGAGCTGAGATGCGGTTAAAGCTTTCATTGTGATGTGTTATATACAGCCATGGTAAAATGCGTTTGTTTTTTTTTATTCTTCAAGGCTTTAGACTACAGTAAGAGAATTTTACTTTGTGGTGATATGCCTATCTTAGTGCACAGTGCCCGAATTCTCTTAATTGAGCATAGTATTAAAATACGCACTGTATATCAAACCAGCTTTTTAACATTTAGATAGCTCTGTCAAAACTTGAGCTGTAACTAAGAAAACAGACTCATTTGTCAATACAGGAGCTATTATTTAGACTGTAATCATGAACGGGGACAATCAGTAGTTAGGGACTCAGCACGGTCCAATAAATGCTAATCCCTGTGTAAAATCCCTGATCTTTATTGGCTCATCTGAACAGTTAAAAATGTACCAGGCTCTAAGACTTGTAAGACTCTTGGATGCTGGCCATCAATCACTGGGGGCAAAACAAGCCCCGAGGAACAGTGCTTGTATTTTTGGCGTTGTGACAGCTCTCACAGTTACAGGAATCATTGGACATCGCGGGCACCTTTAGAACAAAACTTACGACGATGCACATTTATTACAAAAAGAAAGAAAATAAAAAACACTAATTAGAACTTTTTAATGAGAATTACACACATTCAGTTGACAGTTTAGGAGGTACAGTACAACCTAAAACGACTGTAGTCCAGCAGTAAATCTCAGCTTTATGAAGGCTATAATGTTTTTGTTGAGGACTGTTTTAGGGAGGTGTTTACTTGGCTTTACAGTCATTTAGGAGGCTGTTGTTTGTGTATTATATGTTGTAAATTCCATTTCTCCTCCCTAGGAATCCTATAGGGTGTACTGTAATGTTTATGGAAACGCCACCACAAATTTAGTGTCAGCCAGTGTGAGCAGTTGGCCAGCAAGCAGAGAAACTAAGAGAAAGAATAGTGTATGCACAGGGTTAGTCACCTTTAATGGAAGGGATGAAGCACTGTATTTGGATATCTCATTCAGTTAATAACAAGAAAACTACCAAGAAACGCTTACTTTACTCAATCGTGCCACATTGTTCCAAAAGTTTGATATAATGTGTGTATGTAAGGCAGATAACTCTCCTGCTGTAGCTCTGCAAGTGACTTTTGTTGAACTTCTAGAAGTAAGTATGTAAATTCATAACTACATTTGTCTGTACTGTCTGAAATGAATGTCGTGTTCAGTTTAGTGTCCAAAGCATGCAACAGAAGCACGTATAACACTGCAGTTGTGTGCTATACCTGTGGGAAAACCGACTTCCTGGAGATTACATTTTATTCCGTTTGTTGTCTTTGTAAGACAAGACTAACTCAGTCTCGGGGACATGTCCACAGGATCCTCGCTGTTTTATTATCATTGTTTCTGCTCTCCCACAGATCACCTGTCAATCAAACTAGGTCAGAAGCCAGCGCTGTTCAAATTTAATGTTGACAAAGTTTTTGAGGCTGGTGTACTTTTCATATTAACCATCTAGTGTGTCTTTTGGTTCTTTTCTTTCTATCTTCTCTCAGGTATACCAGGAGGATTTTTTTTTCTCAACCCCCAGTAAATCAGTATGCAGTTCGCACACACAGTCCAGCGCCCGCACTTGATACCTTCACTTTGACAGAACCCTCAACTCTGGTGTCTGTCTTTTGTCAGTCAGCTAAGCTTGAGGCTAGAGTGAGATTTTCTTATAGGAAAACATTGCAGAAGAGATCAGCTTACAAACCACCGTTGGCATTCATGATTTTTTTTTCTTTCCTCTCCAGGTGGTGCGTTCACTATCAATGTTTGCAATATCTCTTTTTTTTTTCATTGGAAAATTCGATAACAATATTGAGTATTATTTGCTTTTACAATCATTTCAGTAGAATTCAATGATTGTTACCTCACCAGCGTTGCCAGTATTGTTAGTTACTGCATTCAAAGCACACTGAGATCATTGTTTGGTCACCCTCAACCTCAGTCTCTTGTTTTTGCTGTCATACTATCAGACACCCTTCCTCTCCCTTGTACACATCTGACACAGTTCGATTGAATTTCACCTCATGTCACTCCGCTCGTATGGCTCCGCTTCGCCTGTGAGCCACATGCTGACACTCACATGAACATGCACATACACACACACACACACACACACACACACACACACACACACACACACACACACACTGCACAGGGTGTGAAGTGATGGCAGAGCAGTGGGCCAGTCATGACAAGGCCTTCATGCTAGCACCTGGCCGCGTGTGTGTGTGTGTGTCTGTGTTTGGATGTGTGTGTGTGTGTGAGTGTGAGACACCTAATGCCTACACCTCTCAGACACACACACGCACATGCTGTCAGGAATACAGATGCATTCATGGATAGCTTTGCACATACACACACACACACACACACACACACACACACACACACACACACACACTCACTTCCTTTTTCCCCCTCCGGTACAAAAGAGAGTGAGCTCAGGTAGCTGTCAGGCGCTCTCCCACAGGGAACAGTAGGCAAGTCAAAAACAGCCTCCTCGCCTGTCACTCCTCACACACACACATACACATACACAGACACACACACTGTGCACGAGGAGTGTGAGTGTGAGGAGAGAGATAGAATGAGATGCCTTGGGCAGATGCTGGACCAGTTGTCTATGCTGCGTGCTATGCTTTGGGTATGTGTGTGTGTATATGTGTGTCTGTGTGTATGCATGTGTGTCTATCAGACTGTATGTCTATCCAGTAGCGCGAAAGCCACCTGCCAGCCACTCCAAGTGGACATGCTGTCTTGCGTTTATTCCTGGCCTGGGAGCCACTGATAAGAAATAGCTCTGTGTGTGTGTTTGTGTGTGTGTGTGTGTGTGTGTGTGTGTGTGTGTGTGTGTGCATGTGTGTATGAGTGTGTGACATGTATATCCTGTGATACTGGTCGTTCACATCAGCAACCAAGAGGACTTTCTTTTTTTTTGGAGAGGACTTTGGATTTTTATGTGGTTTTGACCATTGATTTCCAATCAGGTTGGCTACCTGTGAGAGCGTTGCCCTCTCTTTTTAACACACCTCCAGTGCTGGTGTTGAGGTAAGGACGTCACACCAGCTGGCTGCCCAACAGCCCTCAACGTGGGCGCAGAGCCACAGCAGCTGTAGCTGCCACAACACGGGTCAATTACTCTCTAAGTTGACGCTGTGTACACACAACACAAGCACACACACACACACACCAGCATAGTCCTGTTTTTTTTGCTTTGTGGATTCAGCAGCCTCAGACAAAGTTTCCAGTTTGCTATTTTACACTTGGTCAAAGCCAAAAAGTCAGTGGGAAGTTTAGTATCAAAGTTTTAAAAGTTGTTAAAGTGTTTCGCTAACAATGGTTTGTCTTTGTGTGGCCATCCCTCCATGTTTTTCCTGAATGGTGAATTATTGATGTTTGAAAGAGTGCAGTCTTCGCAGAGGAAGAAAATCCACGAGAACGTGGATCAGCCGGCTGCCCGGAGATTGATTTAAATGCTATTGCTGACTTTTTAAAATGTCTGACACTGAAGCTTTTCCAAAGTCTGCAATAGGCTCAGCACGCCCAGCAACACACTGCGCTCGCTCTGCATGGGTGGACCAGATTCCCCCTGAATGAATTGGGAGCATCTGTTTGCTTTATGCCAGGATCACATTTAATCCCAGATGCATTTTTGTTGCTGAACTGCACAGTGTTCTATATAAACACCCCATGGCTGGTGCATATTGAGATGAATCCGTTCAGACGTGCCTGTCTGGTGTTAAAATGTAAACTTTGATTGCATTCACACATGATAACCTGAGTATCAGAGAGTATTTGTGAGTGTGAATTTATCCATATATCATCAGTTCATGCAGGATAAATGATACGCTGGGGATCACACACATCAAGGTGTTTCATTGAAGTATGTGCAGGCTTGAAATTGTGACTGAAAGCAATTGTCTAATGAAATATTACTTGTATCAATCCTAACATCTCCTCCTCTTTCTCTTCCTGTCTGGCAGGCTGCAAAGGGATGTTGTGTGGCTTCGGAGCCGTATGTGAGCGAGACCCAACAGACCAGGGCAAGGCTGAGTGCGTTTGCAAGAGAGTGGATTGTCCATCCTTGGTAGCACCTGTTTGCGGCTCGGATTCGTCCACCTACTCCAACGAGTGCGAGTTGGAGAAGGCACAGTGCAATACACAGCGACGCATCAAGGTGCTGCGCAAGGGACCCTGCTGTAAGTACTATCACCTGCCTGCCAACCAGTCCTCCAGACATCAGTTTAACAACTCCCTCAATACTGTGTTGAAAAGAAAATCTTTAAGCAAATGGAAAATGATTAACTAATTTGTTAAGAAAAATCCCCTGACACTTGTGAATTTATCTGCCTTATCTCATCTCCAGATAGTTAGCAAATGACTATGAGGCTTAATTACTTGTAAAGATTGAAAGTATAAATACATTACTAAAAGTAAATTTGACATTTAAATACCTTGTATGATCAAAGTTTAAAAGAATTAAAGTTGTGCCTCTTCACTTTTGAGGACAATATAAATAGAGCAGATTCAACTGCACACCTACTTTACTATATTTATGAGATCCCCAACTGCCATACACTTCAAAAACACATCAGTAGGATTCTTTGTAGACTTCTAGCATTAGAAGATGTTTTTTTAGGTCAAGGCATGTTATTTCAAGTGTTACTATACAGAGTTTGAACATTTTGATAGATCAGTTTAATGCCTTTGATCCAGAAGATATCAATTCCAGAAAGACTGCTGCTCATGTATAAGCAAAAATCAACTGTTAATAGTGGTGAATGTGAAGGTTTTCAATGCAATAATAGACACAGGACTTGACGTTTCAGACAGATGTAGCAAGCCCACGTCCATCATCAGCCAAACATACAGCTGCGAGGCTCTGAGTGACGCTAAATTGCTTGTTATTGTCAAGTAAATGGATATCTATTACGGCCCGTTCTAATACAACAAGCTTTGCCTCCCTATCTTTATCCGCCAATAATAAAACACGTCCCCATTATGTCCAATCCATTGTCGCTCCAATATGGCTGTGCTCCCAATGCTTAAGCGCCACCTGCACCCTCACAAAGCAAAACGTGCACCGTTCGCTGTTCCCGTTGGTCGTCATCCAGTGTGTATTCTATCCCTCAGCCCCTCGTGGGTGCCCGCACTCCTGCTGTAGCTCTCATTGCTTCTCTTCAGCAAAGCCCATCAACATCCAGAGCTGGGAGGGGAGCAGCGGATTCCTGCCAAAGCTGCATCATTGCAGCAGCCTTAGTAATAACTATAGTGTTTTGTCAGTGTCGAGCCTGCCTGCCAGTGTGGGCCCACCGCTAATTCCAAGGGTCTGATTACAGTGCCGGCTTGGACCCGGCACTAATAATAAGCTTGGTGACTGCTCATCACTGACAGCGAATAAAGAGATAGAAAGGACAGAGAGAGGACAGATGAGGAACATAGGGTACAGTGGACAATGGATGGGACGCATCTGGAGATACAGAGAGGCAATAAGGTTGAAACAGGAGCGAGCTATGAAACATTTAGAGGAAGAGGGAGATGAAAGAGCGAGTGAGTGAACAGCAAAGAGTAATAGATTTAATCCAGAGAGAGAAACTACTGCAAGTGCTGTAATGATGGTTTATGGAAGGTTCAGGCCATCGGAAGCACCGTAATTACCACAGGCAACAACAGCAGGCAGCCACCAGCTAAAAAAATAATAATAATGATACTAATGATAGTATTGCTGATGATAACAACATGCTAACAGATTCATCAGAACAGACTTTCTCTCTCATGACGTCACATCAGCAAGGAGTCCAAAGCTGTTGTTCTCATTTCTCTCATTACCTGCATATTAAATGGGCCATGTTGTCCTTTTCTTGTAACCACTGAATCTGACTCCTTTTTCAAACAGCACATAGCTCTTAGGAGTGTGACTTGGAGACAAGTCACGTCTGGATGTTTTTGTGTTGTTTAGTCCATTTAAAAAGGTCAAATTAAAAAATTTAATTAGGCTTTAAGCCTCAATCACCAATCTGAGCATATGAAAAATGAAGACAGCTGAAAGCATCACAAGCCTCACGAGCTTGTGAAGAACATAACAAAAGTGTTCTATAAAATGTTTAGAACAGTGGAAGATATTTGTTAAGCAACTTGTTTTGCAGTCTTTCACCTGTCTTTAGACGTGACAAAGCATCACTGCAATTTGTAATATAATCAATGTAATCAGTGCAGAAATGTTCTAGTATAAATATGATTATGAGGGAAATAGACTTAATTAATGAACTTAAATGCCAACCTCCCTCCAAATTATGATGCCATATTCGTTACAAATTCATACAAACATAACTCAAAGTTAATCATTTTCAATAATGAAAATTAGATTCAAAATTGTTTTTGCAGTTTTTACCTCAGATTCTTTTAATCTGTAGCTTTTCAGCCCAGCAAAAGATTCCAGTTATTTTCAAAAATGAGCTCCTACTCAATTATATCCATTGTAACATTAAAAACTCCTACATTAACATTGTCAAACATACAGCCAGTGTGTTGTATAAAATAACATCTTAATAAGGCCTACATATACATACGGTGCCAAGTTGGCACCGTATGTATATGTACCATTTGTGTGACTGTTTAGACTCAACTTCATTCACACATGATGCAATCGAGTCTAAATAGTTGACATTCCATTGCAGACCATGTATATTCCACCATGAGATAATGCAGAGACTCAGAGGGCTTCAGATTCTCCCTTTGATTGTCTTTGACTTTTGAAGTTAAGTAAAAGAAAACCTGCATAGCAGAATTATCTTATTCTTTTATCTATTGTGTGAGTCCATGTGTAATGCCCGGTCAGGAGTGGGACTTTATTATCTTTATTATCATATTTATATGGTTTATCTGCTCAAATGAGCTTTTTCTTTAAATCATTTCAGCACTTCCTCTTATACATGTGCAAAAACAGTGAGTGCCTGTGACAGAGGTAGAAAGGAGAAATTCACTCTTTGCTCTGACGGTGCACACTCCTGCAGCTTTTGAATGGTAATTCTAAAGGTTAAAGACATTACTTTGATTGGTTGGAGCCATAACTCTATATACTGAATAAGCTGCTGGGTGAGTTTAAAATCTTAACTTTAGACCACCATTAGTTTCCTTCAATGAAAACCAATATATTTGACTTGGGGTGACAAATGAGTGTATTTGCATTACACAAAATACCCTAAAATCTTTTCCTATTAATTCTGCATCTGTTCTTACACTATTTATCCCATTCTCCTTTTTGTATTGCATTGAATGTCTTCTAATTCAACACAAGCAAATCTCGGTCAAGTATGCGCCAACCACTTAGCTAACTGTCATGCGTAGGCTTAGTTACCTTTGCTTTTATTGTGACAGCCTTGTTGAAAGCTCACATACATAGCAAAGTGATTTCTGTCTGCTATAAAGAAAGTCTGAAGGGCAGCCGACCAAAGAATGAAGTTCCTTTTCTAAAGATTCATTTAAATTGTAGGCTGTGGTTTAAATATTCACCACAAGATATTTTTATGAGTTTGTATACAGCTGAATCAGAGAATATTTGCATTTGTACATTTTACTGTATGTAGCAGTGGAGTGCAGGATTGTGTGTGTGTGTGTGTGTGTGTGTGTGTGAGTGTGAGTGCGTGCGTGTGCGAGTGTGAGAAAGAGAGAGCCAGTGTTAGGAGGTCAGGGGAAGCCGAGTGACAGGTTCTCATTCTCTTTCTGCCTCCAATAAATTCAGCCGGTACAGAGGGTCTGGACAGGTCACTCTGGCTGAGATTATGGAGTTGTCAGGGCTGATGGAGGACGAGAGAAGAGTCAAAGACAGAAAGGAGGAATAGCGAGGGACAGCACGTGTGGAGAGAGAAAAAAAGAGAGAGAGGGAGTTGAGGGAATGATGGGGGTTTTAACTTTAAGAATTGCGTGGGCGGTCGGATTGGTGCTTTTGTGCAAAGCCTCGTTTGCCTCATTGGATTTGAATGGCGGGTTTTCATTGGGGTAAGTGAATTGGCTATCGTTCCGAGGAGCCATCATGTCCAATTCAAATCAACCGGGGAGTCTTATCTGGCACTCAGGAGTGCAGTCACAAAAGCAGTTTCTTTTTTCTTTTTTCTCACAGCCTTTTTTAATGAGACATGAGTTATTTCGAGCATTTTGTTAGTGTTGAGTACAGACTGAGGTTTGTGGTATGGCAGACCTGCAGGTCCTTGATGTCTT
Source organism: Scomber japonicus (assembly GCF_027409825.1). NCBI lineage: Eukaryota > Metazoa > Chordata > Actinopteri > Scombriformes > Scombridae > Scomber > Scomber japonicus. The sequence goes on along the minus strand of NC_070581.1, from coordinate 9,525,390 downwards.
CAGTATGCTTACACCTCTACGTTTCTCAATGTGAGCATTTTGTTGCTTTCTTAAACCTAGAGTGCATCACTGTTAAAAGAAAAAGTAACACATTCTTTGCTTTTCAAAAGACACTTCGAATCCTTGTTGAATAGTTTGCTGCTACAGCCTCACTTGGTCTGATCTGACCAGTAGCTTGAGGTAGCTAATGTTACCTAATGATAGCAAACTTTAGATGAATGTAACTGACATTACTGACTCAGTCTGCTGACTTTATGGTTGTTCATCTCCACCTGTGCTACTGCTGCACTTCATTTTAGTGTTCGCCATTATCCTTTAATTATAATCGCCAGAGTGGCCACTTACTGCTTTAATGTTGTCATCATTCACATCATCCTCATCAACATAACCTTTCCAGTGCCTCTGTTAAATACAAAATCCAGTTTCATATAGCCTAGGTCTTATATTTGTAGTTTCAGTACCATTGTACCCACCAAGTGAATTGCTGAGATTTGTGAACTTAAATAAAGTTGAATGAGGCAGAAAGCATGAGCAGTCGGGTGTTTAGACAAGTTTAAAACACTACTACAGGTTAGCCAAAGTAATTTGAGAGAGAAAACAGAGGCATGCAGTCAAATAATTACCTAAACTGTCTGCTGTAAACATCCATCAGAGATAACCTACTGACTTCCTGCCTTAACTTTCGCCTACGATAGTCGTGTACCCACAGTTTTTCTCTCTAATTAGGGATTACTACCATTACCTTGACATTTATGGGTGAATCACTTTTGGTTTTAACTATAAATAAAGCGATTTAGGCGGTCTAAATTGACTCTGTTAACTGTCAGCCAGCCTTGCAGCAATGTGGCTATGTGTTGCAGTCCTCCACTATTGAGCGATGTCCATATACTCACTCTGATCTGACTGCACACTTCAGCTTAGCTCAGTTTGGCTCAACAGTGGGGGGAAAAAAATCGCCTGTAACCACATTCATTTAGCACCTCACTCATAATACCGAACTGGCTATTACATCATTTAAGTGCCAAAGTAACAATGTAAGACCCCTCCGGAGGACAGGACAAAACGACCCACACGGTGTCGAGTCGCATGGCTCTTATTTGCCCACAGTGCTCTGCTCTAATATTCACATAACCTGAGCCCTTAATGGTTCAGAGCAGCTCGGCGCCAGCTTCTTCATTATCTTCCTTTTGTTCTAGATGGATGATTTGGGATCTGCGGGGTTGCATTTCCGACGGTCAGGCGGTCAAGCGGGCAGGCGGCGAGCAGATAATGGCCTCAGATATTATCAAAATTAAAAGGAGAAGCGGCGTTTAAACCGGCCCAGCAGGAGCTCCTGATAACAACACGAGGCGAGAGGGGGGAAAAAAGGAAAAAAAAGCAGCCAGAAAAGAAAGAACTCAGATAGAGAGAGAGAGTGAGAGAAACAGCCAGCAGAAGCACTTTCTGGTTCAGAGAGACAAGAGACATTTGGGCAGCTGAGTGTATGTATTCATGTGTGTGTGTGTGTGTTTGTGTATGTATGTGTGTGTGTACGGGCATGCACACGGTACAATCAGCTAGGGAACTCGCACCATGTTGGCTCTCCTAATATTGAACTTGGAGCAGAGTGGTAAATACACTCCTTTTCCCAGTGAGAGCCAGAGAAGTGCTGCAGAACTCATCTTGTGTGGCCACTCTAGTGGAACATGGAGTTTTTATTCTTTTTTCTTTTTTTTCTTTAACTTTTTCTTTTGCAACAAGTAATGCATGTGTGTTTGTGCGTGTGACGGCTGAGGTTTGAGAAACTGATCAGCGGAGATGGGTTTTTGTGCGTGTGAGAGTGTATGTGCACGTGCGTGAGTTCTTAAGAGATGACCATAAACATGACCTGCTACCTCCTACTCTATCAGTCCACTCTCTCTCTCTCTCTATTTCCGTGCTTTAGAGAGAGCTTTATCTCCCCGACACCGACACACTCTTGTATCCTGACAGTGAAAAGAGAAAGGCATCAGTACTCCACACCTGCTGCTCTGTCTGCTGTAACACAGTACAGGCAGTCACAGCCAGTAATAGGAGGATGTGAATCTCTCCATCTTACACTTAAAGTATGTGATGCAACTTGAGGTGTTCAGTTATAATCTATATTGAGAGAGTCAGAGCCATTCAGGGATTTGATATATTTTCTGGGATCATTACTTGAAAAGACCAAACCTGTCTCATATGCAACTAATTCACACTTAGCAAATGCGTTTTGTAGCAGCCATAATGTCACCCAGATTACAGTCTATCAATTTAATGAAGAGATATGTATAATGAATGTATCTGCTAAATGTTTGCTGTCAGTGGGTTTCATTTATTTTCCCTCCAATATCCCTTCTTGGCAGCTACAGCATGGTTATGGTGATGCTTTGGCAACTCAGAGCACTTTGTTAACATTTGGAGAGATTGCAGGCTCATCCTGGTTAAATATTGAAAACGCCTGAAACATTTAAAACACTTACTGTAATACCCTTTTCCATTATATTACCAAAATCAAGAGCTTTGCCTAAACTTAACCAATGTTTTAGTAGTTTGAACCAAACAACACATGGGACACAAGGCAAGGCAAGGCACATTTATTTGTATAGCACATTTCAACAAAAAGGCAATCCAAAATGCTTTACATAAAACATAAAATGCATCAAGACAGGAATATAAAAGCAACACAAGGCAAATATATAAAAAGACATTTAAATATGAGTAAGACACAACCACAAGATGCAAACCCTCGTCTCAGGTTTAAAAGTCTGATTCTTTACAAGTGAGCAGCAACAATTCAATTTTCTCCAAAACTGTATTCAGAAAGCAAATTAGTTGTTTTGTTGTAGTTTAGTCCTTGTGTTTTGACTGTCTGGATATACTTGCAGATATACATAATATATGCAGATATGCATCATTTAATGACACTGTATATCTGTGCATTTTGTAAGTGTGTTTTTTGCAGAATAAACTATTGAGGTGTATTAATGAAACTAGCTGAGTTACAAATACAGGAAATGAGCTCACTGTATGATGTGTGGAGTATGTGAATCATACTGTATGCTATGTTCACAGTCACCAGATCTCAACCTATTTGAACACTTATAGGAGATGTTGGAAAAATATATGAAATGTCGATCTCCTACAACATCATCAAAATAAATGAGGAAATAGCTTTTATAAGAATGATGTAGAGTTCCTCACATTTTGAGAATCCATATTAGACCTGATCAGAAACAGAGCACTTTTGTAGCAGCCTTGGGCGACTTTTTGTAATTTTTTTTAATGAGAGCAAAGCTTTTTGCTGAGTGCATTTTTGCAGGAGCGCCCTGAATGCCTCGAATTGAAAAAACTTCAACTCAGATCCTGAAAGCACCCGACTTCATTTGAAGTTTTTTTTTTCCAATTTCCCATTGTCCAATCGGATGAATTGAGAGGTGGGCCCAATAATGGCTGTTGTTAGATACCTGCAGCTATATGACTTTACAGACCGTAGTTGGCATGATCAATAACTAGATATCTAAAAGAATATAAAAGATAAAGATCTGTGAGGATCCACTTTGTTTCTGAACAGTATACTGTTTTGGGGTTTTGTAAGAGAGCAGAAAATCTTTGAAAATGACTCAAATCAAAAGTTACACTGCCTCCTCTCTTCTCATTCACCTGCTGTCTATCAAGTCTTCTCTCCTGCTGCTGACATTTGTTGAGAGAAGTTTTTTCCCCCAGAGAAGCTATAACAGTTGCTGGTCTGAGTCGGCTTGTTACCCCAGCTGTATTTTCCATCTTTTGTCTGGTACTGGTCTGGCTGGTTGTTAAGGTGTCTGGGCTGGACAGGGTAAAGCCCTGATTTATCCCCTCGTCGGGCCTAAAGCTGGCTGGGACGGCAAGTTTCGGGAAATCTCTTGCAAGCAAAAGCCTCATTCTGGAGCAGAGCTGGAGAGTCAGGAGACGAAAGCCGACATGCTTTATTCCTCCTTTACCCCCACATACCCTTTTCCCCCTTTTTTTCCCTCTCTACTTCTCTTTTGGTCCTACTGTTACTATCTCTTTTGTCACCCTGGTGACACGCATGGTTGCCCCCGGTGACAATGGATTGGAGGTAATAGCTGTAGATGGTGGAGATGACTTTTGGCTTTGCCAGAACAGATAACAGTGCTCCACATACTCTGACTTTTCCCCTTTTATTTATTTTGTCCTCTTCTTCCTGTTCCTTATGTCTTTCTTATCTTCCATTCCCTTTCATTTTCTTTCTTTTCCTCCTTAAATCTATCTCCTACTCCATCACCCCCCCCTCTCCTTTTTCTCTCTCTTTCGTTTTTTTTCTTCCCTCATCTTCTTCTTTATCCTCATTTCCTGACTACCCTTCTCCTCCTTTCCTGTTCCCCGTCAATCCATTCTTCTCTCCGTCCCTCTCATTTCACCTTTCCTTCATTTGCTCGTTGTTAGACCAGCCAAAAATAACTCAGTCACGCTCTCCTCCCTCCTAATTTTCTTCTCTCTATCCCTGTCTTTTTCTCTCAATCTCTCCCTTTTCTACCATTTACTCTTTAAAACTTGAAGACAAATTTCTGTTTCTTGCTGCTTGTCTCATCAGTAGTAACATGCACACACACACATACACACATACACACAGACACACACAGACACACAGGGCGAGAGGTCATTGTAAATAACTTGGTTTCCGTGCTTTCATTTCCCAGAGGCACTGACTCTTGCTTGGTATTCATAACCATTGCATGCACAACATGACGGACTGTGTGTGTGTGTGTGTGTGTGTGTGTGTGTGTGTGTGTGTGTGTGTGTGTGTGTGTGTGTGTGTGTGTGTGTGTGTGTGTGTGTGTGTGTGTGTGCTGATACTGTATTTATATGCATGTACACACATACATATACAGTCATACTTAGCAATATATAAACCCTGCAGAGAGATACATTGAAACATATACAGTAAATTCTTGTTGTCGTCCTTCAACACACACACACACACACACACACACGCACACACACACACACACACACACGTACACACACGTACACACATATAAAGAGATGATAATGGGCTTTACTGGATTCCTCTATCAATCTTTACCGTTCCACTCATCTGCAACCACTGATACTTGCAAGACAAATCCTGTCTTCTTCATCTTTCTCTCTCTCTCTCTCTCTCTCTCACTCCCCCCCCCTCTCCCCTCCCAGCATTCACCTCTCAAAAACCTGCAGGCAAAAACACTGATTATATATACATATACAGTACACACATCCCTATCCACACACGCACATACCTGCCTAATACCAGACAAGGGGTTGTGTTCTGAGACTTTTTAATGTATTTATGCATTTGGCTTCCTCTGAATAATACATCATTAGTTGTTTTGCTTTGTTTTTTGGGTTTTTTTTGCCTGTGTTGACTTTGGGAGAGATGGGAAGGAGTGAAAATAATAAAAGCAGAGCACTGTTGAAAATGTGAGGATAACAACTAGCTCAGCAGACAATGGTTGATTTTTTTTTTTTTTGTGTGGAACAAGAATGGTGACAACTGTCAGGAGCCAGATTTCTAAAGAGTATCTGTTTGTGTCTTTATTGGCTTTGTTTCAATGGTATGTGTGTGTGTGTGTGTGTGTATGTATGAGTGTGTGTGTGTGTGTGTGTGTGTGTGTGTGTGTGTGTGTGTGTGTGTGTGTGTGTGTGTGTGTGCTTATTTTTGTAACATCTTGGGGACCTTTTCTAGTATAGACAACTTGTCGGGATCAGTAGTCCTCATGAGGATCAAAGCCTGCTTCTAATGAGGCAAAATGTCATTTCTGAGGTTCTGGTTAAGGTTAGGGTCAGGCTGTCCACAATGAATGTAAGTCAATGCAATATCCTAGTAAGAATAGCTGTGCAAACTCACATAAACCAAACTGTCTTTCTCTCTAAATGATGTTCCAGACAGTGACCTTACTCATATTAATTAATTCATGAATTTGCTTCGAAAGCATTTACAACAGAACATTTTCTACAATAACAGTTCCAAAGTATTTTAATCTATTTTTAAATTCTTACTACTCTTATGTGTTCTCTGCATGCTCACAGAAGCATATTCACTCTGCTACCTATACAATAGAGTATTATTGACTGCATTCATTCCCCAGACTAATGCTGTGTTCACACTGTGGCAGTAGAGGGCAAATTAAACGGTCCGGTCCTCGCTCTCAGCAGGAGACTGACTGTAAACTTCCTCCACTGCTGAGTTAAAATGAGCGAAGTGACGCCAAACTTTGTGAACTTTTACCTTCTTCTGCAGCAGTGTATGGAAACTGGGCGGATGCAGTTATGTGTTATTGTGAATCAACTTGTATTATCTCATCTCACCCCTAAGATGAAGTAGTGCAGTGGTTATTGATCATCAGGGCCTATAGTCCTGCCGGTGTTTATGTCAGCCATCTAATGATACACTCTTTACACCTGGGCTGGAATGTGAATGCAGTTAACTGAGTGGGAGGAGAGAAACACAGCAGGCTTTTGTCCTCAGGAACCAGGAATGAGAAAAGCTATTGAAGAAAATATGCGGACTTTCCCATTGTGAGTTGCATTTGTGAGTCTGGAGCTGTGTCTGAAATCACTCTCTAGTTTGCTATGTAGTGCTCTATATTTTAGGGTTGCAACTACATTTATTTTCACTATCAGCTAATCTACTGATTGATTAAATGTTCAGTCTATGATTTTTCAGAAAACAGTGAAAAATGTGAATTATTATTTCCGACAGCTCAAAGAAATATCTGACTAACAGTCCAAAGCACAAAGATATACATCTTACTCATGTATGTATGAATTTTGGACCGTACTGTGTGACACATAAAAGCAACAAATCTTTCAAATTCGAGAAGCTGGAACTGAGGAATGTTTTGTTTGAAAAATGAATAAAATGATTAACTGATTATCAAAATAGCTGATTAATGTTCTGCTAAGTGCTTAATCTACTAATTATTGCAGCTCTGCTATATTTACTTAACATTGTTTCATGAATTTTCATGAAATGTATGCACTATGAAGAAGTGCCCTCAAAAATGACCAAATTTGGTATGAATGGCCATGGCATGCATTTTATAGATGTGGAAATTACAGTTTTGTGACACTACACCTGCCAGTTATGGAGCAAAGTGATTGTAATTCATATGTGTCCAAAATCAGAAATTTACAGTCACTGCAGAGTAAATTACTGAGTGTGTGTTCTGTAGAGAGTACAGTAATGAATGAGTGAATGATGAGATGATTTCATGCAAAACAAAGAGGAAAAAAAGGTTTTAGTATCCAGTTTTCCATTGGATGCATGAGCTGGCAGCTTGTAGAATGATTTCTGTGAAAAGAATCTTATATTGAGATTTTATCACTTCTGCTGAATAGCGGCCACAAGTGGCAATTATAGGATAATGGCACATTGAAATTCACTTCATTTCCCATGATTTTCAGTAATCACTTCAGTTGTAAACAGTTTACTGTGACTGCTCCTTCTTGTTGTGTTCCTCCCTTGCAATATTAAAAAGAGACCCGCTGACAAAGAGCTCAGAAAATGACCATATCCTGCTCTGTAGAAACGTTTCCTGTGGCTGATTTATAATAAAAGCCAGCCTGTGATTGGTCAGTTTAAGGCTTTAATGTGAAGCCCCAGCATTAGGTTTGTCTGCTGTGCATTAGCAGTAACTTGCTACAGCTCTTATGTGGTTTAACCATCAGTTAAGTGTGAAGCTAATATCGATTAGATCAAATTTAAGACATTAACAATAAAGTACATGCACATATTGTTTCAGTGGCTGCCAGTACAATGGAAACTACTACATAAAGAAGGAATGACAGGATTAAATACATTAAGTTAGTATTGCTGAAAAAATGCTGACCTTAAAGAGTTTGAAAAATGAGTTTTGATTCCCTGAAAATCTTTGTGATTACTACTTTAAAACGATACATCAAGAAAATAAGGGAGAGGACTGCACTCCCTGACTTATTTTGGCACCAAGATCTTTGTTGCTTTCAAAAGGCCTCAGCACTAATTCAAGAGACACAACTCTTGGTAGAAGCACTGACAGTTTTCCAATAGCTAATACTAACTTTTCCCCATCGGCCAGGTTAGAGAGACTGATCTGTCTTTGCTCATGATCTTTTATCTCTTTTAACGTGCTTATAAAGCTTACAGGTCTAAAATAAAGTGAGGTGTAAAACTAACTAAACTGTGTGGGTGATTTGACAGCTGATGTATTATCATCCACAAAGTCCCTCAGCAGGACACTGAGCCACTTTCATATCTGGCCTGAATATGCAGAATACATGATCAATACTGGATCAAATTACACTTGTGCAGTGTAAAAGGGGCTCATAGTGACTAACAGAGAGATTTATCACCACCAAATATCTAAAAGGGCTTTGAGTCCATGAAAATTTTAGTGATTATAACTTTAAAATAATACATCAGAAAAAAGAAGAAAAATTCAAGTTGATCAAAAAATGCTATACTTTCATAGCTTCTAAATTAGTTAATTAAAAAAGGATTCCATTGTTTCTCCCAAAATACCTTTCCCATCATCCCATAAATCATATTCCCTCACAATTTACATACAGTAACAGCATTAGTGACAGCATGACACAGCAGTTCCTAAGACTTCATTATTGCATCCTGGTGGCTGGTATTCATTAATTAAAGGAAGAAGCCACATTTTTGTAGACATTTCACAGTGAGCTTACGTTACAGTCAGGAGCTGACAGTCTTTTCTGCCCTTTATTTGTCGACTTCATCCCTGTGGTATGTCCTTACACACACCATCCTGTTAATAATGGAATTACACAAGCAAGATGCTGTTAAAATTCTGTCTCTGTGGTGAATAGTTTTAAATTATAATCCACTGGATCTTTCTTATTTTTATCATTAAGTCTCAGTCTTTGGTGCCAGGCATTCATTACTGTGGCGATTCTCCCTTCGCCTCCCAGAGATAATTCTTTGTTTTTCCGTTGATAAGGTTCCTCATGCTGCTGTTGTTAATCCAAAAACTGACTGGAAATGTAAGTCGTGACTCAAACAATTTTGGCTTTTGATGCTTCATAGTCAAACCTTGAGCTATGAGCTGTGAGCAATTCAACCAAAGCAGTTCATGAGAAGAAAAAAGCAAAGAACTGAGAAATGTCTGAATCTTAAACATAAAAGATTAACTTCATCATGTAATCATTTTGTGCCCCACAGGTTGGGAAACACTTAGTATGTTTAGAGCAGCTTTGGTTAAACAGCTTTGAATGGAAATGCTCTTATATCAGAGGTGACAGAAACTGATAAATCTACATTTATTTACATGGGATTGCTGAGAGCAGAGATAAAGCAGGGACTCCAAGCACTACTTATCATGAATTCATGTGCAGTGTGTGTTGATACTGTATGTCTTCATGCAGATGTGTTTGTGTCGAGCACCGGCACCCATTGTAACAAATTCTTTAGCACCTCCGAACGGCATATTGCGCCCAGCAGCCATCATTCATTAGCAAGTGTTGATGGCAAAGGCCAAGTATGATTAGCCAACGCATGGCTGCACATCAGCGCTGATTTTGGCTCTCGACCACCACTGGCTCCCGTTAATCAGGAGCTAATGAAAGGAACCTTGTGGCATATGCGCCGCTTAGCCCGCATGAGTCCTCGTTCCTCTTCCGACAGCCAGGATCACAATCTTAGTGAACGATCCCAGATGGAAGTTCATTGATGTCAAACGCGGCATCTTTCTGTTTTCATTTTGTTGCCACTATGTGGGCATAAAAGGTGTTTTGTGCCTTGGATTTATTTGGTTATTATGTGTTCTCATGCTGAAGTCATTTTGCCTGTTTGCTACCCTCAGTGAAGTGCGGTGATAAAAACTTTTAATCAAGGTGGTACAAATGTTGCTGTAACACTGATTCTGATCACTGAGCCAAGTCAAGTCGAGGCAAACTATTATTTATCCCACGAGGGGAAATTTGGTTTGCAGGAAGGTACATAAAAGAACGAATTCTTCATAAAAAACATAATCAAGTCATGCAACAATCTAGACACATCACAGGGACAAACAGCACAAAACAGCTCAATGCTCAAAACATAAAGTGCTTAGCTACAGAGATGTGCAAATTCACGCTCCTAAAATTTCTGTGCAAACAAAAGAGACTTTGCATGGTTTTGGCCTCTGAGCATGAACTCTGTATCTGTGAGTAGGAGCCTAAACTCAGTCTGCAGGAGGTGATCATTACAGTCCAATATGGTCTATGTTTATGAATCTGCCTGTCTGACTCACAAATTTCGTCTCACTGCATTTGATGCAGGGCTGCCTGTCGTAAAACTCAGCATTTTAAAACAGAATAAATGCATTATTGATTATGTGTGATCCCGGTCCAAAGAGGTAGATAAATGAGCAGTTAACAGCATCCCTGACTGCACTCCCTGACTTATTTTGGCACCAAGATCTTTGTTGCTTTCAAAAAGGCCTCAGCCTTAATCCAAGAGACACAACTCTTGGTACAAGCACTGACAGTTTTCCAATAGCTAATACTGACTTTTTCCCCATCGGCCATTAAGGTGACAGGGAGGCCTCAAGGTTAAAGAGACTGTCCATAAGCTAGATCTGTCTTTGCTCCTGATCTTTTATCTCTTTTAACGTGTTTAAATGGCTTACAGGTCTGAAATAAAGTGAGTTGTAACACTTAAACTCTGTGGATGGTTTGACAGCTGATGTATAACCATCCACAAAGTTCCCCTGCAGGACACTGAGCCAATTCTATATCTGGCCATGCAAATCCAGATCTAGGTTTTTGATATTGTGGTCATCATCACGCCTTTTTTTCCCACATACATATATTCTTCCAAATCCTTTATTGATTGCACAGCAGAATACATGATCATCACCTCTGTACAATGGATCAAATTACTACATGTGATGTAAAAGGTTTTTCCCATAATAATTAACACGGAGAGATTTATCAGTGAGGCTTCTGCTCCCCTCAGCTCTACCGAGTGTTATAGCTTCTTTCAGCTCGTTATTTTGGTTCTTAACAGCCTGCAACTTTACCGTTTAGCTTCACTCTCAGCACTTTAATCAAACCCTTTCCAGCATCAGCAGCTGTTTTAAGCTAAAAAGCAGAGATAAAATGACTGAATGGATGCTGATGTAGCTCCATGCTTGCTGGAGGTGGAGATTAGACAACTGCACAAGGTAATAATATGTCAGTGTTGTGTTTACAGCTTGTTCAGATGCCTCAATGGCCAACAATTTGAAAAATCTATTTTCACCGCTTCAGCATTTTCCTATGTAAGTCATTTTCCATATATTCCGAGTGGAAATACATTATCACCTGGAGACCACAGACCACAATACCCTGCATTCATGTTTGTGGCAGGGTCAACCAATCAGCTGTTTAATATGTTAAATATTGTTATTAATATAATAAAAATGCATTCAAGGACACCTTACAAGACACACATAAAACATTAACAGTACATCAAACAATATAAATAAGCTAACATTGATGTGAAAGTTAGTATAATTTTACAAAGATAAATAAATATGAACATGACTACATAGTCCTTTGTTGACCACTTTTATTTGAGAAATGCTGTACGTCTAGAAAAAATTCTCCCATCTGACCTCAATCTCAGCAGCTGCAGGGTTTCTGTTCTGTAGCTATTCTATAGATGAGATTATCACACACTGTGTTCATAAAGCATCTTTTCAGTCTGCAAGTATAACTGCCCATGACCCAGTGTGCTTCTCTTAAAAGGTAGTTTCTTCCAAATGCGCCTCCAAATATTTGAATTTAAGTTTTTTTTTTTAGTCAAATTGTGTGTTCTCCTTTCAAAGAAACATCTCTATCTGTGATTGTCATAAATGCCACATGCAGACAGTTAAATCCGCGCTGCCTTCTTTCTGTCACTCAGCAGAATAAACGGTCTAGTCATATCAGCAACCCCACTTGTACTTTCCCGCATCTTTCAAGCGTGAGATATCTGCCGCTGGAAAATGACAGCAACGTTACAAAAACGTCTTAGAATCAGAAGACCTCTGAATGTTGCAACATTTTAGTATTTTATCTTCTGTCATTTATATTTTTTCTTTAACATGTATCTTTTTTTTAAAATTTGGCCCATATTGTTGTCTTACAGTAGGAAACACAGCAATTAAAGTTCCC